>NW_027526225.1:27081427-27681427 GCF_048455015.1 Haemaphysalis longicornis
CATTTCGAACGCGCTATTTTTTTTTCTTACGCGGCTGGAGCCCTCATGTGGCCATTCGAACGCACCATTTTCTTCTTGCACGTGCAGCCTTTCTGCGTCATTTCGAACGTGCCGTTTTTTTCTTCTGCGGCCGGTGTTTTCGCTTACTATCGTAAAAACCAACCCAACGAGCGTTCCTAGCTAAATGAACGCACGCGCTGCCGGTTAATTACGTATATTTTTACTCAAATGTACCTATCGTTTTCTTTTCTCTAAACAGCGGGGACATGTAGGACAAATATCAGCGTTTCACCAGTTAGGAATGCTTATGCGGTATATATATATATATATATATATATATATATATATATATATATATATATATATATATATATATATATATATATATATATATATATATATATATATATATATATGTAAGGCATTCCACATGTAATCGAAAGGCGTGGGTTCGGTCCCCACTCTGGGCGCGTGTTTTTCTTTCTTTCTTCTGTATATTAAAAAAAATGTTCACTTCATTAACCGTAGTAAAAAAGAAAAGAGCCTAACCACACCCCTATGCCTCCTTTGGCGTCGTAGACTGCTGACCTATCTGTATTTCCCCATCGAGCCCCTCATTTCCTTACTATATATATATATATATATATTGTAAAGGAGATGAATGGTACAGGCGCTATTGAACGAAACGCGATAGTGCGCCAGACTCCGCAGCCGCGAAAGCAGCATCGACAGTGACAACAAAACGAAAACCACCGACGACGAAGACGACAGGCGCGCGTCTGTGAACCCGCTCCATCTTGGATAACGGTCATTAAAGGCCATTCGTCAGCTACCTTGCGTTGAGCAATACATCCCCTTAGAATTGGTGGAGGTTGCTGTGGTCCTGACCTCTCTCTACACTGGAACTCCGCTCCCGGACGCTCCCCAGCACCATGGCTCCTCCTCGCGAGACTGAGCCCCCGGCTGCACCTCCTTCGACGACCATCATCTGTTCCGGTTCCATTCGTCAGCGGGATCCCCCATTCTTCAATGGCCAAGACGAGCAGGACGTGGAAGACTGGCTCGCCACGTACGACAGAGTAAGCGCCCACAACTGGGGTGACAACGTGAAGCGGAACAGCGTGGAATTTTACCTCACCGGTACGGCCGAGCTTTGGTATGGCAACCACGGAAAGCAATACCCCACGTGGTCGGAATTCAAATCGAGGTTTTCGGAACACTTCGGTCGCCCTTCAGTGCGGAAGCTTCATGCAGAGCAGCGCTTGCGAGAACGAGCGCAGCAGCCCGGTGAGAGCTTCCTCAGTTACATCGAGGAAGTTGTGGATTTGTGCAGGAGGGTGAGCGCCACGATGAGCGACGAGGACACAATTAAGCACATCCTCAAAGGCATTTCAGATGACGCCTTTCAAATGCTGCTGGCGAAGAATCCCCAAACGGTCACCGACGTCATCAACCTGTGCCAGAGCTATGACGAGCTCAGGAGACAGCGAGCTCTTACACGGCGATCTGTTGGCCCGGATGTGTCGAGCTTAACTGCTGGTAGCGACAACACTCTGTCTCCGCGCACTCAGCAGTTCATCCGGGAAGAAGTTGCCCGTCAGCTTTCCCTAGTTCCCTTCACACCGACGTCTGACGCCACCCTTGCCCCTTCGTTTAGAAGTGCTATCCAGCAGCAGGTGGCCGATACCATTCCATGCTCCCGCCAACACGCACCTGTGACCGCTTCGCTGATCGGTGCCGGCATCGCGCAACCCACACCACCTGCTGTTACGCCCACGTACGTGACCCCTGTGCAAACACTACCTGTTGCCGGACCTCTAACCTACGCCGACGCCATCTCCAGGCCCTTTGCCGAAACCGTCACAAGTCAGCCAATCTTCCCGGTCATGCCGCAACAGCCCACAGAGCTCACAGGAAGACCAACGTATCCCAGCTACCTGCCGATGCCACCTGTGTTGCAGAGGCCGCCACGCGTACGGCTTGACCCGTCATCTTCGACCACCGCTTGGCGCACGCCGGACAATCGCCCAATCTGCTTTGTTTGCTTAACTCCCGGACACGTGGCGCGTTACTGCCGCCGCGGGGGGATGCCTGCACGGCAGCCTTCTTGGAACGTGCCGTATGTCTCGCCGCAGTCGATGCCTCGTGCTCCGACCACTTTTGCCGAGACGTCTCCACCCGCCAACTCGCGTGACACCACCAACCGTCACCCATCCCCGCGACGCCGTTCACTTTCGCCGATGCGTCGGCGCCCCTTGCCTCCTGAAGCGGAAAACTAGGCGCCGCAGTTCCGGAGGCAAGAGCTGCGTCATCGTCGAACTGTTCAAGACCTACCTTCTTACCCAATAACGTCGTCGACATTATAATAGACGGAGTCGCCACTCATGCGCTTGTCGACACTGGAGCCGCCGTTTCAGTTATCCGCCTAGAGCTTTGCCGCCGCCTGAAAAAGGTTATGACGCCGCATTTTGGACCACCCTTACGTACTGCTTCAGCACGTTCGATCGAACCAGTCGGTACGTGTACTGCCCGGGTGTTCATCCAGGACGTTCTGTACATTGTTCAGTTCATTGCCCTCTCTTCATGCTCACATGACGTCATCCTGGGATGGGATTTCCTCTCCCGGCACAACGCTATCATTGACTGCGCCCGAGCCGAAGTTGAGTTGTTTTCGCCCCTTGATATACCATCAGAAATTTCTCCAACACCACTTTCCGTGAAAGTTTCTGTCGCCGACGACACTACTATCCCTTCATGCTCCACCGTCCCTGTGCCCTTGATCTGCCATCTTCCTTCCGACGTCAATGCAATTTTCACGCCTTCGCAATTGTTCTGCCAACGCCGATGTCTGTTGCTTCCTTTCGCCTTGCTGAGTATCCGCGATGGCCAAACCGCCCTGTTCGTTTCTAATCCTGGAGCTAGTCCTCGCTCTTTGCTCCGCGGCGAGTGCCTTGGACGCGCCGAGTCAGTGGAGACCGCCGTTTTCATCGCCACTTTAGACGACCTGCCGCACGTTGAGGTGACCGGACTCTGTCCACCTCCTGCCACTGCATCTCGGGTATCCCCGGAAGTTTTTGATCGTGCCATCGACGCCGACCTTACGCCGCCCCAACGAGACCAACTGATGAAACTACTGTGTCAATTTCATTCGTCCTTTGACTGTGCGCAGACGTCGCTTGGTCGCACCACGACGGTCAGCCACCCTATCGACACCGGCTCCCACGCGCCTTTACGCCAGCGACCTTACCGCGTTGCCCCTTCCGAAAGGAGCATAATTGACGAACAAGTGGGTGACATGCTCCAGCGTGGTATCATTCGACAATCGAACAGCCCCTGGGCGTCGCCGGTAGTACTCGTACGGAAAAAGGACGGCTCCATCCGTTTTTGTGTCGACTACCGTCGCCTAAACAAAATAACTCGCAAGGATGTTTATCCGCTACCACGCATCGACGACGCCCTAGATTGCCTTCAAGGAGCAGAATATTTCTCGTCCCTTGACCTACGCTCCGGATACTGGCAAGTCCCGATGGCAGATGCGGGTCGTCCGAAAACAGCCTTTGTTACTCCAGATGGTTTATATGAATTTAACGTCATGCCGTTCGGCCTGTGCAACGCGCCAGCAACATTCGAACGGATGATGGACAATATTCTTCGCGGCCTCAAATGGAAAATATGCCTGTGTTACCTGGATGACGTTGTAGTGTTCTCACCCGACTTTTCCACGCATCTACGGCGGCTCGAGCAAGTTTTAGCTTGTATGAAGGACGCAGGCCTTCAACTAAACCTAAAGAAGTGCCGATTTGCTGCTCGCCAGCTGACGATCCTTGGCCACGTCGTTTCCAGAGATGGCGTTCTTCCTGATCCGGACAAGCTTCGTGCCGTGGCTGAATTCCCGAAGCCGACCACGATCAAAGAGCTTCGTAGCTTCATCGGGCTATGCTCGTATTTCCGCCGCTTTGTGCGTAACTTCGCCTCCATCATCGCGCCATTGACACAACTTCTTGGCAACAAGACGGGTCTTTTGGCATGGTCATCGGCTTGCGACAAGCCTTTACAACCCTACGTCGCCTCCTCACGTCCCCGCCAATTCTTCGCCATTTCGACCCGTCGGCCCCGACTGAAATCCACACCGATGCGAGTGGAGTTGGTCTGGGTGCTGTTCTGGCTCAAAGGAAGGCCGGGTTCCACGAATACGTGGTCGCTTACGCGAGCCGCACACTCACGCCTGCGGAGACGAATTACTCTGTCACTGAGCGGGAATGCTTGGCAATTGTGTGGGCCCTCTCGAAGTTTCGTCCTTATCTGTATGGCCGACCTTTCGACGTGGTCACCGACCATCATGCGCTTTGTTGGTTGTCGTCCCTGAGAGACCCTTCTGGCCGACTGGCACGTTGGGCACTCCGCCTTCAGGACTTTGACATCCGCGTGGTGTATCGGTCTGGCCGCAAGCACCACGACGCTGACGCCCTCTCCCGGTGTCCGATGTTGCCTGACGAGACGACTAATTCCCCCTCTGAGTGCTTTGTATCGCTCGTTGACGTGAGTTCCATGCCATCTGAACAGCGAAAAGATCCGTGGGTCATGTCACTTTGCAACTACCTTTCGAACCCGTCGAACTCGTCGGTACCTCGAGCAATTCGGCGCCAAGCGTCCCACTTCGCTATTCGTGATGGCTTGCTCTACAGGCGGAACTACCACCCTAATGGGCGCAAATGGCTGCTCGTCATTCCCCGCCATCTGCGCTCTGAAGTGTGCGACCAGTTTCACAGTGAGCCTCAGTGTGCCCACGCCGGCGTGCTAAAGACCTACGAACGCCTTAGACTGCGATATTACTGGCGTGGTATGTATGGCTTCGTTCGTCGTTATGTTCGCTCTTGCACGGACTGTCAACGGCGCAAGCCACCACCCCCTCGTGCGTCTGGCCCGATGCAGCCTTTGGCGTGCCCGATTCGACCTTTTGACCGGGTAGGAATCGATCTCTACGGACCCCTCCCCTGTACTGCGGCTGGCAATAGGTGGGTCATCGTAGCCGTCGACCACCTGACACGGTACGCCGAAACCGCTGCTCTGCGTGCCGGTACTGCCGACGCCGTTGGAACATTTCTGCTCAACCGCATCATCCTTCGTCACGGCGCTCCTCGGGAACTTCTCAGTGACAGGGGGCGTGTCTTTCTATCTGACGTCATTGAATCGCTCCTAAAGGCCTGCCGCATCGTCCACCGCACGACTACTGCATATCACCCGCAGACGAACGGCTTAACCGAACGTTTTAACCGCACCCTGGGGGACATGCTGGCAATGTATGTGTCATCCGACCATTCCAACTGGGATATGATTCTTCCATTCGTAACCTACGCCTACAACACTGCCAAGCAAGCCACCACGGGTTTCTCTCCCTTCTCCCTTGTGTATGGACGCGAGCCGTCGTGCCTGCTTGACACGATCCTCCCCTACAGTTCCGACGTGTCTGAAGCCTTGCCAATCTCTGACGTCACCCGACGTGCGGAGGAGTGTCGCCAACTGGCTCGCTCGTTCACGTCAGACGAGCAAGGACGCCAAAAGTTCCGCCATGATGCGTCGACGCCTACCCCAGAATTTTCTCCGGATGATCTCGTTTGGCTCTGGATTCCGGCCACGACTCCTGGGCTGTCGAGCAAGCTCATTTCAAAGTATCACGGACCGTATCGTGTACTCGAACGCACGTCGCCTGTCAATTATGTAGTCGAGCCTCTGAATACTTCATCTGACCATCGCTGCCGTGGCCGAGAGACCGTTCACGTAGCACGCCTGAAGCGATACTTCGAACCCGCCATGGTCTTGTGCCCCTAAGTCGCCAGGATGGCTCCTATTCGTCCCGGGGAAATTGTAAAGGAGATGAATGGTACAGGCGCTATTGAACGAAACGCGATAGTGCGCCAGACTCCGCAGCCGCGAAAGCAGCATCGACAGTGACAACAAAACGAAAACAACCGACGACGAAGACGACAGGCGCGCGTCTGTGAACCCGTTCCATCTTGGATAACGGTCATTAAAGGCCTTTCGTCAGCTACCTTGCGTTGAGCAATACATCCCCTTAGAATATATATATATATATATATATATATATATAGCAGAACAGAGAGATACGGGACGAGGGACTCGGTAAAGATACATATCAAGGTTGCAGTCGTCATTGCCAGTGCTATTCGGCTTTTTTCGAAATATATAATAGGGCCGAATGACGTGTGCTTGTCACGTTTCTTTGATTCATTGATAAATAAGCGAAAATATAAGTCGAGAAAAAATCCGCCGTTTTCCGGGAGCGGGACTCGAACCCACATCTCCGCATAACCGGTGCGGTGCGTTAACCAATTACGCTATCCCCACAGCGGCTTCTCTCTCGACTTTTAAAGCGGGGGTTTATATTTACAAGAGCTCTGAGGCCGGTCAACTAGCGCCGCCCCTCGACTACCGCGGGAGACGTAGAACGTCTTCTTTCCCAGCGGCCGCCACGTAGAACGTGGTCGGAGGTCGGGGTTAGCAATTGGCATATCCGAACTGCTGGAGCCAGTGCCTCGTAATGCATGTAGCAGAACAGAGAGATACGGGACGAGGGACTCGGTAAAGATACATATCAAGGTTGCAGTCGTCATTGCCAGTGCTATTCGGCTTTTTTCGAAATATATAATAGGGCCGAATGACGTGTGCTTGTCACGTTTCTTTGATTCATTGATAAATAAGCGAAAATATAAGTCGAGAAAAAATCCGCCGTTTTCCGGGAGCGGGACTCGAACCCACATCTCCGCATAACCGGTGCGGTGCGTTAACCAATTACGCTATCCCCACAGCGGCTTCTCTCTCGACTTTTAAAGCGGGGGTTTATATTTACAAGAGCTCTGAGGCCGGTCAACTAGCGCCGCCCCTCGACTACCGCGGGAGACGTAGAACGTCTTCTTTCCCAGCGGCCGCCACGTAGAACGTGGTCGGAGGTCGGGGTTAGCAATTGGCATATCCGAACTGCTGGAGCCAGTGCCTCGTAATGCATGTAGCAGAACAGAGAGATACGGGACGAGGGACTCGGTAAAGATACATATCAAGGTTGCAGTCGTCATTGCCAGTGCTATTCGGCTTTTTTCGAAATATATAATAGGGCCGAATGACGTGTGCTTGTCACGTTTCTTTGATTCATTGATAAATAAGCGAAAATATAAGTCGAGAAAAAATCCGCCGTTTTCCGGGAGCGGGACTCGAACCCACATCTCCGCATAACCGGTGCGGTGCGTTAACCAATTACGCTATCCCCACAGCGGCTTCTCTCTCGACTTTTAAAGCGGGGGTTTATATTTACAAGAGCTCTGAGGCCGGTCAACTAGCGCCGCCCCTCGACTACCGCGGGAGACGTAGAACGTCTTCTTTCCCAGCGGCCGCCACGTAGAACGTGGTCGGAGGTCGGGGTTAGCAATTGGCATATCCGAACTGCTGGAGCCAGTGCCTCGTAATGCATGTAGCAGAACAGAGAGATACGGGACGAGGGACTCGGTAAAGATACATATCAAGGTTGCAGTCGTCATTGCCAGTGCTATTCGGCTTTTTTCGAAATATATAATAGGGCCGAATGACGTGTGCTTGTCACGTTTCTTTGATTCATTGATAAATAAGCGAAAATATAAGTCGAGAAAAAATCCGCCGTTTTCCGGGAGCGGGACTCGAACCCACATCTCCGCATAACCGGTGCGGTGCGTTAACCAATTACGCTATCCCCACAGCGGCTTCTCTCTCGACTTTTAAAGCGGGGGTTTATATTTACAAGAGCTCTGAGGCCGGTCAACTAGCGCCGCCCCTCGACTACCGCGGGAGACGTAGAACGTCTTCTTTCCCAGCGGCCGCCACGTAGAACGTGGTCGGAGGTCGGGGTTAGCAATTGGCATATCCGAACTGCTGGAGCCAGTGCCTCGTAATGCATGTAGCAGAACAGAGAGATACGGGACGAGGGACTCGGTAAAGATACATATCAAGGTTGCAGTCGTCATTGCCAGTGCTATTCGGCTTTTTTCGAAATATATAATAGGGCCGAATGACGTGTGCTTGTCACGTTTCTTTGATTCATTGATAAATAAGCGAAAATATAAGTCGAGAAAAAATCCGCCGTTTTCCGGGAGCGGGACTCGAACCCACATCTCCGCATAACCGGTGCGGTGCGTTAACCAATTACGCTATCCCCACAGCGGCTTCTCTCTCGACTTTTAAAGCGGGGGTTTATATTTACAAGAGCTCTGAGGCCGGTCAACTAGCGCCGCCCCTCGACTACCGCGGGAGACGTAGAACGTCTTCTTTCCCAGCGGCCGCCACGTAGAACGTGGTCGGAGGTCGGGGTTAGCAATTGGCATATCCGAACTGCTGGAGCCAGTGCCTCGTAATGCATGTAGCAGAACAGAGAGATACGGGACGAGGGACTCGGTAAAGATACATATCAAGGTTGCAGTCGTCATTGCCAGTGCTATTCGGCTTTTTTCGAAATATATAATAGGGCCGAATGACGTGTGCTTGTCACGTTTCTTTGATTCATTGATAAATAAGCGAAAATATAAGTCGAGAAAAAATCCGCCGTTTTCCGGGAGCGGGACTCGAACCCACATCTCCGCATAACCGGTGCGGTGCGTTAACCAATTACGCTATCCCCACAGCGGCTTCTCTCTCGACTTTTAAAGCGGGGGTTTATATTTACAAGAGCTCTGAGGCCGGTCAACTAGCGCCGCCCCTCGACTACCGCGGGAGACGTAGAACGTCTTCTTTCCCAGCGGCCGCCACGTAGAACGTGGTCGGAGGTCGGGGTTAGCAATTGGCATATCCGAACTGCTGGAGCCAGTGCCTCGTAATGCATGTAGCAGAACAGAGAGATACGGGACGAGGGACTCGGTAAAGATACATATCAAGGTTGCAGTCGTCATTGCCAGTGCTATTCGGCTTTTTTCGAAATATATAATAGGGCCGAATGACGTGTGCTTGTCACGTTTCTTTGATTCATTGATAAATAAGCGAAAATATAAGTCGAGAAAAAATCCGCCGTTTTCCGGGAGCGGGACTCGAACCCACATCTCCGCATAACCGGTGCGGTGCGTTAACCAATTACGCTATCCCCACAGCGGCTTCTCTCTCGACTTTTAAAGCGGGGGTTTATATTTACAAGAGCTCTGAGGCCGGTCAACTAGCGCCGCCCCTCGACTACCGCGGGAGACGTAGAACGTCTTCTTTCCCAGCGGCCGCCACGTAGAACGTGGTCGGAGGTCGGGGTTAGCAATTGGCATATCCGAACTGCTGGAGCCAGTGCCTCGTAATGCATGTAGCAGAACAGAGAGATACGGGACGAGGGACTCGGTAAAGATACATATCAAGGTTGCAGTCGTCATTGCCAGTGCTATTCGGCTTTTTTCGAAATATATAATAGGGCCGAATGACGTGTGCTTGTCACGTTTCTTTGATTCATTGATAAATAAGCGAAAATATAAGTCGAGAAAAAATCCGCCGTTTTCCGGGAGCGGGACTCGAACCCACATCTCCGCATAACCGGTGCGGTGCGTTAACCAATTACGCTATCCCCACAGCGGCTTCTCTCTCGACTTTTAAAGCGGGGGTTTATATTTACAAGAGCTCTGAGGCCGGTCAACTAGCGCCGCCCCTCGACTACCGCGGGAGACGTAGAACGTCTTCTTTCCCAGCGGCCGCCACGTAGAACGTGGTCGGAGGTCGGGGTTAGCAATTGGCATATCCGAACTGCTGGAGCCAGTGCCTCGTAATGCATGTAGCAGAACAGAGAGATACGGGACGAGGGACTCGGTAAAGATACATATCAAGGTTGCAGTCGTCATTGCCAGTGCTATTCGGCTTTTTTCGAAATATATAATAGGGCCGAATGACGTGTGCTTGTCACGTTTCTTTGATTCATTGATAAATAAGCGAAAATATAAGTCGAGAAAAAATCCGCCGTTTTCCGGGAGCGGGACTCGAACCCACATCTCCGCATAACCGGTGCGGTGCGTTAACCAATTACGCTATCCCCACAGCGGCTTCTCTCTCGACTTTTAAAGCGGGGGTTTATATTTACAAGAGCTCTGAGGCCGGTCAACTAGCGCCGCCCCTCGACTACCGCGGGAGACGTAGAACGTCTTCTTTCCCAGCGGCCGCCACGTAGAACGTGGTCGGAGGTCGGGGTTAGCAATTGGCATATCCGAACTGCTGGAGCCAGTGCCTCGTAATGCATGTAGCAGAACAGAGAGATACGGGACGAGGGACTCGGTAAAGATACATATCAAGGTTGCAGTCGTCATTGCCAGTGCTATTCGGCTTTTTTCGAAATATATAATAGGGCCGAATGACGTGTGCTTGTCACGTTTCTTTGATTCATTGATAAATAAGCGAAAATATAAGTCGAGAAAAAATCCGCCGTTTTCCGGGAGCGGGACTCGAACCCACATCTCCGCATAACCGGTGCGGTGCGTTAACCAATTACGCTATCCCCACAGCGGCTTCTCTCTCGACTTTTAAAGCGGGGGTTTATATTTACAAGAGCTCTGAGGCCGGTCAACTAGCGCCGCCCCTCGACTACCGCGGGAGACGTAGAACGTCTTCTTTCCCAGCGGCCGCCACGTAGAACGTGGTCGGAGGTCGGGGTTAGCAATTGGCATATCCGAACTGCTGGAGCCAGTGCCTCGTAATGCATGTAGCAGAACAGAGAGATACGGGACGAGGGACTCGGTAAAGATACATATCAAGGTTGCAGTCGTCATTGCCAGTGCTATTCGGCTTTTTTCGAAATATATAATAGGGCCGAATGACGTGTGCTTGTCACGTTTCTTTGATTCATTGATAAATAAGCGAAAATATAAGTCGAGAAAAAATCCGCCGTTTTCCGGGAGCGGGACTCGAACCCACATCTCCGCATAACCGGTGCGGTGCGTTAACCAATTACGCTATCCCCACAGCGGCTTCTCTCTCGACTTTTAAAGCGGGGGTTTATATTTACAAGAGCTCTGAGGCCGGTCAACTAGCGCCGCCCCTCGACTACCGCGGGAGACGTAGAACGTCTTCTTTCCCAGCGGCCGCCACGTAGAACGTGGTCGGAGGTCGGGGTTAGCAATTGGCATATCCGAACTGCTGGAGCCAGTGCCTCGTAATGCATGTAGCAGAACAGAGAGATACGGGACGAGGGACTCGGTAAAGATACATATCAAGGTTGCAGTCGTCATTGCCAGTGCTATTCGGCTTTTTTCGAAATATATAATAGGGCCGAATGACGTGTGCTTGTCACGTTTCTTTGATTCATTGATAAATAAGCGAAAATATAAGTCGAGAAAAAATCCGCCGTTTTCCGGGAGCGGGACTCGAACCCACATCTCCGCATAACCGGTGCGGTGCGTTAACCAATTACGCTATCCCCACAGCGGCTTCTCTCTCGACTTTTAAAGCGGGGGTTTATATTTACAAGAGCTCTGAGGCCGGTCAACTAGCGCCGCCCCTCGACTACCGCGGGAGACGTAGAACGTCTTCTTTCCCAGCGGCCGCCACGTAGAACGTGGTCGGAGGTCGGGGTTAGCAATTGGCATATCCGAACTGCTGGAGCCAGTGCCTCGTAATGCATGTAGCAGAACAGAGAGATACGGGACGAGGGACTCGGTAAAGATACATATCAAGGTTGCAGTCGTCATTGCCAGTGCTATTCGGCTTTTTTCGAAATATATAATAGGGCCGAATGACGTGTGCTTGTCACGTTTCTTTGATTCATTGATAAATAAGCGAAAATATAAGTCGAGAAAAAATCCGCCGTTTTCCGGGAGCGGGACTCGAACCCACATCTCCGCATAACCGGTGCGGTGCGTTAACCAATTACGCTATCCCCACAGCGGCTTCTCTCTCGACTTTTAAAGCGGGGGTTTATATTTACAAGAGCTCTGAGGCCGGTCAACTAGCGCCGCCCCTCGACTACCGCGGGAGACGTAGAACGTCTTCTTTCCCAGCGGCCGCCACGTAGAACGTGGTCGGAGGTCGGGGTTAGCAATTGGCATATCCGAACTGCTGGAGCCAGTGCCTCGTAATGCATGTAGCAGAACAGAGAGATACGGGACGAGGGACTCGGTAAAGATACATATCAAGGTTGCAGTCGTCATTGCCAGTGCTATTCGGCTTTTTTCGAAATATATAATAGGGCCGAATGACGTGTGCTTGTCACGTTTCTTTGATTCATTGATAAATAAGCGAAAATATAAGTCGAGAAAAAATCCGCCGTTTTCCGGGAGCGGGACTCGAACCCACATCTCCGCATAACCGGTGCGGTGCGTTAACCAATTACGCTATCCCCACAGCGGCTTCTCTCTCGACTTTTAAAGCGGGGGTTTATATTTACAAGAGCTCTGAGGCCGGTCAACTAGCGCCGCCCCTCGACTACCTACATGCATTACGAGGCACTGGCTCCAGCAGTTCGGATATGCCAATTGCTAACCCCGACCTCCGACCACGTTCTACGTGGCGGCCGCTGGGAAAGAAGACGTTCTACGTCTCCCGCGGTAGTCGAGGGGCGGCGCTAGTTGACCGGCCTCAGAGCTCTTGTAAATATAAACCCCCGCTTTAAAAGTCGAGAGAGAAGCCGCTGTGGGGATAGCGTAATTGGTTAACGCACCGCACCGGTTATGCGGAGATGTGGGTTCGAGTCCCGCTCCCGGAAAACGGCGGATTTTTTCTCGACTTATATTTTCGCTTATTTATCAATGAATCAAAGAAACGTGACAAGCACACGTCATTCGGCCCTATTATATATTTCGAAAAAAGCCGAATAGCACTGGCAATGACGACTGCAACCTTGATATGTATCTTTACCGAGTCCCTCGTCCCGTATCTCTCTGTTCTGCTACATGCATTACGAGGCACTGGCTCCAGCAGTTCGGATATGCCAATTGCTAACCCCGACCTCCGACCACGTTCTACGTGGCGGCCGCTGGGAAAGAAGACGTTCTACGTCTCCCGCGGTAGTCGAGGGGCGGCGCTAGTTGACCGGCCTCAGAGCTCTTGTAAATATAAACCCCCGCTTTAAAAGTCGAGAGAGAAGCCGCTGTGGGGATAGCGTAATTGGTTAACGCACCGCACCGGTTATGCGGAGATGTGGGTTCGAGTCCCGCTCCCGGAAAACGGCGGATTTTTTCTCGACTTATATTTTCGCTTATTTATCAATGAATCAAAGAAACGTGACAAGCACACGTCATTCGGCCCTATTATATATTTCGAAAAAAGCCGAATAGCACTGGCAATGACGACTGCAACCTTGATATGTATCTTTACCGAGTCCCTCGTCCCGTATCTCTCTGTTCTGCTACATGCATTACGAGGCACTGGCTCCAGCAGTTCGGATATGCCAATTGCTAACCCCGACCTCCGACCACGTTCTACGTGGCGGCCGCTGGGAAAGAAGACGTTCTACGTCTCCCGCGGTAGTCGAGGGGCGGCGCTAGTTGACCGGCCTCAGAGCTCTTGTAAATATAAACCCCCGCTTTAAAAGTCGAGAGAGAAGCCGCTGTGGGGATAGCGTAATTGGTTAACGCACCGCACCGGTTATGCGGAGATGTGGGTTCGAGTCCCGCTCCCGGAAAACGGCGGATTTTTTCTCGACTTATATTTTCGCTTATTTATCAATGAATCAAAGAAACGTGACAAGCACACGTCATTCGGCCCTATTATATATTTCGAAAAAAGCCGAATAGCACTGGCAATGACGACTGCAACCTTGATATGTATCTTTACCGAGTCCCTCGTCCCGTATCTCTCTGTTCTGCTACATGCATTACGAGGCACTGGCTCCAGCAGTTCGGATATGCCAATTGCTAACCCCGACCTCCGACCACGTTCTACGTGGCGGCCGCTGGGAAAGAAGACGTTCTACGTCTCCCGCGGTAGTCGAGGGGCGGCGCTAGTTGACCGGCCTCAGAGCTCTTGTAAATATAAACCCCCGCTTTAAAAGTCGAGAGAGAAGCCGCTGTGGGGATAGCGTAATTGGTTAACGCACCGCACCGGTTATGCGGAGATGTGGGTTCGAGTCCCGCTCCCGGAAAACGGCGGATTTTTTCTCGACTTATATTTTCGCTTATTTATCAATGAATCAAAGAAACGTGACAAGCACACGTCATTCGGCCCTATTATATATTTCGAAAAAAGCCGAATAGCACTGGCAATGACGACTGCAACCTTGATATGTATCTTTACCGAGTCCCTCGTCCCGTATCTCTCTGTTCTGCTACATGCATTACGAGGCACTGGCTCCAGCAGTTCGGATATGCCAATTGCTAACCCCGACCTCCGACCACGTTCTACGTGGCGGCCGCTGGGAAAGAAGACGTTCTACGTCTCCCGCGGTAGTCGAGGGGCGGCGCTAGTTGACCGGCCTCAGAGCTCTTGTAAATATAAACCCCCGCTTTAAAAGTCGAGAGAGAAGCCGCTGTGGGGATAGCGTAATTGGTTAACGCACCGCACCGGTTATGCGGAGATGTGGGTTCGAGTCCCGCTCCCGGAAAACGGCGGATTTTTTCTCGACTTATATTTTCGCTTATTTATCAATGAATCAAAGAAACGTGACAAGCACACGTCATTCGGCCCTATTATATATTTCGAAAAAAGCCGAATAGCACTGGCAATGACGACTGCAACCTTGATATGTATCTTTACCGAGTCCCTCGTCCCGTATCTCTCTGTTCTGCTACATGCATTACGAGGCACTGGCTCCAGCAGTTCGGATATGCCAATTGCTAACCCCGACCTCCGACCACGTTCTACGTGGCGGCCGCTGGGAAAGAAGACGTTCTACGTCTCCCGCGGTAGTCGAGGGGCGGCGCTAGTTGACCGGCCTCAGAGCTCTTGTAAATATAAACCCCCGCTTTAAAAGTCGAGAGAGAAGCCGCTGTGGGGATAGCGTAATTGGTTAACGCACCGCACCGGTTATGCGGAGATGTGGGTTCGAGTCCCGCTCCCGGAAAACGGCGGATTTTTTCTCGACTTATATTTTCGCTTATTTATCAATGAATCAAAGAAACGTGACAAGCACACGTCATTCGGCCCTATTATATATTTCGAAAAAAGCCGAATAGCACTGGCAATGACGACTGCAACCTTGATATGTATCTTTACCGAGTCCCTCGTCCCGTATCTCTCTGTTCTGCTACATGCATTACGAGGCACTGGCTCCAGCAGTTCGGATATGCCAATTGCTAACCCCGACCTCCGACCACGTTCTACGTGGCGGCCGCTGGGAAAGAAGACGTTCTACGTCTCCCGCGGTAGTCGAGGGGCGGCGCTAGTTGACCGGCCTCAGAGCTCTTGTAAATATAAACCCCCGCTTTAAAAGTCGAGAGAGAAGCCGCTGTGGGGATAGCGTAATTGGTTAACGCACCGCACCGGTTATGCGGAGATGTGGGTTCGAGTCCCGCTCCCGGAAAACGGCGGATTTTTTCTCGACTTATATTTTCGCTTATTTATCAATGAATCAAAGAAACGTGACAAGCACACGTCATTCGGCCCTATTATATATTTCGAAAAAAGCCGAATAGCACTGGCAATGACGACTGCAACCTTGATATGTATCTTTACCGAGTCCCTCGTCCCGTATCTCTCTGTTCTGCTACATGCATTACGAGGCACTGGCTCCAGCAGTTCGGATATGCCAATTGCTAACCCCGACCTCCGACCACGTTCTACGTGGCGGCCGCTGGGAAAGAAGACGTTCTACGTCTCCCGCGGTAGTCGAGGGGCGGCGCTAGTTGACCGGCCTCAGAGCTCTTGTAAATATAAACCCCCGCTTTAAAAGTCGAGAGAGAAGCCGCTGTGGGGATAGCGTAATTGGTTAACGCACCGCACCGGTTATGCGGAGATGTGGGTTCGAGTCCCGCTCCCGGAAAACGGCGGATTTTTTCTCGACTTATATTTTCGCTTATTTATCAATGAATCAAAGAAACGTGACAAGCACACGTCATTCGGCCCTATTATATATTTCGAAAAAAGCCGAATAGCACTGGCAATGACGACTGCAACCTTGATATGTATCTTTACCGAGTCCCTCGTCCCGTATCTCTCTGTTCTGCTACATGCATTACGAGGCACTGGCTCCAGCAGTTCGGATATGCCAATTGCTAACCCCGACCTCCGACCACGTTCTACGTGGCGGCCGCTGGGAAAGAAGACGTTCTACGTCTCCCGCGGTAGTCGAGGGGCGGCGCTAGTTGACCGGCCTCAGAGCTCTTGTAAATATAAACCCCCGCTTTAAAAGTCGAGAGAGAAGCCGCTGTGGGGATAGCGTAATTGGTTAACGCACCGCACCGGTTATGCGGAGATGTGGGTTCGAGTCCCGCTCCCGGAAAACGGCGGATTTTTTCTCGACTTATATTTTCGCTTATTTATCAATGAATCAAAGAAACGTGACAAGCACACGTCATTCGGCCCTATTATATATTTCGAAAAAAGCCGAATAGCACTGGCAATGACGACTGCAACCTTGATATGTATCTTTACCGAGTCCCTCGTCCCGTATCTCTCTGTTCTGCTACATGCATTACGAGGCACTGGCTCCAGCAGTTCGGATATGCC
Source organism: Haemaphysalis longicornis (assembly GCF_048455015.1). Lineage (NCBI taxonomy): Eukaryota > Metazoa > Arthropoda > Arachnida > Ixodida > Ixodidae > Haemaphysalis > Haemaphysalis longicornis. Next base: position 27,098,021 of record NW_027526225.1, read on the forward strand.
AATTGCTAACCCCGACCTCCGACCACGTTCTACGTGGCGGCCGCTGGGAAAGAAGACGTTCTACGTCTCCCGCGGTAGTCGAGGGGCGGCGCTAGTTGACCGGCCTCAGAGCTCTTGTAAATATAAACCCCCGCTTTAAAAGTCGAGAGAGAAGCCGCTGTGGGGATAGCGTAATTGGTTAACGCACCGCACCGGTTATGCGGAGATGTGGGTTCGAGTCCCGCTCCCGGAAAACGGCGGATTTTTTCTCGACTTATATTTTCGCTTATTTATCAATGAATCAAAGAAACGTGACAAGCACACGTCATTCGGCCCTATTATATATTTCGAAAAAAGCCGAATAGCACTGGCAATGACGACTGCAACCTTGATATGTATCTTTACCGAGTCCCTCGTCCCGTATCTCTCTGTTCTGCTACATGCATTACGAGGCACTGGCTCCAGCAGTTCGGATATGCCAATTGCTAACCCCGACCTCCGACCACGTTCTACGTGGCGGCCGCTGGGAAAGAAGACGTTCTACGTCTCCCGCGGTAGTCGAGGGGCGGCGCTAGTTGACCGGCCTCAGAGCTCTTGTAAATATAAACCCCCGCTTTAAAAGTCGAGAGAGAAGCCGCTGTGGGGATAGCGTAATTGGTTAACGCACCGCACCGGTTATGCGGAGATGTGGGTTCGAGTCCCGCTCCCGGAAAACGGCGGATTTTTTCTCGACTTATATTTTCGCTTATTTATCAATGAATCAAAGAAACGTGACAAGCACACGTCATTCGGCCCTATTATATATTTCGAAAAAAGCCGAATAGCACTGGCAATGACGACTGCAACCTTGATATATATATATATATATATATATAAGCGGTATATAAACCGCTTTGCTTTCGAAGCCTCTGGGGTACGCCGCGAACGACAGCGTTACCACGGGATGTCCTGTTGGTCTACTTGGGTCCAGCGAGCGAGCTACGACGACAAGGCGAGCTCCTAAAGTGTTCTGCACCTAAAACGCCCATGTGTCGAGATTTTTTGCGTAAGTTGAAGATCCCCAGATGGTCAGAATTAATCCGGAGCCTCCCTCAACTACAGCGCGTCTCATTGCTCACGTGCAGCTTCGGCGTGTTAAATCACCAAAATGTTTTTTTTATCTGAGAAATGTTTCGGATAAGCGTGTCATTCGTATTCATGCAGTTCTCTGAAATTAAAGCAAATGTTTGCTGGTGGTGACTTTTTTTACCTGTAAAGCTGGCTGATTGGTGGCATTATAAATGAAAAAGAAAATTATAGCACTCACACTCAGCGTGAAAGCTGTCAAGTCCGGAGCAGTAATCCGCCATAGGGGCTGTGGCGTCCGCTCTTTAGTAGTTTCAATGTAATCCTGGTATTGATACCGAAAGTAGTCAAGAGAGGCCGCAGCAGCCCCTGAAACGCCTATAAAGAGCCACCGTAATGAATTTTCGTTACCTTTTGGTAATTAACGCGTTAATTCATATTTTTTTAAAGTTTATATTACTGCGGACTTGTTTGCGGCCTAGCAACGACAACCTCCGTGGCAACGACGCAGCGAAAAGATCACCCCCAACATTGTACAGCAGTAAACAAAACCAAGAAAATGCTTAGAACTCGCATGTGCGTGTCTTGAGATGACTTCCCAGCGTCCCCTGCGCACGTTTAACAAGCCAAGCATACCCATTTAGAGGGATTGGCCAAGATTGATCAAAAACACTTTAGCGTTCGCCGTAATCGTGGCAACACTTGCTCGGAATGAGAAAGACACGCCATAGCGTACGCCCCTCCAAGGTGATGTCCAATGCTTATCACTTCCAAAAAATGAAAGAAGCTCAAACTTAGAGCAATTAATGATGGAGTGAAGGTCGTTGCGGCAGCGAAGGAGAAGCAAATCGGCTGCAATCGTGGACTTAAACCATCGTGACGGTCGTGAAGGCTGCGTACAGCTTGGCTACCTTGAAGTCTTACGTGATAGTGTGAGGTTCCTTCATTTTTTTTTTCATTCTTTCACAGGTGCGTCCAATCCTATACGGTCCTATACAAGGCTCCTGGCCGCACCATTTTCTTTCTGGGTTAGCGGGCATGAATGTGACTCAGCTCACCCTTCGCTTTTCCTTGCCAGGTCCGTGAGGGATCCGCCATTTTGTGTTTCCTGTCTAGGAAGAGTTAGCTTGCAGCTGACTTCTTTGAAATCTCGAATCTTCTTACGACTTGTCGTGCTTTTTGGTTACTTGCTGCGCCAAGCTAGCAACTGTAACAGGACGCACAGCTAAACCAGCTCTCCATTTCACGGGGTTGAATGCAGCCGAGTATTTATACCAGAAGGACGGTTTGGTTCAAAATTATATGTGCTGTCCTACATTCATGTGTTTTTTCTCGTATTTACAACGGGAAATCGGGACGGCCGCAGCTTCGCTTTTTTTTCGCTTATTTGTTCGTTAAGCACCCAGAATCTGCACCTTCCTCGTCCCTGCACCGGCGAAAACAAAAATAGCAGTGCACAAGCGCACTGTTACTTTTACATAACGAATCAGTACTGTCAATTGTTTGCGTCGAAGACAAGCACTCTTCTAATTCCATCGTCTCTACATGTCCAGGCGCTCCGTCCTCCGTCGCCTCCTGGACACTGCACATATTAGCATCCGGGACCCGTGCCTTGCCACGCTCACTGCCATGGTAAGCGGGGTTTTTCTCAGCTTACTTTGCTTATCACTACAGGCAATGCCTAGGTCTTCGACGTTTCTCTGGGCCAGTTTTGTAACCTGCAAAAATAAGCATGCAAATTATGAAGAAAGACAGTGTAATCGTTAGCCTGGGCATTGGCTGCAGACAGACCAAACTGGTCTATGTTAGTCCGTAGTCTTTCACTACTATATACTTCCTGGCGCAGGAATAACTGGATGCGTAAAACCTCAGTTGAATTCCGAATTGTTTCTTTTAAAAAATATTGTGACTAAGAAAAAAAAGTAGTTGATCCCTCTTTCATAGTAATCGGTAAAACACGAAAGTGAAAGGTGCCTTCACAGGAGCAGTGGAATGTTGAAGGAATCTCCTTCACGTGCGAAGGGTTCGCGAGCCTGACCCCACCAGACGAAGTGACGCCGACACGCAGGAAACAAAAAAATTACCGGTTTATTCTGGGACAACAAAACCCAAAATGACATGCACAGAAACAGCATTTTGAAACACATAATGGTCATGGGAACAACGGGACAGCAGAGGGTGCCTCAGTTTACGCGCGTCCCCCGTACACGAAGGCGCTGGCACCGAGGCGCCAACTGTCGGCGCTCATTAGCGTCATGGTGCGCTACTTTGCTTTGCCTCTCCTACACGGCAGCACCATCTGAATGAGTCATAGGTAAAGACATAAGGCGCGTTCGTAAGCTGCTCCCGTCTCTGTTCATAGCGCAGTAGGCAGAGCGCCACGTACCTCCCGTTGTGGCGAGAAGCTAGAGAGTTTGTGGGCTCGAGTCCGGCCGCCGCAGCGTGAATTGCACTTTTTCTGGCAACGTCACTTCCGTGACGGATATGACGTCAGTGAGATCTTTGTGTGCCCGGGCATAAAACACTTTCGCGTTAAAAACGCGCCCATATACGCAGTACAGATGGTTAACCAGCGAAGCTGTGACTTGGGACCGGTGTGTCATGTATCACATGCGGCCGAGACCCATTTGCGGCCGCTGCTTGGCATTGCGGCCGCGTCTTGGCATTGTAACGTTGACGCGGCTCCACCTGCCCCACCCGCCGTTATAGCTTGAACTGCCACGCAGTAGCTCGCTGCGAGTGCGCTCCGGTGCGTTAGACCCAGCCAACGTGGCTGCCTTTGCATTGAACCCCTCTACAACGGTATTTTTTCGTGCATGCGCATGAGGTTCTGCCGGAGCAGTTTTATGAGCACAAAGGACCACCGGATTTTCTTTTAGGCATGCAATATACAGCTTTGCTTTATTGTTTGTACCCTGTCCTCGATCAGCGTGAGATAGTTCGGCGAAATGTTTATTGCTTTGTCGCTGGCCAGGTTCCCAAGCAAGGCAGCAATGATGAAATGTAAGCCTACTGAATTTTAAGGAAATTTGCCGAGAAAGACCCCAGCCACAATATACGGCATATCATATACAAGAAAGATAAGCTCCGCACCAACCACGCTGCGTAAAAAGTGACATACCAAATTCCACACACCATTAATGAACAACCTACCGTAATGACACCAATTCAGAAAAATCCTTCGATTCATGTATTTAAAAAAAATGTTCATGCTTACCTCCCACAAATCAAAAACTAAATTCACATACTCTTAATTCCTCCCCCGTTCTACGGAACACAAGCGTAGTGTACTTGTTTCTTCTTATTTATGCGATACCTGTGCATGATATATTCATTCATTTTTTTACGTACCAATCTTCTCAATATACTTATGTTAAGTGTCCAATGGCATAGAATTTGTATTTTTAAATTGCGATGTATGTTTTCTTCTTTCTTTTAAGTGCGAAAGCACTTCTTAAGCGAGCCTGAATCGTCCGCCGCCGTAGTCCGCATAGCAACAGCTGCGGGTGCGCGCGCTCCTCGTCTACCTCCTCGTCTTCCCTAGCAACGGGGGGAGATGGGCGCGCGCTACTCTCTTCCTCCTCTCTCCGCTCAGTGACTGCGGGTGTTGGGCGCCTCCTCTCCACTTCGGGCGGGAGAGCTCTAGCTCGCGTAGCGGGCGCTCCGCATTCCGACGCGTGAGGGCGCTCGTGTAGCCCTCGCCGTAACGGCGGGCGCTACTCTCCTCCTCCTCTCTCCGCTCAGTGACTGCGGGTGTTGGGCGCCTCCTCTCCACTCCAAGATCACGATATCCACCGTAATCGCGCAATCCACAACCGTGCATTCGCACTTACACACTCTCCCCCTCGGGGAAGTGCGGGGGAAATTTATTTTCCTTACACAACGAATGTTCATGTATGACTGGTTATTTATGCGTGTGTAAACGGGTGAATCGCCGCTTTGTCAGGCCTTCTGTGCCTTTACGCTGGTCCCACAGGCAACTTGTATCTTTCCGGTTGTCTGGAATAAACTTCTGCATTTCTACAAATGTGACAACACTTCAACTAAGAACATTAGGTGCCAGCCTTTTATATTTAAGGTGCATTTTCCAATTCGTTATGCTACATCTTGACTACAATTCGTATAATCCACCTGTCATACTTTCTCCTGTGGTCACACTCAAATTTCCCGCCCGCAGTTCGCACTGCTGCTGACCTTCCGGTTGTGGATGCTCCACGGCGCTTTGCCTCGGTTCTCAGAAATGGACAACCCGGCCTCTTTCTCGCCGGAGCTGCTGACGAGGTGAGTTCGACAAGAAGGACTATCGCAATCTAAGCTTTCGAAAATGATGTCGCTACATTGAGTTCACGCCGTAACAACCGCCGTTTTAGGCGCGAAAAATCTGGGAAAGAGCTGGTTTATGTTTTCTTTCCACACGTGCGAACAGACGCTCGTGCCTGCAGTGTTGCAGAGAGAGACAGGAAAAGAGGGAGAAATAAGTTTATTGCGTGACAGCCAGTAATCCTCGACATCGGCCAAGAGCTCTTGGAAGCGTCCTCAGCCTTCTTAACGGTCCAGACTTGATCTGTCGGGTCGGAGCTAAGCAGTACGGTCTTCCATTACTCTACTGTAGTGACTTTGCGACCTACTAACCTTGTCGCCTGCTGACAGGCCCACAGCATGTGTGCTACGTCTGCCCTGTCCTTACCCCGGTGACACCAGTCCGAATATTGGCCGAGGTAGCAGTGACTACGCAACCTGGTTGGATTACGAGTTTGTTTGCCGAAGCCATCAAGCCGCCGTTTGCCATTTAAAAGAGAAATCATTTGTTCACGAGCATTGCCATACGTGGATCACAAGAAAAGAAACCTCTGCGACCATATGCTTTTCCAAGTAGTCATGAAAAAGTGCAATGTGAGTCTTCACCCTTTCTGTGGGAAGCAGACATATGAGGAAGGTTGTTGTGCCTTCCTTAGTATTGCTCCTGCCTCGCGTACTGAGCAGTTTGGACAATTTAGCTTTAGCTGCAAGTAAATAAAGTGATGATTGGGTCCAATATTTCTCGGTTTCTCAGTTTCCTTTTTTTATGCAGACTTTACAACAAAATGACAGGTGGCATCACTGTTCTTTGCTCCATCTCCAAAAGTTTATTCGTGAGTTTTTTTTTTTTACAGCGAAGCTGTTAGCCTCTTGTTGGTCGGAAAATTTTGTGTCGTAAACAAAAAACTCAGCCGGACCCAGCATTTTTGGCCTAAGACGCTGCGCGCATGCGTAGGCTAACCAGGCACACAGCATAGAGCTCAGTATTCATGTGAAGAAAAAACCACAAAACAAGCGTCGAAACTGATTTATTATGACGTTTAACGCGCCGACGCAACGCAGGCGATGAAGCGCGCCTTAGCGGAGAACTCCGGATTAATTTTGACCACCTGGGTATCTTTAACGTGCGCCGAAATCTCGAGCCCATGGGCGTTCTCGCATTTCGCCTACATCAGAAAAGCGACCACCGAGGCCCGGAATCCGGAAATCGAACCTGCGTCCACATCGAAACCGAATTTCGGGTGTTAAGGTGCCTGTGAACGTTGACCCCCCCTCATATGTTCGTGGTAAATATTATGTCTGCAAATTACCTGTGAAGGATAGGCAGGACGTGTGTCACTAAATAGAGCATTTCTTGCCCAAGACGCCGAGTGCCTGCGCCAGGCTAGACAAAATTCAGTATTTACTGCCAGAGAAGCCGAGCGCAAGCGACAAACGTGCCGAGACGACGAGAAACACTTCATCCCCTCCCCCACCAGCATTTGTAGGGATTCACAGCAGCTTCGCTGGGCATCCACTGTCGCGGGACGGGATGGCGACCATTTAGTTATGGTGATTATTGGACATTGTATTGGGGAGAGGGGGAGTGTAAGCGGCTTTATGGTGTGCCAATCAGCTGTTTATCGAACTTATCGCGGGCACTCAATCTGTTTTATATTCCATAACGCCCAAAGCCTTTCACAGTCATTTATTTTTGCTGTAATCCTAGCTGTTTTCAGTTTATATGTATTTTATCTGCCCATTTACCCCCCCACGACATTATCCGTATTTCAGGGAAAAGATGAAAACGTAGTAGCATCGCCACAACAGATTTCTCATTTGGCCATCGCCACGTTTACATGTGCGCCACCACTTAGGGCGGTGGCTGTACATCAGCACCTTAAGTGAAGATGTACAAAACCGGCTGAATTTATCTGAAAAAAAAATAACATACCGGGTTGCGAGTATACTTAATATGCACATGATCACGTTTTCTGGGTTTTTTTTTTACTTTCGCTGCCCGAACAGAAGCCTAAACATTCCTTTTTTATGGCGCACTCACCAAAATGTTAGGAAAAAACAAGATCACTTGCTACTTTTTATTGCTGTTGATGCGTATTTGTCTAAAGCGTTTGTCGTTTATAAAGGAGGAGTAAGCAATGAAAAGCCCAAAGGCGTAAAAGAAGCGGTCTGCCTCCAGAGCCTTCATTGTGATCGCAGTAGAGTAAAATATTTCAGCTACCGTAGCCCCTCTCTGAGTGGCCTGTGTTTATTAGGAGTAAATATCAGTACTGACGTAGTTATACTGCGGTTCGCGTCTGACAAAGGGTGCTTATAGCTTGGTGACATCCTGGTCTGATACTGACCGCCTTACAGACAGAAGCGCGTGCACTTGTTGACTCAAGCTTTATGTTGTTTCCTTGCAATCAATAGTTGCAAGTTTTGCCGCCGCTGTTGGAGGTCCAAAGTGTCCAATTCTTACGCCCGGTACGGAGCGGGACCAAAACAGCACGTGACGAAACAGCGGAGCGCAAAAACAGCACGTGACAAAAGGGCACAGCGACAGAATAGCACGCTTTTGTGGAACACCCGAAGGCGTAATTACTTACATTTAGAAAGTGTGTGCTATCAATTAACTGTGACCCGCACTATCTAGTGAGCAGAACCGGTTTAGCCGGTTGGGTAAAGATGAAGACCGACTGCCCCCATACAACGCAGCCGCCACGATGCAACTCTATTTACACCGTAACATCTGCGGCGTGCTGTTTTGTCTCGTGCTGTTTTGTCACGGTGCCATTTGCGACGTTTGGCCTTCTAAGGGGGTTTAGAATCATATGTGCTCGATTTTATGTGGTTCCGCAGGCTGCTGACGTACGCCTACCTCTGTGCCTTCAACGCCTGGCTCGCACTCTGTCCTAGCACGCTTTCCTACGACTGGCAGATGGGCAGCATACCGCTGCTGAGGACGCCACTAGACTTCAGGAACGTGGCTACACTGGCGCTCTTCGCAACGCTGGCTGCTGTCACGTGGCGTGGGCTACTTTGGACTTCTCAACACTGCGTAAGTCTACAAACTGCCAGTAGTAAGTAATAGGCTGCCCATTTTATTCATCCAGAAAATGATACCACTGGGAAAACGAATAGTGGAATAAGGATGTAACCAAAGTTATCCTGGATGAGTTTAAAAAAAAAACGGCCACTCCCACAAATATTTTTAATAATTTGGTCTGGTGTTACTTAGCAAAGCCACCAATGACGTCAAGTGCGGCTCTCTTGCCGTTTTTTGGTCCTCAGATTCTACTGCTGCTGACAAAATAGGCTTAGCAAAATACATTAACTGCCACAACCCATAACAATATATCAGGTGTCTAGAAAGATAATGGGTTTGCAAAGCCTAAATAACCATAAAGCCTTGCTCAGCGTCGTGATCAAGCCGTCTGGTGCGCCTTTTTGGAAACCGAGGCATATGTTTAGACGCCGGCTATGTTAATTACAGAAATGTACGAATACACTAAGCATGGACTCGGGCTTCCTAGTGCAAAAGATAAAGCTGGCTCTGTCGACCGACAAACAGGTCTCTCCTGAAGCCTAGGGATAGAAAATGAATACCTTCTTGGTCCACCCAAGTTGGTGACGGCGAAAGTGAATGGTGTCTACACGTTCTGCCACGGCCTAAACAACCATATTTCCACACGTTCAACGAATTGTGTTGGGTATAGCTTGGAAACGTGGATTCCCTCAAACTCCCTGGTAAGGCCTGTCTTCGTGTTTGTACCTAACGTTCGCGCTTAGAATTTAACAGACGATTTTTTTTGGTGCAGCCATCATTAAGAGTACATTTCCCTCCCGTAAAGGAACGCGCTCCTTTAATGATGATATATGATGATGATCCTGATGTCGATGATAATGATCCCTATGTTGGCGATGATAGAAATAACCGCACAGATAGAAGTGTTACTGCGGAGTGGGAAGTTGCTAGCCGTTATAACTGTAGAATGTCCTTTGTCATCACAACATCCGTATTTTCTCCTTTTCGTTACAAATACTTTCAGCGCCCTTCGTCTGAATCCTGCCCGGACTGTCATGAACTACTGGATGATAGCAGCAACAGCGACGGAGGCCCGCTCCTACCAGTCCTGATGACACTGCTGCCGTTCCTTCCGGCGTCCAACCTATTTGTGCCAGTGGGCTTCGTGGTAGCGGAGAGGGTGCTGTACATTCCAAGGTACTCTTTATGAGACAAAAATAGTACGCTCCATTGAATGGAAATTCAAGGTCGTAACGTCCCTGTTTTTGCAAAAAGTCTCAGAAAGCCCAGTTGCAATTGTCCCAGTTACAGCGCAGATATTCCCGATGAAAACGTTTCTGCCGGCATTACTTAATAACACGTTGAGATTTACGGCGACGCATAATGATAACCGATCCAATTATACATAAGTCCATCCACTCACCGCTGCTCGTGTTAACAATGGAAACTATTGCTTTCGTTCGCGACTGCCACACCTTCGCTCGCATCGTCTGTTCATTTTAAATCCAGAGCATGGTTAGATATTTATAGCATAATGGGGAACCTGCCCGGTAGTGTGTTTCGAAACGCTGTGCATCTCAGTGCACTTGACGCGTACAGCCGGTAAAACGCTCGTCTATAACACAGCTCGTGCGCTTTCATCCTGATCCTGCTCCGCCAGAGATAGGATTTGAAGAAAAATACAGCGGCGTTCTGATGTCGCAGCCCACCCTTTTGTCTGGAACATTTTTGTAAAAAGTTCGTTTCCGCAGTTTTCACGTGTACCCACTTCAAATACACGTCTCTGTTCTAGATAAATAATTTGACCGGCTGTACGACAGATGTCACTTTTGCGCGATGTAGCACGTTAAATAAATGCCGTTACAGGCACCGCCCTGAATACAAACCGGCCTAACTGATGCCCAGTCACCATTATTAACAAAAAGAATCAGTACAATTGGGCTTTTAGAACAAAATTTACTGTATCTTACACCCGCCGAGGCTCAAAACCCAGACCGTCAGCGTCAGTACCCAGAACTCCACCTCGAGGAGTCGAGGAAGCGTAAGACGAGCGATTCCTGCCTTTCAGCAGTTTCTCAATGAAATAGCGCGCCAAATGACATCACACGTCACCGGGGGAGGGGGGCGCAGTGAAACGTTTGGAAACACGCATCCCGGTACGGTATCCTGCAGGGGCCCGGCACCACCGCGCGTGCGCAGATGTGGCGGAACTTTCTATTATTTCGCAAATGATTAAAACCATGTCGGAAAGCCGTGACGTCAGAACGTCGCGCGAGGGCATTCCCATCGAGGCCAAGTCATCCATTGGCGCGTCGCTGTAAGTACAGGCGGGAAGAATGTACCGGCAGCGGAGGCACTTCTCTGATGCTGTAGTTTGAAAACATTCATATCGTACGCAGTACCTCAACTGGCAATGTAAGGCCTTGCGGAGCAGGTGACATTGAATATCCGACCTTATTTGCGGCACTGATGACACTTTTCTCACGGACGTTTTCCGCATGTTCTTGTCTACCCTCATGAATAGTGAACTGTCCTCAGGTTGACCGTTACACCCTGGCAAGCGTCTTAAGTACCGACATCGTCGTGTGAAAAAAAAAAAAGATATGACTTATGTACTGGTCAGCACAACTTTTAACTCGGGACACACATAAATGAAAGACGAAGCCCAACGCTAACTCTACCAACTCAACTTTATTTTCCCACGCCTTGTACATTTATACACTCGCTAGGCTGAGCAGTATAGAAGTCATAATGATCCGACCAGCTAAGATTTTACCTATTTTGATGTTTTATGAGCAATGGTTACAATGAACCACGCCAGTGCATAAACAATGGCGGGACAGATCAAGTCTGGAGGCCTCTTGGGTTAAAATGTTACGACGCCACATAACTAACGAAGGCTGAGTAAATCACTGTGTTTCAAACCCATGACCAGGTCTTACAAAAAGTCCGTAGTGATGACGTTTTATGCATTATTGCTGGAATTGCAGATGCGAAACATTAAAGTTTATTTCGGCACCTGAACCCACTCTGCTACTGAAACGTAAGTATCGCAATTTTCAGCTTGGCTACAGCATCCTCAGTGCATCACCAAAGTGGGTCTTCTATTCTTGAGGATAGGTCCTACCCAGCCTATTTTTATTAAAACGATGCGCTTTTGGTAGTTACTGAAGACAATGTTATTACTTGGAGCATACCTAGTTATATTGAGTTGTTTAATACAATAAAAATATTCACAAATATAAACCAACCATATTTTCCTGAATTTGGGCTAACGAGCTTACACAAACATTTCAGAAACATTTTTCATATTGTCACGCACCCAAAAACGACGCAGCTGTCTTGATGAAAAAGCAAGTGTATTGGAGCGAGCTTGTGCTCCCCTGACCACTCAAAGAATACGCAGGCGGCGAAGGAGCAGTCAACAAAGTGACGTGCGGAGGCGAGTATCGGCGAATCGAATACCGCGGCGGCTGCCATGGGAGTATTCATCTTTCGGCGCGATTGTTTCTCGAAACATCGAATTACAACGAAAACACTGGAGATGAAAGAAGATTATTCTAGGCTAGTGACGTCAGGGCCAAACACTTTCCCTATCAAAATAAGATAGCTCGTGCGGTATTCAAAAGAAAGGACGCACTTTGCTTGAAACACTGATAACCCAGGCTGGCGCCACCGCGTGGTAAAAAAACTGTGGTTGATTTCTCTGTCATAGGAATCGGTTAAACACGAAAGCGAAATGTGCAGCAAAATCTGCAGCTAAGCATGATTTACGTGGCGGCGGCTGTCTTGTGGGTGTGCTTGGCGAACGACGTCCTGCTGGCGGATCGCTTCGTCAAGGGTGTTCTGGCGTCATCTTTGGGACAGATACGACATCAGTGAAACCTTGGTGTATCGCGGCATAAAACGCTTTAGTGTTAAAATATAAAACCCGAAAATCAACAACGCTAAGAACAACGTAGTCTTAGTACTAAAGGTCACTTCTCTGCAAGAAGACCCTGTCTGCAGGGACGCACCCTTTACAGGCCACTTGCTTCGGTGTACTGGCGTCACTTCCGTGACGGATACGACGTGAGGGAAATCTTCGTGTATCCAGGAATAAAACACTTTCGTGTTGAAACAAATCAAAAGTAAACGGACAGAATGCATGGTTGGCGGCAATATATATCCGCCGCAGTGGCTGAGTGGCTATGGCGTTGTGCTGCTGAGCCCAAGGACGTTGATGCTTCGATTCACAACCGCGGCGGCAGCTCAGGAAGGCGAAAAGCGAAAACGCCTGTGTGTACATGTTTGGGCGCACGTTAAAGGTCCCCTGCAAGCGTTGAAAATTAATCCGGAAGAACCTTCCACTACGGCGCGTCTCAGCGCAGGTATGGCTTTGGCGCATAAAACGTCCAAAATCAAACAATGCGTTCGTCATATAAAGGCTGTGGGGAAACGAAGAAAGAAATAGATTTATTCGCTGCGGACAAAGGCACGCGTACAAAAAACAAATATTTTGGCATGTGCGTGTTTCCCCTGGTCACTAAGAATAGGTTCCTACGCCGGGCAGTTCGCATCTTCCGCCTAGTCGCTGCCAGCGGTATCGACAATGCAGCCTTCTCCGCGCACTGCCTGCCAATGATCGACTATCGATCGATAAGCCATTACAGGCAGTCCAAACTACGAAAAAAACTAAAAATAATCCGCGTGAACGGGGAATTTCGCCCACACCGGCGCGTTCATGAAGACGCTTAGGCGGGTGCCCAGAATTCGATATTGCCCCAAGCACCTTTTGTTATGCGACACTTATTTCGCATAAACACCACTGAGTGATTTTGTCGTGTTCGATATAGTGTATAACTCGATGTTACTGGCCTCGATAAAACCTGCTTAAATTATTTTGCTAATGATATCAATTGGGATGGCATGCGCAGCTGTGTGGCGTTCGTTACATTAAAAAGAGCTCATGAGCACACAAGTACTTCAAAGGGGCGCCAACCACTTTTTGTGGAAAGCATGTGCGTTATCTGACATTAAAGCCAGCGTTCTTTATAGGGGGTAACCACGAGAAATTTTTAGATGAATTGGCGGAAACAGTTTTAGTTTGGCAGTTAACTTTCTGAAATCCGAACGGCGGCGCCATGTATGTCTCAACGTGACACTACCGTTCGCATGCAAGCGCCTGTGTTTCGGCTTAATACGTTTAAAAACTGCATAAAGGAACACGAAAGGCTGCATTTTTTATTGTTTTATACGGGGACAACCTACTAAAGACGATAGTCTTTCTTGAGTTGCTTAAACGCAGAATTTTTTGTCTGTCCGTATGTATGTCTGCCTGCCAGTCTGTCTGTCTGTCTGTCTGTCTGTCTGTCTTTTTGTGACTCGAGTCAGCCACCTGGCCAAAGTGAAACGAACACTGCGCAATAATAGTCTTATATACCCACAGCCAAATCTAAACGTCAAAGTCCGCTGTCAATGTTCATAGCTGTCGACCCTGTTGAACCAGAACAAGCCATTACGCAAACATAAGGCAGAAAATCAATACATAAATGATATGGGCATTGTTTGTTTATTTAAAAGATCATGGACGCTTGGTTTATGCGATATCAATTGAAATACTACACCAACGGCAAAAAATTCGTCGCCTGCTGTTGCCCACGCCTCCTGGCGGAATTTAAAAAATCGAACGGAAACAGCAACAAAAGGTTCCGCTAGACAAGATCCACGTTCCGCTTAGAACGCTCGTGGAGTAGGGCAACGTGATTCTATAAACGTTGTAGAAACGTGCCTGAATTCACGCGCGTCTCCGCCGTGCAGCAGCGCTGGCAGCGAGACACCCGACTTGGAGGGGGGGAACGCGGTAAATTTAAATTGAATTGAGCAGAGCTCTAGGGTCTTATCTCGGAAGGAACGAGATGGGAGAGGAACAGCATGAGAGGTGTGCGGAAAAGAGAAGGGAGGCCTTTACTTGGCAGGGGCGCCAGTCGACTGTCGTTTTTCGTCGACATTTGCAACGAAAGAAGCAGATACGCGGCCATTTTTTACACCTCTTTTGATCGCACGTAGAGTTAAATTATGTAGCTCACTGTCATAGTGCCACCATCGCTTTCGGGCAGCATACTTAAGGCAGGTTAATGTAAAATTCTGCTTTCCAACAATCTAGCGCCGTATCGGGGAAAACGTATCGGATCGAGGTGTTTCAAGTGATGCCAGTTTCTTTGAGGTAGAAAGGTATAAACGCCACAAAAATCGATTCGCTGTCTCTTTGAAGTATGCAGTGCTATATTAGTACCACCCGCACATCTCTGCAGCATTGGGATCTGCCTTCTGGTGGGCCAGGGTTTTTCCCGGCTTTGGACGAAAGGACGCGCGCTGAGTTGCCCCTGCCTGCTGGTCTTCTTCTCACACCTGGTGCTGCTCGCCGTGCGGACCTGGGACCGCAACGCTGTGTGGGCGTGCCGCGAGGCGCTGTTCGAGTGAGTCCTTCAAAGACGATAGTTTTGTAGCGTGAGCTACACTGGCCGAGGTTGAGCAGTTTCGCGTGGCTCCTGGAGAGCCGGGCTGCGCATGCGCGAGGAGCAGTGACGTCACAGGGCGCACAGCTGGCGTGCCGGAGCCGCCGCTACCGCGATTGGATTCGATTGGACCGGATTGGATAAGTTAAATTAAATTAAATTAAATTAAATTAAATTAAATTAAATTAAATTAAATTAAATTAAATTAAATTAAATTAAATTAAATTAAATTAAATTAATAAGTTGAAATTAGAATAAAGAAATGGGTTGGGTTGGATTGGGTTGGAAATCGTTTTAGAAGCAGTAAGCATGATAATCAGCTAATCCTACACAACCAGGAAACCTAAGAATAACCAGTTGAACCTTAGCTCACACTACGTATATCCTGGCATAGCCGAGCTAAGCCACTGCTAATTTTTTAGGCTACTCAAAGGCGAAACTTTTCGTCCGTCCGTACGCCCGTCGATTCAGTCGCCTGGCCAAAAGTTGCAAGATTTTAAAAACGAGAAGTTTACATAGGCAAAAACTATACAAACCACTAAATCTGGTACCGTACTTCGTGTATGTCAACAGTGTGGAGTAAAAAGTAAACATTAGGCATATCTGAGAAAAAAACATAAATTCACAACTGGTACTATGCAGTGTTCTGCAAATTTAAAATGCGTGTGCGCTTCATGCCGTATTTACTCGATTGTAACGGAGGGGTGACATTTCATTGCATTGAGAAAGAAATTTCGGTATTTCGGTATTCGATTGTAACGCGGGGGTCGACTTCAGGTGGCCAAAATTAGGGAAAAGCTAGCGTTACAATCGCGTATATACGGCACTTACGATAGGAAGTTAGGGAATACGCGTTGAAAGAAACACTCGACCGAAAAATAAAAAAGACCTGGCGCCCAAGCCCAGACCTCGTCAGCATTCCAAGAAGTTCCACAGAACACAAGGTCCCAGTACACTCTTAGGCAAAATGGGACGGAATAAGACTAACTACAGCATTTAGGCATCGCGTAAAAAATTGAGTACCTAAAGATGGCGTACGAGCAGTGGAAGGGGGTAAATTGAAGTTACTCGAACAAACCTCCACCTTGTTTATGATGATAGGAGAGAAATGGGAGAAGATGGCGGTGAGAGGTGGGTGTGGGAGAGAGGAGATTATTTTACATGGCAGGGTGACAGCAGACTATCGTCTTTTGACGACATTCGCGGCGTAGGTATTAGATATGCAGCCAATTTTATTTTACCTCACACCTTTCATGTAGAATATAAATCTCAGGCTTTCCCCTTACAAACAAGAAATACTACAAAAAACAATATAAACAACAAAAAGACCAATAACAACCGGTCGGTGCTGGAACGTTCGTACGGTATACCTCTCGCGTTCACCTTGGCCAAACCCCTCCTCTTTTGTAACGTGAGCTACACTGGCCGAGGTTGCGCATCTTCGCGTGGCTGCTGGAGAGCCGTGCTGCGCATGCGCGAGGAGCAGTGGCGTCTCACGGCGCACAGCTGACGCGCCGGAATGCAGTCAGCTGGCGCGCCAGCTGACTGCATTCGATTGGATTGAACTGTATTAGATTGGATTGGATTCGATTGGATTGGATTGGAATGGAAATCGTTTTTGCAGCAGTAAGCATGATAATCAGCTAATCTTGGACAACCAGGAAACCTAAGAGTAACCAGCTGAACCTTAGCTCACGCAACGTATATTTTGGCATAGCCGAGCTAAGCCACTAATTTTTTTCTAGCGGCCTCTTTATCCTTCCCTTCTTACTTTTCGAACCATCAGACTGCCGCTCATTCCGGTTCGAAAATTTTTAACCTGTCGTATGTGCAGTAATACATCGTTAACTTGAACTCGCATATCTCAAAAAATCGGCTAAGTCAAAATTTTCCGCGGCACCGAACCATTTCCTACACGTCCCGTGTATTTTATGTCCTTTATTTCGAGTTATTTCGGGCCAAAATGCGGATATCTAGAAATCTTGACGGTGAGCAGAACGAAAATTTCGCCGCCGCGGACTGTTTCACAAAGTTCGCACGATGCTACTGCGCCTAAATCTCTCGATTTTTGTCTGGTTTAGCCCGCCACACCACAAAGCTGATGTTTACCGCGAACGTCGACGCAGCGGAATATCCCGACCGTGCAGCCTGCGTCGCCGTAGTTGTCAACTCCCGAGGAGCCTGTGTTGCTTCCTGCTCGGTCTCCACACCTCACCCTGAAGTTGGAGAAGAAGTCGCCATTGCCCTGGCCCTTACAGCTGCCCCGGCCACCGCAATAATCTCCGACTCGCCGACGGCTCTTCGGACCTTTGCGACGGGTCGCGTATCCCCCATCACCGCACGCATCCTGCAGACAGCACCAACTCCGCCTGCACATTGCCCACGCCTGATATGGACACCGGCCCATTCGTCCCTTCCGGGTAACGAGCTGGCTAACGAGGTAGCCCGAGATTTCCGCTGCCGGGATGCCTCGGATGCTGCCTCTCCACCTCGGGCGGGAGGGAGGGATCGCCTGGTTAGGTATCGGGACATAACACAGCACTACCGCCTTAGTCGGACGCACTTCCCCGGCCCTGCTCCCACTTTAAAACGCAGGCAGTCTGTCCAGTGCCGTCGGCTGCAAAATGCCACCTCCACTTCCCCACACGATACTGCCACACGTGCACATGGTGCGGCGCGCCTTTCGCTTCCCTCCACCACATAGTGGGTGCGTGCCCCTCCAAACCCCCTCTCCATGCTACTCTGTCCCTGCCCCTTACCACTCTAGAGTAATGGGAGGCTATGCTGCTCAGCTCCGACCCACAAGTGCAAGAGTGTGTGATCCACCTGGCCGAACTCGCCGCTAGGGCCCACGGGCTCCTGGCCGTCGACCTGGGGACTGTAGTGTGCCGGTGCCCCCAGCTGGCGCCTCTTTCTTAACAGCTTTGGATGAATAAAGTTTTCACCACCACCACCACCACCGCGAACGTAAAGTCTGATCTTAGAGGAATATCAACTTCGTCAAGCAACCCTGTGGCACGTCATATGACGGTACAGACACGCGCGGAGGTACTACTATAAGACAGAGGTGTGTCGTGCGGGGAAAACCCCAATGGAGAGCGCGGGTCCTTTTCGTGACGAAAAAAAAAATTGTTTGGAGTGCAGGCGTTCCTTGGAGAACTCGATATTTCATGGCAATTCGCGCAACTTTGCTTATCTCGAAAATCCGCTTATCTCGATATATTTCCCGGTTTTTACTACTTCGAGTTAACGAGGTATTACTGTACTTCGCTTCAGCGCGCGCCTTATTCCGTTTTAACCATCTCTTTCTGATTACTTCTGAATATTGCATCATTTTTATCTCTATTCTTCATGTGACCTCCTACGTTATGCACGTTGTGCCCCTGCAGATAACGCTGGTATCTCTTTTTCTTGTCAGGTCTGGCATCCGGGACGTTCCAGGAAATGCGAAGATGCACTACAACTATGCCAACCTGCAGAAGGATCTCGGCGACACTCCACTGGCAATCGAGCACTACGAACGCGCTCTCAAGTACGTTTCGGAACTGATTACATACCTCGGTGATGGCCGCTGCATGAGGGAAGTGGGAAAAAGAGCCTTGGTTGATTTCTCTTTCATAGGTATCGGTAAAATACGAAAGTACTAACGGTTGCTTCCCCGCAAGAAGATCCTGTGTGCAGGGTACACCCTTGCACCCTTTACAGGCCGCTTGCTCCGTTGTACTGGCGTAACTTCCGTGACGGATATGACGTCGGTGACATCTTTGTGTACCCTAATATAAAACACTTCCGTGTTGAAGCAAAGGGAAACTGATAAGCGTGCTCGGAAACTGAACGACTGGGTGTGACACGGCCCAGTGTGTTGTGTGTAGAGGTGAGAATTTCATTTATGCATAATCACACAAAAACAATCATTTATGCATGGAGGTCTTATTTACGGCATAAGCTGTTCTGAGCTTTTCGGGCGAAAGCGTTAAGTGCCCCAATGTGCGAAAAACCGGCGCTGGTACTGTTGTTGTTCGGTACGAAAAATTACCCACGATGCAAAAAGAGAACAAAAAGCACATCCCAGTTCGCATGGAAATTGGAACGATATTTCACATACGTATGACCCTAGCGAGAATGGGCGCGCCGGTCGCGGAGAGCCGATGAGGCCGATCGCGCATCCGACGACGGGCCTGGCCCGTACAAATTGCTAAAATTGCATTTCAGGCAGCGCACATCTGACGATTTCGGCGCCGCCTGCGCGAACTCGCATGGTGCGGTGTGAAACCGAAGTTCGTCCTGCGATCGGTCGTTTTAACAACTGACCTGTTCAACCCGGCCGTAGGTTGTCCAGCGCGAACCGAAAACCTCCAATGTGAAAGAAAAAAATAAGTGCTTTGGTGAGAATTGAACCTGGGACCCTCGCGTTATGAAACGTGCGTCTATCCGATTGAGCTATCATTTTTTTGTCTTTATTTCCTTTTTTTACATTTTTACAAGTCAGCGATGTAATAAAAAGCGCCTGCCATGTTTTGGCTGGCGGGAACTATTGTAAACATCACCAGGGTGCACGGGAATATTTCCTTTAGGTTATTTGTAGTGTTGGCTTTGGACTCCACGTGAGCGTTCGTTCGTTCGCTTGCTCGCATAGGCCTCACTACTTCAACTTAACCGCTCTGAGCCGCTAATAACAGCGGTGTTTAAGCTTGAGCTTAGTCCGGTGGCGTGGCGTCGTCCAGGGTTGCGCGTGGGCTTACACCACGTGAGGAGTTAGAAAAAAATAATCGAGAAAACAATTCACGTGCATCCGCGCCTCTAATGAGAAGCACAGGACAGCTCGTGCTACAGACGCCGAATTGGCGAAGCCGGTTGCCGTGGGTTCTCGCGCGTGCTAACGCAGTTCACTTTGGGAGAGATGTGAAAGGCTGCGGCCAAAACGATCCGGGCCTGCTGTCACGGAGAGCTTTCAACGGCTAGTGCGGAAATCCGTGTGAGGTTCGGCAGCCGGGTCTCCGACGAAGGGAGAGGGGCCGCCAGCTCTGCTGTTTCTCCATCCTTGCACCATTAGTGCCAGCTGCGCCATTTTTTTCCCACCGGGCACGCAGTGAACGCACACATTCTCTCATGGCACGCGCCCTTGGCCTTTCCCGCTCTCCCCTTTTCCGCACCCCCCTCCCCCAGTTTAGAACGAACTAGAGATGAGATACTTTCCTTTTTTCTTTGTTGACACGACGGTGTACACGCACGAACGTGGAAAATTGGCTGGCTGGGGTAGCCGTATACAGCTTCCCTGTACACAAAATAAATACGTATTCAAAAGTGAACATGTCCAACACGTCAGAAACAACCCCCAAATGTTACAGAAGATTACAGAATTCGGTCTCAAAACAGGTCTCTATAAAGTAGTATGATGGCGGATCGTTCATCCACTCCCTAGATTGCCCCCCCCCCCCCCCCCCCAAAACACCCTTTGTGGCTCCTGAACGGCACCTATTGCACACCCCTATCATGGTCGTATTAGAGTGTCCTCGCCACAACTTCAACTGTGCATACCGTGCTAAGTGAACCCTCACAGTGGAGTGAAGGCTTCATATGAACCATCTTCCCATACCCTTTTTTCTATGTCCCCCAACAGGGCCTATTGGCCTCCTCCTAAAATAAAGTCATCCATTCCATTACATTCTACAACCGCAGGCTCTGGCCTGAGCATGCGAGCGCGCACAATAACCTGGGGACCCTGATGACGTCTCCGGAGGACGCCGAGCATCACTACCGGCAAGCCTTGCGCATCAACCCAAGCCACCCTGGGGCCCACTACAACCTTGCCACTCTGTGCAAGTGAGTATTCCTAACAGATTCCGCTTATAGTTACTTGGGGGTCCAAGGCCCTACTCCGCCCTTCCCATTCTGCGCAAATAGGTATGCCTAATAAACTTTGTGTATTACGCATACTATTTGGAAGAATGGCAATACCTACACATAAAAGAGCGACTGGAGGTCAATGGAAGAGGCCTTCGTCGTCCAGTGCACCTTCCTAGGCTCTTGATGATGATTGATGAGGAATATACTTTACTAGCCACTTCCAATTATTCTCTTCTGAGAAGCAAGGTTTATTTGCAAACTTTACAATTAGCTTCGGACAATCGCACTAGAAAAACAGATCTAAATTCCAACGTATGTGTTCAACAACGACCTTCTATTACGATCATTCATTATAAAATGAGAGTTAAACGTTTAAATGAATATTTAATCTGCACTGTGCCACCAAGTTAAAGCGGGTTACACCAACGCCAACAAACATAACTATCTAAATGTACAGCCTATCGGTTTAACCATTTCTACCGTTAATTGACTGATTTTACGGTTTAACGGGCCGACGAAACGCAGGCGAAGCGGCGAACCCTAGTGGAGGGCTCCGGATTAATTTTGTTCACCTGGGGACCTTTAACGTGCTCCGAAATCGTCATTTCTCCTTTCGAATTTCTGCATTTCCACTGTCGAATTTTACAATTTATGTTCGATGGTACACCGCAAGTATGGAAAATAAACAAACAAACGGGACACCTACGAAGTGCGGCATAATTGAAATAACGAAACTTGAGTAGCCACGCAGAATTACGGATACTGAATTTTGCGTGATCAATCAAGGCACCACTTCAGCCCCATGTCTAATCATTGCTGTCGCATCTCTATCGTGAAGTATTCAAAATTATTCCATATAAGCCTAAGTGGCGACCAACATCAGCTGCAGTAGCCTTGATGCACCAGTGTACGCCGTGTGGTGTCCTCGAACAAAATCGCGAAGCATTCATGCTTACCAGGATATGATGACTTCGAAACTCGTTTAAGTGTCCTGAGGCGACGGTCTAGCATGGTCATGCTCTTCGACTGAAGGTACTACGCTGCACACTGCATGTGATAACCATTGGTTACTGCAATACCCACTAGCTTCGAGAAATCCCTAACGTGACCCACAAAAAGCAATACTCTAAATCACCTCTGGGTGCACCAGTTGCATAGTCGCCAGCGACAGGTAGGTATAGATATTCGTAATGATGTCAGGGTTCGGAGGTGTGAACCACGAGACGTGCACGGAAGATCAATGACGACAGGGTAGCAACAAGAAGGTGAAGCGTAGATGCATTGTATTGCAGAGAGAGGGAAAGCGGAGGTGCGCAGACCGCAATGGGAAAAAAAAGGAACAAAATTGAAAAAATAAAACAAGCAAACACAACCGGAGAGGTAAGCGTGACGAAGTCGTTCCCTGTCGCAGTTCGGTGGCGATTCGTGGGACGGAGCCCAAGCGTGAAGAAAAGCACAACAGTCTCATGTAGTCTGCCGTTGTGGCTCTGTCGCGAGTGTCTCGATGGTCTCACGCTGACCGGAACGGAAGGCGAAGCCACCTGGCGCAGCAAGAACGGCAGGAGAGGGATCCCTGCGCTGTTGCCCGGTGCAATAGAGGATCCGGCTGGTGACCAGGAGGTACCTGGCGCTGTACAGGCGCGGTCGCACGGGCGCCGTCGATGGGTGTATTCGCTGCTCTATGCAGGCGATGATGATGATGATGATGTCCTCAAATATTTTGGCACGTACCCACAAGGGGGGATTGGCCAGGGCTAAATAGGCTGTTAAATACGTGGGGACTTCAACTACTTGCAGTGGCATGCAGCTCATCTTCTAGCAGCGCCACTATCATCATCCGCATCATCCCACCATCATCATCAGCGGGGCTTGCCCGGCTGCGTGGGCTGTGCCGCGCGCCACAGAACAGTTATAATACGACCGAGCGCCTGGGCGGCCGCATGTCTGCACCGCTCCCACTCCTGGCCGGGCCTACGCTCCCCAATAAAATGTAGGAGGCCACCGCACCCTACCGAGTCTGCTACCTACAAGTGGTGACCCGGAGGTTCCGCGCCTGATGCCCGGCCCGCGGCTCACCGACTTGGCGACGTGGGCGACCCGCCGATACTGGTGTTCGACGCACGCCACGTCAGAGGATGGTTCTTCAAGTTCGAGGCTACTCTCTGGCTCAACCGCGTCAGTTTACAGCCTCTGAAGCACTCCAACCCCTGGAAGACACTTCCGCTAGTGCCCCGCTGTGTCTTCGCCCTACCACCGCCCAGCGCCACCCCTACAATGACTTTCGCGCTGCCGTGCTCGCGCACTACGGCCTTACGGACGACCTGTTTCGTACTGCAGCAGAACGGGTACACGCGCGCTCCACGCACGCTTCACAGCCGCACACTGTACCCTCTGCGCCATCGCCCTCGTCCCTTGTCACTAGTGTCGCCCCCTGGACTCCACCTCCAGCACGGCAGCCACACCTACACCGACAAGACTCACAGCCGACGTCGTCATGGACGCCAGCCGGCCGCAGCCCTCCTCCTCCCCTTCTACCACCCCATGCACGGGCTCCGGTGAGTGCTCTGTGACCATTCAATCTTACCCAACCCGGTCGACTTCTGCCCCACCGACGCGCATCGTGTGCACCACGACGCCGGAACAGTGCCTTGCTCCAGTGCAGTCGCAGCTTAGCTTGCACGAGACGGGCGTCGGGGCTCCCAACGCCAACTCCGTTGGGCTCGCGTCTCCCATTGTGCTTCCGTCAACGCTTAAGCTGGAAGTTAGAGGGAGTGAGACCGCTGGCCATAGCGACTACATCCCGGCCTCACGGCTCTCGGAGCAACACGCCCAGGTGCGCCCTGGGGATCACTTTGGCGAAGCAACCGCGCCTGCAGCGCTGCCTCAAGCGCCACGAGAGCATTCCCGTGCATGTCTTCTGCAGAATGACCTGACGCAGCGCGACACGCCCGCGGAGCACTTCCGCTGTCGTCAATCGCTGATGTCGCCGCCAGGGGAGCGCGCTGCTGCACTTCGACGCCGACATCGCCATCGACGTCGAAAGCACCCGCCAAGAGGGCGAGTTTCGTCGCTGACACTCCTGCGGCGAACTCCCGCGGGTCATCAGCACCGCTTTGCCCAACGTATCTCGCACGCACGCGGTGGACGGCGACTCGGGATTTCTGCGGCTGCTCAGCAGCGTTCTGGGACTTGCACGTCTCGCTGTGGGCAAGGTCCTGCCCACATCTTGCAGGCGTCTTGCCGCGGCCTCATGTCGGGCCCGCGCCACGGGGCTGCACCTCAATCTGTGCTCAGGACTTCATCGTCGTGAATACCGCCCTGTTCGCGCATGCGGCCGAACGTCAGTGTGCCTGCGTGGCAAGTGGCTGCAAGACGAGCACCCATTTTGCAAGCGTCGCCTCGTCTGCGCAGTGGCGGCGTGGCCGCGCTAGCGCGCGAGGACACGGGGGTCTCGCTGTGTGCTCACAAAATAGAATCTGGTTTTGACTTGCGACGAACGGTCGTCCTGCCTGAGGCTCCTTTCTCTCGTCCGACATAGCGCCCTATACACTAAATTATTTTCGGAAAGAGGCTGTAAAAGAAAACTTACTTATGAATAAAACCCGAATTACCCATTAATTAGCACCCTTCAGCAATTCAAACGACCTGAAGCAGAAAGAAAATTTTGAATACAATTATATATATATATATCCCTTTTTGCAGGCGCACTCCGAACTTTCCTCCGTCGAAGAGCACCGTCGCGTTCCTCGTCGTCGTCCTCTTTAAGGTTTTTTTTTTTTTTCTCGAGGAACATAATCATTAGCGGGTGATTGGCCTCCTCTCCTTCCGATGTTTTCTTTTCTGCGCCTGTTTTCTCCCTGGAACTCATCACAGTATTGAACAAATTGCTATGAAGTACTTTGTTCACTGCAACTGTACAGTATGCTTATCGATTCGAATGGTTTGGCTTGGCACTGGGCCAAACTTTTAACGTTGAGAAACGGACGAGTTGGTAAATGTTCATCTTCACAGCGCCAAACAGGCAGGACAAAGTGTACAGAAAACTCAGGACAGACGCGATTGTACTGACTTGTCCTTACATTACGTCCTGTCTGTTTTGCACTGGGAAGCCGGCCAATATTTTAGCTATCGGGCACGTGTTAACTGCCACGGCGCTACCAACACGTATAACTTCAACGGCACCCCTTTGCAACATGTTTCATCCAGGAGCTAGGTTAGGTTAGGTTAGGTTAGGTTTGAACTAGCGTCATTAGATAAGGTATAAGAGTAGCGGCACTCAGGCACGCAAGTCAGCAACGGCGGCCATTTTGGTGCCGCTAACTTCTACAGGGGAGTTTGTTAACCACACTGACGAAGATACAGCAAAACGGCCTCTTCCTACGCGCGTCAGCTGCTGAAATGCTGCCAAACGCGTTATCTTTGATTCGTGTTGGGAACAGCGTTAGTCGCGCACAACCACAAAGCAGGGAGGACAAGCTAAGTCTTCCACAGTTTACCGACTTAAAATGCACAAACAAGAAAATGGCAGCGCCTATGAACCGTCGCAGTGTAAACAAGTGTGACGTGATGTGAACTGACCAATGATCATGGCGGCGGCACGGAACAATAGGAGAAAAGAGTGGTGATACTCTGTAACCTTATCTAGTGACACTAGTTTAAACGTCAACGTGGTATCATCTTATACATAGTTAGGCCTTCATATTGCACCCTACCTATCATAAAAAATGCACTTCGAATTCATCAGCAACATAGCTAAGCGCATGCTTGGTTACTTGAAAAGTAATTCTTATTCAGCCCCATCTTCACTCCAACGTCACATTTACAAAAGCATAATGCATCGCAATTTGAATATATTTCGTCTATATGGGATTCTTCCGTGGAAACGCTTACTCGTTTGCTGGAAGTGGTGCAGAATAACTCGGAACGTTTTATATACCGAAACTACCAGCGAGCATCGAGCGCAATCACAATGAAAAATAGTTAGGGCCTTCCACTACTAATTTCACGTCACGAAATCCCACGTCTCGGCCTATTTCATTAGGTCTTTTTCCACAGCATTTTATGACTGTTTAATGACTTCGCCCTCATGTGTTTCATCCCGTCTGGATCACGCGCGCAAAGTCGGCGTCATCAGTGGTTCTACTAAAGCTTTTTTCATTTATTCATCCAGCGTACGTCCAATGGCTGGAACCACCTTCCACGAGGCATTGTTAAAATCAACGATATCCATTTGTTCTGTTCTGCATTGTGAAATGTTTCTTGAGGTATTTTGTTCACGGCAAATAATTATTTTCCTGTGATATGTAGTTATAGTGTATTGCTGGTGATATTAATTGCGTGCAGATAGTGTTATGTCTGTATGTCTGTAAAAACGTGTTTTCTCTTGTACACTATTTGAGCAAGTTCTTTTTTGCTGAAGTAGCGGTCTTTTTTTTTCAAACCCACTAACATTTGAAATGTATGCCCCAGAGGGCACCAATACATAAATAAAAATAAAACTGCACATGAAATGCCATTCGTAAATGTCTTTCCCCTTTATTCTCGCTCGGTGCGCAGCAAGCGAGGAGAAAAGGAGCTCGCAGAGATGCTCCTGGAGCGCGCCGTGGAGCTGGACCCGGACTTCTGCGAGGCCTACTCGTCCCTGGCAGCGCTGGCCGCCGATCAGGGCAGCCCGGCCCGCTCTGAGAAGCTTCACCGCCTCGCGCTCAGCAGTGACCCGGGCAATGCCGACGCCCGCAACAACTACGGCACGTTTCTTCAGTCGCAGGGTGAGCTCCTTTTTAAAGCGAAGCTTTATACGTCTTCCTCAAAGGAAAAACCCGTAGTTTAGTGTGCGCAGGACACTCTTCCAGCAGAACCCGTTAAGCATGCGTTAAAGAAAGCCCCTTTCATCTAACGAGAAACATGGTTGAAACGCAAGGCTTTCCAAGAAATTTAGTAAATGGGCGTTTGCGATTGATTTGACTGAATTAGGTTGATTGTGATTGATTGTAGGGATTAACGCGCCGACGCAACACTTGGGATGAGGTGCCCGTAGTGGAGGGCTCCGGAATAATTTTGACCACCTGAGGATCTTTAACGTGCGCCGAAATCTTGTGTTCACGGGCTTTTTTGCTTTTCTTCCCAACCGAAAAGCGGCCGCAGCGGCCTGGTTTACGGAGAATTACTTAGCTGGCCGCCCAACAACGTTTTTACGCTACTGCATCGATCTGTCCGCGTGAGCCAAACAGTACGAAACGTACCACTGGGTTTGAGGCATTAAAAGTGCACCCGGCGACAACTGGAAGCGCCATTGAAGCTTCGGACCCACTGCTCATCACCGACCCACCTCCACATCTGCATCCAACCTTTCCTACTCTCACAGGCGTGCCCGAACTGCGTAAGAAGCACCGAAAAGCCAGCTTGCACCGTTCCTGCAAACATCCAAGAGTACTTTTTCACTTGAGACACTGAAAGGAGGAAAGTTACATGCACACTTGTGGCATAAAAAACCGAAACAACAGTATAACCCTGCCACGCTCCAGCATTAGAACTCCTTGATGCTTGCTATATTAATCGAGAATTTGGTTTCGTTGTTTATTACTAAAAAGTCGGTGTTTACCAAAGCGGGGAGGTCATCCCGGCAGTAGTGTTTCCAATAGACTACGATGGTTGTTGTTGTTCATTTCCTTTTTCTCGATTCTCTTAACCATAACGCCTTCGGGCCTGTGGAGGGCATTTTCCGGAAACATGTGAAAGCGTATACTCTCAATCTTGCCAACACTTCGTGGCAAAATGCAAAGCGAATGCACGAACGCGGTGTTCAGGAGCCCTTTTTCACCCTCGAGCCTTTGTGTGGAAACAACAAAATTTCGCACTTGTGTTGAGGTCAGCCAGAGGTATGCAACAACACGACGTGACTAGTTAGTCGCTCGCTCTCCCGGCCAGGTGGAAAGCGCAACCTTTGAGCTCGGTGGAGCCCCTGAAACATCTTTATTGATAAAACCTTTAAAAACTATTTCTGCTCTGTGCACAACGCTGTGTGTCATTTGCGTGTTGTTTGTGCTGCAGTAACCTGCTGTCTACAATAGCGTGCTTTGAAAAAGTAGTTCTACGGGCGCATTGCTCGCTTTCGTGTGCGTCAGATTGCTGTCGCTTTTTTTTTCTGTGATGTGCAAACACCTGCTTCTGTGTACATCTCTTGTTTCTTTTTCCAGTGTAGCAATTTCGGTCGTATTACTCTGCTTTTTGAATTTTCAATACTTGTCAACTGCCCAGTTTTCTGCCGTTATGCGCTAAAGTGCGTCACACGCATGTTTTTGCACAGGTGTGTGCTTTTCTCTCTTAAGTTTTCTTTTTTTTCTTTAAAGGAGCTTGAAGAAAAGTAGGGTTTCCTGGACTAAGGAGGTCCCCCACCTGGCTGTCAACCCAACAACATTGACTGCTAAATTAAATGTTTAATCCTCCTCCCCGCGTTTGTTTTCTCTATTGTCTTTTGGTGCTGTAGTTTTTTTTATGTGCATATTCAACTATAGAATCCTTGTTATTGTGTACTTGCATTCACCCTCCTGCCTTAAGGCATGACACCCAGACCTTCATTATTAAATGGATAAAAATAACTAAAATAAATGCTTTCGCATTTCCTGGTGCCCCGCGCAGAGAAGGTAAATGTCTCTCTCTTTTTTAGGACGCTCGGAGGAGGCGGTGACACAGTACCAACGGGCACTCGATCTTCAGCCCAACCACACCGTGGCGCTGCTGAACGCGGCGCGGAGTCTCCGAAGCATGAAGCTTAATCTTCAAGCAGAGAGCGTGTACAAAAGGTCAGCGATCTCGTCTTTACCAGCTCCCAAGAACTGTATTCTGTTATAGGCCTGTTGCCAGCACCTCACCTCAGGTGCGGGAAGCAACTGAAAGTGTTAACGACGCCCACTGTTTAGAGACCAGCTAAATTCGGGATAATCGGAGAATAATGGGAGAGGCCTTTGCCCTGCAGTGGGCGTAGATAGGCTGGTGATGATGATGATGATGATGATGATATTCTGTTGAATTGACAAGCCAGGTAATAAAACAACTGAATCTAGGAGTGCATATCTCGAAGGGCACTAGGCAGTCTCAAGCCGTAAATTCGCATTCAGGGGCCACTACATAGTCACGCCTTGTGACGTGGGAGCGCCTTTGCTTAGAAGTAGCACTGGCGTGGGGAAACAACTTATTTTTCTTTTGTGGCTGTTTTCAAAAGCGGAATTCATTGTGGGTATGGCGGCTGGATGCAAATTGTGTGCCTGTCGGCGCCCTGCCACCTATTGCAGTCATGGGACCAATGTTTTGAAGTTTTAAGGGTTAAATATGAATAATTGGGTTTTAATAGGTTTTCATAGGATTTCATTGGTGAGTTATGTTGCTTTTCACACTCTCGAAAGAAAAAGCACAATACAAAGAAAACCATGCAGGGCCCTGTTGGTGCAGCCAGACCCGCAGGTGATGGACAACCTCGCCGTGTTCTACATCAACGTCGGCCGGCTAGACAAGGCCAGGCAGGTGTACGATGAACTCGAGGAGCTCTTTCCGGAACACCTTGACAGCAAGGTCCATCATGTGAGTGCTAAACGCGTGGAAGCCGCAGTACTCTCCGCAACAGGGAGGATGTTTTGGAGTCTAGGCAGTTTCTTAAGCCACTCGTTTTTTTTTATTGTTGTTGGGAGGGCAGGGAAATTTCCGCAAGCATAGCAACCCCAAAATAATACAATTAGCACAAAACACTCTTAGATCGTAAGAACCGTTGTGCACCATGCGAGTATATTCGCTCTCAATAAAACGCAGTAGGCCGCTTTCAGTAAGAAAGTAGCCTTTCCTGGAACAAGGTGACTGATTCGACTCCGGACCGCGGCGGCGGTTCTTCTGTCGCGCTTTTGTTATTATTTTTTGACGCGGTACGAATACTATCGTGCGTGTTTTGATATTGCCAGTCGTGCGCTAAAAATACCATTTCATTGCAATTAGCCTGTAGCCCATTAGCATGGTTCCACAGTTTGTTTGTGGGCGTAAAACACCACCTTGACCTTTTTTAGCAACGCTCACTTGATGTGACCAGAAACAATATTCGTCATTTTTACGAGTATAAAATTCCTTCGGGGGTGCGCGGAACCTCATGCACTGCAAAATGATTTACACCCCTTTTGTTTATAAATAACACCCGTGCACCTCGTCAAAAAAATATACACCCTTCGAAACGGTGTATTTAACGATAACTCTTTTTAAAAGGGCCTATTGTGTTTTTCGTAGGGTGCAAGGACGTTATAAACGAGAAAACACCCTCCAAGAGTATTTTCGTTTCTCTTGATGCTACAGTTTAAAAGTGTTAGTTATAGACGGTGATTCAAACTGTTCAGGGTGTAAATCCTTTTAAGTTGTGCCTGTTCGGTAACAAATGTTCGTGCGCGTCAACTTAACCCTGCGTGCGCGTCGTCATGGCTGGCACCTCAAGATTCACTTTTGATAACTCACAAAAGGGGACACCCAACTTTGCTTTGCTGGACTTGTTTATTATGTGTAATTAATATGCAGGAAAGACACAGTAATGGGGCGGTTAGGCAGTTTAGAGTGATTATTGCTTCAATTTTTCTCGCCGTGTTCATAGAGTGCCATCAGGTGGTGGTCGTATTTTTGAACCTGAGCTGTCGCCATTCAGAATGTACTTTGCTAATCTTTGTGTGCAGTCGTGGTGTGTGACATCAGTTTTCTAGTTTTCTGATGCACTAGGCAAAACAGGTGGCGCACCGGAGTAAAGGTTATCTCTCAGCTGAGTGGTTCGAATTCAGCAAGTTTAAATCGAATGTTTGTACGTTTTTTTTCTTTATGGGCCTTGCCGGCTCGCTGGTTAATTTTTCAATCCTAAATTTCAAATTACTGTCGTGTCGGTCTAGGTTGGTTTCGCACAGGTTACTCCGGTTCGGTTACGTTATCTTATATTACCTATGGGTAGTATAGGTCTGGTTCGGTTAGGTTAGGTGATGTTAGATTCGATTAAATGACGTTATGGGATAGGGAAGTAGTCCCACGCGCGGCTTTCGCAAGAAAACGCATCCGGATGTCTCTATAAGATATGTTTATAGCCCCGCCACAACGAACTCCACAGGGAGTAATTCTCTTTCCGTAAGTGCTGAATGTTCACCCTGTGGTTATATTTGAATTTTCAGGCGCAGTTCCTTATGCAGACTCGAAGTTTCGCGGCCGCCGAAGAGCTGGTCCTGGAGGCGATCCGCCGAAACTCCACGCACCGAGAGGCCTTGCACCAGGCGGCGCTGCTTTACGGCCACACGAACCAGACTACACTGGTACGGATATCTGGCAGTTTCCAGTACTCGTTATTTTCGGTTGTTTTGTGTATTGTTTGCTTTCTGTCACTTGTTGGTATCACACAACCAACACACGCAAGCGCATGTCCGAATACGCATAATAAATGTGCACGCATGTATTATGCGCATATAAATCCCTACGTGCACCCGAACATACGCGCGCGGACGCACGATGCGTGCGCGGGTGTCCATGCACGCATTAACGTAAATATATACGCGCAACTGCATACACAAATGTACGGATTGCCCCATACATAACACACAATACACGAATTCATATGCACACATACATGCGTACGAATGTACGTGTACCCAACGTGTGGATGTGAATGCACGTATGTGCATTTATATGCACACCCAAACCTCGCGAGGTGCCAGGTCGTTGAGCAAACTGCTCTCTCAAAACTGAACTCCTTCTCCTGGTACGAATCTGTGTCGCGATTCACCACCTGTTGTCTAGCATCGCTAAAAGCAAGATACTTCATCCAGACAATCACCGATGATCCCGCACTCACTGTAGACGAAGTGGTCACTTCAAGTAATGTAGCAGGACATTTTGTGTTGGAAGTTGGTAAAAAACAAAACCTCTTTGACCTTAGTTAACGCCTGGAGACAACCAACACTATCAGTCCGAAGATCGCCGTGCAGTTAAGTCAGAAACTGTGAAATACACTATGTTAAAACTCTCGAGTAATAAACAGACCGGGCAAAAGTCTGCAAATTTGAAAATGAGATTGATGTAATGTGCTTTGAAGTAATTTTACGTATACTGCTGTTATGTGCTACCTGCGAATTATAAGTGCGCCATATCACGCGACAAATAAATGAAGGAAGCTTAGTAACACATAAGACGTGAAAAAGGCGAAGCTGTACGCGACCTTTACGACCACCATCTACGATTGCAGCGGATTTGCTTTTTCTTAGCTGCCGCAACGACCTTTACCCCATCATTCTTTGTATAAGTATGAGCTTCGCTAATTTTTTTTTCGGAAGTGGTAATCATTGGATATCACCTTGGAGGAGCGTACATCTATGATGTCTATTTCCCGTTGCGAGCAAGTGTTGCCATGATTACGGCGAACGCTGGAATTTTTTTTTTTTCGTGGCCTATCCTATGCAATCCCCTAAGGAGTTATGCTTGGCTTGAAAAACGTTCGCCGGGGACGCTGGGCGGTCACCGCGAGCCACGCCCACATGAGCGCTCGGCATGTCTTTTTTTTTAGCTGCCGGGCTGTTGCGGTGATGCACGCCCTTACGTGCGCTTGGAATTTTCTTAGTATTTTTAACTGCGAACACCATACACTAACGACTTGCTCAACAGCTTTGCTGCTAAAATGTTGCGGGGTGCCACTCCCACCGGCATGTAGAAAACACAAGCTGTTGGGAATGCGGGAGGATGTAACGGCAAACAGTCTCCCCCCCCCTCAAATCACTCGTATTACGCATACGGAAATGGGGTGGTTTTTGTGTAAGACACCCATATTTGATTTTCCACCAACGAGGACTACGATGGCAACTGGTGTGTGGAATCACCCTGTCAAACGCACACCCACTTCTACCATTGTATAGAGCCGTTTGGATTTTATTTTAAGTATTTTGTCATAACGTGTACACTACTACAATAAATGTCTATAACACTCCGCAAAACCTCAGTGTAAGCCAATTCAAAGGAACCAGCATTGGTTACAGGGGCAGGGATGAATGAATGACTGAAATATAACGCCTTCTTATGTGCCGGCTGAGGTAACACACCTGTTTGAGTTTGCTTTTGCTTATGTCGCAGGCTCTGGACTACATTCTAAAAGCTTTGAGGCTGTGCCCCGCCGACGACCTGTCTTGCGCCAGGCTTCACGCGGAGCACGGGGACATTCTCAAGGACCTAGGCGACCTGGGATCGTCCGCACAGGTAGAGTACGCTCACTAAGCTTTAGTTAACTATGTGGCGAGACATTTGTCTCGTGTATTTTAAAGGGACCCTGCAACACTTTCGATAAGCCCTTTCACTCTATCCTTCACGTCTGGAACCACTGCGAAAGCTATAGTTATCGCCAGCACGGAGTGGCACTGAACGATTTGCTCGTCGCACCAGATACGCCTTCCATTTCTGCTTTGTTTTTGTGTCTTTTTTAAAGGTTTTTATCGAAAAGCGTTCATTGCTGCAACTGAAGAAAAATCGGCGAACAGCCGCTAAATGGTCTCAGTGACGTAATTTGGGTCGTCGAAGAACGCCAACAGCGGAAAAGGGAGGAAAATTTTTGAGCGAGTTTACAGGCTATTTGATGGGCATAGAGCATACCATTGCATACGGAGTGTGTTTTGTTTTTCTGCTGATTACAGAGCTACATGTTGGCGATTCGACTGGACCCCGACCTTGCCCACGCTCACCTTAATCTCGCTGTCATTAAACATTTACAGGTACGTAACACCTAGAATAACGCCACTTACTCTCAGTGGGTCGGTGTCCGTACCTCAGTTCGCGTTGTCAAAACACAAAGCATGAAAGGTTCTGAGCTTGAGGATTCCCATGCACTTGTTCATGACTTCTCTGTCGCATCGGCAGAGGGATTGGTGGTGAGATCGAGGTGACTTCATGTGGCTCTGGCGTCGTTCCAGTCAGTACGAGATAACGACTTCTATTATCGGCGGCGGTGGTTGTTTCACTGGTGCCGATAATGATTTTGTACCAGTCGCACCAATGTGATGCTGATACCAACTGACCAAGTTCTCATCCCCTTTCATATATGCGAGGGGTGCACGGCCATGATGATACTCCGTAATGAATGGAGGTTTTTTATGCGGAAGGGCGTTAGAAGAGGGTGCACTATTTCTTCGAAGCTGATTGATTGATTATGGGGTTTAACGCACCGACGCTACACAGGTGATGAGATGCGCCGAAGGGCAGAGCTCCGGATTAATCCTCCAGCTTATTTAGATCACCTGGAGACGTGCGCCGAAATCTCTAACACACGGGCACTTTTGCTTTTCGCGTCCATCAGAAATTTCTTCGAAGTTATTTCATGTGTGCCAGGAGGTAATGTCAGGAAGCTAGCTTTGTACTTGTCAAGGATACATGTAAACGAAGAAAAATAAATCCACTCTACATTTGCCATTGACATTGTCTTGTTTGGCGATTAGGAACATGGCTTGTAAATACTGCTGTAGGAACCGCATTTCAGCGCTAGAGGTACAGGTAAAAATAATTTAAGTTAAAGTAGTTTGAAGAATGCAGGTACTGTAAATAAACGAATGGGTGTAGGTGGGTAAACATGAATATCTCGGACAAGTCGTCACTACTGACCGAAACCACCAAAAAGAGATCAGCCGCAGAATTTGGGAAGCTTGCAGGGCATTACGTCAGTACACTCGAAAATATGCATGCAAACCTTTGTGTCTAGAAAGAAAATGTGCCAATGTACGCCGTACAGATGGTTAACCAGTGAAGCTGTTCTAACATGCGGCTCCGCCTGTGGCGCCACCGCCTTTGCCGGCTGTTGTAGCTTGAGCTGTGCCTCCCGCAGTAGTTCGCCGCGAGAGACTCCTTTTCTCTCCCACCGATGCACCGTTCCTACTTAGCGGTGTCGGTAGATGCGAGAGTCTAGTTACTTGCGTCATTTATAAATCCAACCAATCTCTTCCCCCCTTTTTTCTATTTTCCAACGGCCTAGATATCCCGCAGCGCATGCCTGCAAAGGGAGCGAAGATAGCAACGGCAGGGGAGAGATGGGGAGAGAGGATGGCGTTATTCTAGCAAAGAGGCCAATAGGTCCTGTTGCAGGATATGGTAGTAAGCGCGAGGGGTGCATAATTCGAATAAAGCATGTTCACGCCCATAGCGCGTTCACTTGGGCAGTCAACCGTTCACAATAGAGACTATTCCAGGACATCGACTGCTACAATTGACATCGCAACACGCAACAAAAGCCCTTCTGCGTTTCATGAAAGACACAGACTTAGATGCAAGACTATCGTGCCCACAAAGGGATTAAAGTGTGTGCGCGTCCCCGCTCCTATACCATCTGTTTTGCCTGTCCTCTCTTTCATCCCCTGAACACCACTTCCCCAGTTCCGAGTAGCAATACGGGCTCTAAGCCTAGATAACCTCTCGGCCTTATCTGACGGCGAAGTGTAGAGATGTTTGACGAGAACCAATATGTCACATTTCCGGGCGACCTTCTGCAACTCTTGCAAATCACTCGCACTCGTTGCGCCAGCAAGAAGCGTAACATGTGGTTCAGATTTATTGAAGACGTTCCACACTCTCCCTTGTAGTACGCAAGCATCAGCCAAGGGGATATCAGGAAAAAACACAGCAAATCCACATAGCTTAGTCATAACGATTATGTCCTTGACATTTTCGAGATAGTCCACGAGGGCGGAGTCATTAGCTGTCAACAACAAACTGTCACGGTGGGAATTTATTCCCAGCAGCAGTCCGCTCACCGCACCTCTGTCCAGGGCCCACAACTGGTCATATGCAAGACCTCAAGACCTCCAAAAATGCTTGTACCTCCACCGCGATTCAGGAATACAATGTAGTCGCAAACTTCAATTAACAGGCGTGGGTTCGGAATGACGTTCGAATAGACACAATCGAAAGAGCTTACCGCTCCCTTCTTCGAGACTTTGGATGTGGCCTTGGAGTTCTCAAGTTGTCTTCGACTGTTCTATGCATGATCAACTGGTATATTGTGGAAAGCAGGGGGTGGCAGAAAGTTGGATAGGCTGATGATCAAGAAGTTTGCGGGGATAAATTGGTCGCAGTCAGCACAGGACCGGGATCATTGGAGATCAATGAGAGAGGCGTTTGCCCTGCAGTGGGCGCAGATAGGATGATTATGATGAGGATGATTATGATGATCATGATGATGATGATGACAAGCAACGTTTCTTTTCTCTTCTCTCTAGCTTGATAGTAACGCGAAGAAAAAAAGAAACGTTGCTCGTATGGAAAACTGGCTCTTCAGAGTGGAAAGTGCTCCAACCCGACGGAATGCCCGTTTAATGCAGGGCGACTTCTCCTCGGCTTTCCGGCACTACCAGACCGCCTTCTCCTTGGACCCCAAGAATCCCCTCATCGCAAACAACATGGAAAAACTGCGACGTCGGCTTACTCGGCCATGGGCGCCGGGCACTGGCTTCGACGGGAACTCGCCATGTAATTCAACCGTTTCCTCTTAACTGTACCGGGCAGCGATGGAGATTTACCGAGTTTTGCAGCGACGGGTATTAATGTGTGGTGTCTTTCAATCGTTCGCTACTTTCCGGGCCTTAAATCGCCCATTGATTGGCAAAAGCGGCCAAAAAACGACGTTTAGTTGGGAATGATGCGACAAAACAGTAATTCAGAATTCCTATATTTTTATTCGGCGGAATGTAAACGCCTCTTATGGCTTCAACTTATTGTTCCCAGCTGAAAAACCTTTATTAGATCACTTATATTCTATCAGAAAGAAGGACTGTTGTGTTCTGAAGGGTAAACTGTTTTGTTTCCTCTAAACTTTTGTCTTACCGACCCGCAGAACACGTTGCAGCCTACAGTATTTCTCATCTGCTTTGAGGAAGAATATTTCCGCGAAGAAATTATGAGAGTTCCCAATTGCTGGTTTGTCTCAAAAACCTTTTTTATGTAAAAACACTTGATGCTGGGCGTAGATTCATTTCGTTTAATGCCCTTGTATACTAAGGCTCAATGTTCAGAAAAAAACGGATACCTGAAATTGCGTTAAACATTTTTCTGGAGCATCACAGCAAATGTTACATTTGTGTTAAAAACATTCAAATTAATAGGTTTTACCACACGAATACTCAGTTTTACGGCTATTGTCTATCGCCTTCGTTTCATAAAACAAATTGACAAACGTGGCTGTACAAGGGTTGTTACACAGAAGTGTACCGAATTTATAATCTGTTGTCCGTGCTGTGTCGTCCGTGTTCCCTGGAGTGGTTCCTTTAACCGGTGGTGATAAAAAAACTATGCAACCGTCTTCCTCGTTGTGTGACTGTTACTTTAAGAACGAGAAGAATCTTTTTCTGTGCGTTTCGGTGAAGCTGACTTTTTTTACTGGTGTTTCAGCTATGCCCTAGTTTGTACAACCACAGACTGATAAAATAACGCTGATATAGATTGTGCGCGAAGGTGGAATACGTTGTTTTGTGCTTGCTTATTAAGTGGTTCACCTTTGGTATTTGAAATTCTAGAACAATACAAGTCATACGGCGCCGTTCATCATGTATTTATCACAGAAAAGCTCTCGATGACATGTTATGCCCCATTGCAAAATAAATGATTTTAAAACAAAACGGAAAGCCTATGATTCCGCAACCCTAAGCAACATTTGTCGCATTTTAATACCCACTTTATAATAAACCATTCGGAATTTTTGCGTTTGTGTATTGCTTACATTCATACACTAAAAGCATAATATATTCGTCTCATAAGCCTGGAGTTTACTTCTTGCTCGCTTAGGGTAACTGCGCTGGTCTTCTCGGCTTGAAAAGTGCGGACGGTATAAAGAGCAGTATGGCCGCCATCTAAATCCCTGCTGCGTGCTGGGGGCACCTATAGGAAAATGAGGCGCAGCGAAGTAATCATAATTAGGCGTCAAATCAATTTCCAATGCGCTTTTTTTTACTTTGCGTTCGATTCTAGTTGTGTGTAAAGGCTTCTTCCTGCCCTTGGTAGAGAAAGTTTCGCACAAATGTCAAGCTTCATGCAGAGACGCCCGTCTAACAAAACAAAAGTAAGCGTTCAAGTACGAAGTTTCGAGACGCCATGTTCCTGTC
The DNA here is from genome assembly GCF_048455015.1 of Haemaphysalis longicornis. Lineage (NCBI taxonomy): Eukaryota > Metazoa > Arthropoda > Arachnida > Ixodida > Ixodidae > Haemaphysalis > Haemaphysalis longicornis. The sequence goes on from NW_027526225.1 coordinate 27,135,835, forward strand.
CTTCCTAATTACTAAAAAGTTTAGGTATGTGATGTTTCCACTTGGACGTTGAGAATTAAACGTTTCTTATTTTTCAGTATGCTTACTAGAGAGAGAGAGAGAGAGAGAGAGAGAGAGAGAGAATGATAGAGAGAGGGAGATAGAGAGGGAGAGAGAGACTAAGGCTATACAGAGAAACTCTGTGGGCTCGAAGTGAGGATGACCCGTTACGCATAAATCCTACCCTGTCCTAAAACCCTTCCCACTGCGTTATTACTTGAAATAACAGCTTGAAGAAGGCGAAATTTCACGTTAATGATGCGCGTCCACTTTATTGCTGAAAGGAGCACTGAATATTCTCAATTGTTCCGCATAATCGGAAAGCAATCAATTCGTATTTTGTAAACAGCTACTTTGCCTCGCTTGGATCCGACAAATAGCAAATGTCGTATTTATCTGGCAAGTGGGACAACAATGGTATTGCTTAGAATTTTCCTTTTGTGCTGGTGTATAGCTTCCCTTCAAGGTAGGATGACGAGTGTACAACTATCGTTTTATTTTTACAACAATGTGCGGGTGTGAGTGCTCTTGTGTCTTTAAGGCTACGGTTAGCCCTACATTAAGTACACTAAGCCAGCTATGGCTAGCGCATGTCATAACACACTGAACTGTCTCTCCCAGTGTTGCTAGTGGGGGCAAAATGTAGCCGTACTGTGTTAACAACCAACGTGCTTTTTCGTCCTATGTCCTTGGTGTGAAGGAGGGGGGGGGGATCTTTTAGAACGTGTGACAGGGTTTTCCATAGCTCAAGCACGTGCAAGCATTGTGATATTGTTCCTCGCCACGGATTGTCGATGACTGCTGTGTTCGCGTGCAAACATGTGCATGTCTATGTGTTATGTACGGTACAATGTGTTATGCAGCATGGCATATACGATAGCTTGGTCACCTCGGAAATGTCGTGTCTAGCAGCAGGATGGAGAGTTGGGCGAGTTGGTAATGCGACATGGTTATTTGGAAACAGCGCGTTAAAACAAGGTCACGAAGAAGAAAACCAGGCAGGACGAGTGCTGGCTATCAACTGAGATATTATTCAAAACGAAGAAATATTTATACATAAAAAATTTATAGTCAGTTTGATAGTCAGCGCTCGTCCTGTCTGGTTCTTTTCTCGTGGTCTTGTTTTAACGCGCTGTTTCCAAATAACCATGTCGTGTCCACTTTTTAAGGAATCTGGAGCCCGGACGCGCACACTCTAAGAAGTCCAGTTCCCGTAGGTCCTCTTCACCACAACGCTCGACAACGACAAAGCGAAGTGGCCTAGTGTGAAAATTCGACGAATCACGTGGCCGAATAATCAATATGAGAGAAAGAGGGCATCTGCCCATGTGAACTGCGCATGTGCAGAACGTCATTCAAGCTTTTCTGTTTTCCCTGCGCACGGGCACTTTTTACATGTTCAATCCTATGTTGGGCCCGTCAGTCGCCGAATTTACACACTTTAATAGATCATACTGGAACGCTGGGGTGAAAACGGTCTACAGGAACTTCTTAGAGGGAAGGCGTGCAGTCGCTTAGTAGTAACGGTATGTTGCTATGAAATTCTTCTTGCTTGTAGTGCTGGTTGACTTCAATAGCCTTGTAACAAAATACCTACGCATCACTGATTCCCTAAAATGTCTCGTCGTTGCGCTACGATCTTTTATGTTGGCGTCTAAACGGCAACTTAATTATCCAAGCCCTGTAAAAAAACGCATGCTTGGCTCGCAGAATATTCAACAATTGTTGGTCGTGAAGCGTTACAGCGTCAGGGCTTTAGTCTATTGAAATCCAAGGTTTGACCAAATCTCGTCTGGTGTGGTAAGCGACACGTAGTTAAAGGCTCAGTGAACAAGGCTTCTGCATAAAAGCCGAAGCGTCTTTCTCACCTGTTTAATAAACCTTTGGTCGGTGACCACAAGTTTTGAACTATCAATCATTAGTAAACTTTAGTGAATCTTTAGTGAAATTCAGTTTACGAAATCTTTAGTAAAATGTGGCTATGAACACGCATATGTTACGTACAGCACTTTGTTCATGTCTTCATACGCGGCAATGAATCACAATCAGTTCTTACGCCACTATGGACATGGCGTAAGTGATTTGGGTCCATATTAACGTCCTGCAGTTATGCAACAAAACAATCTTCCTTTCAGGTCATCCAAATTGAACGAAGGTTTTCAAACCTAACCTTGTTTCGCCAGGGTTCAAGTTTTTCAACGAAACAAAATATATTGCTCGTTTATTGCAGACATAATTACATTTTGATCAATTAGACATGCAAAGTATTGGCGCAGTGATGTCAATTCAAAGCAGTAAAGTACATTTCACAATTTTTACCATATTTGCGGGGAAGTGATGCGAATACATTCGGCGTGCGCGTTACTCACAGCACGTTCAGGTTGTCTCTTCAGCTCCGCAAAGGTATTTTTTGGGAAAGATGTGCGGCTGATGTGTGCGATAATGTTATTGAACGAAGACGTGAAAGAATACTAACGCAAAGGTGTCTGCCGTGTTTTTTTAGTATGTGTGTCACCCTCATTGTTCGTGAATACGTGTTATTTGTGTTTATCGTGCTCAGAAGAAACTGCCCAAGCGAGGTAGAAATGCCTTGCCCCTTTGCTCATTAAAAACTTCTGTAACTCTTTCTCATTCGTCGTGTATGGCTTTGTTCCTGCGAACAACAGAGGTTCGCATTCGCAACGCTTCATATGTACACGAACTTGTGCAGACACACATAACATCGAATACACCGCGAATTAAAGCCTCCAGCCACTCCAGTGCGATAACTACCTCCGGTAAGAGTAGCACGGCATCGGGTTCTGACCTAGCGATACCTAAAGCTTGAAATGTACTTTCAGGTGTAAAAATTGGTCGTGTATCTGCTTCTTTCGTTGCAAATGTCGACGCAATACGATAGTCGACTGGCGCCCTTGTCAAGTAAATGCATCCCTAGTCTTTCCTGTTCACCACTCCTGTTTCTCTAACGCCTCGTTCCTTCCAAGGTAACACGCTAGAGGTTTGCTCAGTCAATTTAACTTTACCGCGTTCCACTGCTCTCCAGTCGGGTGCCTCGATGCCAGCGCTGCCGTACGGCGGAGACGCGCGTGAATCGAGGCACCAGACTACAACGATTTTAGAAGCAGGTGTTCCAAGCGGAACGCGGAAACTATCTAGTGGAACCTTTCGTTGCTGTTGCCGTTTTATTTTTTAGGATTCCGCCAGGTAGCGTGGGCAACAGCAGGCGACCATTTTCTGCAGTTGATGTAGTATTTTATTTGCTGTCGCAGAAAGCCAGCATCAGTAATTTTTTTAGTAAAGTAACACTGCAAATATCACTCATGTATTGATTTTAAACCTTATATTTGGGCAATATCTTGTTCTTTTTCAACAATGTCTGCAAGTATGAACATTAACACCGGACAAAGACGTTTAGATTTGGCGGTGGCTACATAAAACTATTGCGCAGATAATGTTTCACTTTGGCCGACTGGCTGAATCGAGTGACAGACGGACAGACAGACAAACCAAAATTTTCCCGTTCAAGTAGCCTGAGAAAGACCATCGTCTTTAAAAGAGATGAAGCGTCATTACAGCCCCTCTTCTGGGCGTCGTTAAGCTCTGTGGTCGTTATAATGTGTCATGGTTGTAAGCTGTTAAGGTATTAAAGAGTATTTCCAAAAGTAAGCCCCAATTTGTTTTGTGGGCTCCCTTCGTTATGATTGGGTGCGTTGATGCAAAGCTTTAATTTCGGGTCAGTTGAGATAAATGTTATCACAATTTGTCGGATATGAATCGGGAATAAGATAGGCTAGAGACACATGAATGACCACTATCCGTTCACCCACAACCAGCTCAATGAAGAACGTGATGTAGTTTAGCCTGAGACATATTCAAAGTTTAGGGGCTCGCATGCAAAGACTGTGATGCATCGGGCGAGATTTTTCCCAAGGGTACTACAGAGCCGTCAAAAAAGAGCGACATAATCCACGGCGACGCAGTGGCTGCCCATTAGACTAACACCCACCGTTCATTATCATGCCAAAATTCTTCGTCCGGACAGGTTTCCAGCCGGTGTTATCTCGGTTTCCACAATGTCGCGCTACCTAGTGTTAGGAAGCATTAACTAAACTGAAACCTTCCCCTGATATTGATACGAATCACTGACGAGGTAGTGTCATATATTTAGGTTATTTACATGTAAGGCAAATGCGGCACGAAAACCTGCCTCGAGTAACCAAATTCAATCTCTAACATTTGCTCATACCACTACCCCCAGGGAGAGAAACATTTATTCTGTTGAGCTCACTGCACGACTCAGTCACGAGGCCCAGCAGCCAAGGCGTTGGAGTCTCAGCGGTGGGCCTCAGGCGGCACCTATGTTGGCAAGATCCCAGCCGCTCCTCTTACCAGCCGCTCCTGTTACCCTCGGCCCCGCACGCCCCGACCCCCCAATGCTCTTGCGCGGGGCACCGATGCTGGCGCGTCCAGGGACAGGTGTACCAGCCGCTGTTTGGTCTCCGGATCGCTGCTGTTCAGAGCTGCCTCGCAGTCAAGATGACTCTTAATGAAAGTCCGTGGTGCCTTCGGGCAAGCCCAGATTATGTGTGCTTAATCAGTTTTGCATCTCATACAGTCAGTGGGTAGATGCGGCTGAACATCTTGGGGTGCGTGTAAGTGTTAGTTTGTAGGGGTCTGAATGTGGTGGTCGGTTGTCGGGTAAAGCGGTGGGAGGGGTTAGGATATCGTTGATGAATTTTGCGGGAATAGCTCTGTATGTAAGCAACGGATGCCATTGTAATCTGGCAGAGATGGATCGATCGAATGTGTCCTGGTTTCTGCATTCGCAAGCCCAATCGTGTGCCGCCTCGTTTCCCTTCACAGAAAGCACAGACAATACCCGCCGCGGTGGCTCAGTGGCTAAGGCGTTGTGCTGCTGAGTCCAAGGGCGCGTGTTCGATATCCGGCCGCGGTGGCTGCTTTTGAGATGGCGGCGCAAAGCGACAACGCCCGTGTGTCGAGGTTTCCGCGCACGTCAAAGATCCCCGTGTGGTCATGATTAATCGGGGTGAACCCTGCCCTACAGTGCACCTAATAGCCCAGGTGTAGCTTTGACAACGTAAAACCCAGAATTTAGCACATACACTATTGTGGCACAAAGCATTCTAATCGTATGTCACATATGGCAAACTAACGACCCCGTCACGATGATCAGGTGAACCGGACTGACTTAGCCTTATCTTTTATTCCTTCTTGTCGCAAATTTCTCTTTCTCTTTAACGGTCTCCTCTATCCTTTCACTCATCTCTACTTCCGCAGCTTCGCATTAGGTTGTATGAAGGTGAGCTCCCTGCCGAGCTCAAAAAATGGCAATGCACTTCCTTTCCTTTTCCCTCAAAGCACAAACAAAGACATGGTCAGGTGAAACATACCTAAAGAGCATGTGCGGAATGATTTGATTGACTCCCGTTGCCGGTTACCCCTTTGGTTTGAGGATGGTAAGCGGTGGTCTGTTCATGTTTGGTAGAACAAAATGAGAAATTTCGTCGATTACCTTGGATGTAAAGTAGCGGTCTTGATCAGTAATCAATCGTCCTGAATAAAGCCGTGCACGCAACAACGTCACGAAGGAGAAAATCCGCCGCATCATTAGCGCTGCTAGCTGCACGAACAGGCGGGATGGTGTATCTAAGGCGTATCGAGTGCATTGTCAAACGAAACCGCAAGTCATTTGTTCCTCGAGATGGACGCATAGAAGAGACGTAGGAAGTCTATTCCAACACAAAAAAAAAAGGTTGCTTGAGTATATCCAATGGCTGAGGGGGCCGACTGAAAATAAAGAGGTTTTACGATTTCAGAACAACTGAGAAGCGGTAACGTACACCGTTTCACCGAACGGTAGAGGCCTGTCCAAAAAGTACCGTATCACTCCGCCAAGAGGCCCAGCTATTGTATGGTTATTGAGGTGTCCAAGAACAGGAGGACGGAGGTGCTTTATGATGACAGGCAGCACTTCAGGGCAATCGGAACGAAAATTCCTGTTGTATAACGTACCATCTGTCACGATATAATTTAGCAGGGATCAGGGTTGCCAGAAAATAGACCATCAATTAAGGGGCGCAATGAGACGACACTACGTTGTTCATCCGCTCTGGGGATTAGATTGCAGATGCATATGACAATGTCGTCGCCATCCTTGGAGATGAGGTCGGGTTGATAAACTGGATAACGGAAAAGGCAGTATGGGACATGGAACAACCATCCATATTTCTAAACAATTGGAACTGTGTACCACTCAAAAAGATGAACCCTGATTCCAAGACAGCTTCTACGGTCTTTTAATAATGAAAGCCAACAAACGTTTTCTCTTCTCCATAAACATCTATTGTCTCCACGGGGCTCTGGCTCGCTACCAAATGGAAGATGTGTTTATAATTACTCGGGAAGGAGTCACATTTTCTGCTGTGGCCCCTTCATGTTTCGGCCATCAAGCTCCAAGAAAAACTCAAATGAATTCAGCAGCAAGAATTTGAAGCCAGAGGTGGTGTAGATGGTCCAGGAGGAGTGTTTCATAGTTAGCGCCACCACCGAAGGGGGTGTGGTTTCACCTCGGGCGCTCAAGGGCAAAACTGGTCACCCCACGGCGACTGCCCGAGATAGCGCAGCGTACCTTGCGCTACAAAAGTTCCTACGTAGGAAGAGTATACCAACCCACCAGGCACAGTGGTGGCACTGTGCCTGGGCTATCACTGCATCCCTCCACATATACAATCAAGGACACCTGAAATGCGAACGGGAAAAAATGAACCAGAATGCGCAAAAGCGGAAAGTACCGTTCGTTGAGGTCGAATAATGGCGCGTTGTGGGTATATTTGGAAAGCCAAATTTCCCAACTTTGTTTTAACATAAAAGTGTTTTATTCCCGGATACATGAAGATTTCGCTGGCGTCATATCCATCACGGAAATGACGCCAGTACAACGAAGCAAGCGGCCGGTAAAGGGTGCACCCCTGCACACAGGGTCTACTTGCGGGGAAGCAACCTTTAGTACTATGGAGTACGTTATACTTAGGGTTGCTCGTTTTCGGGTTTTACATTTAACACAAAAGTGTCTTATGCCGCGATAGCCCAAGATTTCACTGACGTCATATCCGTCACGGAAATGATGCCACTACACCTTTGCAGAAGCGACCCACCAGCAGGACGTCGCTCGCCAAGCGCCCCAACAAGGCCGCCGTCTACCCGCAAATCATGCTCAGCTGCATATTTCGCTGCACATTTCACTTCCGTGTTTTACTGATTCCTATGACAGAAGAATCAACCACAGTTTTAGGGGCGAAGCTCCTTAGGGCGTGGGTCTGTCTATCCTCGACGTATGTATGTAGCCACCTCTAGTTTAGTTCTTGGATTGTTTACTAGATGGCGTGGCTACCTCTAGTTTAGTTCTTGGATTGTTTACTAGATGGCGGTACTTGTATATGATGAAAAGATGCGCTTGGATTGTTTACTAGATGGCGTGGCTACCTCTAGTTTAGTTCTTGGATTGTTTACTAGATGGCGGGGAGCGTTGTAATAAAATCCGTTCGCTGTTGGCGCGCGCTCGGAGTCGCCCGATGGATAAGGCTGCAGATGTGCGAGCCCGCGAGGCAGAAGCGCTCCGTGAAGCTGCGCGACGCCGCCGCCAAGATCCTGCCGTACGAGAGCGGGAGGCCGAAGCGTGTCGTCTGGCTGCGCGACGACGCCGCCAAGATCCCAGCGTTCGAGAACGAGAGGCCCAAGCGTCACGGCAACGGCGCGAGGACCCTGCCGTACGCGAAGCGGCACGGCTGCGGCGCGAAGAGGATCTCCAAAACGTCAGAGAACGGGAAGCGGCGAGAAAGCGCGCGTATCGGGAGGCAGACCCCGATGCAGTGAGAGCTCGTGAGGCGTATGCAAAACGCATCAGGCGAGCTCAGCCCCAAGGTGCCGACGCGCGGTTTAAGCGAGACTTTCTAGACGTTACGTTCGGACACAGATGTAGTGGGCGAACTTTCACTGAAGAGTCACGGTTTTACCGATGATTTCCCCTCAGGAGCTTCGCGCACTCATCATCATTCACCCCGTGGATATGCTGTGAATTTTTTTCGTAACTAAGCCACGCGCCACTTTGACTTGCGTGTAAAAAAATTGCGCTCTTTGAGCGTTCCGGTTCATGTGTTCATGTCCGCGTTTCATTTGCCCATGAATACATACGCCTAACCCCATCGCCTTCCCTTCCTCACTTAAGCCATGGACCCTTGTCTTGACATAAAGTTTGTTCAACTCAGCTTAAGCCACATGAGACGTGTTCCCGCGCGGTATTGGCGCCAAAGCACTAACTGTATCCTAATCGAGCCTGCCACACAGCATAACGATCATGAAGCGAAGTGACGCACTCCGTAATGCCAATATAGTCCTTCTATGCTAACACCTTTGAAGAGATTTGTTAAAGTGTCGTATTTTTTGCACTGTACCACTCCTGTATGAGCCTTTAATTAGGCTTACAGTATGACTAAATAATAATAAAAATAATAATATAAGCTACAATGTAGCTGATTCATTCACAAAGTATGTGTTAAAACAGCAGAAATTACTACCAAACAGCATTCTGTAGCTTTGACTTTGAGATCTGATAAATAAAGTGACACGACTCGACGAGCAATAACTAAAATAGAAGACGTTTTAACTTGACCTCAACACCTGTGGGCCACCCCAGGTTCGCGAGCACTGTCTAGCTCGCTTACACTTCTTTGTGTCACCGGGTTCAACTCAGTTGAGTTTCCTCTTTAGGAACTGTCTTTTGAGGTTACGACTTGCGGAGCCGCTATGGCGCTCTAGGCCCCCTACTGTGAATTTTCTTTCTGTGCAGGAGAAGTGTGTAAATTTATAAGCGCACACAAATTCACAAATTGGTGAGCGTCAGGCGAAATTTTCCTATTTTTGGGGATTTTCGGATACTGCTCTGAAAAGGCGTCTCTTTTATTGGTTTTTATTGTCATGGGTGTTATTGTTCCGAAATTATACCGTCGTCTCGAACACGGTGCCCAGCTCAAATGACAGGTGGTGAGTAAGATATCAGAAAATTGTTAGTCGAAGAAGGAGCGCATTGGCACGGGCACCATTATTACGGCGGGGGCGCCAATAAGGGAGGCCATCGCGCGCCGCAGATTCCCGGCGATCGACATCACGCAGGAAATTTTGCTGTCCTTTTGTCGAGCCCTTTCTTTGCCTCGCTTGTTTCCAGAGGGCCTTGTCTCGCAGTGAAGTTCCCCCAAAGGCTTTTTCCCGGTATTCATACTTTCCTCGCCTGTGCGGGTTCACGTGCGCAATCGTGGTAAAGCCATGAGCTGATTACATGGCACGGTCAGCCGGTGCCGACTCGGCCGCCTTTTTAAATCGAAGGCTTTACGAAAAGAGTTATGGCCGTACAACCCACCCTAGGTGTCTGACACAATTTCCCGCGTCCGAGCTACTAATGACTTCTGTTCGCGGGTATCTCGCAACATGTATATTCAAGTCCACTTATCGTGAACGTAAATCAGTTATCAAGGGCTCACTTACACCTCACATAAAAGCGACATTAAGGGCGCTTATAGCCCGGTCTTCCAGATGCCTCGGTTCGGCAGAACACTGTTGCGGGGGCGAAATCAGTGTTCGTAACCGGGGTCAAGGGCGCGCAGGACGCAGCCCCGTCCGATGGCGAAGCCGGAGGTCGTAAGCACAGTAACGTTTATCTACATGTCGAGAGCATGTGAGACAATTTATTGTACTTTTTTATTTACCAAGATTAATATTTTTGATTTGATTGATTATCAGGGTTAATTAACGCGCCAACGCTACAAAGGCGATGAGGCGTACCGTAGGGGAGGGTTCCGGACAAATTTTGACCACCTGGGGATCTTGAACGTGCGCCGAAATCTCGAACACACGGGCGTTTTTGCTTTTGGCCTCCAGCAAAAGAGCGGCCGCCGCGGCCGGGAATCACACACGCGTCTTCGTGCTCAGCAGCACAATGCCATAGCCACAGAGCCACCGCGGCAGGTTACATGTGATGCTCATTTATTTGCTTCAGGTACGTTAAGTTTCTTTAACCAAGTATTGCGCCACGAAAAGATGTTATCTACGTCAGTTGGCAGGACATCAGGGTCACCAGAGCAATAAATCTCGCGGTAAATTACACAATCATCGGTGAATAACCTTATAAAAAAGGATATATTATTACGTACGTCATTAAATATATCAAGAAAAGCAAGGGGCCTAAAACGGATACCTGCAGGACGCCGGAAGAGGAAATCACATTCATTGGCAGTTTCGTATTTTTCACGGTTACGCATAAACAACCGATCCATTTATATGCTAGGGTGAAGGTTTAGTTTACTCAATTTTAGCAGTAGCAATGTATGACATACAGCACCAAACGCCTTAGAGAAATCGATAAATGCACAATCAATAAACAAACTTCAATCATCAGAAGAGAACAAATCATTAGTAAAACATAACAGCTTGGTTTCACAAGAATAAACCTTCTGAAGTCATGTTTGGAGGTGGGTAAAAAAAGAATTGTTTTCAAGAAAAGTGGCTATGCTGCAGTAAATGACGTGTTCTTATAGCTTACATGCCGCACTTGTTAGTGAAAGGGGCCCATAATTGTGCAGGCCGCTAGTGTTCCCAGATCTGTGAGGTGGAACTACCTTCCCCAGTTTTCAGTCGATGGATAGAGCACAGGAATCTAAAGAATGCGAGCATATTCTACACAGTATAATGGGCGCGGAAATTCCAGGGTTTCTTAAAATCTCGGTGTGAATCCCATCTTCACTGGGAGGAAAGGAAGGTTTAAGGTTTTGAATTAATTTTCTCAATCCCACTCAATGAACGTAAACCGGTCAAAAAGTCCCCCTAGAGGGATCGCCGGACCAAGCAATACTTTACATGAACTCGATTGCTAGTGGCAGGGAAATATAGGCTGCATTTTAAGTTAGGGTCTCTTCCGCACTTTCGTCAGTCCGAAGTGAGGTCCCTTGTGCGAACATGAATTCGAAAGGTATGGGTGAAGTTCACAAGAAGTCCGCTTGAGATAATTTAATTTCAAGGGGTAGAATGTTCGCTTCGTCGCCAACCTCTTTGTTTCTTTTGTGGGATTAAATTCCCGATCATTTACTTCGTGCCAGCCTGCGTCTCGATTATATATTACGTTTCAACCCTAAAAGTTTAGTTCTTCGATAGGCCTCAATTTTTTTGTTTGCTATGAAAACTGAATACAAGATTACCGCTGTATGTACTATTAAACATTTCTCTATTTTTAGAACATAGTAATCTAAGAATCCCTTATAGTCGTCGTCATCGGGATTTTATCCCGACCTCGTAGCGTGGTCCCAAAGGTGGAACCCATTCGGAATTGAATTTCGTGCGTGATTTGCCACGCAATCTTCGATTGGGAACGAAGCGCTCCGGGCACCGAAGTCGCCAGGGCACTGGCGGAACCAATCGGTGCCATCACGCACCGACGCACGCCGACGGTCGATACGAAATCCTGCGATCACGTCGGAACAGCTTCAATCGTTTCGATCGAGCCTGTTTCGAGCCGAGCACCGCTTGCAGAAAGGCTTACATGGCGAATAGAAGAAGCGGCCCCGAGGACTATTTTTCGCGCATCCCCCCGACCCTCTTGAACAGCGCACCCGGTAGTATTGGATTCCTGAGCAGATCACGCGCTCGGGTCAGCCAGCCGTGCAGAGCTGACCACACGAAATCGAAGGCCTCGTGAAAAATTGCTCCTGGGGCGCACCGCGCCTCGGGTATTACTGTCATAGAGGGCCGGAATTGCTTGCGCTGGCAAACGTGTTCTCTTCTAGACCACAGTGGAACGCCGGCGAGACGAGTACATTGATAAGGACACTTGACCATAACATCGCTACATTTATTACAACTGATTTGTGAAGTTTTTCCCAATCTTTTTCCCTGCCCAACCCAGAGGGGTTTTTTGAGCCTCCACGCTATGTTAAAGAAATCCCCTTCCCGACTACCGCCTGCAAGGCAGAATGCTCGCATAAGGCTACGCTCCTTCGTACTCACTGACACTGTAGCACAGGTGACTCAAGTTGCATGTGGCTATGTTACGCATTCACGATCGATGTCCTATTAAGCTGGTACTTGTGAAGGCGTGGTTCAGGGGGACTAATTTTCGAAGCCTTGGCGGTAACTTTTGTGACAGATAATGGACCGCAGTTTGTTTCTACCGAGTTCACGACGTTCCTTTCATCCAACGGCATACGCCATAAAAAGACACCCCTTATCATCCTGCAGTTGCTTTTGGAGATCTTTAACGGTCTGTACAAGGCGTTCCGCAGAGCCGTTAGACAGCAGGATGATAAGGTGGTGTCTTTTTATGGCGTATGCCGTTGGATGAACGGGACGTCGTGAACTCGGTAGAAACAAACTGCGGTCCATTATCTGTCACTACCTCTTCTGGTAGACCGAACGTTGCAAAAATGGTTCGCAGCTTTTCCACAGTTTTTGCGGCCGTTGTGGCGGTCACGCATACGACGTCAACCCACTTAGAGTAGGCATCCACAAGCACCAACAACCAATTCGGGTTGCTGTAAGCAAAATCCGGGTGGATCCTTTGCCAACGCCCAGTAGGCCATTCCCATGACGTTATGGGCAAGCACGGGCCGGCATTTTGAGTCAGCTGGCAAGTTTCACACTCTTTCACCGTTTGTTCAATGCTTTCGGTCTGCCCAGGCCACCACACGTGACTACGTGCCAGCATTTTCATCCGAGTGGCTCCCGGGTGTCCTTCGTGGAGCAGCCGTAAGACCGGACCTTACAAAGAACACGGAACAACAACACGGTTACGCCACGTGACACAATCATGTTCTATAGACAGTTCGTGGCGCCTAGAAAAGTACGGAGCCAGCACTTCATCGGTTACTTTTGAAGGCCGGCCGCTTCTCGTGTACAAAAGAACCTTCGATAACGCAGCGTCTTTCTGCGTTTCCCTTCGAATCGAGTCAGCTGATAAGGGCAGATTCTGAGCCGCTGAGAAAAATTCCCGCGCCTTCCCGCGAGGGGAACACGAGTAAATGCAGAGCATTGGGGCCTCAGTGCTGATTGAAGGCAGTGTTGCTTCCATCGCTTCTTCCGTGATGCTGGAGTAGCAGACACCAGTAAACGTGGGCACGAGCGTCAACCAAGGAAGGAAGGAGCAACGCAGTGACTGAAACGCGAGCGACCGCTAGCCGCTATATTTGCAGCGCGCGCAGTAGAGGGAGAGCAGTACGGGGGGGGGGGGGGGGAGGGGAGAGCGCGCATGCGCAAGCAGCGCGCGCCCTTCCACGACCCACCGCGCTGCTATCACGCACCGGTTAGGCCGAGACCGCGACGGAGCGAACGGGCTGACTACGACGCATGCGCGCGCCAGCTGCTGTTGAGAGAGAGGAGGGAAGGAGAGGCGCACCTGCTGCGGACGCGAAACTGTTGACACCGTCCGACGCAGGAACAGGCGAGGCTAAGAAATGCTCTGCATTTAAAACTGGACGTAGTCACTTGCATCGCGCGCGTTCTTCAACGGAATGCGCGATAGTGCGTCCGCGTTTGCGACGGATTTCCCCTTGCGATACTGCCATGTGTAGCGGTATGCTGCCAGTAGAAGCATCCACCTTGGCATTCGAGCTGCGGCTGATGCAGGAATAGGCTTGTCGTGACCTAGTAAACCCTTCAGTGACAAGTGATCCGAGTATATTGTAAACTGCCGACCGAAGATGTATTTGTGAAATCGCTTGATTCCAAATACGACTCCCAGAGCCTCTTTTTCTAGGTACGAATAGCCTATCTCAGCCTTGCTGAGGGTTCGGGAGGCATACGCAGTTGGTTTTTCACGGCCATCAACTACATGAAAAAGCACTGCCCCCACTCCGTAGGCTGACGCGTCCGCCACTAAACCTAACGGTTTTGACGGATCGTAGAAAGTGAGGACGCTTTCATGAGTGAGCCACCGTTTGCTTTCTTGGAAGCATTTCTCTTCGGTTTTGGACCAACGCCAGGGCTGGTACTTTTGTAGAAGATTATACAAAGTCTTTAGCCTTGCTGACATCTGGGGAATGAACTTCGAGTACAATGTTAGCATTCCTAGATATGCCTTGTGCTCTGTCTGGTTTGTCGGAGCTGGTGCGTTTTTCACCGCCTCAATCTTTTCCTCACATGGGTGGATTCCGGCACTGTCAACAACGTGGCCCAAATACCTCACGGAGTCTTGAAAAAGCTTACATTTTTCTTCCTTCAACCGGACTCCGCGGCGCTGGAACTTCTCCAGGACGGCCTCGACACGGTTCAGGCATTCGTCAAATGGGGCTCCCGCAAACAGGATGTCGTCCAGGTAACAGGCAACTCCGTTGAGCCCCTGGAGCATATCGTCCATGACAGACTCAAAAATGGCCGGTGCGCTTGGAATTCCGTACGGCATGCGCAGGCATTTAAACATTCCCAGGTGCGTGTTAATTGTGAGCAATTTCTGAGAGTCTTGATGCACCTGAATTTGGTTGTACGCCGTTGACAAGTCAAGTACTGTGAAGAACTTACCACCCACAAGCACAGCAAAATGCCCTCCACCAAAGGAAGGGGATAGTGCTCAGTCTTTATAGCTGGGTTGATTGATTGATTGATTGATTGTAGGGTTTAACGCGCCGACGCAACGCAGGCGATGAGGCGCGCCGTAGTGGAGGGCTCCGGATTAATTTTGACCACCTGGGGATCTTTATCGTGCGCCGAAATCTCGTACTCACGGGCGTTTTTGCTTTTCGCCTCCATCAGAAAAGTGGCCGCCGCGGCCGGGAATCGAACCCGCGACCTCGTGCTCAGCAGCGCAACGCCTTAGCCACTGAGCCACCGCGGCGGGTCTTTATAGCTGGGTTGAGCGTGATTTTGTAGTCTCCACAAAGTCTCACCATGTTGTCAGCCTTCTGCACTGTCACCAGCAGTGTGGCCCAGTAGCTCTACAGAACTGGCTCCAAGACTCTTCGTGCAACGTGCGGAGCTCCAGTTCGACAGGGTCTTTCAGTGCGTAGGGAACAGCTCGGGCTCTGCAAAACACTGGCTGAACTCCATCTTTCAACAGCACTTGCGCTTGATAGCCTTTGATCAAGCCTATTTCCGTGGAAAACACACCCCGGAACTTCTGCAACAAGTAGTTCACGTTTTGTTCCGTTTCTACGCTGAAAATGTCAGCCCAGTTTAGTTTCAGCTTCGCGAGCCGATCTCGTCCCGGCAAACACGGTTGTAGTCCGGGAACGGCGACGACAGGCGAAGTTTTTCTTTGCCCTTCGTATTCCACGGCAACATTCTCCTGTCCTTGCGTTTCCAGTAAAGTGCCCCCGTACGTCTTCAGGTCGAGCGGGCATTTTTCCAGCTTTACTTGTCGCGGCAGCTTCGCAAAGACTTGGTCGTTGATAATAGAAACAGCTTCCCCGGTATCAATGTGCATGCTCACTGGCTGGTCAAAACTTTTTACTTCAACAGCGTAACGCGAGATTCCATCCCCGATCTCACGTTTACACGCCATGTCCAACAAATAGACTGGGAACGGAAGCCGGACACGTTGGGAAGCGACCACTTCATAATTGCACTATGTGTCTCCAATCATGCGTCCCGCCACCGCACCGGAGTGGCACGACTAACCGATTGGGAGGCCCTCCGGAAAGCCCCTCTTCCCTCCATACAACCTACGGAAGACATTGAAGAATGGAGTCAACAACTGGCCGACCTACAACAGACTTACACCAAGAACATCATACTCACACAGGATCTACCAGCAGCCGATACCCACCTTGACCACCTGTGGGAAGCCCGCCGTGGCTTACTGAATCGATGGCGTCGCAACAAGCACAACCGCTCACTCAAACGGCGCATCGCAAAACTTACACAAGAGGCGCTCACGTACGCCCAACATCTCCAAAACCAAAACTGGCGGACGTTTTGCGACCAACTGAGCGGATCCCTCACAACAAAGAAAGCATGGAATATATTTCGGCACCTGTTGGGCAATACGCCGTCCAAAACCGCCGCTACTCAAAACATCACCCACCTCATTCACAATCACTCTCAACCCCCGGACCAGATGCTTTCCTCTCTTCAAAAGAAGCTTTTTGGCTCCTTGCTAACTCCATCGTCTGCTTCCCACCCTAATTACCAAGGGGCTCCCAACCCCAACCTTGACGAGCCATACACACGCGAGGAACTCTTACAAGCACTCGCAAGGTTAACACGCAATTCGGCACCGGGGCACGACCAAATTACATACAAGCTGCTTCGGAACCTGAACGACGAGCACTTGGATTCCCTCCTTGACTGCTACAACCGGCACTGGAAAGAAGGAACACTACCCTCGCAGTGGCGACACGCTGATATTACGTTACTGCCAAAACCAAACAAGTCCTTGGGGTTCGACAACCTACGACCCATTTCCTTAACCTCATGTGTGGGTAAACTATACGAACATTTGGTCGCTCGACGCCTTACAGAACTCCTAGAAGATACTGGCCGCTTTCCCCACACCATGTTCGGCTTCCGGGCACATCTGTCTGCTCAAGACGTACACCTACAATTAAAAGAAACAATCATTGACCACCTCAGCAAAACGAACCCAAGCTGCATCGTAGCCCTCTACATACAAGGGACTTTCGACAACGTAACCCACACCGCCATCCTACAACAACTCCAAACCACGGGATGTGGAAAGGCAACTTACAACTTTGTCCGCGCCTTCCTCACAAACCGGACGGCTACCTTACACCTCGGACCATACAAGACAGATAAATTCCACATCCCCGCCCGGGGAACGCCCCAAGGATCAGTAATATCCCCTTTGCTATTCAACATCTCCCTATTAGGCCTTCCGGAACAACTTGCACAGATACCTGACGTACACCACACTCTATATGCTGATGATCTCACGCTCTGGACCAACACAGGCTCCGCAGGTTACCAGCAAGACAGTTTACAGCAAGCAGTCGACGTCATCTCGCATTACCTCCGTTCCTGCGGTCTCTCATGTGCCCCATCTAAATCTGCCCTCCTCGTTCTCCGAAGCAGGACCCGAGGACGACCACCGAACCTGACACCCGACCCCACAATATACATCGGCAGCCAACTGATCCCCACTGTCAAGACCCTGCGCATTCTGGGGGTTCACTACCACCACGACGGCTCCGGAGCTGCATATCTCTCCAGACTACAAACTACTGTGTCACAACTAACGCACCTGATTCGACGAACCTGTTCGAGAAGACATGGTCTCAGCGAAGCCGACACCTGCCGCATTCTCCAAGCAATGCTTATCAGTCGGATCACATACGGAGCTCCATACATTCTCCTCAAACCGCGAGAACAGGCCAAAATTGACATTCTAATTCGGAAATCCTACAAGACGGCGCTTGACTTGCCCGTGTACACATCGACCGAACGGCTACTGCAACTCGGTCTCCACAATACTCTCACCGAATTGATGGAGGCCCACATAAACAACCAGTTGCAACGATTGCAGCTCACTCCAACGGGCCGACACCTGCTGCATAAGCTAGGTCGACATGTAGAGCAGACTCCCGATTCCCCCCAACGAATACCCACTGCTCAACGCGCGAACATACGGGTGCTTCCCATCCCACGCCATATGCACCCCACGTACAACATTGGGCGACGACAGCATCGGACCCGCCTCCTTCTTCGAAAGTACGGCAGTGAAGTGATTCAACTGCCCTTTACACCGACGCCACTCCCTACCGACAACGAGCACACGTAGCTGCCGTAGTGCGCTCCGACGCCACCACCCTCGTTGCTTCCAGCCTGCAGACAGCATCAACGAGCACGGCAGAAGAAGCCGCTATAGCCCTCGCCATCGCTCACGCTACGACTCCAACTGTCACGGTGCTCACGGACTCTCAAGCTGCCTGCCGCCGCTACGCTCAAGGCAGAGTTTCCACCCTGGCACTCCACATCCTGTCCCAACGCCGCACTCTACCGTTAACCCGCATCGTGTGGACACCGAGCCACACATCCCTCCCTGGGAATGAAGTGGCTCACGCCACGGCCCGCGATCTTCTTACCCGGGCCCTCCCAGACGAGGCCTGCCGCCCCAACCTAGACCATGGTCCCCCTGCTCTGACCCCTCTCCAACCAACCTACACCGACATCTGGTACCACTACAGGGCCTCCCGACGCACTTATCCCCCTCCTCACCCTTCGCTCTCCGTTCCCGACGCCCGCATATGGCAAAGACTTCAAACTAACACATACCACAACCACGTCGCCCTCCACCGCATCTCCCCCACCTGCTATGCACCCAACTGCTCACGCTGCGACACTCCCAACACGACCCTGCACCTTGTCTGGATGTGCCCACTGAACCCCCAACCACCCGATCCCCCTTCTGTAGAGCGATGGGAGAGCGCGTTGCGCAGTTGCCAGCTCGAGGACCAGGAAGCCCTGATCTCTCGGGCGAAGGCGGCGGCGACCCTGCGCGGCCTACCGGAATAGGATGGCCACCCACCGCTCCTAACTCTTTCTCTCCCCCTCCCCTCTCCACTTTTCTGAATAAACGTTTTCCTCCTCCTCCTCCTCCTCCTCCTCCTCCTCCTCCTCCTCAACCTGATGGGGACACTGAGTCTGTTTGCTTCCGTGCACGTGTAAAAGTTGCAATTGGTCATGCTCGCTATCTGCTTCAAGAACGTTGACCGCTTTGCCTCTCTTTTTCATGCATACCTTCGCCAAGTGTCCCACATTTTTGCACCAGTGACATCTCGACTTTCGATACTGGCATTCGCTAGCGTCGTGCTTCTCACCGAATCTGTGACAAGTACCAGCAGTGAAAACGTTTGACGGCGGGCTCACCTTCGGGCTTGTGCTGCGGACGACGCTTTTTCCCAATAGAGTTCACGCTCCCTTCTGTCGACGCGCAGGCTTCCGCCGGCCTGAAACTTCTCGACTCCTTTTCGGCCAACTCTGTGGTTTTCGCCAACTCGCAGGCTGTCTCAAAGTTAAGTTCTTTCTTCTTGAGCAGCGCCGCTTGAATTGCAGGGTTCCGAAGCCCCGCGACAAACCGGTCGCGCAATACGTCTTCCAGAAAATTCCCGAATGTGCACTCGGCAGCAAGGTGTCGTAGTTGCACGGCAAACGTTGAAACTGTTTCCGTTTCTAGCTGATATCGGCGGTTGAACTAGAACCTTTCCGCTATGACTTGACTCCCCGGTGCGTAGTGCTCTTTCAGGACTTTCACGAGGTCCTCGAACGACTTCTCCTCCGGGATTGAGGGCAACAGCAGATTATTGAGGGTCTTGTACGGGTGCTTCCCGAGGGCTTTCATGAATGCGGACTTCTTCAAGCTGTCGTCTTCAATTTGGGTAACCTTCCAGTAGTGATTGAACCGCTCGACGTACGAACTGAAGTCTTCATCACCGCCTTCGACGTAAGCGTCAAACTCCCAGAACTTTGACGTGCTTCCGCTGACGCCCCTTCAACACCAGTCCCGAACACGCCGGTAACGCTATCAGTTTGCCAACATCCTCGTCGCCAGTTGATATAGCAAATGACAGTCACGCCAAGTGCCGGGGAAGGAAAGAACATTTATTGCAACGAGTGCCCTGCTCTTATACTCGCCGCTCGCGGCGCATGCGCACTGACGGTACTTGCGTCAGCGCCAAGCCACAACAGTTTGCTTCAACATTCAAGCAACACAGGGCCGAGACAAACGAATCAAAACTGTCGCTACATTTTACTAAATTGTTATTAACAGCTAAATTGTTATTTCCTAAATTGTTATTCCCCGTGAGCTCGTCCGCTCGCGCTCCCACTGCTCAGGCAAAGGGGAAGGGAGAGGGGTTGGCGCGTAGGGGCATTCGCAGACCAGGTGGTAGGGGTGATGCTCGGGACAGAGCAAGACGGGCAGTTGTAGGGGTAGGTAGAGGGGGAGAAGTAGTGGAGTATAGAGCTGTTGTAGGGCATGTTGGTCTGTAGTTGACACCAAATGCGAGTCGCCTGTGGGCTGAGGGATGTGTGAGGAGGCGGTGTTGAAGCCGTAGTTGGCGATAATGATATAAGATTTCAGTGTATAGGGAAAGGACCGGGCGATAGGTGGAGGGTTCGGAAGGGTCATCTTCCGCCAACGAAGACGCCCGAAGTGTAAAAGCGCGGTGAGCGCGTGTGCCGCCTCGTTTCCCTCGAGGGAAGAATGCCTCGTGTCCACACAATCTGGATGTGGGGGGATCCTTGACTGAGGATAGAAACTTGATCGCCGAAAGTGGGATGCGGCCTGTACACTAGTTGCGGGATACCGGTTGGGAGTATGTGAGGAGTGCCACGTAGTTGGAGGAAGCCGTGGTTCCTGCCAACGCGATGGCTATCTCTTCCGTCCGTCGTGGTGCTTGCATGGAAAGGGCTGAGGGAGGTAATATCAACCCATCTGGAGTCGACAACAACCAAAGTGTGAGCAGGGCGGGATGTATACAGAGCGACGACGTCCGGGTATCGGGCGTCCGGTTTGTTGTGGTATTCGGCTCAGATACGGGTGACGCGGGCCTGCCTTCTGCCTTGATTGTAGGAAGGATGCATGTGTTTGGGGATGGGAGACACGAAGATATGAGCGCGGAGTGGCGGAGGGATACGGTAAGGGTGTCTACTAAAGGCAGGGGAATGAGGTAGCCTAATTTATGCAGCACCGTACGCCCGTACAGGTGAGGGCAAGGGGAGTAGGGTGCTGCACCCTCTGTGCTTCGAGGAGCTCAGAAAGGGGATTTCGGGTACCTAATTTTGGAAGGGGGGCAGTAGGGAGGAAGGCGGGAAGGCCGAGGCTGATTTTGTACGATTTCTTGATAAGGGCGTGTAATTTGAAATGTTCATTTGGGTTGAGGTTGACGCAGGAAGTACCATATGTAAGGCGGCTGGCCAGTACGGCATGGACAAGACTGCAGGCGTCTGGTTCCTTTAAGCCGTGGTGCTGGGAGCAGATTCTTCTTATTAGATGCGTGAGCTAAATGACTGTCACATGAAGTTGTTGGAGAATCGCCGCCCCAGAGCCGTCTGCGTGGAACGTCACACCAAGAATACGGAGTGACGGCACTTGGTGTGACGAAAGCATAGCCGAACATTATTGAAGGAACGTTATCAGGCTACGCCGACAAGGAGGACATTGTCGCGCGTGCGCATAGTGGCAATGCAAAGTTTCTTAACGTTTTATTTTTGTTGACTGCAAAATCGCCCGTGTTGTTTGCCAATCCTTATTTCTTGAGCGGCTGGAGCCTTTCTGCGTCATTTCGAACGTGCAGTTTTTTTGTTTTTTTTTTGCGTTGTCGCTTTTTTCATTTACTATAAAAAAAGACAACCCAACGAGCGTTCGTAACTGAATGAACGCGAGAACTGCCGGTTATACACACAGATTTTGCCTCAAATGTGCTTGAAGTTCTCTTTGCGCTAAGCAACGGGGAGATGTAAGACAAGCCCCAGCGGTTCATGAGTTTCGAATGGTTATCACTATAATAACCGCTTGGTTTTCGAAGCGTCGATCGGACGCCGCTACGACGGCACACCGTGGGGCTCTACTTGGGTCCAGCGAGCGAGCGACGACGACAAGCTCCTAAAGTGCTCTGCACTTAAAATGAACTATTCCAGCTGCAGCTGCTCGGAGCACAACAAAAACTAGATGAACAAAACGTCTAACTCATTACCAGCAGATGGTGCACAGGCAGTACGAACCCGCGAAAATTGAATTTATTAAACTAGATTACAAAAGAGATGACATATAAGCTTTGGGGAGACGGGAGAGTGGGATAAGACGGGAGATATTCCGTTCCTTGACAGGTGCGCAGCAATTCCGGTGCGGTGCGAAACGTTAACTAAAAATGCTTATATGCCGCGCCCCACGTCTAAACCGCCGTAAAAGATACCAGGCTATCCTTACTTACGAAAAAAATGCGCAGAATTGAGCTAAGATATGCTACAAGAAAAAAATCATGAGTCTTGAAAAAAATGTGGTTGATCCCTCTTTCACAGGTATCGGTAAAACACGAAAGGGAAATTTGTCTTCGCAGGAGCATTTGAATGTTTGTTTGTATGTGTGCACTTTCAGTTTACATTTCCCGGATTTTAAAATGCGAACTAGGGTTGTAACGAGTCCTCCCCTCTACTATTTTTTTTAATGCGTGCTGCCAATGAGTGTTTTCCGCTATAATAAATTAACTTGGGATTTTTTTAGCTGGTGCCGTTCGATACCATCCATATATGGCACAATAGGTTCATATTTTGCATGGGTGAAAAAGAAAAATAGTTTCTAGCAATTTGACTGGCTGTAGTAGGTCCGTTCATTCTTGTTAGTATACTTTGTGTTCTCGACGGGATTGCGTGTTGTTCGTTTTTTTTTTCTCCCACATTTACAAATACTAGTAATTAAAAGAGTTATACACCAAATTCGGCGTATTAATAGTAATTAAAAGTTATACGCCACAAGTTGTTCTGTTGTTTCCGCGAACTGTCACTCTAACCCATAGTTGTACTCCAAGCGGGTGACAAACATTGCGAACAAAAATTCCATCAGGGACAACTGAAATGGAAATGCGGCGCTGTGTAGCGCACCCCTTAATTAGCCTGCGCCTTTTTAATGCATTGTTATAAGATGCAGCTGATTGTTTCAAGAGTAAGAAAAACCTATTAACCATAATTTATTAACCTATTATTAACCTATTAACCTATTAACCACGTTTATCTTATATTTCTTGCAAGCCTCAGTGTCGCTGCAGTCCATAAAATCCGAATGTCCGAAGCGCGAACACGCGAAGGAAGTAACAAACAAGAGAAAACTACGCTGTGACAAGCTGAACAGCTGTCGCCTTGCAGACGAAAAGACAGCAGCCGCTGAACAAAGCGCTTCCCCCCTTGAAATCGTCGGGGCAGTCTGCCGGTCGAGCGGCGGGAAGCAGGCGGCGCGTCTGTAGCTGACGACAAGACAAACGCCGACAAAAATGAACTCACTATATACTCTACGTTTAAACCGAACTTTCTGGACATGTGCTGACGCGTACGGTTTCATAAGTCGAAAGAAAATTTTACCCAGCCCTCTTCCTAGCGCGAGACATGCAGCACGCGCGCAGCGGAAAATGCACGTGCCGAAGCGGCGGCCGCCCCGGCGTACTCCCCTGGAGGGGAGAGTGCAGCGCCACCCGGCGATCGTTCCAGCGCCTATACCAGGCAATGGAAAAGCTAACCGACTTGCACGCACTCTACTCCTTTCCGCGCAGTCAGGCGCCTAGCTCAGGCAAAGACATCAACCACTAAACTGAGACATTATCAACCAGCCATGACCATGGGGAAACGACCGTTCAAGCTAAGGAAATACCGAATGGAATGGCTAATTAAGACATTCTGGGCATCTCTCCATGAGCAGCAAGTCATGATCCAACAAGTCCGGTCTCACCCACTCTTAAATCCCTTTCTGCTGTAGCGTTTCCGAAGACCACCAAACTGTGTTCTATCCCTTCGCAGCTTGGCCACGTGTGAGACTTGCCTGGTTCGAGCAGACCTAGAGGACCTGCTTTGGGTCTGTCTGCGCAAACTCGGCGCCATTGAGGCCTGGCGGGGGCTGGAAGAGTTTCGTCTGGATCAAGCTGCTCCACCAGACTACTCGCGCTTGGGTCATGCCGACCGAAAGAACCCATTCCCGTTTCAACCCGTAATGTTTGACCCCATGCCCGAAGCGACCTTCCCGTTTGAGCGCCTCCGTTTCAATCCACTCGCAAAACACCCTTTCACGTTGAATCATTATCGAGTCAACCGCTCCCAGTTCCTGGAAATATGCGTCATTGTTTCCGAAAGTGTTCCCCGAAATGTGCATCCACGGAACGGGCAACAAACCTCTGTAAAACCGTTCGGCCTCTAGGCAACACTTTATCGCAAATTGAGCTTACGACAGATATTTGCTGCCGATAGACGTTTTCGAATACCTGAGGCCGACATTGACCTCTTAAGGCAAAGACCCCTTAAGGCAAAGCGTAGTGCAATACGTCGCGAAAAGACGTGCCTTGGGTTTTTCTGCAGTTGGTGTCGTGCAGCCAAATTCGCCATCGTCGTTAACTTTCCCAAAACATGGTGGCGGCAACGAGCAGCGGCGCAGCATTTAGGAGACGGATCGAAGCCATTCGAAAGCGTTAGTCCGAAGCGGGTGTTGAAAGAAATCGTAATTAGTAGAAAAACTACGAAGCCCTTTGAACATGAGGGCTATACAGGAAGCAGAGCGTCTGAGATGTTAAATTTGACATTACTGCTTCCGCATTCAGAACCATTACGAAGTGCTCAGGTGCCTTAAGACGTTCTTTAGTGGCTCAGCAATAGCTGGGGCATGTGGGCAAGATGTTCCTAGTTCTCTTTTCACTTTTGCGTCGCTCTTTCGGCAGGAGCAACGACAGAAGAGCACAGAATGACAGATCGGAGAGAGTACGTGGAGGGGGCTACCTTCGATAAAGAAGGGAGCAGTGCTCACAACGCTGGAGACGTCGCTCTGCAGACGACAAATCGAAGCGCGTTTCGCCAGCTGCCTCTGCCTCGACGGTTTGTAACTCCTCGCTTGGACGCTTTCTGGAACCGCTTATGCAGCCGGTACGGGCAGCGACAGACAGTAGAGGGAATTGCGGTGACGAAATGCCAGTATTGGTGGGAAACAAAAGGGGCAACAGGGAGCCAATGGTACCGGCCATTTACGCCACTGCGCATCATCAAGGCGCAGAAGAGAACTGGCCGGCTGGTGCAGTGCGCGGTTGGACTGGCGCGAGAAAGCACCCTGGGAATGCACTCAACTGCGGCTTCGTCTGACTCGAAGTCGCTTCTGGCCGGGATTGCGGGCTGCGGCCATGTGACGACATTTTGAGGCCAATACAGTCGACACGGATCTCGTTTGCGCCGCTTGCGAGAACAAGCCGGTAGTGTGCTGGGTAAGATGCTGGCGGTCACGTCCAAAAATACAAGATTGGAATCATAATGAGAGGTATTTTGTTTACACCTGTTTTATTTCTGCATATCACGTATATTTTTATAGCGTAGCATTTTTCGTACGCGGCTGAAGTGCGACGCATCAAGCATTAGACACGGACAAACGGGTTTCCTTGTTAAGTACGTCTGTTAATGATATAAAAATATCGGTCGCTCTAAAATAAGCAATTATGAAGCAGCTACGCACATGCAAAAAGTCGGTGCTCTTGCGCCTGCAAGTAAGCATGGTAAGATATAAGTCATTGACGCCATGTACCGCATGCAAGAAGATTATTCTGCCCTCCAAATCACACGTAGATACGAATGAGTTCCTCAATTTAAACTGAACAATCAAGAAACCGTGTGATATCCAGACCCAATTATCTGGTTACTAAAGCAGCGACCTTACAAGAATTCTCGCCTGAAGTTTACATACAGGCTACTTATCTAAGAGTGCGAATCGTACTTGTTTTAGATACTGACAATGTGACTTCGATTATTGTTGGGACCTGAAACTTGTAATATAATCCTGCTGTCTAGCACACCCTCCTATTTTGTATCTCTGCTGCAAGTATGATTGATACACTAAAATAGTGCTTGTCCTCTCTGTACAAATGAAATTAGAAGTCCTTGGACACTGCACTGTGCATGGAAGTTTACTATTTTCAAAAACACAATCTACACATTTTTGCTATTTATGGGAGCAACACCCGCTGAAAAATGTATCAACCGAGGTGGTATTAATCATTAGGGTCATCTTCCCCTTTGTACGCTAGTAACGGCCTCTCGCGGCCAAAAGTGGTGAAGTGTGGCTATGAATGCGTGTCCATTCTTTTACGCGTTGTGCATGTCCGCATTAGATCACGCCGTACGCGTCCGTCGTACTGTCCTTCGTATACTTAAATAATCAGTCAACTTAATCAGCCGTGAGGCTCCTTCGGCATCGATGCCTTCAGTATACTTAAGCTCTGCGCACAATATGCAGCAC
Source organism: Haemaphysalis longicornis (assembly GCF_048455015.1). NCBI lineage: Eukaryota > Metazoa > Arthropoda > Arachnida > Ixodida > Ixodidae > Haemaphysalis > Haemaphysalis longicornis. Next base: position 27,161,855 of record NW_027526225.1, read on the forward strand.
AAACTACGGCGTCTAACACACACCGTTCTGATCACATCAAAAGCGACTTTATTGTTGCCACAAGGGGGACCTTTTTCATATCTGCTTCAGTGTTTTTCCGGTGACGGCGGGATTTACATAGGTCTCCGCAGCGTCTTCGGCCACCTGGGATAACGAGACGGTATGCGCCCAGCAGCGTTGCCTTTCGCTGCTCCTTGTTCGTAATTTAGAATAAAATGGGGTGCCTTTTAAGAGTTAGTAGGGGTTCCTCTTCGCAAGACCGAACCACATGCGATATGTCTGCGTACTGATGACATTGGTGGCTAAAGTGCAGCTCGGTGTAGCACAGTGACTGGAGGGCACGGGTGGCAAAGGTGGATGTTTGAAGTTGGCGCCACACTAGAGCGAGGCGGCGGGAGAGGGAGGGGTTATGTGGTGGGAAGGGATCTCTGGAGATTCGGTAGGGATCGAGCACTGATCAGTATGTCTAGAAAGTGGTCCCTAACGGAGAACCCTTAGAAGGAGAAGGGGATGGAAGTTCCGGCGACATCACTGGGCTCTTGGATGATTACCGTGGAAAACTGGGTTTGTTGGTACATGATCAAAAAACCGCGCAAAAAAAGACAACGACAGAGCGAGGACGGCGAGGACTGCTACGCATGCGCAGGTTTCCACGCATGCGCAGATGAGTATCTGGTTGTACGATTATCTATATAATCTATACTGTGGTTCATCCGCAATAAAACCAGTCGGAAGCTCAGCGCAGTCCCCTTTCAATGCTTGTCTTTTTTCAGCGCTATTTTTCTTTGCTCGAATGACCAGTTCTCCAGCACACAGCGTTCAGAGAAAATTCGTGTCCGTCAAAACTATGGGGTGCGATAATAAAATTCGATCCTTACTGCAGCCCTTGATAAACCTTTCTCGTGTGCAAACAAGACCGTTGAATACCGCTTCCATTATCTGTCGAATCTAACGCAGGGTACTATCCCCTGCTACGATTTGGTTAGTAGTATCTGCGGAAGTGCCAAAAGAAGGCAAGTGCATTTTACGTTCCAAGGCAGCACAGTGACCTCTTTCTAAAAGCAAGGTTGCAGAACAGATGTACTCTTACCTTGGAACAATCTAATTTATTTGGAAACGTTGAAATGGCCTGGTTGGCGACCGTTCCCTTTCGCTTGATTTTTTACCCGCTGTATTTTGCATTACCCCGTCTCTTGATTCTTTAGTTCCACAACTACAGGGAAATTTCGTTTGTACTTTTTCACGTGAACAGGAAAATAAAACGTATAATACGAAAATCATATTATTCGAAGAGATTAAAAAATAAGGCAAATATCCATACTCGTCCAGCAACTCACTTTTATTTAGCAACATTGAAGTATCTGGACAATTTGTGCTGCACTTTCTTCTTTTCAATGTCGAGGACTACATTCTTCTGAAACGTGAGTAAAGAAGCAGCCGGTATATTTCGCTTTGCCCGGCACTGTCTTATAACTTCAGTGAAGCCATCCTCCGCACGCATGGAATTCTTTATTGCCCCTGAAGAGCGCAATTTTGTCAACGTTTTCGCATAGGACTTATCCGTCGAAGGTCACTCCTGCATCTATAACTCCCTTTAACCATGTTAGCAGGATGTTTTCCATTTGCTCTTGCTTCGGAACCTCGCGACTGTTTTACACAGGGGCCGAAAACTTCCATCTCCTTTCGAAGTTCATCTTCCTGACCGACAATCGGCAAGTCCCTGCTGATAACAAAGTTACGTTTTCTAGTATTGCACACGGGTATTGTAATTCTTTCATATGCCAAGATGAGAAACGCCATCACATCATGTGAATTTCGTCGAGGTTTGGAGCAGCAACACCAAAAACACATGCTTTTGTGCTACTGAAAAATATGCCCATTCGCATATGGCCCTCTCCCCCTTCCGCAGTCAGTCAATCAGTCATTCAGTGCGGAACATCTTATATTTTGTGAAAGTATTCCTTACTCGTGCACGGAAATTTAAATCCACACTGATGTGCGTTGTTGCGCACCCAGATTATGTATATATTGTGAGAATCAGGGATGTGCTTTCCGAATATTCCCGTGTGAACACGGCATCAACATCATCCATTATGTTCGACACAGGGTACGCTCCCTGATCACTCATAACCAGCTGCCCATCGTCTTTATCATCTGTGTGTAACCATCATCGTCGTGTGCTCTGTGGAACGTTCGCAGTCAGCGGTCCAATAAACGCGGCCTCCTGGGACAACCCGTACATAATTATGTACTTTTACATAGCTTTTCTGCAACCGTTCGGGTTCCGTACTCACCTCCTACTGGCGTCCAAAGCGGAGGAAGCCATGGCCACAGCTTCCCACGACGGCGCCCTAGTAGAAAAATAAAGTTTGCTTCCTTCCTCCCTTCTCGGCGCACGACGTCCACCTCCAACTTAAAGAACGGGTTCTCGACTGCCTCAGCAAAGTACACCCTAGTTCCGTCCTCGCTCTCGATATACAAGGCGCCTTCGATAACGTAAATCACACAGAATTCTCCGCCAACTTCAAACCACGTGCTGCGGAACTGCCGCATATAACTATGTGAGAGCTTTTTCGACAAATCGAACTACCACTCTCCACATTGGCCCTCACCAGAGAGACCTTTCACACACCGGCAAAGGGCACTCCCCAAGGCCCGGTTGCCTCACCACTGCTTTTAAATATAGCGCTCATGGGACTCCCGACAGTACTTGAACAAATCCCCCATGGGTCGCACACCTTATATGCAGACAACCTGACCATATAGTCCAACACAGGCTCTCCCGGACAACAACAAGACATTCTTCAACATGCAATCGACACTACGCTCAAAAATCTACAAACAAGTGGTCGCTGCTGCGCCCCATCACCATCCGCCTTACGCGTTCCCCCAGCACGAGCTCGGGGCCGCCCACCAAACCCTACCCCAACCCCTCACTCACTCTCGGCGGGCAAGCAATCCCCACCGCCAAGACCCACCGCATCCAAAGAGTCTACTACCACCACGATGCCTCCGGGGCCGCGTACCTCCCCGAACTTCTACAGACAGCCTCGAAACTTACACACCTAATTCAACAAATATGCTCTCACCGACACGGACTCAAGGAAACAGATAGCTGCCACAGCATACAAGTAATGCTGATCAGCCACATCACCTACGGGGCACCCACTCTTACCTCAAAAGCACAAGCACATTCCAAGATCTATGTCCTAAACCGCAAATATTACAAGACAGCCCTCGGCCTGCCAACCTTCACTCCTGCCAACCGCTTATTAAAACTGGGTCTACATAACACCCTCTCAGAGAATATTGATGATCAACTCGAAAACCAACTACAACGCCTACAACTCACCCCCGCAGGTCGTCATCTGCTCATAACGCGAGGCTGGAAGGGGGTTCAAACTCTGGACTCGCTACAAAGCATACCTCTATCAATGCAACGCAACATCAATTTCCTCCTCATTCCGCGTCATATGCACCCTACATACAACGTCGTCAGCATCGTACACGCACCCTCATGAGAAAATGCGGTAGCGACCCGACCACCCTTTATACGGACGCAAGTCCCTACCCTTAACGACCCGCTCACGCCGCCAGTGTTGCCCACTTCTACAATGCCTTCCTCACCTCGGCAACTGTCTGCACAGCCCCTACTACCACGGCTGAAGAAGCAGTCATTGCCATCGCAATGACCCAAGCCACAAGTCCTAGCATAACAATTCTATCCGACTCACAAGCTGCCTGCCATCGTTTTGCACTCGGACGAGTCTGGGCTCCTGCCCGGGCTATTCTCTCTCAATGCCCCACCCTCCCTCATGCCCGCATAGCCTGGGAACGAGGCCGCACACGCTACTGCCCGAGCTCTCCTTCACCCGGCATTCCTAGAAGAGGCCAACAATGCAGCCAGCATTGCGAACTCCCTTACGCCCCTCTCCCAAACCTACACTGACATCCTCTACAACTATAGAGCAACCCGACGCTCCCATCCCCACTCCCACCCTTCCCTTCCTACCACACACGTCCGCATTTGGCAAGGAGTTCAAACCAACAAGTATTACAATCACCCCCATCTCCACCCCATCTCTCCTACTAACTACCCACCCAACTCCCCTTATGCGATGAGCTTAATACCGCAGCTCATCTCGTCTCGGCGTGCCCCACCAATCCTCCACCACCCATATCCCCTACCCTTGAGCAGTGCGAGTGCGCGTTGCAGAGCTGCCAGCTCGAAGACCAGAAGGTCCTGATCTCTCAGGCGAGGATGGCAGCCGCGGTACGTGGCCTGCCGGAGTGGGATGGCCACACACCGCTCCTAACACTTTTTCTCCCCTACCCCGCGCTGTTGTTTCAATAAACGTTCTCTCTCTCTCTCTCTCTCTCTCTCTCTCTCTCTCTCTCTCTCTCTCTCTCTCTCTCTCTCTCTCTCTCTCTCTTGCAACCGTTCTCTACACCTTGTTTGTGTGCAGCCCATACCTACTTGGTCTCTCTAAAATGAGAATTGCGAGGACCACTGCTTCTTAATGGTTTCTTTTTCTTTGTACGTAGTACCTGATTCATTAAGTGGAGATGCCAGTTTTACGAATGTGTTTGTGCGTTTATATTATGCACTCTTAACTCATGCGTCCGCTCCGCCATTCTGACAACAAGAAGCACACATCTCGTCCAGCTGCAGCTCCGAAGATTTTTGTGTTTGTACTTTCATTTCTGTATTTTTAAAGGTAAATAAGGTTACAGTGCAGTTAAAATTTGTCACCAGCGTCAAGTTTAGTGTTCGTTTCTGTTGTTTTTTTGTCTGCGTGTGTGTGCGTGCGAGTGTGTGCTCTTCGTGTTTATCCCTGTTAGCTGTAAGCACGTTCTCCAGCAGTGTCCAAACTCGGATGTTTGCAAACTTTGTGGTGTTGCGTTTAATAAGGAAATATCAATAATTTGAATATAAATAGAATATTTCTGCTATCGTTTGAACATAAATACATTATTTCTGCTATTCAGGTAATGTGTATAGGCGGAGCGCCCGCACGACGGTTACAATGGCTAGGGGCATGATGATCGACGGCGCCCTCATGCGGGAGTGAGCAGCCCGCGAGCAGTACACGAGGCGTGTGCGGTCGAACAGCTCGCTAGTCAGGTCCGAAATCCGCGGCACCAGCGCTGAGCAGTGTTGCTTGTCGGCCGAGGTCTCCAGGCACTCGCGATGACCAGCCAAGCGCCTGCACAAGGCAACACCGTATCAATGCACGGGTCTCGATTGAACGTCTCCTAGCTGCTGGGCAAGGCTACGCGGTTTCATGCGGTCACGGTAACCCGAGTATTGAAAGCACCGCACTGACTTGCTCGGAGAAGTTCAGAAAAATGAAAGCCTCTTTTTTAATAGAAAGATGGTTAAAACACGAAACTTTCTCTTATGCAACCAGAGTCAAAGTCTGAAACCCAAACTGCTTCGACCGTGCCGGGATATAGTGTCACTGGATAAGCTACAGAGTACCATCACTGAATTACGTTAGCGAGCAACAGCGCCCATTTTGATGTTCATCAGTGCTGCCAGGTTGCCACTTCTGCGACCTCACCGCTAACTTTGACGAGGTCATTTGTAAACAACACTGCCGAAGACGCAGCAACACGGCATCTTCGGAAACGTTTCTGCAGCTAAAATGCAGCAAAGCGCGTTATCTCTGATTCGCATTCGGAACGACGTAAGTCGCACGCAGCCGCAGAGCAGGGAGGATATGCTGAGACTACCACAGTTGACAGACCAAAAACTAATAAACAAATAAATGGCGGGCCCGTGAACCATCGCAGTGCAAACAAATGTCACGTGATTCGAACTGGCCAATGATCACGGCGGCGGCACGGAACAGTATCAGAAAAAAGTGCCGATACTCTGTAACCTTATCTAGTGACACTATCGGAATCGACAGACGCGAGAGACCCAAGTTCGATTCCGACCTCGCGTATTTTTTTTAGGCGCCTAATTTTCCTTCGCTTATCATCATTGTCGTCATCGTTTTGTGAAATCCGTAGTGAGTTTTGCTCGGACATCGACGACAATAGTGATGTACAGAAAGCTTCGCTTTAAAAACTCAGGTCCGTTGCGTCGGACGGCTGTGGATGAGCAGCGGAGCTGTGAAGTGACGGCCACTTACTAACAAAGATCGGCCTCCTCGCTACTACCCTCACATTCTTGGATGTCAAATCAGTGCACGTACATCTCTGTGCCACTGCTTGGACCGGTTCAGTGTGTCATCACAAGCCAAATGCCTTCCACAACCCATCGAAATCATTCACTACGGCCACAGAGGTATAGGGCCGTATTCGGAGTTCCTCCTCCACTCCATTGGCTCCCTTCACTCGGCTGTGGGAGGATTGCGCAATGCTTATGCGTGGGGAAATCAATTTAAAGAATCTCCTGCACTGGACGCTCGAGTGGAGGAATGATTCAGAATACCAGGGATAGTGTCATCGCAACTAACCCACGGTCTGCAAACAGTTCGAGGACTCCTCAGCCCTTCTGGAAGGTTCACCAATTCATGACAGTCAGTAACTTACGCTATCCAATGCGTATGAGTAACGAGTCCCGCTGTTCCTCGATGTACTTCACATTTCAAGCCCTGGCTTATTCTCCAGTATGTCGAACTTGTTGAAATGCTGAATATGTTTATAAATGAGTGACGTCAAAAAAGTGTTTCAGTACCATACGCAGAGCTTACGACGGCGGCTACCGGTCTGAACAGGTGTCATACAGAGAAAGATTCAGTGCGAGCCCGCTTACTTGCAAAGGCTTCGCTGCGCTGAATGGATGGGCGTGATCTCCGTATTTCCTGATTTATTCTGCACGAAGCGACGGATGTCGTCCTTCGCTGTCGAGTCACACGATTCCCACTCTTCGTTAAATTCTTTTAGCTGACAAACTGCAATATCAAGAAAGGAAAATATAAATTAGGTTGTTGGTAGGCATTGTTGAACCACTTGATAGCCTTTTCATGTTGAATTGTTAAAATGCCTGCATTTTTTAATGTTTTATAATTTCGTTATTTATTTGAGTATACCAATTACTTCCGTTTCGCTGCGTCATCTATATATTCTGCCTTTTTAATCAACTACCGAGTGTCCCGTTCCAGCCATTTGGCTTCGGTACCTTATTTGTATACCCACGTGTATGTAGCGCTTTCAAGGCAATGAATAATCCGGCTTTGCTTTGCTTCGCATATTACTGAATACGCGGCATTTCTTGCTCTCTGGTATTGCTTACTTCCAAGCGCTTTGTTAGAAAAGTAGGCTTTGCTAAAAAATGCACATGAACCGATGCGATCCAGTTTTATTGTACAAAAAGATTATAATTAAAGCAATTCGCACAAACAAAAGCTTCTCTGGCAAATCGCGAAGCTCGAGCGTGACAGTAAAACAACACGTCCTACTTGTCCACAATAATCTACAAATGGGAGACAAACTGTACATCTGGGATAACAAAAAACTGTGGTTGATTCCTCGGTCATAGGAATCGGCGCATCACGAAAGTGAATTGGGCAGCGAAATCTAGAGCTCAGCATGATTTGCAGATCGGCGGCTGCCTTGTGGGTGTGCTTGGCGAGCGACGTCCTGCTGGTGGGTCATTTCGCAAAGGTGTACTGGCTTCATTTCCGCGACGGATATGACGTCAGGGAAATCTTGGTGTATCCCGGTATAAAACACTTTCGTGTTAGAATATAAAACCCGAAAACGAACAACCCTAAGTATAACGTACTCTTTAGTAGTAAAGGTTGCTTCCCCGCAAGAAGCACCTCTGTGCAGGGGTGCATCCTTTACAGGCCACTTGCTTCGCCTGACTGGCGCCATTTCCGTGACGGATATGAAGTAAGTGAAATCTTCATGAATCCCGGAATAAAACACTTTGGTGTTAAAAAACATAGTGTTTTATTGCCCCCGCCGACTGCCTCAACAGCGCATAAACACAACAGTGCAAGTACGTACGTTAATGTAGCACCTTGGGTGTTTCTATTCGCTTGGTCCCAGTCTCAGCGCTACCAAACTTCGGTACACCGCGAAATTCGGCAGCAGCGGCGCAAAATCAAGATAGAGTCGCAGGTTGAAAGGAATTTCACAGCGTACAAAATGAACTACGTCACTTTCCTCTCGGTGCAGTCTTATGCTGACACCTTTTCCCGGTACAAATGCATACATATATGGTGGGTGTGCACTTAGAGTTAATCAGTTTTCTTACCCTGGTAGCATTTAAATCCCCCCGAAACAGTTCCCGCCTGTGGGTTCTAGTTTCATAATACGTGTCCTGCATGCCGCTTGACGAAATGCACAGCCCCGCGTCCACAATTTTACCGCGTCTCCGTAATTAGCCACCCCGCCATTAGATTTTCTATTCTGAGTTCTTGTCGACCACCGTTTAGAGCGTTAACTGCTCGGTTATATCTCACTTCGGCTACAGGATACATTGATTTGTTTCCCTACGGCGGCTTCACTGAACTTACTCTGCTACTAGTAACTAAGTAACTGAACATACTATGAACAAGACGCTAGATAACTTCATGAATGTTGTGGAGTCACTGATGACGTTAGGTAATACTACATGAAGACCACAGTGGAGATTTGCATCAGCCTCAATGTCGAAGACGGACACTTCCATTACGGCCGACTTTGCCATGACCTTGCCATGCCCTGTACGACTAGTTCGGAACAAAGCATTCACGACGGAGAACATATCAGACATATAAAAGCTGATCCTAATTAAGCCACTCAAAGCTGTCTGAAACTAGATAAAATTAATTTGCACCTTCGTCACGCCTCCCGAGGTCGTTCACTCTATCGTCACAGCTCCAGCTTCGTTCCTTTGACAGGCGGGATATGAAAAGAGTTCTGTTTGGCATTCTAGCGTTAGTTCACAGCACACATTTCACCTGCATAAATCTGTAATCCTCATTACAGCGCCTATTGTCTTAACCAGACATTCAAAACGTTTGTATTCAATATGCAGTTACAAAACTGCTTGCAATTAAGATTTTACTCACAATTACAGTGATTGCAGTAGTTACAGAAATTACCTTAGTAATTAATACCTTACAGATTTTATCACCTAATTACTAGTGATCAGTATTAATTCCTGGTTAATACTTGCAGTAATTACACCAATTACCCCCTTATTACTGCAGTTACAAACCTGCCTACAGTTACTATCTGCTTACAAACTCGAACCGCTTTTTCCGTCCCATGATCATACCTTCCGGGCGTGGCTGACCAAAATCGCTGGGGCTCTCAGGGGTCAGCGCTCCGCATTCGTCTTTGAACTCCAGCAACAGCCGCTTCTCGAGTGTGTACACCTCGGGGCTCAGCAGCGTGGAGTCGTAGCATCCGGAATCCAGGCCTGCCGACCGCACGCAGCGCTGCATCTGCTTCACAAGCCTTGAAAGGAAAAGAGAGGGAGACTGGCTCAGTGGCTAAGGCGTTGGGCTGCTGAGCACGAGGTTGCGGGTTCGATTCCCGGCCGCGGCGGCCGCTTTTCTGATGGAGGCAAAAAGCAAAAACGCCCGTGTGTACGAGATTTCGGCGCACGTTAAAGATTCCCAGGTGGTCAAAATTAATCCGGAGCCCTTCACTACGGCGCGCCCCATAGCCTGCGTTGCGTCGGCGCGTTAAGCCCTACAATCAATCGAAAATAGTGGGAGGGGATTAAACCAGTTCCACTCAGTGTTACATCTGCCGAAACAGCGGAGCTGTGGTCCTCTTGTGCCCGCCCGAACGTCAACGGGCGCTTGCCCAAGAACGACGGCGCCGTCGCCACGCAAGTTCTACGGTTCGTGCAAAGAAATCGGCCGATAAACGTCGGAAGCGGGAAGGAGAGGCCTCCCCACTGCGAGACCACTGCGCCCTCTATGCATGGGTCTTTGAACTGGTTTTGATAAGGCCGTCGGCCGGTTTGGGAAGCTGGTCACACCCAGGGTGACGCACAAACTTCAGCACACTTACGAAAAGGCTTGGCCTATACAGCAGCTCCACTGTTAAAAGGTTCGAGGCCCTTTGTGAGCTAAGAGCATACCAGCAGAGTTTATACATCACGAATGCCTAGTGCGGGTGCCTTATGATCTAGAAAAAAATTACAGTGCATCCCTTCTACCGCGCAGTAATGCCGTGCCCATACATGTTGTTGTTGACCGGGCTATGGTTCCACTTTGCCGTGAATTGTATCTACAAAACGTTCTTGCTTCAGGCACGGCTACGTTGAAGTCGCCAAGTGGAATCAGTGTCGGTATGCTGAAAACCGAATTATTCAAGGGAGGTGCCGAAGAACTGCTCGTAATTTCCCACGGGCTTGTTTAGTTATTTATTTACTTTATACCATTACTTCCAGCGCCTAGGCATCACAGCAGGGGAGTTGGCGGCGAGATACAAACGAGTCACTAGCACAGTCACTTGTTCTGTCAAGGCATAAATAACTGAAAAGAAGCACACAACTAAATAGCACTGAAACACCGACAACTTCACAATTCGTTAAGCAGGCGAGCGAATGTCTGGATACTGACACAGACGGCGTCGGCTGGTAATTCGCTCTAGAGCTACATATTCAATGGCAAAAAATAAAAGTCATTATATGTCCTGCACTTCATCTCTGGCATTTTATTACTCTGATCACGTCATCGGGATACACACACGTCATCGGGATTTGTCCTTGCTAACTCTGAAAATGTTAGATATAAAATACAGAAGTCTCAATCTATGCTTCCTACGTCGCTACCTACGTTTTTTTGTTGTTCTTTTCAGCACGGACATATAGTGCATTGCTAAATTATGGACAGGCGAGCGCCGCAGCCGCCGCAATTACGATGTCATGGTTGCTGCTGGGATGCGCCTCCCTTCAGATATAGAATTTATGGAATCGGCTGCTTGTAAAATGTCAGTCCCGGTTTTACGAATTTTTCAATTTAACGAAATCATTCGCTGTTCCGAGTGACTTCGTTAGACCGGGTTTAAACCATAGTAGGAATAATCGGCATTTTTTTTTATTTCACTGACAGAGACGTAGGTATACGCTTGGTTGTGTTTAGCCCCAGTTCCGACAGCTAGACGCAAACGACAGTGATTCGTCGCGGGCGCAACCGCCGCACACGCGTCCCGGAACCCGGACTGCGAAGCCAAGTTTAGCAACGTACGCTACTACGTACGCTACGATTCCTCGCTGGCAACACTGTTCTCAATTTTCGAGGTGAAAACCACTGGTAAAAGAAGCCCCGGGTTCCTTCTGTGTGTTTTGTCTCTTTTGTGCAGCGTGTTTAACGTTAGTTTCACTTCGAATATCATGAACCGACTGGCCCAATAATCGACCTTAGTCACCTGCTATGAACTTCTGACATGTGCATAGGCTACAGAATGATTAAAATTCCACAGAATGAACAAACCTTTAACCCGCAACTCTCTCAACAGCACAAAGCTAAGATAGTGACTATTTTGTGACCTTCAAATCAGACACATGCGTTGGAGACATGACCTGCAGAAATACCTCGAGCATGTTCATTACAGAACCAGCAATGCGGGCTTCGCCTAATTAGGTATATGCAGGCGTTACAATGGCGAAGAAGGAATCTAAAAAGAAAAAAATGACGTAAAGGAATAAGGATCGTTACGTCGGTAATGAGTGCACAATTGCACTAATTGACGGCTACATGACTAATTTGAGCACGCTAATACCAAAAAAATGTGGCTGATGCCTCCTTTATAAGAATCGGTAAAACACGAAACTGAAATGTGTCTTCCCAGGAGCGTTAAAACGTTTATTGTGCACCCATTAACTTGCACATCGCTATTTATATCACGTCAGTATGGCACTGTTAGACGCATGAACGTAAGACACTGGATTTCACGCGCCGGAACATTGAGTAAATCCGACAAGCCACAGCACCTTGAAAACCGCGCGAACAAAACCGGACCGAAACCGAAACCGAAAGCAGTAGGTGCCGGAGGGTGCCTCGATTCACACGCGTCCCGCGTACACGGAGACGCTGGCATCGAGGCACGAACTGTCAACGCTTATTAGCGTCATGATGAACTACTTCGCTTCACCTCTCCTAGACGACAGCACCATCTGAATGAATGAGATAGTGGGAAAGATATAAGGCGCGTTCGTAAACCTACTTGCGCTTGAATTTATAATGCCGTGGGCATAGCGCTGTGTACCTCCCGGTGCGGCGAGAGGGTTCGTGGCTCGAATCCGGGCGGAGGAGCCGCGTCAATGAAACTTTTCCTGGCGATGTCATTTGCGTGACGTATATGGCGGCGGTCCATGGGATCTTGGTGTACTTGGGCAGAAAACACTTTCGCGTTAAAATATACTACGCGCGATTACGTTGTGTAATAACCCTGCCTTAGCAACCGCTGTCTGCTGCATATTACGTATCATCTCATCCACGAGCTGTGAGGACGTCATCCCTCCACTTCTTACTGTGTGACCTCGTAATGTATCACGCTTATTCGTGCGTCTTTTGTGTAACCTTCAATAAACGTAAACTTTCTCTACCAGACGAACGTAGCCGAAAGACAGGACGCGCAGACCATCTTTATGGGTCACTTGATGGTAGTGAAACTAGGCGCCGTTTGTCTTTTAGCGAAGGTTGCGAGAAACTGTGCTCCCGTCGACACAGACGCCTAGAATTAGACTTTTCCTCTACAGAGCTAGAGGGAAATGCTCTGGAGCTCTCAATCTAATGCAGGTATCTTGTAAAAAATTACATTGAGACTGGCTGTGAAGACGTCTCTATTATTACGCCAAAATCCATTTATATATCGTATTTAGTTAGTTCACAGGGAAGTGAAAACGTTACAGAATTCCCGTCTGCTGTCTACGGAAAGAGTATTGTTACACAAAGTGGCTGTAACTCTTGTTTTATCTAAACTATTTCTAAGCAAATTTATATGAGACTTATCCGCTATGAAGTCTCTAACATTGTCATCTACTTTTCGTAGTTGCCTGTAGTTCACATAGGAGTGGTTAATATTGGGGGATTCCCGACAGCACCTTTAAAGTTTCGGGGCCATTCCATCTCCACTGTAGTTGGAGGGCTCTAAATTTCAGCAAGACTTGTTGACGGGCTAGTTGGTCTGATACTTGAAAAGCCATGAGGATTGCGCGGAACGACGACACGAACGAGGATTGTGCGGAACGACGACTTCGTGTCGTCGTTCCGCGCAATGCGCTTTTCCTGTTGTCTCCTCTTCGTGTCGTCGTTCCGCGCAATCCTCGTGGCTTTTCAAGGCTCTAAATTTGTTTATTGTGATAGCCGCGGCAGATGAGAGGGAAAGTAAACGAACCAGGCACTTGCACGCGCAGGGAACCACGGCACCGGTGACCCAACCATTTGTACGTAAAAATTGTATACAAACGCAAACAGCTGCAAAATCACCATGGCGATACTGTTGGAGCACTTACGGACAGACTCGGCTTCTGTTTGACTCCTGATGGGAAGACGCATTCTCCGCGACCGTAACCATTCGGTAAAAGGTGGCGCCACAGAAAACAAGCTTCTTAACGGCCTTGAACTCGTCGCAAGAGCTTTGACGTTCCATCCTGAGGTAAGAGCGTCTTTTGAGCTTTCCTGCGTCAAGAACAGAGCACTCATGTTTACTCTCACCTGGCTGGTTTCAAGTACCTCGTCTACTTCGTAGGCAAAATGTCTGGCGTTATTGGCAGGGTGACATACATACATCCATGAGATTGATTATTGTATATTTCAGCTGTCGTCAACGTATCGACAGCGCAAGCCAGTATGTGTGACGGGGAAGAGCGGACTGGGGCGTCTTGCAGCGGGAGCCTCGATGTGGGCTAGTTGGTTACAGTTGTCAAACATTAGATGGTTTTAGTTTCACGTATGTAACAGTTTCACGTACGTAGAGCTTTCACATATGACAGAGCGCATGCGCAGAACACAAAAGGTCGCCATGAGTATCACGGACATACGATGGATTCTAATTTTTACGTTGCGGTCTACACGCCGCTTCCGTACGTAGAGTTGACCAACATGGCGGTGCCCTGCCCTTTCTCTTCGCCGTGATAATACCGTAGTCGCCACTCCCTAAGGCCGATTTTGTGTTCTAAGCGGTTGATTTCGCCTTCAATTCGCCCATTCTTACCCTCACCCATGAAGCAGAAATAGTTCCAAGGATAAGAATGGGCTGGAGTGCATTCGGCAGGAATTCTCAGATAATGAATGGCAGCCTACCATTGTCCTTCAAGAAGAAAGTGTATGACAGCTGCATCTTACAGGTACTCCCCTACGGGGCAGGAATTGAGAAATTGGAGGCTCACTAAGAGGGTTCAACTTAAATTGAGGACGACTCAGCGAGCAATGGAACGGAAGATGATAGGTGTAACACTAAGGGACAAGAAGAGAGCGGAGTGGGTTAGAGAACAAACGAGTGTTTAACATATTATTAGAAATTGAGAAGAAATGGGCGTGGGCAGGGCACGTGATGCGAAGGCGAGATAACCGTTGGTCATTAAGGGTAACAGAGTGGACCCGTAGAGAAGGCAAGCGTTGCAGGGGGCGGCGGAAAGTTAGATGGGCAGATGAGATCAAGTTGTTTGCGGGGATAAATTGGTCGTGGTTAGCACAGGGCAGGGATAATTAGAGATTAATGGGAGAGGCATTTACCCTGCAGTGGGCGTAGATAGGCTGGTAATCATGATTATGATGATGATGATGATGATGATGACCCACACCCAAAGTTTTAATCGCAAAACAGCTTTGGTTTTTCAGATAGACAGACGATTTTTCAGCTGTTAAGCCTGACGAAGTAGCGTTTGTCGTCGTCATAGCAACGGGCTCGCGAGATCACGAGTATTTACAGCGGTGTCTGAGTCTATTAGTAAATGGAGCTAGGAATAACGCTCGGCTATGGGCGGAGAACACGAGCATCCTGGCGCCCTACGCGCAGGGTGCATCGCGTACGTGTAACTAGTGTTTCAAACTACATGCGCATGGGCTACGGATTTGCTTACGTGATGCTGTACGTACGTGAAACCAAAACTGTCTATTCTTACTCAGCGCACAAGGGCCCATGACGTCCTGTCCATCCTGTTCTCCCGTGCACAAAGTAATAATTTTTTGTGTCTGCAGCACACGCGAAATACCCTAATACTACTCAGAGGCAACTGATGGCATGGCAGCATAGTTGCTCGGATGAACCCAATGTCGCTGTCTCACCAAACATTCAGTGACGTGGTCGATCGGGTGGCGATCGGCGGGGCCGAAAAGGACCCGCAGCCATAGTCTCACTGGCGTCATGTCTGGCTTAAGCAAAACTCAGCCGCCAACAAAACGGCCGCACGCACGCACCTGCGGGGTTGAACTGATGGATGGAAGTGCCGACGCCACCGCAGGAACGTATGGCTCCGTGCAGCGCGCGTTTGCCATGCTTAGAGATGATGGAGGGAAACTGCACCAAGCGCTCATATACCGCGGGGGTGTGGACCTTGTTCTGGGCAATGGCAAAATATCTGGAATCGTCGCCTATGTTGGTCCAAAGCGGAATGAATGGACACAATGCCGACCCGATGTGTATACTAAGAAGCTCCGAAGCCTAAACTCATACCGCTCTTCTAGCGCCATTGCACATTAAGCCCCATCAATGTTTCTACTTCGTGACAGTATTATTTCAAAGATTAAGGCACCAATGCTTCCCTCAGTCGGCTGAAGCACTTGTTACAACTATCTGGTATTTTTAACAGATTATACCAGTGAGGATGGTGGTAATGATGATAACGACCTTCGTTGAAGGCCCACTCTTTTGCCGGCATGAGCGAGTCCCTGCTGCGTGCTAACCTGATAAGAGAGGTTATAACAGACAAGTGTTTGCAAGCACTCTGTCGGAAACAACGACGTTGGCTTTGCACCGGCTCCGACAATGAATGAATTCAGAAATGAAGAAATGGCAAGAATGAGAAATGGCAATTTTAGTAACATGGTAAAGATCAACTCGCTCAGTCTAAGACTGCGGATTGAAATGGATTAAAAGCTGCGAAGTGCAAACTCAATCAATCAGTTTATATCCCAGAAATACATCTGCAAGCGCATGCGGGCTAACACTAGACTCGTTTGGTTGACTGCGCTCATGAACCCATAAATGGCCTTGGCAACACGATTCCAACGGAGACGAGATCAATTCTGAACAAGCTCTTACGCTTCAAATAAACATAACGATTTCAAAGTATTCCTTAATATACTAAAAACTTAGGCGGAATGTTTAATACCTAATTGTTGGTAAAAAGCAATGTGTCCTAAAAAAATAAGCGAATCAAATCTCATCACGGTTACAAGAACAAACAATACATACAACTGAATACAGACAACTGAATATAGACAAAATGCAAAACTAAATATATAAATCGCGGAAAAAAGAAAGAACAGTAAGAAACAGGGTTTTAGGAAAGCAAGTATACACCCCAAAAGGCACATTGCGTATGGTACAAAGGTACAAATTGTTGATACTGCGTCGGCATTGTGTTTTCATTGAGCGGGAGATTAATGCGACCTGGGCATATTACAGTATTTGCGCGCCCTCTATCGGCTAGCTTGTTCCGATTTCCGAAACCTCAATTTGTATACTATCATATCGCAGTAAGCAGACATCAATTTTCTTCGACACGTCAGTGCGAGTTTCAGCTAAGCTTCAGTTACAAAGAGAAGCGCGAAAGGGTTAGGGGAAACTACAGAAGCGGATAATTGAAGGTAAGCCAGCGTCCAGCGCGCGTGCATCACTATTTGAAGTCACATCCTCATGGGTGAGCGGTCATTGTGCAATTTTCCCAAGTCAACGTAAAACCCCTTACTTACGTGATGCTGTATATCTGTCGCAAAAGAAACGAAGTTCGTGCGTGATCGTATTATACCTCATACCCGACGTCGCGAATACCACGGCAGTCACTATGCTCCCGCATCCCGCCAACTTAAAGGGACAGGCAACCGAGTTTTGTCGAGTACATATTCTCAATCCAAAATGAAAAGACATCACTTAAACAGCTTAACCCAAAAAGATTTCGCCGATAGTGCTCTATAACTTTAGAAATGTGAATTTTTAGATCTACAAGCGATACGTGTAAAGCCAAATTGCTTGTATTCACTGGCGAGGCACGCATGCAGGCAACCGTGTAAGTGCGCCGTCAATCGTTATGTCAGGCTCCGCGGGATGGCGGTACTTGTCCGTGCTAAGCACTTGACTGTGTTGCACGTTACAAACTCTACCTCATCGAACGCAAAGTATTGCCTCGAGTCCAATATGAGTGCGATTAATAACATCTCTGTTGACGCCACCATTGAGAATCCTGTTGAAACGGAGCAGACGACGCACGACGGCGTTTTTTTTTTTTTCGGCGTGCGGGCGCAGTGGCCTAAGCCGCGCCATGTCCGTGGCGCATCGGCCAAGTTCGTGGCCGTTTCCAGTGTTGCCAAGCGGAGGAATTGACAGCTAAACTTTTCAACGAATACCACCTATAGGAATGCCGGTAACCATGACAGAGTGCCGTGCAGCAACACAGTTTTAACTGCGCGGGAGATTAAAAGAGGTGTATAAAAACTTGCCCCCCGCTAAAAAAACAATAATGTGCAACCTTTCCTGTTCTTTCATGAGTTTCTGAATAGCGTGTTGAAAAAGACGAAGTTGTTTGGACACGCACGATGTGTCACATTTTGACACCCCATGGCATCACCGTTCAGACTTCAGAAATGTTAGTGCAAAAGTAAAACTATTTTCGCCTGTTTACTTAGAAATTCCTTGCGGTTGCCCCCTAAATAAAACTCCAGCTTTCATATAAGCTAGAGGACATGCACTCCACAAAAATTTGTTGTGACACAAATTAAAAACTAACACCCACCACGAGTGTTTATAAAACGAAAAAAGACGTCTCGGCTCCCGTACGGGAGCCTTGTTCACAATGAGCTGAGGGGGCGAATGTGATCTGGTTATGTTGGATTCAAGATGTGACGTAGGCAACGCGCGTACACGTGTGAGAAGTCACCGTCATTGCGATTAAGTGTGTGCTCCGTGGTCTGGATTGTCAGGGATTCAGATGACGCCGTGAGGTCCAATTCTTTCTTTTTTTTCATTATTTTAGCATTGGCACAATCTATTTCGTAGCGAGTTGCTTCCGTATGTTCGGCCAGGGCGTTATGTGATATGTTTTTTTTTCTTTTTCACGTCGTACATGTGCTGCTTGAGCCTTTACTGTAAATTTCCTGTCTTGCTATAGCTTCGATTGCAGCCTGCGCAGGGTATGCTGTAGATAATTCCTGGGAACTTTTCTTTCGTTAGCTTGTCTTTGACGTTCACCAGGGAGTGCCTTAACTTTTATGTTGGTACGTGCGCTACCTGGACGCTGTAGGCGCGTAGAACACGCGCCAAGTGCTCGCTAAGTTCAGGTAACATGGGGTATCGGCGTCGTGTCCTTGTTCACGAGCATACCAACGAGATCGCATTCGCCCCCTCAGCTCATTGTGAACAAGGCCGAAGGTACGGGAGCCGAAACGTCTTTTTTCGTTTTTAAACACTCGTGCTCGGTGTCAGTTTTTTATTTGTGTCGTGTTTCCCCGACCAGACGGGCTTCCGTCCAACACTTCGTTTAAAAATTGGTTGTGTGTCCTTTCTAACTCCTACCTGCTTTCTGCTTAGTGCATTTAAAACAAATGAAAGAGCGCCAACTAGACAAGACTTGAAGAACACGGGACCGCTGCCCTTACACTGTACTCTACCGTTCGCGTGTTCCGCCTTTTTTTCTTTTTTCTTTTTTTTGTACGGGCGCACACTTACCTTGCCCGACGGGATAAGATTAAGAAGACGTGGCGCCGGGGTTTGAACTCTGAAGCGTGCAGTGCTTATTCATTCCATTCCCTCCTCGCTAACGCACAACTGTCGTTACACATTTCCCCGTAAACCTTTGTCCCTCAAGAAAACGCCAGCCTATACCCAAAACGTTCCACTCTTCGACATGACACACGTATTGCGCTGTTTTAGGGGTCAAACCAGTCGTGAAATGTGGTGAATGCGAAAGATAACTGTGTAAGCATGGAATCCATGACAGTGTCAAAAAAGAATATATCTGAATGCGCACTTATGTGCGCTTATCTGGACGACCCACATTTGTCGCGTAATTTCTCCTGACTTACTCCCCCCTTGTTCGCGCATGCGCTCCTTTTGCATCTGTCTTTGTTGTGTGTGAGCAAAAAAATTAATTGATTGATTGATTAGTTGATTCAATAATTGATCAATTGATCAATTGATGAATTGATTAAACAGTAAATATTTGATTGTTTGATTATCCAGTTGGTTAACTGAATAATGGGTCAAATATTTAATTGATCAGTTGAATATTCATTTGATTGATTAATTTATTAATCCATTCATTTATTAAATATTTCTTAATTGTCTCGTTAATTAATTGATCATTGATTATTTGATTAGCTAATTTAATGATTAATTGTTTAATTGTAGGATTTCACGCACCGACGGAACGCAGGCGATGAGGCGCACCAAAGGCTCCGGATTAAATTTGACCTCCTGAGTGGGGACCCTTCACGGGCCCCTGAATCTCGAACACACGGGCGTTTTTGCTTGTCGCCTCCATCAGAAAAGCGGCCGCAGCGGCCGGGAATTGAACCAACGTTCTCGTGCTCAGAAGCGCAACGCCCTAGCCACTGCGCCACCGCGGCAGGTGCGAGTGAAAAAATACAGTTGATGTCCAACGCTAGACCCGGTGCTCTCTTAGAACTTCGAGCCTCGTCCGTAAGGCGCTGTTTTAGTAAGTTTCACTGCTCCAGCCATGCAACTAGATACCAAACTATACCCAAAGACGGTTGGGTATTGGCTACTACCAGTCAATATAGCTAGCTACACCGAATTAATAACAATACAGTTGGGTATTGACTAAACTACACCAAAGACAGTTCGGCATCAACTATACGGGTATTGACAACCATACCCGAAAACAGGGGACCACATGGCATACTGAGATGGTGTTTCTCACCTGGACGAATACTGCAGCTCAGCCGATGCTTGTTGTTAAACATTGTGACAATACAGTCGCGCACCACGCGGAAGTGGGTGAAGAGGACGGAGAGTTCCGGGCAGGAGTTACTGAGTACGTTCTTGTGCAGGCAGTCCTGATAGTCGTCCAAGAGCCTGCGCGGGTTTAATTCGCGTTAGTTGTGGACGTGTGGTTCCTATAAATTTGGCCAGTCTGCCGTCTGGGCCAGTTTTGCATTACAACGGTGTGTCGTTGCAGAGTTGAAGACGTTTGAAAAACGGCACACCGGTCGACTGCAACGCTCTTTCAGCGCAGTCACCACGCTTGCCACTGAGGTCCCAGTCTAAAATCACAACAGGAATAACGCAAAAAACTAGCAAGAATTTCTGTCGTACGACAAAAAACTTTGTTGTGACAACAGAAGTGTTGTTGTTACGACAGAGCCACCTGTTGTTACGACACACATTTCTGTCGTAACGACAAAGTCAATTTTCTCAACGACAAGCATTTCTGCAGTCACAACAGAACTGCCATTTACGCTACTCTTCACCATGGCCAATAACATTCGTATCATGTGTAACTACTAATGGAACATCTGTAGTTACACATGGTTTGAATGGCACGATCGGCATGAATGGCACGAACATCGGCACGACGGAACATCAAAATCAGGACAGGAATACCACACGCGACAATACCACGTCGTGATCAGAATCACGACATTACAAGAATACGACAAGACGACAGTACTACAGAAATTTTTCTTGTCATTTTTGACTGGGGTATTTTTAAATAACTTAATTGCTGTTCTAATAACCTCTCATTGTAAAGTTATTCTTCACTTACTTTTTTCTTGACTGACTATTTTTCTAATAATCAAAAGTGAGAAATTAGCGTCGTCTGCTTGAACGCCGCTTTCAGCTGTGGTCGCCTGCACACTGCGGGGAGCAGACTATCCGAGGCGTGCACAGTGCTATTCACAGTTTTAAATATTCCCAAGCAAACTTAGTCAGACACGAAAGATAACGCAAACAAAAAATAATGTGAGGAAAAGCAATCAAAACAATATTTCAGTATTTAGAAAAAAGTGTTTCGGGAGCAATGAGAGCCCGCTGCAGTACACGGAGAGGGCGCTGCAGTCGACAGGTGCATAGCGATAATATACTGACGCTAGAGGGAAAGCGCGCCGCTAAGCCAATGCATTGGAACCGTAATACCCACAGTGGCTGACGTGTTACAACGATTTGAAAGTTACAAGCTGAGTTTTTGTTCACTAAGGACGGCGAAAGTGGTGGGTAATAACTTGGCAGCGTGCTGCTTTGGCGTTTCCGCATCCGGCTAGAGAAGCATGCCGGGATTAATCGTAACATAGCGGCCCGCTGGCCAAGCCGGTTTCGTGTTGGCGGCGTCGACAGCATTGCGTAGTTTATTTCCTGTTAGTAGGTAACCAACTTGTTTTCGCTTTACCGAGTGACTTATATGTAGTGAGACTATTTGAGCAAGACGTGGCGACACTCACACAACACTTGCGCGCCAGCTCTAATGTGACTGATCGCATGCGCGAAGACGCCAAGGAATCAGCTGATCCGTACTGAGGTGCGCACAAAATGAATATCCGTCATAATCGTGAATTTTTGCGCGGTGTCGCTTCCCTCGCCATTCTGTGACATTTTGCGAGGCGCTCAATGCTTTTCAAACGAAGTGAAGTGAACTGTGGCTTTAGCTGAATGTGAAACATTTATTATCACCAAAAAGAAAACGTTATCGCATGCGCCAACGCTGATATTGTCGGTGAGTCGCAGTCCCTTTGAAGCACAGGAACAAAAGAGCGCGGTCGATCGCAGGCCAATGGAGTGCCAGAATGCATGCCAAGGGCAGTATTTGAAATACAGTCAGCGGCGTGTCCCGTTTTCTGTGTCTCTATTCGTCAAGTTCTAGCTGCTTTCCACCACTTCCAAAGAAAAGCTTGCGTGTCTGAAGGGGGCAATAATTTGCCGCACAAAGCGAGTGGAGAACATTCACTTATTGTGACTGATTAAAAAAAGAAATCCCATTTCGTACATATTTTTTTGTTGTGCTTTCACGAACGTTTGCGCGAAAATTTGAAGCACGAAGAGCTGTACGAAGTTCCCTGAATAAAACAACTTAAATGGAACAATTATAAAAGCTTTTTTTTTTTTTTTTTCAACGGGAACGATGGCTGGCTGCCACGCCATAGCATCTAGTGAACTTGCGGTAGTCAAGCTCAGATCGGAATCACTGTTCCAGCGTCAGTTCAGGGGCAATAGATAAGGTGCTTAATGTGAAGCAACGAATGACGGCCTAGAAAGCGCCCGGGGAGGCAGTTGCTCAGCGCGTGCATCCGAGTTGCCCAAGTTTTGCACGCACGCACATCTGAGCTGGAGACTGAACGCACACACAGCGCAAGTCAGGCGCAAGGGACTCGCCACTTCCTAGCGCATTTAAAGGAAATCTAAACCGAAACTGAACTACACATTTACTGTTTGTTCGTTAATTACAGCTTAATTACACTGAAAATTTTTAAGAGATAGTAATATTTACTGAGACAATTATATGTAACTATAATGCTTCAGTTCTTTGTTTTAGTTAAATAATTACAGCACAACATTTTAGCAGGCGGTATACATTTCTTCCGGCAACCATGGGAATTGCATCATGTCAGCGCCCACGATTCGTACGGTCTCAGAGCTGGCTTTACCCCCATGGACTGGTGTGCTGTCTGCCCGGGGCTTTCATCACAAAAAGGATCCTGCTGAAGGCCTTGGGCGGCAGACACCAGTTTCTGAGGAATTATAGAGGCCGTATGGCCCAGAAAACACTGACATACTTGCAAGCATGCTGCTCATTGAGCAGGTACGACGAACCGAACTCGTTGTATGCCTGGTAGTAGCCCATGCCGCAGTAATAGTAGTTCTTGAGCAGGAACATCTTGTCACAAGACACTGCAAAGCGGGATGAATTGCTTACGGTCACGCACATCATGTCACGTACAGTGAATTAAAACAGTGGTTCGCAAGTGGCGGCCCCCGAAGACGTTTCGCAAACCCTCTTTCTCCGTCCATTCATTTCTTCTTGCCAAACCTTGCTGCCAATGCCAACAAATTGTGGCTTCTCCACGTGACATGCGCGCCCTTTTTTTTTTTTTTTCGCGGAGTGCTTCATTCACCTCGGCTTTTTGCAGAACACATCAGCTATGCAAAAAAGCCCGACGCACAAAAATCACCATATAGGTACCGTATTTACTTGCGTAATGATCGCACTTTTTTTCCAAAACATTTGGCGCGGGGTAAATTTTTCGCGCAAAACTTTTGAGCACAGAAAACGCAAGCAAGTTGCGGGTCAGAATATTTACGATAGGTCTCATGAACATAATAAAAATAATAAAAACATAATTAAAAACTCCGCACACCACCGCCAGCAGTTTTGCAAAGTGACGCAAAATGCAGTGCTTTCGTGAATTACGGAATGCGCCGGAACGAGTTTGCTGCGAGGTGACAACAGGGAAACGAATACGCGGCTGCCGCTGTCACAGTGCGGGACATGAAAACAGACATGGGGGCCGGAGCAGCAAGCTGAGCGCATTTTTTTCTTTGTGTTGTGAGTACATTCTGTGCATTTAGTGAGAGTTTCTTCCTCATCAATATTGAACGCATGCTTGCCGATATCGCTAATATCGGCAAGTCTGCGGCAATAACGTAGCTATGTCTGCTATGAAAGGGAAGGAAACAGAGGTAAGCACGATAATCATCAGCTAGACTTGGCACGCATATGACATACTGCTGCGGCAAGTTCAGGGTGCGTTCATTCCGCGGGAAATTTAAAAAATCGAATTTTGACGACAAACTTCAAGGGTGCGATCATTACGCCAGTGCGATCATTATGCGAGTAAATACGGTATTGGGCCCACTTTTAGCTGCAAAAGCGAATCATGTGACATTATGACATGCATCAGCATAAAAGTAGCCTCAAAAGACGGATATTGAATATATGCATTGGCGACTTTGGCTGCACGTACAAACTGACATTACGACACGAATCACTAAAGTTCTTTGTGTGCTAAGTTTCTTTATTACTTTTACTGGAAGCCCGAAAGGCGTGATGGTTCAATCCGCAAACAACACGGAGACGAAGAGAGAAGACGAAACAATGCGCAATCTCGCACTGCCTCGTCTTCTTTCTTCGTCATGATGTCGTTAGTGCATTGAACGTTCAAGTATGATATACCAACTCGCCCAAACTTGTACCTGGTTAAACCCAAAAGGCGTCATGGGCAGAGTCGCGGTTGAAAACCACTACATCGGAAGAAAGCGGTAATCTTTATACACATAGTAGTCGACTGGTATCGAGAGTGTAAACTGAAATTTGCGTCCTGCCTCACAAGAATGTTGTAACAAAATGTCAGCTGCTGAAAAGTAAGTCCCCTCACCATGCAAACGCGATGAGTTCGTTCAGCACATAGAGACCATAACACGGGCGTTCCATTATCGACAACAATTCTTACATCGTCAGTAACGAAACAGGCCTATTTTGAGAAGGGTTCTTTGAATCCATGTGTCATGCGTATTCACTCCTGGTGCTACGCTTATAGATGTTAACTCGTACGACGACCCACTACCCCGCGTGAAAAGACGTCGAGCTTTAGGGTTCAGAAAACGCTAAAATCTACAAATGATGACCCTGCAGAATATAAGCTGCGTACAATACTGAATGATTTTTTTTAATTATCTTGATTTGAACTGGCTAATCCTCTATACTATCACGGTGAGTGCCTGGTGTAGCGTCGATAGCGAGAAAATACCGCAAGCTTCGGTGAATGGAGAAAAGCAGAAAGCGATGTAACTAATACAGAAATCAATAAAACCTAATAAAAAGATAGACTAATGAAAAGCTGATAAACAATTTATCATTTAGGCTGGGCTAGTTCCGCGGAGGATGTATTGCTTTGCAGTGTGTTGCAATGATAAATGAGCTTATTTTCTAAAAATTTCCCTAACAAACCGCCACTCTCTTCCGCCTCAACCTTGCGACGAAAGTCGCTTTTTGTGGTCTATGTTCTTCAACATTAACAGCGGTGTCAGTGTTAAGCAAAATAAACGTTAATATTAACTGTAACTTACCACCATCTTCAAACAGCTATTAAAAACGATTTTCGCCTGTTGGAGAGCTAGTGGCCTTCTTGTAAGCCATGGTCACCTGACGCTATGAACAGATCACTGACAGCTGCGTAGTTTCTAGACCGAAGCTATATATACCTATAGGCGAAACGTGTGTCTGTAGCCAGGATGTCCCGTACCTGGATTCAGTGCACACGTGCAAAAATTAACCATTTGCAGAAAAGTTAGGAGCAGCAGGATAGGGAATTTCCGGGTGTTTACCCTTGGCGTAACACGCGTTCGTGACGTACAACACTCTCGCCGCATCGGCGTGGAACAAGCGCGCCCAGCGTAAAAGATCAAGACAAAAAAATTCGCTGTGGCTTTGCTCCGCTATGCCATAATATACGTGGCGTGAGCTAAGGTTCAGCAGGCTATTCTTAGCTTTCCTGATTGACTAGGAGTAGCTTGATTATCATGCTTACTGCTGCTTCAATGACACACCCACGGTATACGCATGATGTGACACATGTGTATTTATCAAGCGGCTCCGGCGCGGCGTCACCAATCACCCCTGAGCTATAAGGTTGTTCCACAGGCGCACGCCGGTGTTGCCGCGACGCACGAGCCATCGGTTCCCCACCCGACCACCCCTCGCATGATCATCAAGGGGACCGGGCCACCACGTGCGTAACGGAGGTCGGCGAAGACGCTCGGCGCGTGGGATGTGTGTGAGAGACGCTGGGCAGCGAGCAACGTTATGTGCGTCGTGTGACGTCACTGCTCCTCGCGCATGCGCAGCCCGGCTCTCGAGGAGCCACGCGAAACTGCTCAACCTCGGCCAGTGTAGCTCACGCTACAAAAAAAGTCTACCGTAAAAACCCGCGCATAATACGAGGTGTAATTCGGGGACATCAAAATCAGAAAAAAAATTCATCCGCATATAATGCGAGGTAAAGAGCACAGAAAACAGTTATTTGCACTGCAGTTACCCTTCAGTCATTGTCAGTTTTCGCTGGCACTGCCTCCTGACGTCCGTTCAGTCATCGTCAGGTTCGCGGCAGCTGTCTCCTGAAGTCCCTTGTCGGAAATGTCTTCCCACAGAAAGTGGTCCTCAGTGCCACCAAGGGCGTTCGAGATGCCGCATTTCTTAAAAGAGCGACTGACGAGCTCCTCTGGGATGCTGGCCAACGCATCCACGATCCAGCCACAAAGCACCGCTGGAGAAGCCCGCGTCAGCCATCCGGTAGCTGTCACTTACGGGTCTCCTGACCTCATCCACTCTTGGTAGTAGGGCCTGATGCAGTCTTCGAGAGGCTTGTCGATGCAAACGTCTAGCGGTTGCAGCTGGGCTGTCATTCCTCCTGGAATGACATTGAGTTCGGTGCGGGGTTCGCGCAACAACTTCTTCACAGAATCAGCGAGGTGGCAGCGAAAGGCGTCCAACACGAGCACTGACGGGAACCCCCAACAGTGCTCCAGGCCGCCGACACCACACAGATTTTATCCAGTTAAGCATCAGTTGCTTTCTCCACCCGCGAACGCTGCCTTCGGTGACGCCGAACTGCCGCCCTGCGGCGCAATTCCTGGTGGTCACGGCACATAAAATAACTTTTCTTTTAATTGCAGCCGAATACTGCCTTCGTGCACCCGACTTATATAGACTTGCGGTGAACGTGCCGATCCTTCGCGTGGTCAAAACAATCAAAATGGCGCCGGCTGAGAGAACCATAGAGTTAATACTACTGGAGAGAACAGAGAAGCAGCAGCCAGCTAACGCCACCGTAAGACGGCGCACCCTACGCCGAAACCGAAACCGATAGTGCAAATTTTCGGCTGAAAACTTTGGAATCGACATATAATACGAGGCACAAAATTTACGTAGCAAAATTTGGAGAAAAAAAAACCTCGTATTATAAGCGGCTTTTTACGGTAATTATGTCGAAGCGTGGGTGTGACGTAGAAAGGAAAGGGGAAACGTCGCGTACGAAGAAGGCCCCGCGAACAGCGCCGGGATTCACCCGTCGCTGCTGGGCCGCCAGCGTGAACGTCAGCCCGACTCGGCAGCCCATCAATTGACGGTGGTTTAACGAAGCAGAATAGGCGGCATTTAAGTAATCATTGTGAAAAGCCCAGGCCTAACGTGTCCGCCTTCATTGCTCGGTATGAGGGACGCCCGCCTAAATCTGTAATCAGGGCCAGCGACAAGTGGAGTGCATAAAGAGCAGGCATGCCTGTAGGCTCGCCGACAACGATACGAGCGCTGTGAAAAAAGACGTGATTTTAGCAAGCACCATGCCCGCAAAGTGATGTTGTTGGGTCCACCGAAAACGTCAAGGAAGCTCACAGTAACGCGTAAGACTTGTAGGTAGCGAAGCTGTACGCAACCTTCACGAACTTCACGAATGTTTAAGTCCATGATTGCAGCCGATTTGCTGCTTCTTCGCTGCCGCAACGACATTTACTCTATCATCGTTGCTATAACTGTGAGCTTCTCTCATTTTTTTTTTGGAAGTGATAACATTGGACATCACCTTGGGGGGCGTAAGCTATGACATGTCTTTCTTGTTCCGAGCAAGAGCGGCCATGATTACGGCGAACGCCGGAGTCTTTCCCGTTCCGAGCAAGTGTTTCTACGGTTACCGCAAACGCACTGAAGATTTTTGTTTTTTGTTTTTTTGCCAATCCTGGCCAATCTTCCTAAGTGGGTATGCTTGGCTCGACGAACGTGCGCTAGGCGGCCGCCGACAGGCTCGCACACACGAGCGCTAGAAATTTTCGTGGTTTTGTCAACTGCCGGGCCGTCGCAGCGAGGCTCATGCTCACGCGCGCGCACTCGGCAATTTCTTGGTATTTTCAACTCCGGACACGAAAAATTACGACTTCTTAAACAGCCTCATTGAATAACGGGTCGGGTTCGGGTACAGTTTCGGTTCAACACTCTGAAAATTACTGGAATCAAAAGGAGTCATCAGTACCCGCCCTGTGCTCGCCAGGAACCATCGACAGTCGATCGTGACCGGAACAGGTACCATTTCTCCAAAACGCCTGTACCGCTGGGACTGATTCCGGCACCAACATGGCGTTCACTTTCAAAAGTCGCCACATTTAAAAAGAAATCTGATTGATTTATTGATTGTTGGGTTTAACGCGCCAACGCAACGCAGGCGATGAGGCGCACCATAGTGGAGGGCT
Source organism: Haemaphysalis longicornis (assembly GCF_048455015.1). Lineage (NCBI taxonomy): Eukaryota > Metazoa > Arthropoda > Arachnida > Ixodida > Ixodidae > Haemaphysalis > Haemaphysalis longicornis. The sequence goes on from NW_027526225.1 coordinate 27,190,169, forward strand.
CCGGATTAATTTTGACCACCTGGGGATCTTTAACGCGCAACAAAATCTCCTACACACTGGCGTTTTTGCTGTTCGCCTCCATCAGAAAAGCGGCCGCTGTGGCCGGGAATCGAACCCGCGTCCTCGTGCTCAGCAGCAGAACGCCTTAGCCACTGAGCCACCGCGGCGGGTTGGAAAACAAATCAAATGCCCCGGTTACCAACAGGAAAATACTGCAATGTGTCATAGTTAGAAAGCATACCCCGTAAAGTCGTTTAATTACACGCATTTCCAAATTACTTCTCGAATCTCCCGCGGGTCGGCCACAGCCGTAAGCTCTCTTCGGAAAACGATATATGAAGCCCTCCGGCGAAGCCTGGGTCCCTCCAAGACGCTTACAGAATACACACTTCTAAATGCTCAGACTGTCGCATTCCCATTCAAACTCACAAACAACCCGTGAGCGCATGCATCCGATGAGCGGCTTCTACCGTCACCTCACCACAGACGCACCCGGCAAGAGCAGGTAACAATTCGACAAGAACACACAAATGCACTGATCACAACAGCTCGACTTCAATTTTACAGGAACAAAAAAGACACCCTAACCCCAAACTGTGTGCGCTGTGCAATACCGCAGGATCAACCCCACATGACACAGGACTGCCCGCGCACAATGCTATTTAAAGTTTACCATTTAGCGGATGACTACCGCAACTTACGTGTGAAGCCTGCATAACCGGTTTTGGGAGGGGAAAGAAAACGCGCGCAAAAACCTGTCGCTTCCGCCCATGGTTCGGCCCTTGGGCGACTCTCACCATCCCCTGCCAGTCCCTTTTCCCTTCGCTTTCCAATCAGAAATCTCTCTCTCTCTCTCTCTCTCTCTCTCTCTCTCTCTCTCTCTCTCTCTCTCTCTCTCTCTCTCTCTCTCTCTCTCTCTCTCTCTCTCTCTCTCTCTCTCTCTCTCTCTCTCTCTCTCTCTCTCTCTCTCTCTCGCTCTCTCTCTCTCGCTCTCCGCTTGTCGTCCTCGCTCGCCCGCATCTTAACCACGCAACCATCCGCGCTCCTTTAATTCGAGTTCGAAATGTGAGGTATTATCGTCTCTCAAACGCGAATAGCCTTTTACCAGCGTGCATCGGGATTCAAAGCGCTCTTTACAGCATTGCGGACCCAGTACTTCTTTATGAATCTTACGGCGAACGCCTTGCGAAAAAGCGCATAGAAAGAAGAATTGTCCCCGTGCTACATAAAGAGATCTGTGCTGTTGAGTCCCAAACACTCAGAAAAATCCAAGCAAACCCTTTTCCGCACAAATCAAGACTCGCTGCAACGTTTCCCGACAGATACAGCGATTGCTACAAGTGCAAAGAGACAACCAACCTATTTCAACACACTATATGCAATTGCCTCGTCATTTGGCATGAGCAGAACAACACACCATCTCCTCAAGAAACATTGGTGGCAGCCCTGCCCAGCGGGCAACTGGAGGACCAGCGATGCAATTTTACGTTCAATTCCCAACAAACTAGGGGGAGTAATTGCTTTACTAATATCTATTTTAATTATTATCTCATTTTCTTTCACCACAAGCTGATGGACGGGGCCTGGACAGAGGCAAACGCCACAGTTGCCCCGGAAAGAGGGCTCCTCCCTAGTTGCTCTTTCCAACCCTTCCTATCTCTTTCCCAATAAAGTTAATGATGATGATGATGATTCGAAGCAGAAATTGGAGTGCCGAGAAAGAGTCGCCCTGGGCGTGGTTCCTTTCGCACTCACCGCTTTCTTTGATTCCCGCGCATTTCTGATCGTAGCCGGCGGTCAGCACTTCGGTGAAGTAATTCAGCGACGGTTCAATGTCCCCCGGTGAGCGGCAAGCGATGAGCAGGCTCAGGCACTTCATAAAATCCCGGTAAAACCTGCAGGAGGTAGTCACACGTATCCCCTAAGTGCGCACACGAGCGGGTAACTGTTCTAAGGCCGCTTTCGATTGCGACGCAGTCAGTTGATCCACTACCGTTAAGAGGCCGTGAAGATTGATTGATTGATTGATTGATTGATTGATTGATTGATTGATTGATTGATTGATTGATTGATTGATTGATTGATTGATTGATTGATTGATTGAGTATTTTATTGGAGCAAGGAGGGCGTGAGCCATACGGTGGGGAGAGGGGTGGAAGGCAGGGGATTACTAATCAAGGTCCGTATTCTAGTTATGGGAGCCTCAAGTCTTCACCGGGGTCGGCCCCATGTTAGACTACTCGCGCCAGACGGGCTCTCAACTGCAAAAGCGGCAATTGTTCGTAATAAAGATGCGTCTAATCCAGTATACGCCTCGAGCGCGGCCTGTAGGGGCGCCACTGAAATCCCCCTAGCGGCCCGTTTCGAAAGCAGGCGCGGGAGTCCGCGCCCCGCTCCCCAGTGCCGCCGCTGCTTTTGCGGCACGTTCACCACTGAGATTTACCGTTTGTGGGCGTTTGACATTCATGTTTGTGTGGAGCAGTCACTCTGTTCGCAAATGGGGTGTGTTTACGAGAGTGTAAATGTTTCCGACGCGATCTTAGTGTGGTATTTTCGGTCTGTATAAGCGCCAGGTGTGTGTCACAGGCCAGCGTCGCGGAACAGGCGTATGATGGAGCCGATTGTAGTTACACTGACCTGAATTTACTAGCCGTGTCTCCGTAACCACCGGTTCCTCAGATGTTCATGCTACGGCTATACACTACGATTTAAATCAGTTTTGTGCGCTAACATAATCAGCGGAGCACTCATACCTGACAGCACACCAGTTACGTTTGCAATATTATACCTCAGATATTGATCACCACCATTTACGAGCCAGTCTGTGTTAAATTCGGGAATATTCAACAAAAGTACGATGAACAATGCATAATTATACTCGGGGATCAGCACACGACAGAGTCGTCTTGTCGTGAGGTGCGCGCCCGCAGACCTTCATCTGCTATATATCCTCTGCGAGCAGCGCGGAGACGGGCTTACAATATAATCCGCGTCCGCGACTAAATGCTTCTTCGAAATATCGTCATATGGCACAGGGAGCCTGCAGAATAAACCAGAAACTGAAAGCAGAGGGCCTTATCACATACAGTCAAACCCGGCTATAACGAACCCGGATAGAGCGAATTATGCTATACATCGAACAAAAATAATTCAGTTACGGATATACATGGGAAACTGATTCCTTATAACGAAGTTCACATCCGATATATCGAACTCCGCGTGCCTAGAATGGCTGCCGAAATGCATGGTCTTGAAGCGGCGATTGAGATGTGGATTGGCCGCGACCACGGAGCAAGAGCCGGGACTGGGACATTATTACGCCTTGCCCGGACCGACGTGACGGCCGACACTTTCCGTAACTATTTCCGACGCGTGGGACTTACGACGGAACCCGCCCAGTCAGCGAGTCCAGACTAAGACAGCAGCATCGGTGAACTGTGGCAAGAGTTCGCCAACGTTGCCGATGCTGTCACGAGTGAAAGCCGTCCGATGCTTAGAGCAAAGCGCTTCGGGTAGTCGATGTGCTCCGCCAATGCTTCTTCGATTTTGGAGAACGCAGACTCGTACTGCTACAAATAATGTTTCGTGTAGAGAATGCTATGCTAGTTGTAGCCGCCAAAACCAAAGTGAAAACAAAAATCACCGCTTTTTTTTTTTGCAAAGTAGGCAGTTAGGGTGGAAAGAAGCTTTATTAATTGCAATAAATGGATTATTTTGGGTATGGTTAATGGGTACTTTACTGTGTTCATTTCTCTATGCGGGGATGGTGGAGTTGAGGAGGGGGGGCTACCGCGCTATGCGAACTCGTAACAATAAGCTCGTTATAGGCGGGTTCGGCTATATCGAACTATTGGATATATCGAACAAATCGCGGTGCATATTGCAGTTCGCTATAAACGGGTTCGACTTACCACACTCTTCCAACTACACATTTCATCGCTTGTTGAACAGCCTACCCTGTATACTTCCAGAAGGATGGAAGGAAGGAAGAAAACTTTATTAAGAAAGGATGGCCCGAAGCCGCAGGGGAAGGGGGAGGGCAGGAAGGACACTTGTAATGTCCAGCCATCGACGCCGCACAGGCAAAGCTCCAGAGTGCTGTCAAGGTGTCCTTGACACGCCAAGAGGGCCGAATCCACTCTTCGTAGGAGTGAACCCACGCCGGGCGGTGTTGGGCGCGAAGCACGGCAAGGCCCGGGCAAGACCAGACGAGGTGCGGAAGGTCAGGCTTCGTTGTGCCATGGCATGCGTAGCAGAGCACATTGGGGTCCAAGAGAGAAGGGGAGGAACTGGGAGCTGATCCGGTCTGTGGAGGTCCTGCGAGGTCTACAGAATGGGAGTTTCCCGCCGTTGTTGACGTCGGAGAACCTGCCGGCGGTATGTTGTTGCCGTGTTGTGATTCATTGCCCGAAGGGTCAAAGTGAGTGTGCCGTCCTCGCCACCATGCGACGAGCCAGGCGATACTCCAACGCATGCCCTTGTTAGCCGCATTGTTGAGGCAGCTAAAGGAGCTACTCAAACTTTACAGACCGAGCTTGACACACCACCTCCAGACCACCACCTCATTAACTTGTGGCGGATTCGCGACACTTTACAAGAGCGCTACTGTGCTGGAGGCCGCACTTATTCAGATCTCGTGCGAATACGCCAACATAATGCCCGCATTCGGCGTCACACGAGGCAACTTGCGAGGAACCGCTGGGAGGAGCATTGCGCTTCGTTCTCTCACCGAACCGGAGCTCGAAAGTTGTGGGGAACGTTCCTGACCATCACTGGTGGCACGAGCGCGCAGGCTACAGTCCCGGCTGTGCTTCTACGCACCGGGGCCACTCACGAGGCTTTCGAACGAGAAGCTGCAAGGACGTTCTTCCCGCAGCCATCCTCTACGCCACCCCAGAACATTTACTTCTCGGAGCCGGTAGACGAAAACGACCCCCTTGTGGCGCCCTTCACTATTACTGAACTTATAACTGCCCTGGAGCAAGTCAACGTGCGCAGTGTGCCTGGCAAAGATGGCGTGACTTGGTCAATGCTGCGAAATCTAGATGAACAAACTAGATGCGACATACTGGAACTGTTGAATTGCATTTGGGCCTCAGGATATCTGCCAGAATCTCTCAAGCACGCAGTCGTCACACCCATTCCTAAGGCTGGGAAAGATCCATCCACGATGTCTAATCTACGGCCCATCTCCCTGACGTCGACACTGTGCAAATTACTTGAACGAATGGCCGCTACCCGACTAATCCACTACTTGGAAGAAGAGGCTTTCTTTTTCCACCCCGCGCAGACTGGATTCAGAAGCAATCTCGCAACGCATGACAGCATCCACCTCCTTCGGCGGGTACTCCGGCGTACACGATATCATAAGCCACACATCTTGGTGGCTGTAGACCTTCGCAAGGCTTTCGACACCGTCTCCCACCACGCGGTACTACAAGCCCTCTGCGAAGCTTACCCGGGTAAAAGGATGAGGAATTTCGTGCGAGCCTTCCTGGCCGACAGGACGTTTGAAATACGCTCGGGACGTGTGAATACCCACCATTTCAAGAACACCTGCGGGGTACCACAAGGCGCCATAATGTCCCCGATATTATTCAATATCGTAATGGCAAAGCTAGTCAAGGGTGTTGCTGCCGTCACAGGGGTTCATGTCACGGCTTACGCTGACGACGTCACCATCTGGACGGAGGCCAACCATCATCCTACGACTGATGCCGCCGTACAGCGCCTGCAACATGCTTTGGACACATTCACGGCCCTTCTCATCCCCACTGGCATGGAGGTATCAGCAACAAAAACAAATTACTTAGCTGTGCGCGGCAAAGCCAATAATCGTGAGCGCATTCGTTTAACTATCGCAGGGCAACCCATCCAGCCAGCTCCAGATGGTTGGATCCGCATACTAGGTGTTCCGTTTCATGAAAACGGGGGAGCTCAAGAGTGGCTGAGACAGCTCAAACCATTGTGGCGACGTCTCCTACACATAATACGTCGCATCTCTGGCACTTTCGGTGGTGCTTCGCAAGATATCGCTCGACGCTTAGTACAGGCAGTGCTGGTATCTAGAGCGGTCTACGGCGCCACGTGTTACGATCTCACGAAGTACCAACTTCACCAGCTAGAGGTCTTGTATCGGGAGGCGCTGCGGGCTATTACTGGCCGGCCCCGTCAAACTCGCGTCGAAGAGCTGCACCGTTATGCTGGTTTGCCCACGCTTGGGGATACCCTCTCTGCGCGCATAGCAGGCGCAAACGACCGTCGCCACTTGACACTGCAGGGACGCCGCCTGCTACGTTACGACGGTGAGCGACTACTAGATGAGCCGCCCATCCCTCCACACGTTCGCCCATGGGAGGATGTGTTGATCGCAGAACGGCGACCAGCACCCCGGAAAACTGCTCGGGCTACTTATGCGGCGCAACGTGCCACACTGGTGCAGACCACCGCAGCCACCGACGCTGCGGATCCGCGGACATTACGTGTGTACGTGGACGCCTCCCGGCAACCTCGCACGGCTGCTGTGGCACTTGCAGCTGTAGCGGCGGACAGCAATGAACGCAGCGTTACAGCCTACATCGTCGACTCCATTCCGGACACCACCACCCTTGAGCTGCGCGCTATTGAACAAGGCCTACGCCTAGCACGTTCCGTTCTGCAGGCATCCAATCAGCGCGCGTACTACCGTGTGCACATTTTCACGGACTGTGTCGAGGCCTTACGTTCCCTTATAGGAATTCCGCGGAAACACTCCGCAGCACACTGCATTAAACAATCATGCAGCTCTTTGCACAACACCTTCCACACGCCCGTAACAGTACGGTGGATCCCTGGCCATGGGGGGCATCCCGCTAATGAAAGCGCCCACAGGCTGGCGAGCGAGGCATCTTCGTCGTACCGCAGTCAGCCCGGGGAGACCATAGCCAGCGGAGCCCACTTCGATCCTGACGAGGAGCGCCAGCGTCGCCGACATGCCCGGCGCCTTCACCTCCAGTCATCAGTACCCCAGAACCCGCATCCTCTGCCACCTGGCTTATCTCGCGGCGCCCAGGTTTTTCTCAACCGGGCCCGTTCTGGCTATGCTTCCAGAAATGCGTCCGCCGTACGATCAGCTCTTCGTTGAAGTAGAAAAACAAAAGTAAAGTGAACGCGAGATTTATGTGTGGTATTACTAAAACGTTCATTGCTTGATTCCGCTCCGCATTTGTACACGGCGTCCCCCTCCCTGCTCACGCCCCCCCCCCCCCCCCCCCACCGATTTCTCGCGAAATAGCAGTGCATTTCGCGTATAGTTGGTTACGTTGAAACCTACCTGGCTTAAGTTTAGACGAACGTCTTTAGCATGCCAGAAGCTGCACTGTTTTTTTTTTTTCATTTCCGTTAGAGTTATTATGTTTCTAAATTCCGCATTGGCACAGCATTTATTTTTCTTATTTTTCTGTGGTTTCATTTCCTTGGTTCTTGCTCTATGGGGTGTGTGGGCACATATTTAGCGACGCACAGGCTTGGAATATACTTTAAATTTTCGCATGGTTTATATTCTTATAAAAGGCATAAGTTATTGTCCGGGATTGGGTAATCACATCCCCGAAACATATTTTTCTGTGGCGTATATATGCGAAACGAAGCCGCATTCGTTGTCCACGCTGCGAAATGAAGCCAACCTCTCATTGTGCCAGTATTAGGTCTAAACGAGGCGTCAGTAGAATTCATTTGTGCCTGATGTTTTGGAGGTGACATGGGTGATATGCTGCTACCGTCGCCGACGCCCGGAAGAGCGGCGACGAAGCGCGCAGAACCGCGTCCCCTGGTAGCTCTTGCAGGCGATCGCGTACTCTACGAAGACGCAGCTGCTTTTTAAGTGACCTAAACGTACTCTTTGCCTATAGTCGTCAACATAACAAGTTTTTTTTAGGGCGCGGAAAGGCGAAAAGAAGAGAAATAGAACCAAAACACTGCACGATCCCCTATCAGTCACGCAGCGCAAATCCCGTCAACGCCGCGGAGAAGAGGCGGCAGGCGGCGCAGCGATCGCGAAGTTTGAGGCGTATAGACTTCACGTTGTAGGGTGTCGGGATTAATGTTTGCTAGATCTCTGGGCGATGTTTGGGAAAGTATGGGCACGTCCGCACTAGGTGGTGGAGATCTCATTTGGCGTCAGTGTTGCAGTAGGGGCATCGTGGGTATGTGTTGGGGCATCTTGTCCATTTTTGGGTAATATGAGGAGTGTAGGCGGCATCTGCGCATAGCTTGTTTATGAAGACTTTCTCGGATCTGCTGCAGGAAACAATGTTGGCAAGATACGCAGGGGTGTAACCTGTTGGTAACGTTGTCTGTTACTTTTCTTTAGTCAGAAAAGTAAGAGGGCTGGAGGAGTGGGTGAGAAGGCTAAAAGGGAAACCAGTGGAGGAGTAAAGTTGAAACACTTCTGTGCCGCCTGGAGGGCGACTGGTTCCCTGGGCCGGTTTCCTCGTGGCCTGGAATCCAGCCGATTCTAATGTGCACGTTGTGGCTTTTGAGGAGTTCTTTTTGTAAAAGTATTGAGTTGCCGAACGGGTTGAGGGAAAGTGGCTTGCGAAGTTCTTGAATTGCTTCGAGCGAGTCCGTTAGAATCCGTATTTTGGCTGGTGATCGGGCATCGAGCTGGTAGCAAATATGATTAAGGGCACCATTGATGGCATGGTGTTCGCCTTGCAACGCAGTGAAGCGGAAAAGAAGTTTGTTTCATTAAATGAAACTGCCTTGTCCAGACGACAGTGGTGCCAATACTATTGTAAACTTCAAACTAGGAGTGAAGATATTAAATAAAACGTATCAAGAAGTGATGACTCAGCAAACCCTTTCCGGCGACTTCTCAATGACGTGACGGAATCTTGTTTGTGCGATTTACGGCCGCCTGCCTAAGCCGCCACCAAAAAACATGACAGTGATTCTACTGGTGCCTCTAGTTCCGCTTTATCTTATCACTGGAGCGCTAACTTGCAGTTAGCTCACTGATAGCGATGCTTTTAGTGTTAGCTCCTATTACATCACTGTAGTGCGAAGTTTGAAACTTTCAACGTTTCTTGCATTTAAATGCTTGGCAGTCTTTGCCGAGTAACCCGTGCACAGCCAGGACCGTGTATCGCCCTGCATTTCCACAAAAATGCAGATATCGCGGAAGTTGCAGCTGTAATCGCTATAATAACATAAATAGAGATAACTGGTCGCACGAAATTTTGAAAAACAAAAAATAAGAACAATACAAAAATAATTACGAGAAATGGCGAACCGTGTCATGCTCTGCATTTCCACAATAATGCAGATTTCGCGAAAGTTCCAAATGCAATCGTTATAATAATGTAAATGAAGATAATTTGTCGAACAAAATTTTCAAAAACTCAGAAATAAGAAAAATATAAAGTAATTCCGGAAAATGGCGAATCGTGTAACATCCCATATTTCCGCAATAATGCATATTCGAGAAAGTTTCACCTGTATTCGTTACAATAGCGTAAATGGAGATAATCGGTCTAACGAAATTTCGAAAAAATAATAGCAAAAATATGAAAAAAAACGGAAAATGGCAAACCCTATAACGACCTGAATTTCAACAATAATGCAGATTTCTCGAATTTTCTCCACTTTGAATCGTTATAATTGAGTAATAGGAGATAATTGGTCGGACAGGATTTAGAAAAACCAAAAGCTTTGACTGTAAAAACTCACACTCAAGACAAGCGACGTAAGAATACTACGCATTAGTAGATAATTTTCTGGAGTTCTGCAGAATTTGTTTCCGTAAAAAACATATTTCGTGCCTGGAATGGAACAGAGTGAGCTAAAAAAGGGCAGTTTTTTTTTTTCAAAATGAATAAAATTGTTTTTTTCGTCCATATCCCCTTCACCACCAAGGTAACTAATCCGAAGCGGCCAGTATAATGTCCGGTTCAACTTATCACGTTGAGCGACCTTCTTTAAACACAGCTTTGGCTGTGATAAAGGTCTGCATTCTTTAATTCCTACATCACTTTCTGCGAAACTCAAAAGGGCAGTTGCAATTTTTGCTCGTTATTCTAAGCTGGCCCTTCATGCACGAACGTCCTGTTCTCTTAATAAAGCGGTCAGTTATTCAGGGTGTAGCAACGTAGTAACAGCAAAGAGTCCTTTAGGGCTGTCGAGCGTGACCGTCCTAAACGCGCGATGTCGATGGGAATGATGGAACACCAAAAATTATGCACCCCACCGTCTAACGACGACGACGATTGAACACGAAGCTTTCTCGTGGCGAATTCAATTGTCGTCTAACGTTGTCCAAACCGCTTCGAACATGACGAAATCGACCAGACGGATAGATGCCAGCCTCATAACGCGATGGACGCAGGTTCGATTCCAGCCACAGGAAGCGTCTTTACAGCAAAGCTCTATACCTCTACCCCCCAACGGCTTCATCGCCGTGGACAAAAACAATCTCCGTGGGCAAAAACGCCAAGGCGCCAAGGGCTAAGACGCCGAGCGCATGCATGCTTCAGACTGATCAGGCATACAGCATACAGCTCAGAATTCGTTTAAGGAAACCGCAAAACAAGCATCGAAACCGGATTATGGATGATGAGGCACCTGTAAACAATGGGACCGTCCCAGTATGTGGTCTTGGTAAAGATTATGTTTGCAGGTTATCTTTGAAAGCTAGGCAGGACTAGAGTCCCCAAATAGAGCAGTTCTTTCCCAAGACGCCGAATGCATGCGACAGGCTAGGCAGGACCCAGCATTTGCCGCCAGAATAGGCGAGCGTAGTGTCAGTAGATAAGGTATTAGAGTACCGCCACTAATGCCCACAAGTCAGCAACGGCGGCCATTTTGTCGTTCATTAATGTTGCAAGATGGCCGCATCTACGGCCTCGCCGTTAACATCGACCGGGTCGTTTGTTGACAACACCACCGACCGAAGATGCAGAGAAACGGCAACTGTGCACACATTTGTGCGGCTGAAACGCTGTTGCAAGCGTTTATCTTTGATTCCCATTCGGAACGACGTCAGTCCCGCGCAGCCGCAGAGCAGAGAGGACAAGCTAAGACTACCAGAGTTCACCGATCAAAACGCATAAACAACAAAATGGCGGCGCCTATGAGCCTCTCAGTGTGAACAAATGCGAACTGAGCAAAGATCATGGCGCCGGCACGAAAGAATAGGAGAAAAAATTGCGCCCACCTCCCCACGAGGAGAACCCTGTGTAGATGCGACGCATAGTGGGGTTCACTTGGTGTTTCCGTTGGATTGATTCTGAAATCGCGTGAAACGTGTCGGGAACGCGTATGATTATTATGTTTTATGATTATTATTATGTTTTATTGGCCAATCTTGGTAAATCTCTCTAAGTGGTATGCTTGGGGCTTCGCTGTCGCAACGACCTTTACTCCATCATTGTTGCTGTAAGTGGGAGCTTCTTTTCTTTTATTGCAAGTGTTAATCATTGCCCCATCATGCGTTGTATCAGTATCTTCTTGACGTAGTTTGAATGAGTCAAGGATATAAGGCGCGTTGGTAGCATTTCATTCTGTCTCGGTTTTGTGGCGCAGTGGGAAGAGCACCATGTACCTCGCGTTCCGCCCACAGGGTCGTGGGATCGAAACCGGGCGCCGCTAACTATTATTTTTATAGTGCAGGGGGAGGGGTGTGGACGAGAGAGGGGCATCGAAGAGGAGAGGGAGTGAGCGGCGGAGAGCGCAGCTCGCGCGCCGAGGAGAATGGGGGAGGGGCGGACGACAACAACGCGACGCTGCATGGACGAGGCGAGTGAATGAGATGCAGTCGCATCTAAAAAGGGTGCCGATACTCCGCACCCGTATTTAGTGACACTAGCCGAGCGCAACCGACAAGCCCGCCGAGACGACCAAAAACGTTTCATGCCCTCCCCCATCAGCATCGGTTTACAACAGCTTTGCTGGACATCTACTTTCGCAGGGTGGGATGGCGCCCAATTTTTCTGTTTCACTTCATCCGGCGTTTTCGCATTACAGACGCCATCAGTTATAACACTAAAGCTTCGCTTTAAAACAGCCAGTGGTTCGTCGCCGGCAGCAGTGCTTGCAAGATGGGCGCGACAAAGCAAATTAGAATTGGCGGTAGGTTGGCATCCCGCCAGCTCACCGATAAAGCAGCCAGGCTGCGGTCGATGCAGTCTGCTATATTCCGTTGCCATACAAGGCAAGCGCCTCCGATGCGGTGGAAAATATTAATTAAACGCGTTCGCATCATAAGAGTTTCATACTAATATATACTAGAGGGAAATCTGTCGCTGCAGTCGCGGGCCGCCATTGCCGCTAGCGACGTTCCTGGCCTACTTAGCTTAGCTAGCAATATGGCTTCTCTGTTGTCGTGAAGCCAAAATCAACGAAAAAGGGTAACGTTTTTTTTTTCTTGTTCATCGTGCATGAAGATTCTACATAATCACTGACAAATTTATCTTTTTGGAGGTTCAATTTTATAATAAATAACAAATTTGATGAACCTTGTACACTAATATTGTTGCTTTTTTGCAGCCAGAGCCAACTTTTCAGCCTGTTCACGAGTCATGCCAAGGACAAGCGGAACGTGCCTGCCCGGTACATGAAGGAACGCTCGCCGAAGCGTGGCTACCCTAGACAGTGGCGCCAGATTTCCTTTGAGTATATATTAGTACGAAACTTTATAGTATTCCATGCCCTGCCCCTAAGCGGATTTAAAAGATACCAAGCCACCCTTGTTTATGAAAAGAATACGTAGAACTTACCCAAGAGAACATTTTACTGTTAAAAAATGTGGTTGATCCCTCTATCATAGGAATCGCCTAAACACGAAAGTGAAAGTGGCTTCACAGAAGCAGTCGAATGTTAGCGGATCCTCTTTCATGTGCGAAGGGTTGGCGAGCCTGACCCCACCAGAAGAAGTGACGCCGACACGCAAGAAACAAAGAACAGCGGAGGGTACCTCAGGTCACGCGCGTCCCCCGTACACGAAGGCGCTGGCATCGAGGCGCCAACTGTCGGCGCTCATTAGCGTCTTGATGCGCTACTTCGCTTCGCCTCTCCTAGACGTCAGCACCATCTGAATAAGTCATAGGGCAGCACATAAGAGCTGCTCACATCTCTGTTCATAGCGCAGTGGCCAGAGCGCCACGTGCTTCCCGTTGTAGCGACAGAGTTCGTTGGCTCGAATCCGGGCGCCGCCGCATCAGTTGCACTTTTTCTGGCGACGTCACTTCCACGTGAGTCAGATCTTGGTGTACCCGGGCATAAAACACTTTCGGGTTAAAAAAAGTCTCAGGGCCTTCATATTTCGATGTCTTATATTGCTCCTGGAAACATGTCTCCCTAGCAGTGCATCTGTGCTTAGAGGTGAAGCCGACTTTAGGAGATCGATGTAAGGTTGGTCTTTGTAAGCTGGTTTTCCCACATTCTACCTTGCGCGTTGAAGCATGGCCGTCTATTGAGAGAGCATGGTTACAGCCCCACTTGCTCTCCACCACCGCTGTCTTTCCATCACCGCTCTCCACTGCTCTCCACCACCGCTGCATCTTTCCCGAGTCGTGTTGGTGTTGGTCGTGTGCGCTGCTCGCCACGCGCGGCGTCTCTCGCCCCCCCTGCCATTGCGCAAAGCCGTGCGCTCTTCGGCGGCCACCTGTGGGGCGCACTAGAGCCCGCGCTAGGACTGCAGCGTAGCCGCGCTGTAATAAAACGTCGTTGTCGCTACACGCCAATCGTGTTTGTCCTTAGTCAATGACGTGGAGATGAGGCCACTGTACTTATAATTGACTAAAGCAAATCTTAAATATAGCTAAACCTCAACATAGCAACCAGATCACCGGCCTGTCTGGACTTCTTAGTTTCCAGGGTGTGCAAGGGATCTCATTTGTTTTACTTCTTCTGCGGCTGCGTAAACCAAGTGGCTATTTATTTCCGCTCCACCACGTGAACTCGCGGATAACTGTCCCAACCGCGGCTGCGTGCTCCCCGCGGACTTCTTTTCATGCGTGACTGGGGCGGGAACTCTTTGTGACCACGCCCCGGTGTATGACGCGAGCAGCCCCAGAAAAAAAATGGCCAGGCGGAATGGCGTCAGTTGGGGTGCCTAGATGGTTCGCCGCAAGACATGTAGGCACCCTAGCGCCCGTCGTTACCCTCTCTCCTATTGCTCCTGCGGGTCTTGCCTTTGTCATCGAATTTGATAAATGCCTGGCTAAATAAAAAAATTCCCTCGTATTTACGTTACGTGAATCATGACTATCGTAACTTTCCCTCTTCACTGCCGTCACGTTGCCAATATGCTGCGTTTCTGTCGATGTTGGTTTTTATCCTCAAATACGATAAATGCCTGGCTCACTAGACAATTCTTTATATGTACGTTGGGATAAATCGTAACTATTATAACCTACTCCTTATAAACTAAAGGCTGACAAATCACTCGTTCAGTGCGACGCCTCTCCTCAGTAACGTGGAGAATGGATTCAGGAGTGCACATGCGCGACACCCCCGCTCGCCACTGCCTCCTTTGACGTGTACAGTGGCCACTCATGAATACGCGAATCGCTGTTCCTACCTATCTTCCCAATTCCTTTTAAACAGGAAAAAAAGACTTAATGTTTCGCCTGTCTTTTATTCCCTTATCTTTCCTTCGTTATCTTACTACCCCTTTTGTCCAAACTACTACTTACTAATGTTAAATTTTGCTTCCGAGGTCCAGAAAGAAAATGGCTCGTCGCCGTCTTTCTAACGTCTGCTCATGGCGGCAAATTTTTTTTACGGAGGAGTGCTCGAAATACACCTTACCTGCAGTCCTCGCCAGTGGCCGGCCGGTCAGGGTACGTGTTTCTCAGGAAAATTGTGCCGCACGTAAAATAACTCCCGGCGTACTCCCGTAGGTGGCAATGTTGGAGGGATGTTCGGAACTTCCTCTTTCCTGCGAGGCATTATGCACAGCAGCTTTCGAGGGTCAGGTCTCGTCATTTATTTATTTATTTATTTATTTATTTATTTATTTATTTATTTATTTATTTATTTATTTATTTATTTATTTATTTATTATTTATTTGTTTGTTTGTTTGTTTGTTTGTTTGTTTGTTTGTTTGTTTGTTTGTTTGTTTGTTTGTTTGTTTGTTTGTTTGTTTGTTTGTTTGTTTGTTTGTTTGTTTGTTTGTTTGTTTGTTTGTTTGTTTGTTATACTCCTAGGGATAAATGCATCAAAGAAGAGAACGGGTGCAGCAAAATACAAGGAAAACGAATAAGGAAGAAGTACATTACAATGTTAGCTCGAGTCATAATAGAATGCTAGGTATATCACCGAAACCAATACATGGGAATATTAAAACACCAACATTGCGAAGCTCCTATTTATACAGCGTTGGTTGTGACCAATAGGTACAGCATCAGAAGGAAGGTGGTAGTATTCGCGACTGGTCCTGGGCAAAAAAAGAGTTCGAAAAACAAATCCCGCCATCTCCACGAAGTGAATGATGATGAGAGCGGCGAAGCTAAAATGGTTATCGGTAAAACCGTGAAACATTCGCCCACACATCATATAAAGAATCGACATGTTGTTATAAATCTTCCTGCGCGCACCATCTGAATGAGTGAAGGACATAAGGCGCGTTCGTAGCCAGGCTCGCGTCTCGGTTTGTAGCGCAGTGGGAAGAGCGCCACGTCGCTCCCGTCGCGGCCAGAGAGTCGTGGAATCGAAACCGGGCGCCGCCGCGTCAAGACCACCACTCCTCGCTCGCAAAGCTTGAGACTTCCCACCGCTCCGTTGACAAGCCCGTCGACGACGATGTTTGTGGTGATCATGTAAGGCTTGTTTGGGACGATGAGAATCTCCATGGGTAAGTTGGCAAATTCGGTGTGTGACATTTTAGCCACCTTGGCCGTCGCCTTCTGCAGAGCGTCTTGTGTCGCGTACCCCGGTACGTGTCTTGAGCTCGCAGACGACGAACGACAACCTCTTCTTCTTCCTCTCCTCCTTGTTGGATAGCAACGAACGCGTTGAACGATTTGACCTCTTCGTCCAATCTTTGGTTGGACAATCCCTAGGGGCATCCTGCCACAGTTATCAGCGGTATGTACACGGCGCTACGAGGGACGGGACAGGGCCCCAGCAAGAGGAGCTTTGCCCCTAAAATGCTTAGAGCTGCAAAGTTTAATTGCGACTTGGTGGCTGCGGTCGCTGTGACGGGATCGGTAATGCGGTCGGGAGTTAAACTGGTCATGCACGTCAGGATTATTACACAGTTTCAAAAAAACGTTTGTCGGGAAATTTGGCGACGCGCAGACAGGAATGTGAGGGTAAGATCAGATTTCATGGCAGTAATACTGGAGGTTCGATAAACGAAACTATTGTCATTTCATTTCATTTATTATACCATCAAAGGTCAGGTTGCATTAGATAATGGGGGGTGTAGATAACGTTTGCAGGAGTACCATTGAACAGAACATTAAAAAAAAATGGCTCGATCCACGCTGTGAAGGTGGTTCTACTGCGAAGCGCTAAACGACACCCACAACGATTACCCATGTGACGTCACTTCAATTCACACACGTGGCATCCGCTCAGTGGTACCACTCATCACACTGTTCGCCTCCTTGTTTCACTCCTCTCTTGATGAGTTGTTGGTCCAATGCAATTCAAATTTCCTGCCTTCGCAGGGCTCCCGCGCCCCCTGCCTGAACAGCGTGAGGGGTAGTTTGTTGTTTTTTTGCTTGCGTTCATGTCTCACGTGCCGGCACGTTAGTGCGCAGTTTGTAACGCGCCGTTTCTGGCGGCCACTTTTAGCGTCTTTCGAAGGGTGACGAGGAGAGAGAGAGTTGCTCTATTGGAAGGGAGGCACGAGGTCGCGGGTTCGATTCCCGGCCGCGGCGGCCGCTTTTCTGATGGAGGCGAAAAGCAAAAACGCCCGTGTGTACGAGATTTCGGCGCACGTTAAAGATCCCCAGGTGGTCAAAATTAATCCGGAGCCCTCCACTACGGCGCGCCTCATCGTCTGCGTTGCGTCGGCGCGTTAAACCCCCACAATCAATCAATATTAGAAGGGAGACGAAAGTCGACTCAGCCGATAACTGCCTGTCAGGTTGAGGGCACCTCAATCAAGACTGAGTCTAGGAGGAGGATAGACAGGAAAGAGGGTGACAGAAAAAATATAGAAAGGGGGAATTAGATGACGGTTCACAAGCCGCGCAGCATGGACAGTACTGGCTGCATCATAGCCGGTCCGAGTGTCCCGTGTCCCTTAAAAAGTCCAGCAGGGCTCGGAACGCTTTTTCGCGAATTGATTTGTGACATTCCGGGAACAACAGGTGTGATGAGGTGCATGAAGACAGTCCCAGTTTCGCATACGACGGTCTCATCGCTGATTGAGCCTGCGAGTGTTCTGGACACTCGCACAGGGCATGCGCGAGTGTCTCTATTGCAGGACAGTGTGGGCAGGCGGGTGAACTGGCGATGCCAAGCCTGTGACTCCTTTCCGCGCAGCGCTGACAGCCGATTCGCAGACGCAGAAGGAGAGCACGGTCAGCTCGGGTCAGTCCCCTCGAAGGAAGCGCGTGCGGTGGCTTGCCGGTTGCAACTCGGGAGTCAGGGTGCATGGCTTGGAGGTCCCTTCGGATAAGGTACCGCACGACGTCCAGGGGCCTGATTGCCTCACTTATCGACGTGGATGGATGATGCGCTTCTTTTGCCAGGCGATCAGCCTCATTTCCCTTGATGCCTGCGTGAGCAGGAGGTAGTCATTGCAGAGGATGCTAAGGCCTCTGGCGCTGAGGCTGTGCAGTTTGCTGGCGAGGCTTTGTACAGCTAGACAGCTAAGGTGGGCCCGGTCTAGCCTCAGGAGGGCAGCCTTCGAATTTGAGAGGATGGCTGCTTTCCAGTTGATGAGGTTCTGCTCGCACTCCTTAATTAAGTCCTCAGCCAGGTGAAGGACCTTTGTGGAGCTGCTGCCCACTAGTAGGCGGCATTGCCTGGCTAAATCGAAGGCAGGCGCGATGGATGCTGCAGCCGCCGCCCCCTTGTCTGGATGCTGATATAGGTGAATGTCAGCACGTGCCCCTCAAGGTTCTCCAAGCAGGCCGCTGCTTCGTGCCTTAATTCACACTGTGGAGTTATCCTTTTAAATGCATAGCATTTTAGTAACTCACAATGTCACGCGGCGTTGGCGTGCCTTGTCGTAGTCCGCATGCGCGCCTTGTCGTAGTCCGCAGCCAGGAAGAAATAAAATAACAGTTTCCGGCGCCCGGTTTCGAACCCATGACGCCGCGGGCGGAACGCAAGGTGCCCGGCGCCCTACCGACCGAGCCACGAAACCGAAAAACATTTCGACGCACCGAACGCGCCTTATATCCTTCACTCATTTCTCGTTTGTTTCGAAAGCGCCACAAGTTGTCCCGCGCCTCCAAAAGATGGCGACACGGGTCCCGCAATCAAGAGATACGACTTGCCGGCGCACCCCCTCGGAAATGCTGTGCATTTGATCGTGCCCCTCGCGAGGGGGATGTCTTTTTCCCACAACAAAAACAAGCCAGGTTTAATTGTGGTCAAAAACAAACCAAAGGCAGAAAACGGCTTGCCATGGTATGGTGGCGCCATGTAGGATCAGAACGGGGTACCTCGAACACCGCACTTCCCTGGAGGGTGGAGACACCCTTTGAACGTTCCCGTGCCGCTACAATTGGGTCAACGTGCTCAACGCGTTGTTCTTTATGGTTCCCACGATACCTAGCAACGCGAAACAGATAAGATGATTCAAACTTCGCCAGTAAACCGCGTTGCGGCGATAATTATGATGCGGTTTTGGCACAATGACTTGTTTCGACGGTGAGCGAGCGACCCAAAATGGCGGCGCCAGCGTATACGCGTCTCTACCAAGGAGGTTATATAAAGATTGCTGGAGTGGAGGCCTCCTATGCGCGCCACTGCTAAGGGGTGAAGCCAGTCCGAGCGGGCGGCGGCCATCTTGGCATAGGCAGAAACGTACATAGCCAAGGCGCACACATTCGCGATGAAGCCTCCCTGGCCTCTGTTTGATGTCACGTGCGGTAGAATGGCACTTATGGTGATCTCATTCGTCACGTGGGGTGGAGGAGGTATGATGTGATCCGTCGGGGGCTGGCCGATCGCCGTTTCGAAGGTACGGACAATCATACCCATTCGAGAGTGAGGTCGTTCTCGTAGCCGTGCGAGGAGGGCGCCTCCGTCTGGATCCCTATGGAGCCACTCGACGTGATGGAGAGCTCGCTGTATGGTGCGGAGTGCGAGGGGCCAGGCACTGGCTTCAGCAAGAGTGCCCGCGCATCGCGACGAGTGGGGCAAGCCTAGAGCGGTCCGGAGTGCATTTCTTTGCTCGGTCTCGAGTTTCCTCCACCGTGTTGGCTTGACGGTGACAAGGGACATAGCGTAGAGGACTGCGGAGCACACCATAGCACCGTAAATTCGAAGTGCCCAAGTGTGTGAGCCCGCACACCCAATGGCCAAGAGTTGACGGGTGGCTTTCAGGACACGACTGGACTGGCCGAGTAGCTGTTTGATTGCTGGGCCCCAGGTCAGACGATGGTCTATAGTAAGTCACAGATATCTGACCTGGGTCTTCCACCGGAGCTGTGAGCCATGTACTTCCAAGGGGTGGGGGGGTGGAGGGGGGATTCAATACCGTGTTCTGGCGTTGGGGTGGAATGTCATAGCTTCTGACTTGGTAGTAGAAAGCCGCAGTCCGATTGCCCTGATATACTCCGAAATCGCATCCAGCGCTCTTTGCAGAGATTTTCTTATTTGGCTGCTTGATGCTTTGGTCCCTGGGTCCACAGGGCAACATCGTCAGCATAAACGGAAATGCATACGCTGTGTGCTAGGTCTGTTGGAATGCCGTCAGGCAGGCCCGACAGCGTGAAGGTGAAGAGCAGCGCACTAAGCACTGCACCTTAGGGCACTCCGGCACGGGCGACACCGCGTCTGTGACGTCATCTCTCTCACTGCTTCCCCTTCACTCTTGCTTCATGCGTCGCCCTCCCCTTCCCTAGACGCTGAATCCGAACAACCATCAATCTCCTCCGGTTGCACGTCTGGGCGTAGCTTAGTCGGCAAGACACGGGCTCTCGCTCCTCTTCTCTACGCAGGCCCAGGTGGTGCCAGCAGTTTATTTGCGTAGCCAGGGTGTAGCCAGAAGTAGCCTCGGATGTATGTTGGTGTAGCGAGTAGTAGCCTGGAATTTTTCTGCTGTCGTGGGCACGAACATTTCCTTGGCTGGTTGGAGGTAAACTGCTCCGCAGTAAAAATTAAAGCCCCTTTCTTAGTAGAAAATGGGTTAAGATGCGAAGCTTTCTCCCGTGCAACCTGAGTCAAAGTCAAAGCCCCAACATCCAAGCTGCTACGACCGTATCGGAATGGTGCAACGCGATAGATGTCCGCTTCATAACGCGAGGGACTCAGGTTCGATTCCGACCACGGAAACCGTTTTTTCGTGAGGCGCTCATTGTTTGGGCTGGGTTTCCTCCAGTGCGTTTCGGCGTAACGATGGACGGCTGGAGTGCGGCATGGAAAGCTTCTCATTAACAAATTCTAGAGCAGTTACAAGGTTACCCTGATTTGGGTGGGTCCCACACCGAGCATGCGTACAGGCCAAGACAGCAGTAGTGACGTCCAAGCAAGATCTGGTGACAAGTGCTACTGCACAAACAAGTTCTACTAAAGAAGCGGAAGAATCAGCCGTCGCGCTGGCGCTCACGAAGACCACAGCCCGTACAATCATCGCGGACTCTCAAAAAGCGTACCGAAGTAACCAATCCGGATGGGTGGCCGCTCTCTAGCACATCGAATATTATCAAGTCGATCCCCCAACCGAAAGGTGCAAATCGTGTGGATGCTTGCCCACCCCTCCATGGAGGGCAACGAATTTGGTCACCAACAGGCCCATGTGCTGACCAACCAGGCCCTGGAGAGTACGGTAGAGCTTATCCCACTCACTACATTCCGAAAGATTACTTAGCACTTGTGGGGATCTTAATTGAGACTACTCCCAATTACGCGAGCACGTAGCCCACGATCCCTTCTCCCCGAGGGGCGAGGATGGCCCCTCGCACCCTCTCCCTGTAAGGAGCACGGGTTGACCAATGCGCGCCGGTCCGTGGGCACGCGGGGCGTGACGTAGTGGCCCCGCTTAAAGGAGCCATGAAGAGAAAACACAAGTTTGGTTCATTCAAAAGATTGTCTCGTTAGAATCATACTGACACCACTTTTAACGTAAACTTCGCTCAAATAAGCTACATAATTAGGGAAAACGGGAATGGTCATGCGACCCACCAGCTCATTTCCCGCAACAGAACCTATGATGTCACATGAAATAAGCTCTGCGATTGGCGGAGGCTGGCAGAAGCAGACGCAAATTAGGTAGAGCTTACAAACTAGACGAACGAGCGATTTGCGCTTAAATTTAGGGCACATTATTTACAAAGCAATAAGAATGATGGGACAAAAAGTGGAAGTTACGAAAGCACATATAAACATAGAAGCACTGATGCGTTCTGCTGTTCGTACTGCGCACAGCATGCTTGGTTTAGCTGCACAGCACTACGGGGCTTGGGGTTGTCTCAGACGACACTGGCCGATTGACGCAAGCAACGGTGTCTTACGTGACCCCATTTGTCGAGCGAGAACTGTTTCAGGGAACGAATATTTTCTCCCAGAACAAAAACAAGCCAGGTTTAAATGCGGGCAAAAACAAACCAAACGCTTGCCGCGGTATGGTGGCGCCATCTAGGTTACGGAACGTAAAGAAACGCGGGAACAAACCAACACCGCTGTACAGGGTGGAGACAACCTTTGAACGGTCCCGTGCCGCCGCAATTGGGCCAACGGGCTCAACGCGTTATTCTTTTCGTTTCCCACGAGACCTAGCAACGCGAAAGAGACAATATGATTCAAACTTCTTCAGTAAACCGCGTTTCGGCGATAATTTTAGCGCGGTTTTGACACAATGACTTGCTTCGGCGGCGAGCGAGCAACCGAAAATGGCGGCGCCAGCGTATACGTGTCTCTACCCTGTACGGCGGATGCGTCAATGAAGGTATTCTAGGCGGCAGAGCGGTCGGTTCCTGTGATGTCATTTGGGACCACGAAAACGCACGATTGAGCGGGAAAATCAATTTTAACCTAAATTATTTAATTTCTCAGTGAATAAAGCACCGTTTGTATCCGGACAAGTGCTGGGGGCACTATAAAACACGAAATCTTTCGACTAAAACCAACTTGCATTTTCTCTTCATGGCTCCTTTAAGGGCTCCCGGCGGCGGGCGCGCGCTTCGGTCGGACCCAGGAGAGATTGGCTGGGTGCCGACTCCGACAGGTACTTCTGCTCGCTCGCTTCGGCTTGAGCGACCGCCGTTTTCTAACTTCCGTGAGGTCGGCTAACGCACCTGGAGTTGGATTTGCTCAGTCAGCCTGGTGGTCGGTTCCGGTCCTAGCCAGGCCCATCACCAGCAGCGCTTCGGTGGCTTACGCCACTGGACCAACAGCTGCCGATTACCCTCCCTGCGCGTCGGGCTCAGTGGCCAGAAGCGTACGGTCGACGGGTACCCCCCCCCCCCCTTCTCTGGCCCAGGGCTAGGAGTGTAATACCAGGGCTGATTGCTGTACCGTGGATTTCCCAGAATTAAACCACGTTCTGGGGAGCTACTTCGTCTTCGCGGAGGGACTGCGCACGCGTGGCGAGGGCCGCCGCGGCTGTTTACGGCTTCGCTCGCTCGAACCCATGGTGGGCACCTTAGCAGGTTGCACTGCATTGCACAGGTGAGGCCCACATCTCTGGCGCCCAAATGAAATTCGGCCACCCCAGTTCATATCACCCAGTGTCGGGGCTTCAAGTCCAGCACAAAGCGGGCCGACTTCCGACTTTTCCTCACGACGTTTGAAAACCTTCCAGCTGCGGTAGCCCTTCAAGAGCCAGGCAGCGGTGCCACGCTCACAAACTATACTACGTTTCATCAAGATCCCTTATCCTGCATCTGCGTGTAGAAAAATTACACGGCCAATTTAGTTGACCTTGATCTTCAGCCAAAATTCTCGTACGTGTTGGTAGCACTCCTTCCGCTACGCAAACAGGACCCGCCACTACACGTGCTAAACATCTATTGCTCGCCGAGACTAGCCAACATTACATTCGCAGACCTTTATAGCCACGCCTTAAAGGCTTCGGGCAAGGACCCCCTGGTGATTGTGGGCGATTTTAACGCCTCCAGAACACTTTGGGGATATGTGCGTGAAGAGCGGCGTAGACGTAAGTTGGCGAAACTTATGTCCACGCTGCGCCTACCTCTTCACACCGACCCTGCCTTCCGACTCGCGTGGGTAATTCCGTGACCCGGGACACATGTCCGGACCTTACGCTCACAAAAAACATCCAATATGCAGATTGGGTCAATACCGAGGAGACCCTCGGCAGCGACCACTGCATACTCAACACCACCATTCCCACCCGTCCCTTGGCAAGACCTTACGCAGAGGCAAAATTACCATATCGGACTAAATTTCGACAAACATACACTAACTCAACCCCCATTAAGGAGCAAGGGTACCACGCCTGGTCCCAGCAATTGGTTTCGACCCTTCGCTCCACAGAAACCCACATTAAAGTCTCGGATGCGACTCCGGACGTGGATAACTACCTCCTTCACATCTGGGCTGCTCGGCACAGCCTCGTCCGCCGATGGCGCCGACAAAAACACAACCGGAAACTGAAAATTCGCGTCGCCGAGCTCACCCAGCGAGCGGCGGAGTACGCGGCCCAGCTCGCCGATGCCACACGGTCGCGCGACAAATGTCCAGAAGGAGTACCTGGCGCCTCTTCCGCGCCTTGATCAATCCGACCCAAACTCGAACAGAGACACAAAAGCACCTCCAACGAGCGATTCACAGTTTCGATGGGAACACGACAAAATTGGCATGCAAAATGCGAGACCAATACCTAAGCACACAGCAGGACCCTCGAGGGTCCGCGTACTCGTATTCAGGTAGCGAGAATGCGGAGCTGGATCAACCATTCCAGCTATACGACCTGAAGGCGGCCCTAGCAAAAATGAGGCGAGGAACAGCACCAAGACGGGATCACATCACAGTGAAACTACTTGCCAATCTTCCCGACTCTACCTACTCTATGCTCCTTGCTTACATCAACTCTATTTGGCTAGGGGAAACACCCCTCCCGATTAATTGGAAGACCGCCCTGGTCACCTTCATACCCAAAGCGGGCAAAGCCATTGACACGGACAACCTCCGCCCCATCTCCCTTACTTCTTGTGTGGGAAAATTAATGGAGACGATGGTGCGCGACAGGCTGTCCGAGTTTTTGGAGAACAAAAATGTATTTGCAGACTCCATGTTCGGGTTCCGCCCACACCGGTCCGCGCAGGATGTCTTGCTCCAGCTCGATCGTGAGATCCTCAATCCCGTCGAGTACCCTCTCAGTGATAAAGTTGTCCTCGCTTTGGACTTGAAGGGGGCCTTTGATAACGTGACTCACGAAATTATCTTAACACATCTCTCACAAGTGGACTGTGGCCAAAATGCTTTCAACTACATTA
This sequence comes from Haemaphysalis longicornis, assembly GCF_048455015.1. Taxonomy (NCBI): domain Eukaryota; kingdom Metazoa; phylum Arthropoda; class Arachnida; order Ixodida; family Ixodidae; genus Haemaphysalis; species Haemaphysalis longicornis. Next base: position 27,214,736 of record NW_027526225.1, read on the forward strand.
AGCAATTCCTCACTGACCGACAATCATATATTCGAATTCAGGACACGGAACACGGCCCTTACCAATTAGGCACGCGAGGGACCCCGCAGGGAGCAGTCCTCTCGCCCCTCCTATTCAATCTGTAAATGATAAGGCTCCCTGCTCAGCTGGCGAAAGTCGAGGCATCCGGCATGCGCTGTATGCCGACGACATCATCATCTGGGCGTCACGCGGTTCTTTAGGAGACATGGAGGCCAACCTGCAGCAAGCGGCGGACGTCGTGGACGACTACGCCCGTCGCTGTGGCCTTCAGTGCTCCCCGTCCAAATCGAAATTCGTGCACATACGCCCCTCACCAAAGTGCACCACCAAAATCAACCCGTTCCTTCACAGCGAACGTGATGAGATCAGAGTATTGGGGCTCTTTATTCACAAACATCGTAGAGCAGACACAACATTGGCCAAATTGCGTAAAGTGGGAGACCAGGTGGGCCGGATGATCCGCCGGATTTCCAATAAGCACGGGGGGTTACGATGCAAAGATGCCTTGCGGCTGGCGCATGCATTCGTCACCAGCCGAGTCCTGTACTCGGCTCCATACCTCCACTTACGGAGGTTTGACGAGAATGTACTCGAGGTTATTCTCCGTGAAATCTACAAGCGCGCTCTCGACCTTCCGCTTCACACCTCCAACCAGCGCCTTCTAGGCCTGGGAATGGTAAACACATTCAAGGAGCTGCGTGAGGCGCATTTGACAAATCAATACACTAGACTCTCTAAAACACCGTCGGGTTGCCGCCTTCTTGCCAGATTACACACCCATCACCCAATACATACGGAAAAGTGCGTACAGATTCCCGAAGTCTGGAGATACGCCTTGCATGTGCGTCCTCTTCCGGCCAACATGACACGAGATGACCACAGTGGCCGACGCGTCGCGCGGGCAGAAGCATTCGCTTGCCACTATGGTCGAAAAAACGGAGTCTTTTACGTAGACGCCTCCGGCCTGCACCACGGGGGTTGGTACACGGCCGTGGTCGTCCACGAAAACACGGCAGTGAACGGACTCATTTTCCGTGCACACAATATTACACACGTGGTGGAGATTGCCATCGCGCTAGCCGCCTCAGATCAGGACTCGCGGGTCATTATCACCGACTCAAGGAGTGCCTGCCGCAATATCGAACAGGGGGGCATTCCGTAATTTGCTTACAAAATTCTGCAAAACAGTAACTACCTGGGTCCCCCCGCGAATCGAACGATCATATGGGCTCCGGCTCACACGCCGGCCTTGAGGATAACGAGGCGGCTGACGCCGCTGCCCGCGCGCTCACTCTTCGGGCACCATCCTCATCCCCTACTGATCCGGACTTAGAACCCAATCCCGCTTGCACCTTTAAGGAGGTCACACAGTTTTATCAATCCGGCCATTCCGTCTATCCCAAGCCCTGTAGGGGCCTCACGAAGGCGGAGGAGCGCATCTTTCTTCGCCTTTATACGAAAACTCTCTTGTGCCCGGCAGTCTTAAAACACTTCGACCCCGCTTGCATGGGGAAGTGCCCGCACTGTGAGGAAGATTCCTCTGACATTTTCCGCATGGTGTGGGCGTGCCAAAAAACCCCAAACCTACCCCCTCTACCCAACTCTTCCCGGGAGGACTGGGAGGCAGCCCTGCTCGGCTGCTCTGACCTGACGGCCCAACGGGCCCTGTTCGGGTCGGCCCGGGCCGCGACCGACGCCATTGGGCTCCCGTAAGGGGGAGCCCACCCAGTATTTGTACGGGGCGGCCTCTTAAGGACCGCTCCCCACCCTCCCTGTACAAACTTGTGTAAATAAATGTTTTTCAGTCAGTCAGTCTGGCGCCCAACGTGGAGCTGATGAAACCGATTGACAGCCAGCGGCCGTGGCCTGCGACCTTATGGGGCCTTGTTTTTGTTGTTTAGCCAACCGCATTCGGTGGGAAGTATAATAGTGTGGTTCATTTTAAACTGCGTGCAAAAGAACGCGTTTTTCCGCATTTTCTCGGCCCCGTGTTCGACAGGGAAAAACTTCGCTTTTTAGGGTCCCGGCTGAGCCCCTCAAAGCCGCCCTTTTTTTTCCCGGAAGCTCCGAGGGGTGGTGTATTATTTTTGTTGTTTTAGTTTGGTTTCGCCCAGCTGCCGTAGCTCGACGGTGGCTTCCTTGGTGGGTTTAACGGGAGGGAGCGTGGGGAGCCGTGGCGTGGACCATCTGGCAGCGTTTTCTGCTTGCCGGCCGGGTATCTTCTGGGGTCCCAGTAGTTTTTGTGTGAATGTGTTTATTTTGTGCGTGGTATGAGTGAGTTTCTGTAGCGTCTTTCGCGGGGCTACACGCGGGTGAGGACTTTCGGCCGGACAGATGCGCAGGGGACTGCTCCTGTCTTTTTGTAATATTTTTTTCGTCGTGTGTGCAGTGCCGACGGGTGTGGTGTGTGTGAACGCGCGGGCCAACAGAGGACGATTTGTGCTTCGGCAAGTGCGTGCCTGTTCCTGTGCACCGTGCCGGTGTGCAAAACTGCGCGTGTGCGCTTACGGGCCAGCTACAACGGATCCAGTAGTGCATCCCGCGGTTGGTCTGTGTTTCGTCATCGGAGCCTGCCATTCCGGTCCTGTGCGCGTCTCCGCGCATTGCGTCATCGGCAGTCGTCCGGCTGCTGCCTCGCGGGCGCTGAGCGTCCAGCACGCCCGTTCGTCACCACCCTTACCGAGGCAGTCATCACTGCTTCGCAAGCCCTGCTTCCCGGGTCAACGCCATCATGATCCTGCGACCTGGCGACGGGCTGAAGCCCGTGCCCTGCTTCCCTGGCTGGGGCCCCATCCATCAGGGGCCTATTCCAAACCGCCGACCTTCGGAGGGTGCCCGCGCTGCGGCGGCTTCCAATGGCTCATCGACTCCCGCTCTTCCGCCCATCCGCGGAGTCTGCTCAACGCTGCGGTGAGCTCGTTCCGGCATTGCCGCCCCCTTCCCCACCTTCTCCGTGAGCCCTTCAGTGGCATCGACGCGTTTTGTGACGCTCTTGGGTGAGCAGGCATTGCTCCTCGAAGAAACGGCCACGCGCGCTTGCCGTACCAGAACTTTTCGCCCCTGTTCGCTCTCCGAGCGCCGAACAATTCCGGGAACTCCGTGAAAGAGACGCTCTCCGCCCCTGTGTTATATGGAATAGTGTAATTTGTGTCTTGCTTAATTAGCGGACTTGGTTGACATAACTTATCTCTGTCCCCATTTGGTTAACGTTATCGAGTGGCGGTTATTTTATTTATTTTTCCTCGTTGCAAATGTTAGCCACGTTGTGTGTGTGTGCGTGGGTGTGAGTGTGTGTGTGTGCGTGTGTAGATAGGAATGAGTTTTGCATACAAAAAAAAGTTCTACCTGAAAAATTAGTGTTCGGGATATTCAAACTTGTGTAGTTTGTCCTCCTTGTAGTGTTTATTTCCCCTGTAGTATTTCGCAGTTTTGACTTGCTTAGTTATTTTTGTGCAGCGAATTGTGCATGTAGCCTTCTTTTTGTTGGTTTGACATGATTTAGTTTTTTTCTAGTAGCTTGTATTATGCATGTCGCACCTTCCACTTCTACCTGTTTTAGTCTCTTTTGTAACGTTCTTGTGTATAGTGTTGTTTTCTGAATACGGTGTTAAAGTGTTTGATAGTAGTGGTAGCTTAGTTCGGAGAAATGCATGAAGTGTATTTTTGAGGGCTGGAGGAAAGGCTGATGGGCACTATTCTTGTTACTTGCATGAAGATTGTTCTTTTAGTTGGGAGTAGTCGGCCTGCTTCCAAGTCGGCAAGGGCATTTAAGGAGGGGGGGATGTGGGGATATTAATTGAGACTACTCCCAATTACGCGAGCACGTAGCCCGCGTTCCCTTCTTCGCGAGGGGCGAGGATGGCCCCTCGCACCCTCTCCCTGTAAGGTGCACGGGTTGACCAATGCGCGACGGTCCGTGGGGCACGTGAGGCATGACGTAGTGGCCCCGCTCGAACCCATGGTGGGCACCTTGGCAGGCTGCACTGCATTGCACAGGTGAGGCCCACACACTACAGGCTTAGTAGGAGGACGTTCCTACTCCCACATCCAAGCCTCGCAAAGGATCAGGAAATAACTCAACGACTTCTTCAATCAAATACATATCCTCATCCCAACCGACTTAACCTAACGTACCCAAGCGAATATTCAGCCGTATGCGAATTCTGCCAGCAGCCTGGGACACTCAGGCACATTATTGTACAATGTAAAGTTACGCCAGGATTGCCGCCCCTAATATTCCTTTCCCCCCACCCCTCAAGAGCGGTGGGAGACGCTGCTGTCTAGCCCCTCCCTCCCGGATGAACTCATCCTCGTCAAGAGGGCAGCCATGGTCAAGACTGCCAATGGATTCCCGTGAATAGGGAACCACTCCCGCATGATCTTCTGATCAATGCTACTAATAAAAGTTGTTCTCTCTCCCTCTCTCCAGCTTAGAACGCATTCATGGTTTGTATAGCTGTAGTTTTAGTTGAAGTTTCGATTTAGCGCTTACCCCGGTGTCTCTGCTTGGTGGAACAATGCTGGTCGTGGCCTTCCCAGAGGCTCTTGTCAATGTAGTTGAGGCTCGCCTGATCGCATGGAACCTTCGGGCAATTTGCGTTCCGTAGAATCACGCCCATGCAGGCCTTGTGATTACGTATAATGCTAGAAGGAGATAACATGAGGATAAGATAATGAACCCCACAACTAGCCCTTGGCAATAGTTCAAAGTACTGTGAATATTTCATAATTATGCCCGAAATAAAGCAGATTGATTGATTGATTGATTGATTGATTGATTGATTGATTGATTGATTGATTGATTGATTGATTGATTGGTTGGTTGGTTGGTTGGTTGGTTGATTGATTGATTGATTGATTGATTGATTGATTGATTGATTGATTGATTGATTGATTGATTGATTGATTGATTGATTTTTAGAAACTCCGAGGCTAACAGGACAGTGAAGCAGCCAAGATAATAATCAACTAGCTTAAAATTGTCACGAAAGGGCCACTGCTCAACTCGACTGCCCGCTACAACTCGACAAAGGGAAAGCTGCTCACTCAAACTCACTCACAAATTCATTTTGAACTCCCCTTTCCTCGGACTAATTTCTGAGTGGCTCATCTCGACTCAGTTAGTCTCACTGATGCCATGTTCATCCTTGCTCAGTCAGTTAGTCTCACTGCTGCCATGCTCATCCTTGCTCAGTGAGTTAAGCGCGAGACACACGTACGACTGGTGCACGCGATTCGCATGCGACTGATCGTTACGATTGATCGTTAGGACCTGTTTTGGTGTCGTTCGCTGGTCGGAGGAGGCTTGCGACGTGCGACTGGCAAGCCAGATGCAGTCGTGCCATCGTTGCGATCGTCGTGTGGCCACAGCCAATGAGGCCCGCTGAGCCCCAACCGCCCACAAAAGGCTTGCGTTGCTCGGGTCGGATCGGGTGTTGGAAACTTTAGGCTTAGCATCCTGGCGGATATTTGATCGCCGCTATCTGTGAAATTGCGAATGACAATCCGTAACACAATTTTTCAACACACTATCATCCCCTTTCTCGCATGTGGAACTTTATTTCAGCTATAACTGCTGTTTGCGCGATCGGAGACCTATAGACATCTGCGTAGCCTGCCTCGTTGCTTCCGTGCAGGTATCGCCATCTCTCGGACGCTCGGCGCACCGCGCGCCGCGGCGACCGGTCAGCGTAGGCTTGCATCGCGGCAGATATCTGATCGCCGCTTTTAAAACAAGCCCTGACAACAATCCCTTGCACAATTTTAGATGCTACGCTGAGAGGAACATCTCTTGCCGGCGGCCCTGTCCTGCGTCCGTCGTCGTTGTCGTCCGCGTCCGCACAGCTGCGTCTCTCCTCCACTCACCCCCTCTCCTCTCTCCGATAGCGAACACTCTCGCCCAACATCTGCGGGCGCGTGGCGCAGCGCACTCTTACTCCGCCGGTGGGCGGCGCTGCGCGCTGTGCGCGTGTGCAGTACTCTCTCTCTCTTCGCGGTCTCCTCTGCTTCGGGTGCGTGCCGCGCTCCGGCCCGTCTCTCAGTCGACGGTCGCCCGCGCTTGCGCTTGCGCCTGCGCTTGCTCTCTCACAGTACCGACGATTGCTTGATGCGACGGTTCCTTTAATAAAGCCTCCGTCTAAACGACAACAACAACAACGTCTCTCATTATGCTCAAAATTACGCCCGCATCCCCTCGCGTGGAACCCAACAATGTGATTGAAACCCAATTCACGTTCACTACGCGTTTCACATAATTCGACTACTCGACCCAACGGAAACACCCAACGGAACCCCCTTCAGCGTCGCATCACACCAGGGTTCCCGCGAAGGGAGGTGGGCGTAATTTTTTCACCACACTAACACCTACTTTCTCGCATGTGGAACTTCTTTTTAGCGATCAGATTGATTCAGAAGAGCAGCAACAAGCGGTTGCTACCGTGGTCTGCGCCGGTTTGAGCCGCTGAGTGTGCCGAGCTGGCAGGCGCGGCCGGCGTGTGCGCGGACTGTTTCCGAAGGCAGAAAACGCTTCACGATTGCCTGCTTTATCCATTTCTTGCGAACGACGCGCGGAATCTACAAATTCAGCCCAGCGATCGTTGTAGTTGACCATGGAGCAAAAACAGTGGGTGGAGCGACGCCGACGACGAATCGCATGCGCGCATCGGGCCATGTGTCTCAAATTCACGCGTACGACTAGTCGTGGCGACAGTCGTAACGATCAGTCGCATGCGATTCGCATGGACCAGTCGTCCATGTGTCTCGGGCTTTAAATTCTCACTTCCGCCATGTTCATGCCCCATTAAGGTCGAAATTAAAGATCTTTATTTCCTCTCTCTCATCCTTGCTCACTCAGTTAATTCTCACTGCTGCCATGCTTATCCTTGCTCAGTCAGTCAAAGTCTCACTGCTGCCATGCTCATCCTTGCTCAGTCACTTAAAGTCTCACTGGTGCCATGCTCATCCTTGCTCAGTCACTTAAAGTCTCACTGGTGCCATGCTCATCCTTGCTCAGTCACTTAAAGTCTCACTGGTGCCATGCTCATCCTTGCTCAGTCACTTAAAGTCTCACTGCTGCCATGCTCATCCTTGCTCAGTCACTTAAAGTCTCACTGGTGCCATGCTCATCCTTGCTCAGTCACTTAAAGTCTCACTGCTGCCATGCTCATCCTTGCTCAGTCACTTAAAGTCTCACTGGTGCCATGCTCATCCTTGCTCAGCCAGTTAAGTCTCACTGCTGTAATGCCCATCCATGCTCAGTCATTCAAAGCCTCACTGCTGTCATGCTCATCCTTGAGGCGCAGTCAGTTATAGTCTCACTGCTACCATGCCCACCCTTGCTCAGTCAGTCAAAGTCTCACTGCTGCCATGCTCATCCTTGCTCAGTCGAATTCAACGTCACGTCCAGCGCAAGAATTAGCCTCGCAACAACTACCCTAGACTCACAACTTACTACGGTTCACAGCTTAAATGGACTCATTGGGACTCAATCGGTGCTCAAAGCTCAAACGGACTCATGACTCATATGGATTCAGAACTTACCCAGTCTCAACAACTCATACAGACTAAGAGTTCGTCGTCATCATCAGCAACAACTGCCTATTAGGTCCACTGCAGGACGAAGGTTTCTCTGCGCTGCCCGAGTACATTCTTTGCCTCCGAATTCTCTTATTTCATCTCTGCATCGAGTTAATGGCCTTCTTCTAGTCCCGTCTTTCGGTGCCCATTCAGTTGCTGTCGTCGTGAACCTGTTGTCAGTTCGCAATAGTACATGGCCATCCCAAGTCAATTTCTCTTTCTTAATTTCAAATACGATATCTTCTACCGGACTTTGACCCTAATCAAGGTTGCTAGTTTCCTGTCCCTAAGCGTTACTCCTACCATTGTTCGCTCTATGGCACGTTGGAGGGATCTCAGTTTGCATTCTAGTTGTTTAGTAAGGTACCGAGTATCCGCTGCATATGTCATCACCGGCAGGATGCATTGACTGAATACCTTTCTAAATACCTTTCTTAATATAGCTTACTTTTCATTATTTGCGAGTGCCCACCGGCTGCACTCCAGCTCAATCCTATTTGACGCCGGAATTCTTTCAGACTATGAGTTATGGACTCCGAATTCATGCGTTTTCAGGACCTGCACAGACTCGAAATTGTGGGCTTTAACTCCTGCGCTCATTTCGACGTGGACTCTATAACTCCAGTTTAACTTCGCAGAATTTTGGCTGCAATTTTGATGTGGCTACGTTTGCTTAGGTTTAGATTAAACTAGCCCCGCTACAAGCTGAGAATGAAGGGTTAAAAAGCCTTCGATATGGGCATAAGAACCTGAATAAAAACCCGGGGTGAGAGGTAAAAGGCATTAGGAGAGGCAGTGTGCGCTCGGTGATTCAACGCTTCTTGCGTTCCTGCTGTGCCAGTCCCGGACCGTCCGCGGGCAGTCTTAGGACAGCCCTAGCTTCGGATGTCTGACAATAACACATGGGTAAATAGAGTGCCGGATCACGTCCCAAGCAGTGTGCGTACAGTCCCGGTTAAGTAAGTAACTCGCACACTTGCGGCATGTACGCTTAACAGTCGCGTACTTACCCGCACACGTGTGTCTTGTACTCTTCTCCGGCTCCGTACAAGGCGTCGCGCAAGTTGAACAAGAACTTGAGGCCGCACTCGAAGAACTTCTCCATGTACGCGTTCTCGTTGCAGGGGGGCGGAGTGGTGGGCCCCGTCGGCCGAATGACGGCCGAGCGCGTCTGCGGCACGAAGCCCCGGCAGTAGTGGTCGTACTGGCTCAGCAGCACGTTCATCACGTGCACCGAGTGCTTGTTGAAGTCCGCCGGGCCGGGGCACTGCAGGTCCCGCGTGCACTGCTCCAGGTTCCTGTACGCGCTGGGGTGCAGGGCGTGTGCACGCTTTAGATCTGCACTCGGGGGCAAAAGTACACGGGACACTGGTTGGGCTATGACAATTCATTTTCGACAGCGAAGCTGTTCCTGGTCGAGGATTACGAGGGGCGAAATGTGCTAACGCGTTCGCAGCGATGCGGAGAGTGCATAGCCTAGCGAGGGGTACATCCGGAGCCTAGCATTCGCGGAGCAAGTTAAGGGAATGCTTGAACGAGACAGTAGTGTAGGCAATGCTTTTCTACACTTCTAAATTTGGCGGAAACAATTACACTTACCAACATTAGCGTCAGCAGCATTTTGTTTTGTGGGGAGCCAACCGTTTGCATCGAGGGGGAGAGGGATAGGGGAACGATGGGCAATTGTGCTGGTGTTGCTTTAGGGGTCGCAAATGCCTCTTTTGCACCCTCGTGCCGACATTTTGCTTGCCAACATTGTTGAGAAAAAACAAACCATTAAGCATGTTTTGGGCAAGACATCAATACATACGTGATATCTGTACTGTTTTTTTGATTGAGAATACATGACTGCTTGATTTTTGCCATAGAAAATAAAAAAGGAATACTTCCCCACAAAAAAAAACTAGAACGCTCGCGGCGCTCTGTCAAAGCAATGTTCCAAGTTTAAAAGTAAAAAAAATGTTCCACTAGATGGCGTGGGCAGTGGAACCGAACGTTTCAAATCCATACGTGTAAAGAGCACCCCCACATTTTTTCACAACCACCGAGGTGTACCGCAGGGCGCTATTTTATCTCCAACTCTATACAATCATGTCATGTCGAAAATTGCCAAGCAACTCCGACAAATACCGCACATTCAAAGTAACAAAAGGTTTCGCTAGATGGCGTGAGCAGTGGAACACAGCAAAAACGAATTGGGGCGAACAGGAATGGATTTGCTCACTTTGAGAAGTTGTAAGAAACTTAGGCTTGCGATTAAAGAACGCTGATATCATAAACGTTCGCGGCGTTAATGAAGCTGGGCTGATTTTTTCCGGCTCCCCACAGTGGTAGCAAGCGATGCAACGCAGAATAGAATTCAATATTGCGGGTTTAATGCGTCGAAGCTCACCTGGGTTACCAGGCGCGCCGTAGTGCAGGGCTCCGGAATAGTTCAGACCGCCTGGTGGGCATCTTAAACGTGCGCCGAAAACGCAACACACGGGCGTTTTTGATTTTCGCCTCGATTAGAAAAGCGGCCACCGCGACCGCAATCAAACTTTCCGAAATAGAGCCCGGCCTCCGAACTCTTAACAGATGTTTGGCTGCCAGGACATTAGTTTTCATAGTTGAACACGTGTCCTACAAACTTTTCTCCTCGCCTGTGCGGGAAGCGATGTATAGTATACGTTAAATGCAACTCGTAGCAAGCAATCCTCTAAAAAAATGCGAAAATTGAGTAAGCAAAAAATTGGTCCCGAAACTTAATAGTGTACAATTGTGGTATAGTGCGTTGCATTACTTGAGGATTTTTTCAGTGGCTTAGATTAACGGGCACCTCCTAACATAGGAGCGTCGATATAAATATTCCAATGACGACGCGAAACGCTGAAACGGTCCAAGGTTCGAACTGAACGCGCGACAAGAAAATACGTGCAGTAACATCCTCCCAGCCACTGCTCGTCGATTCTACGGACAATTCGTGCGCTCGACGACAGGTGATTGATTGATTGATTGATTGATTGATTGATTGATTGATTGATTGATTGATTGATTGATTGATTGATTGATTGATTGATTGATTGATTGATTGATTGATTGATTGATTGATTGATTGATTGATTGGCAACTCAGACGATGAGGCGCGCCGTACTGGAGGGCTCCGGGTTAATTTTGACCACCTGGGCATCTTTAACATGCGCTAAAATCTCGTACACAGGGGCGTTTTGTTTGTCGCCTCTATCAGAAAAGCGGCCGCCGCGGCCGGGAATCGAGCCCTCGACCTCGTGCTCAGCAACTCAATGCCTCAGCCACTGAGCCATCGCGGCGGGTCGACGACGGGTGACCTTGTTGTTACACGAAGCATACTCTTGTTCTCCGTTTTTCCGCCCTCTTCAATGCCAGTCACGGTGTCCCGGTCAAGTCAAGTTTTGTTCCACATGAACAGACTACAGATGCCAGAAGCGCTGACGAAAAGCCAGCAGAAGCGGCTTGGAAGGGCCCGTTTCCCCTGTGGTACTGGTCTGACTCGGATGATCCAACTCACGCGGCTGCCGTGTACACGGCGCCGGCGTGAGAGGCAGGCAAGAGACAAAGGCAACTGACGCCAACCTCCAAGGGAGTTTATTCCCAAAACCCTCCCCTAGCTGGCCCCGTCCTTTCGGTCACCGACGGGTCCCGCGTTGCTCGAGCGGCCGGAGTCGTTCGACTCCACCGCTACCGGTGGACGATGGTCGGTCCAGGCTCGAAGGGGAAGGCGCCGGGTCGCTCCGCCGCCGCACGCCACCTTACCGTTGTCAGATTAAGGGGGGGGGGGTTGCACATAGGTGCTTGCCCCAGAGCTTACAAACTCATCCATTCATAATCATCCAACTACGCTGCTCGGGTAAGGGCCCCCCGGTGGTGTGGGGTTTTTTTTTAGAGCAGCGGTCCTTTTTTTTTACCTGGACAAAGGTGGGCGAGCGTCATTCGCTTGGATCAGCTTTGACTCCAGCAATCCGTAGTCTCCCTCCGAGGTGCATAGCACAACTTCGAGAGCCATCGGGAAACCCGAAAAGGCGTAAGGGGGAGGGGGGTTGGGGTCATTGTGGGGGGTGGGGGGGAGGGGGGGAAGATGTTTTAAAAGGTTATCTTGATTTGGCCTCTGTCTTTGTTGACAATTTTCGGTGGCCGACACCATTGCTCTGCGAACTGCTGATTCCCCAGCCTGCGTTGCTCTCTGCGCAGGTGAAACCAGAGCTCCTTCCATACCCTGGCAAGTACTTCATGAAGCCCTGGCCGCCTTTCCGAGTAAGTAGCAATGCAGCGTGCTACCCAAACTTGGTAGGAACATTCAACTAGCTCCAGAACAAACTGGTTGACAGCATGACGTGGAAGGTAGCGAAGGTATCTCACTGTGGGATATGGAATACCAGGTACTTCAAACAAATCTGCGACCCTCTTGAGGAGAGCGCTGGGAAGCAGGCAGTTATGAAAGGCGTGCTCTGCTGTCTCAAACTCACCAAATAAAAGACAGTGTGCTGTGAGGCATGCCCGAGTGAATTGCCTTTGTCTGAGTGGAAGATTCCCACGGGCAAAGAGCCATTGGAAGGTGGCTCTGCTGGCATCCAGGTACTCTGCATGGATGAGATTCCAGTTCGGACGTTGACGTTCGAGAGAGTAGCAGGCCAAGTGCGGAGGCAAAGTGGGCGTGAGTGTGGCGACCCAATCTTTCAGTAGAGTACCGAGTATATCAAACTGCGGGAGTATTTCCTGGATATCTGCCAGGGCCTTAGCTGCTCCCGGGTAGAATGAGGATGGCTCCCCTGCTCGTGGAATCTTGTTGCGTAGGCGACTCTGAGAGAACAGACGTAGCCGGGTGCTTAGGAGGTAGGAAGCTAGGGATCGAGTGAGGGACATGTCTATGTTGAGGGCTGTATTCGTCCATTTGACATGCAGGGCAGTAGCTAGGATGCTCAGGTCAGTAAGGCCAAGGCCACCTCTCTTCTTGGAGAGCTTTACAATATCTGGTTTGACTTTGTCCGGTTTACCATCCCATACAAATCGGAACACTACACGTCCCACCTCCTGCTTGGTTAGTGCTGGGATAGGCATAATGCTGGCGACGTAGCTGAGTACTGATAGTAAGAGGGTCCGAGCGATCGTGGCTCGGGTGGTGACAGGGCAATTGAGCTGCCGGTAGTCCCGCACCCTCGACTCAAGCTTTGTCAGTGCAGCAGTCCAATTGCTAGGAGAAGTGCCGTTAGGACCAAACCGATAACCTAGAACTTTGACTTCAGAAGCGACGGGAAGGCCATGTTGCGGACACGATGGAGGGTTGCGTAAATACATAACTGAGCTCTTTGCGGTATTCAGCTTAGCCCCGCTCGCCTACCCATACAGCTGGATGATGGCCATTGCCCTCTTGAGCGAGCGCTCATCAGGCAATACCAGAGTCAAATCGTCTGCATAGGCAAATATGGCGGCCGGGGGAACATCTGGTGGGAGCGGGAATCTGCGTTCTTGAGGATTGCTCGCGAGCCGCTGCAGCAGAGGTTCAATAGCTAGGACGTAGAGAACAGGGCTCAGAGGACAGCCCTGCCGAACTCCACACCCAACAGAAAAACTCTCGGACACGCGACCCCGAATGGTGACGGCAGAAGTGGGCCCACTGTATAGTGCACGCACCATCTTTTGCACGTTCGTCCCTATGCTAGCCTTCTGGAGGGTGCTAAATATGTAGCTATGACTGATGACACCAAAGGCTTTTTCTTGGTCGAATGAGAAAAGGAGGCCCTGTAGGTTCCTCGACTCGGCCCATTCTAGCAGATCCCGAATGCCGAAGCCGAAGTAGTTGAGATGTGATAATTTTAATTGTTCTTCAAAGTTTTAACAGGAGGCCGTTGCCGGCGTAACGTCCACCCGGCGCATACATATCGGCCTCTTTCCTTTCTCGTTGCGCTGCCAGCAATTCTCCCGTCCTCTTAGCAACGATGACGTAGCTATCATAAAGCCACTTGACTCATTCGCCGCCAATGGAGATTTGCAGCGGGACTTGTTCCTGGCTCCAGCAGCCGCCTATACGCTTTGGTATAGAAAGTTGAAGCCACATTTTACGCACCCATGATCTGAAGTCATGAGATGCAGAATTGGAGCTCGTCTGCAGCTGGCCTTAGAGAACTTGCATTTCTACGTTTGCCGGTGCCTCCTGTACGCTGGAGTTTGCTCTTCAACTTCATGAGAGAAACACAGAAAACACCTGACGTGGCCAATTCTTCCTTGCCATGTTCCTCCCCTCCCAAGAATAAAAGGAATAAAGTGGGGTACAATAGCCGCTCCAGCAACGCTATGACAGCTTTTCAGCCTATTAAAAAAAATAAACAGGGGTAATAACCCCTAAATAAGCACTCACACGTATTTGTTTGCCTTCGGGCAGTTCATAGAAACCCACATGGTCCCGCACGTCCACACACGAACAGGATGCGCACAGGAAGGGAACAAACACAGCCCCTGCTAGGTGTACCCAGGTCAAACACAGATGCCTCGCGAAACTTGCATTTTTAAGCTCGCCAAAGTCTCCTCTACGCTAGAGGTTCGTTCTTCATGCTCGTAAGAAAAGTACCGGGCGTGGCCAGAAACGAACCCGCGACATCCAGCACAGCAGCGCAATTTATCTGCCGCTAAGCCAACGCGGCTGAGAAATTTGCACCTACCACATCTCGCATCGGAGAATGGTAAAGACGCTAATAATGGCAAAGCGTGAATTTGCGCGTGGTCCCCGCGTACACCCCCGAACCGGTCGGACTCACGTGCACGAAACCGTTTCTGATCATCGTTCCGGTTTCCGGTTACTGGTGCATGAGGCGGCACGCGAGCAACTTTCCACCGCCTTTTCGGCAAGGCCAGTCATGGCCACACATGGAACTCCGCCCAGCACTGTAGAAGTGAGCGTCCCAGAAATGTGGACCGGTGTTAAACTCTATACAGAAGGTCACCGTCTGGACAATCGAGTAATCCCGATGGAAGCCACGGGGAACCAAATAATAAGCCATCCATACCCAAATAAAAGAAAGAAGGGAAGCCAGCCAATGAAACATCAATAGACGAATTTTCAAATTACATCAAGGGAAATGGCCACCAAGAAAAACGGTAAAAAATGAAAGTTTCTACGATTGAGAGCTGAACACAGAAAGAAATCCCGGGCCATCTCCACTAACTTGAAGCTCAGGGAGGGTCAAAACATGAAGTGTAAAAGTGTATTAAATGATTGAAAGTCTCTCTCTTGACACACGTCGCGCGGTGATTGGGCGCCGGAGAAGCGCCGGTGGGAGGAGCAATCACGCGCTTGCTGAAGCGGTGGTGCCCTCTCTTGCGTTGAACCGGATTTAAGGAATTTGCATGCCCCATCTGCACCACTTTAGGTTAGTGGCACGGGGAAAACGCGAGCGCAGCACAATGCCCGCGCCTCGCCCTGTCGTCGATGATCAACGGGACCCCCGCACCCGGTAAGGATACCTTTTCTTGCTTCGACCGACCACCCAACCCGATCAGGCCTAGCGTCGAGAGCCCTCTACAAACAGCTTGTGCTTGATGATTTCTGAAGCGGACAGGGAGCGTTCCACAAATATTTTCTTTTTAGTGCGTGTTCCCTTTCCTTTTTCTTCTTTTTTCTTTTCTTTTTGCAATTTTGTTTTTCTTTTCTTTTAGAGCACGTTACATTCTAGCGCGATGCATTGGACAACGAGTGTGCAGGTGTTTTAGTACCGTGACTACATGAGAGGGCGACGACAGGAGACTTCGACCGCCCGAGACTATAAAAGCGAGTGGAAGAGAAGGACCACGAGGGTCGAGCGAGCAGAGTGGAACGGGGTCCCCAGAGGTGAAGGCTTCGTCCTGCTTCGCCCTGCTTCGCCGTGCCAGCGTCTTCGCTCCGTTCGCTCCGCCCAACGCACCAGTGGATCCGCACCTCCTGCTCGAGTAGCGGTAACTCCCGAAGCATCGAGACGGCTATCAAGGTGACCTAGCGGTGAAGTCCCTGAGTCCTGGCGACCGCGGGCGCTAGCAACCGGCACGTGTCATCCAACGCGCTGCGAGCCACGATTATCTCTTCACCCCGCCGTCATACATAGGGAGCGCGCCCTGGAGGGCCCGTACAACCACGGAAGGACTTGCATCGTTACCGACAGAAGAGGGGGTACGATGGCTCTACATAGCGGGCTTAAAAGACTTATGATATGGGTTTTCATGGTGCTGTATGTTATGTATGTACTATTTCCATCAATTTTAATGCATTTTTGGCAGTGGGTTATGTCATGGTTGTTTAAGCTTTAGTTTCATCATATATAGTCATCTGTTTGCATCAGAGATATCGACTCGAGCCTCGCCTCTTAACCCGGCGAGACACGTGACACAGACAAGAAATCAATGCTACAGGAAATACAAAGACAAAGGCAAGACGGGAACAGGACGTCCTGTCTCTTTCTGGTATTCGCCCTCATCTTTGGCGCAGTATTTATCATCATCATCATCACCAGCCTATCTACGCCCACTGCAGGGCAAAGGCCTCTCCCATTATTCTCCAATTACCTCGGTCCTGTGCCAGCTGTGACCAATTTATTCCCGCAAACTTCTTGATCTCATCTGCCCATCTAACTTTCTGCCGCCCCCTGCAACGCTTGCCTTCTCTACGGGTCCACTCTGTTACCCTTAATGACCAGCGGTTATCTTGCCTTCGCATTACAAGCCCTGCCCACGTCCATTTCATCTTCTTAATTTCTACTAATATGTCTTTAACACCAGTTTGCTCCCTGACCCACTCCGTTCTCTTCTTGTCCCTTAATGTTACACCCATCATTTTCCGCTCCATTGCCCGCTGAGTCGTTCTCAATTTAAGTTGAACCCTCTTAGTGAGCCTCCAAGTTTCTGCCCCGTAGGTGAGTACCGGTAAGATGCAGCTGTCATACACTTTCTCCTTCAGCGACAATGGTACGCTGCTATTCATTATCTGAGAATGCCTGCCATATGCACCCCACCCCATTCTGATCCTTCTAATTATCTCTACCTCGCGGTTGGGATCTGGGGTCACAACTTGGCCTAAGTAGATATATTCGCTTACCACTTCCACTGCCTCGCCACCTATCTCAAACCGCTGTGCTGTCCCCAGGTTATTGATCATTACTTTAGTTTTCTGCATATTAATTTTCAGGCCCACGGTTCTACTCTGTTCGCCCAGTGCGGAAAGCATGCTTTGCAATTGGTCCCCCGAGTTACTTAGCAAGGCAACGTCATCAGCAAATCTGAGGTTACTGAGGTATTCTCCCTTAACCCTTACTCCCACCTGCTCCCAATCCAATGTTCTGAATACTTCTTGTAAACATGCTGTGAATAACATTGGAGAGATTGTGTCTCCTTGTCTGACACCCTTCCTTATAGGTATTTTACCGCTCTTCCTATGGAGGATGATGGTAGCTGTAGACCCATTGTAGATATCCTCTAGTATTCTTACATAATGCTCATCTACCCCCTGGTTCCGTAATTCCTGAATGACTGCTAGGGTTTCGACCGAGTCAAATGCTTTCTCATAATCTATGAAGGCTATATATAGGGGTTCAGTATACTCAGCGCACTTCTCTATCACCTGATTGATCGTGTGAATATGGTCCATTGTTGAATGACCTTTACGGAACCCTGCTTGTTCTTTAGGTTGACAGAAATCTAAGGTTGCAGAAATTCGGTTAGCGATTAGGTTGGTAAATACCTTGTAGACGACTGACAGTAAGCTGATCGGCCTGTAATTTTTCAAGTCCTTCATGTCGCCTTTCTTATGGATTAGGATGATGTTCGCGTTCTTCCAAGATTCCGGTACCATTGCGGTCATTACGCATTGCGTATACAGGTTTGCCAGTTTTTCAAGTACAATTTCTCCGCCATCCTTCAAGAGGTGTGCTGTTATCTGATCCTCACCAGGTGCTTTGCCCCCTTTCATTTCTTTCAAAGCCTTCCTTACTTATTCGGTCGTTACTGGTGGGATGTCTATCTCCTGTGAACTACTGTCTTGTTCGGCATTATCCTGGATGTCTCGGCTACTGTACAGATCCCTATAGAACTCCTCGGCCACTGTGACTATTTTATCCCTATTTGTGATGACATTGCCTTGCTTATCCTTAAGTGCATACATCTGATTTTTCCCCACGCCAAGACGTCTCTTCACTGCTTTCAGGCTACCTCAATTCTTTACAGCGTATTCCAGCCTCTCCATATTATACTTCCCTATGTCAGCTGTCTTACGCTTATTGATTAACTTCGAGAGCTCCGCTAGTTCTATTCTGTCAGCTGCGGTAGAGATTATCATGGTTTGCCGTTTCTTGATTAGATCTTTCGACTCCTGTGAAAGTTTACCAGTATCCTGCCTAGCCATAGTGCCCCCGACTTCTACTGCACACTCCGTGATAATGCGTGTAAGGTTGTCGCTGGCTTCCTGTGTCGTAAGCTCGGCTTCCTCGTTAAGATCGGAATATCGGTTCTGCAGCGCGATCCTGAATTCTTCTACTTTACGTCTTACTGTTAGCTCATTTATCGGCTCCTTTCGTACTAGCTTGTTGCGGTCCCTCCTCAAATCTAGCCTAATTCGAGATCTTACCATACGGTGGTCACTACACCTTACCCTTCCGAGCACTTCTACATCCTCCAGATCCTGGAGTATTTATACTTTGTTCGTGATGACACCGGCCGCGTACAGTGCGATCAGGAGCTCACCGTTCACGTCCTCATCGTCTTTGGCCTGCATCCTGGTTAACCGAACGGGCCCTTTAATCACCGAACAGCAGGGCGACCGGCGGAACACGACAGCATGACTCGCAGCAGCCCACATGTGTTGCTGTGATTACGTAAAAAGTTATAGCAGCAAACTAAAATTCAAAGTTATGCTTTTCCCTCTCTTTCTGGGCTGCTCTTTTCTCTCCCCTAGTAAGTAAGTAACTGGCGTTCCGAGAATCTTGTATATGTTGGTCGCTAAGCACGACAGGAACGAGTTTGATCAGAACCACTCAATCTTTACGAAGCTTTTGCATCGCTATTTAGGAACTTAGGCCTCTCGGGTGATGCCAATAAAACTACGAAAGTTAAACAATTCTTAGGCGACTTCAGAAATATTGGGTGGAATGAAATTCGAACAAGCAAGGAACAGAATGAACGCGATGATTCATCTCGCTAACCGCAACCACAGGCGCCGCGAGTTTCGCAATGCCAGTAAAAGGACGTGGTCACTAATAAATGACCTCAGAGGTGCGCGCATTTATAACAAATGGCGGGAATCTTTTTTTCTCCCACTTCTCTACAAAAGACATGGCGTAGTCAACCAATTTAGGTTATTTTTCTAGCTTTTCTGTTGAGTCTACCCCTGCTTCACGCACATGCACTACGCCAAAAAACATACTGAATTCCGCATATCTTCCCCCTCTTTTAGAATGCAATCTAACAACTATTTTTTTTAGCTTAAAGGGACCCAGCAACACTTTTTTAAACTTTTCTTTAAATCTTAAATGTTTGCAGAACGTAGTCACAAAACACAGCCAGTACTTAGATTAGTGGGTCGCAAAGTACCTCAGGCAACAATTAAGTACTGCTCTTTGCCCATCAGATAACTTGTAAACTCGCTCAAAAGATTTTTCTGTCTTTCCCAGTCTTGACGTTCTTCCACCGCTCGAATTACGTAATTAAGGCCTTGTAGCGGCTGTTGGCCGGTTTTCCTCCAGTTGCGGCAATGAACGCTTTTCGACAGCAACTTGAAAAAAGCCACAACCTCAAAGCAGAAATGGAAGGCGTAGTTGGTGCGATGAGCAAATCACGCAGTGCCGCTCCGTGCTGGCGACAACTGTAGCTTTCGCAGTGGTTCCAGACGCAAAGGAAAGAATGAAAGCGCTTATAGAAACTGTTGCAGGGTTTCTTTAAATCCAAATACATCCTCGGCCATCAACGAAATCTTAATAAATGATCTTTGTAGAAATTATGGAGTGATTAATGTTATTTCACTGTTATTTAAGCGTGTAATAGGCAGTGGCAAAATCCCTTTTAGTTTGAAAACCGCGTTAGTTAAACCAGGTTTTAAGGGCGTACGCTCAGCAAAACAGAAAAATACCGGTACATCTTTATCGTGCCTTGTATCAGCCAAATATTTGGCAAACATTTGTTAAAAACGATGACAACCTTTTTAGATGCTCATACTGTACTCTCTAGCGGTCGATATGGTTTTGTAGCGTAAACTACACTGGCCGAGGTTGAGCAGTTTCGCGTGGACCTTGAAGGGCCGTGCTGCGCAAGCGCGAGGAGCAGTGGATTGCATTGGATTAGATTACACTAGATTGAACTGAATTGAATTGGTTAGGATTTGATTGTATTGGTTAGGATTTAATTGGATTGGATTGGATTAAATTGGATTGGAAATCCAATCCAATTGGAGTACAGGTGTGTGGCGAATTGGGTCTGCATATTCGCCGGTCTGCGCTTTCTAGAGGAGTGACGTCATAGCCGCGGCAGACGCACTGGCGACGGCGCGTGCCCAGCTGTGCGCCTCATGTTGCGCAGTAGCCAATTCTGACGCTGCGCTGGAGCCGCTTGATAGCGTTTCGCGTGGCTCCTGGAGAGCCGTGCTGCGCATGGGCGAGGAGCAGTGACTGGACTGGACTGGACTGGACTGGACTGGACTGGACTGTACTGGACTGGATTGGATTGGATTGGACTGGACTGGATTGGATTGGATTAGATTATATTAGATTAGATTTTATTGGAAATCGTTTTAGCACCGGCAACCATGATAATCAGCTAATCCTAGACAACCAGGAAACCTAAGAATAGCCAGCTGAACCTTAGCTCACGCTACGTATAACCTGGCATAGCCGAGCTAAGTCACTGCTAATTTTTTATTCGTGGCCGTGGCACGCAAGTACTACTCGAGGATCTTTCCGACTTGCTAAATTTACTCTTTTGAGAAGAGCACGAGGTCGCGGGTTCGATTCCCGGCCACGGCGGCCGCTTTTCTGATGGAGGCGAAAAGCAAAAACTCCCGTGTGTACGAGATTTCGGCGCACGATAAAGATCCCCAGGTGGTCAAAATTAATCCGGAGCCCTCCACTACGGCGCGCCTCATCGCCTGCGTTGCGTCGGCGCGTTAAACCCTACAATCAATCAATCAATCAATACTCTTTTGAGAAAAACAAGGTGGTGTGTTCTGTATTACTGGATGTCAGTAAAGTTTTTGACAGCGTTTGTCACCGTCTTTGTCCAATAAACTATCAACTTTCGTGGTATTTTTTCATATTTCGTTGAAAATTACTTAAGTGTGCCTCAGATGGGAAATTTCGAAGGGATTTCCCAACATATATACCATTCGGGGTTCCTCAGAGATCAATGTGGAACCTTTTGTTATTTAACTTATATGTAAATTACTTGCGCTATCACGTACGGTGTTTATTGTATCAATATGCAGATGACAGCATGATTGCACCAGTGGATTGATTGATTGTAGGGTTTAACGCGCCGACGCAACGCAGGCCATGAGGTGCGCTGTAGTGGAGGGCTGCGGATTAATTTTGACCACCTGGGGATCTTTAACGTGCGCCGAAATCTCGTACACTTGGGCGTTTTTGCTTTCCGCCTCCATCAGAAAACCGCCCGCCTCGACCTCATGCTCAACAGCGCAATGCCTTAAAACCACTGACCCACCGCGGTGGATGAATGTACCAGTGGTGCATCCTTAGCTAGAAGCGATATCCGCATTACAACATGTTGTTCTGAAAGCGATCGAATGGTTCTCGGCAAACCTTATTTCTATCAAGCAGTAGTAGTAGTAGTAGTAGTAGTAGTAGTAGTAGTAGTAGTAGTAGTAGTAGTAGTAGTAGCAGTAGTAGTAGTAGTAGTAGTAGCAGTAGTAGCACTAGTAGTAGTAGTAGTAGTAACTTTATTTTGCCAAAAACGCCCGTGTGTACGAGATTTCGGCGCACGATAAAGATCCCCAGGTGGTCAAAATTAATCCGTAGCCCTCCACTACGGCGCGCCTCATCGCCTGCGTTGCGTCGGCGCGTTAAAACCCCACAATCAATCAATCAATCAACTTTATTTTGCCCAAAAGTTGTGGTGATTGCACCACTGAGCTGTTCGCTCAGTCATCTAGACAGCGGGGCTCCCGGTGTTTTGGGAGCTCGGTGTCTTCAGCCAACTGGGCGAGGGCCTCTTGCACGTGGGGAGCTGGGCTAGAGATGGCAGCCTCCCACTCTGTTAAGGATGACATGTTATGAAGGATGGGAGGATTTCTTCTACGTGATGTGGGTATTAATGGACATGACCAAATGACGTGTTGAAGTGATGCTCGTTCCACAGAACAAAAGGGGCAAGCGTCCTTATATTCGCCAGGATATATGATGGACATGCGATGTGGAGTGGGGAATGACAATGTTTGAAGGTGCCTGAGAAGGACTCCATGCCTTCGACTGAGCGATGGATGCGGTGGAGGAACAATTGTCCGATCCTGGCGGAAATGGTCAAGGATATCGCCGAAAGTATGGAGGCGGTCCTTATAGCCGAAAGGTTGCGGGATATCTTCAGGGGTCCATTGAGGCTCTCGGCGAACCATATCTCGAGCAGTCTCATTGGCTCTCTCATTTCCCATCAGGCCAGAATGTGCCGGTGACCAGATGATGCGGAAAGTCCGGCTATGAGGTGTGGGCCCTTGCGAGAGGGTTGCCAAGGTTCTAGGTGATACCCTGCCGTTTAAAAAATTTAGCATGGCCGATTTAGAATCGGTTATGATGTTAAGATGCGGAGACCGGCTGTAGGCTATGGCTAGACCGATTGCCATTTCATCTATCAATTCTGCCAAAACTCGTCTAATTTGCTTCCATAACCCGCTACACAAAGTTGATCTCAATCACTCTGTTTCAGCAGCCTCTCGTTGCTCCCCCCTGACGTATACGGCTTTAAATATCTTGGTATTGAGAGACGAGGCCCAGGAACGGCGTTTATTTAAACGTACTAGCCGAGAGAACCTTCAAGCAAGCGAGGATGATGATCATGTACATAGATGATGAATGAACACTGCCGCATGGGCTGGGGCTGATGAGTATGTACAGTTGAAGACGAAGTGCGGGGATTGTCCTCCGGAAATTGGTCATCGCCGGGGGTGTGGTCAAGAATGCTCACACTGTTTTATTTTTATAGTGATTTATCCTGAAAACTCACTTAGCGTCCACTCGTAGAAAACTTCGGTGTGTTTCTTGTGTCTGTACGACATTAGGTACTTTACGCCATTGCGCGTTCGTTAAAACTCAGTACATGCCTTGGTCTATAGCTTACTTCGATATGGGATCGCTGGATAAATAAGATTAACTTAATTCCCCATCCTCTGTTAACTAACGTAAGTTACGATTTAAACATTGCGTATAAGAGGGATGGGTTTAAAGCTTTACAGTTACCGAACATTGATTTTTATTAAGCGAAACTATAATTTCAAGACATTTCTGGACAAATAACTTTAAACCGTTGTATATCCTTACGTGCCATCTCCGACCAAAAGATGATGATGATGATGATTTAGGGTTTTATGGCGCAAGGCCGACGAGGGCAAAGAGCGCCATGACAATATCTCCGACCAAAAGAGCCTCACTTGATTCCCCTTTGCTATACAAGGTACGGACGTAGGACTAGATTGTACTGTGCTCCTGCAGCGTTCAGCCAACTCCGGCGCAATACTTCTAGCATAAATGCAATACACAACATAAAATACATTTTGGGAAATAAATATTAAATTTACTGCCGCCCCTCCCACTGTCTGTGTTTGCTTTGTATCTTTACGATTGTCCGAATGTGTTTCATTGCGGCCTTTTGTTTGGACACGTATTCTCTTATTGTCTGTTGTGGTTGTCTTCGGTTCCTGATGATTGTCAGCTTCTTCCACTTAATCCGTACGTCGTTCTGGCAGGCCAGATTTTTGTCCTGTTTCAATAACGAAATAAGCCATCTCATTATCATCATCATAACTTATCTCCAACCTCTCCTATTTTTCGAAATCATAGCTGCGGAAAGAGTGAGATAAGCTTTCTTAACGCGGAAACAGAAGCAAGAAATGGCTGGCAGAACTGCGCCAGCTTGGAGCTCACATGCAAAGCTTCTCGTTTTCCGCGTTCTGGCTCAGTGTCTTGTTCTGTGTCTTGTTTTGTGTCTTGTTCTGTGGTTCTGGCTCAGTGCCTTGGTTTTGTGTCTTGTGTGAGATAAGCTTTCTGAACGCGGAAATAGAAGCAAGAAATGGCTGGCATAACTGCGCCAGCTTCGAGCTCACATGCAAAGCTTCTCCTTGTTCGGGTTCTGGCTCAGTGTCTTGTTTTGTGTCTTGTTCTGTGGTTCTGGCTCAGTGTCTTGGTTTTGTGTTTTGTGTGAGATAAGCTTTCTGAACGCGGAAATAGAAGCAAGAAATGGCTGGCAGAACTGCGCCAGCTTGGAGCTCACATGCAAAGCTTCTCCTTGTCTGGGTTCTGGCTCAGTGTCTTGTTTTGTGTCGTGTTCTGTGGTTCTGGCTCAGTGTCTTGGTTTTGTGTCTTGTGTGAGAAAAGCTTTCTAAACTCGGAAACAGAAGCAAGAAATGGCTGGCAGAACTGCGCCAGCTTGTAGCTCACATGCAAAGCTTCTCCTTGTCCGGGTTCTGGCTCACGATCACGTTGAAGAGCAAGCCGCACCCGAAGAACTTCTTCGTTGCGACTTCTTGATCGCACGACTGCATGTCACTGCTTTCCACAGACGCCGCCGCCATCAGTCGCAGAACCTTGGCTGTATAAGGAACGGAAGAAGCTGTCAGTAATCCTGTCCACGACCCGCAGTGTGCGCAGTGAGAGACACGGAAAAGTGAATTAAAAAAAACAGTTCCACTCAGTGTGAACTCTGCTGAAACAGCGGCTTGTGTCGGCTTGAACGCCAACCCGAAAAAAGCAGCGCCGTCGCCACGCAAATTCTACGTTTTGAGCAAAAGAATCCGCAGCTAAACGTCAGCTACGGGAGGCTCCCTCCCCGAGCGGAAGGGAGAGGAACGCGCCCCTGAGAGACAGCAGCGCCCTCTATCGGTCGGTCTGGGAACCAGCTTCTGCGATGCCGCTGGCGGGTCTGGGAACCTGCTCCTACACCTACGTGACGCATGAATTACAGCAGCTCCGTTGTTAAAAGCAGTAGAGGTTAGTAAGAACGTTGGAGCGAAAAAACCAGTGAAGCTCCTTCCGAACAAACTGAGACTACCACTAAATCACCATAAGGGGAAGCTGATTATTTTTTGAAGGCGAGGTGAAGGCACAGTCCCCCAAATTTTTAATAATATTGCCGGAGCGACGACCGACCGGCATGTTAGCGCCTTATCACGGTGTTCAGCAGTGAAATAGGCTACAGTACGAGCACGCGCATAGGGCTATCTGTTGTATCAGTGTCGTCTGCTACGCTGTTTACTTGAGAGTGGTACACCCCCTGCCACTGCATCTGAATGACATTTTCTTTGTGCCTCACGCTGCTTAGCAACCTTTGGCGGTAGTGAAACGGACTTGCAAGTAAAGAAAAGCAGGGGGTTTGTTGCCCTGAGAAGAACAGCGGAGCAGACGACGCTCCCAAAACATAGTTCCATGCGCGTGCGCGTACTCTCGCCTATTTTGCCGGTGAACACCGTGATAAGGCGCTGACATGCCGATCGGTCGTCGCTCTTGCTATACTACTAAAATAGTTGGGAGGCTGTACACAGTCGTTACAGCTCAGGTCGCTGAGCAACACCATACCGTTACAAATGGAGTAGCCACTAAACATCAGCGTCAGCATGATTGTTGTCGTCATGCTCACTTTCAGGCAGTCTGGAAACGTTTGCCCTTGCAGTGCCAGCAATTTCCGGGAAACACATGTCTCGGTGCCTTTTGGTCAGGACATTGGTGAAATACCGAGTCGGCGTCAACAGGTCGGGATCCCCGCTGCAAGATCCACTTCGCAGCGCATTGTAAACGCAGCTTTGGTAGCGGGTCAAAAGCCTGCGGGTATTAAAGAGAACGTGCAACTGTATCAGTTGCGTACGTGCCGCTGCGCTTTAGAAGTGTGTAAGCAGCTGGGTCCACTTTTGGTGTTCTGTGGAGACGCCTCAGTTTGCTAATAGGGCTTCGTCGTGTTCTGTTGAGACAACTTCGTTTATTTGGGATGCTTGTCTTGAAATAACTTCGTTTGCTTTTAGAAACTCTTCACCGGCACAAGGACTATCGCCCGCATCCCCACATGCTCACGCGGCGCCCTTCTTTTTCGAGGCCCGCGCGCGGCTTTCGCCGCTGACGTCTCCCTCTCCCACTGCGCATGCGCGGTGCCCTGCTCCGCCGACTTCAGCGGCTTCGCTGGTTCGCCTATCACGACAAATAGATCCGGAGGGACTGAGCTTGCTGTGCCGACTCATAAAAGTACCTTTTTTCAAATTTTCGACGGTTACAGTTGGCTGAGTTAGTACAGTACATCGTGTAACGTAGTTAATATAGGGAGTGGTTCCAAAGTAATATGCTGTACCGGGACCTTCTCCTGTTGAGCACAAAGTATCCGGATATCCAACGAAGTACCCGCGATTACGCTTGTTGTCGCGCTAAGCGACGGTACGGCAAGTTGTCGCGATTTACTCCAGCAGGGATTGTGGAGCCACTGATCGCTTCGCCTTTCGGCAAAGATGAGTTCTTACCTGCAGGATTCATTCCGAGTGCCGACTTGTTTCGGGCCTTCGATATTGTGCAACTGAGAATAATAGGACTTCGCGCAAACGAAGTGCGTCTCCCAGACTTCACGTTCTGCGCACGAAGCCAGCGTGGCTGGAGGACGTGTCCATGAAGCTGGAAACGATGAAAAAAACGAGAATGAGGCACGCCTTAAAACGTAAGGTGGAGCAAAACACTGCGAAGCAACAAAGATGGCATACTGGTTTCTTTCGAAGTGCATTCAATGCGGTTTTCTCGTATGTATTTCTGCATGGGCTGGAGTTGCTTTGCCAGGAACTTGCCGTCATCACATCGGGTAGCTTGAATAAGGTCGACCAGGCACAGCTTGTAGTTCCCGTAAACCCTGAAAAGAAAAGAAAAATAGTCGCGCATCTCCTCTCTTTCACTGCAAATGTCGAAATACGATAGCCTTTTGCCACTACTGCCACGTAAACGTCTCTCTTCTCTCTTGCTCACCTCAGCTTAATTCACTTTTGCCACTGATGATGATGATGATGCTTAGTGGCTTCCCCTTTGTAACGTGGTGGCGTTGCACAGCGGCCTTAGTCGCAACGCCACTGTACAATCACCTCGCCAAAAATACAAACAAAATAAATAAACAATAATGTCAAAATAAAAAAATACTTTTACGAAATTTTTGTGCTAGTCTGACTTCTTTGTTCGCATATCTTCCCAGATTGTTCTCTGCTCTTTTCCCACCAACATTCTAACCTTCTTTTAGTAACCTCTACTGCTGTCCAGTTCCCTTTTCCGCTAACCTTAAGGCCAAGGGCTTCCGGAAGCTGGATGGCTCCATTACTGAGGACTGGACAGATACTTTTGCATTCCGTTACAATATGTCGCATGGTTTCTGGCTCATTTCCGCAGCCTGGGCATAGTTCCCTGTACCGGCTCGCGGATAAGCGTTTTTGTCCGCAAGCAACCCGCTCCGGCTTCAAAAAGCAATGCACTCCCTTTGGTATTATCGAATATTTTTTCCCTTGTGATCTCCTGCTTCCCGATCCTGTAGATTTCCAAGGACTTCTTCGCATCCATCCTCTTTCTCCAGGTCGTTGTCTCTGTTTCTTTCATTTCATTTTTATTGCCTTGGTCGTTTCCCCTGCACTTCCAGGTTTCATGTACTTTGTCCTGAGCCGTTCACCCGCCATCTGGTAGAACCTCCCGTTACTATTGGATTACTCGGAGTGCCGCCCGGAGAGGGCGCCGGGGGCGCGTTTTGTATTAGGTGCCGAGTACCTTAGGACCGCACAATGTCCGTCCGCGTCCGTGCGCATAGCTTTTACAATCGAAAAAATCCTACAGGCACCGGCAGGACTCGAGCCTGTGTCTGAGAGACCAGACAGTTAGTGTCAGTCGTCCCATCCATTGGGCTACGACCGTCAGTTAGTACCCGAGAATCAAACGGCTTACTACCGTGAAGAGTACCATAGGACCTCCCAATGTCCCTCCGCGTCCATCCGTGCGCACACCACCATCAAGCGAAATTCGATTTGAACCGTGTGTTGCAGTTTCATTAGGGAATAATCAAGGTGCAACTCACGGCTCAAATCGAATGACGGGTGGGGGCGCAAATCGTATGTCACTCGGGGCGCAACTTGGATGTCATATCGAGTCCCTGTACTCTGCGCCCTCGCCATCATCCACGGAGTGCAGCTGCTGCCATTTTTTTTAAGTGTTCTCGATTTAAACAGATGTTACTAGAAGCGACAACACAACAGATAAGTACTGCGAATGCAAAAGCCGCGGCATTCGATTCGCCGACGTTCGTCTGTACATGTCGCACGCTGACTGTTTCTTGACGTTTGTGTGCTTCTTAGGTTTTCTGGGGGTCACACGTTCGCTCCAATAAACGTCGTTTATAAAAAGAACCCCGCATCGTTTTTGGCTACGCAATAGTATGTACTTCCGCACATCTGCCACGCCGTCCCTCCATGGCAACCTTCCACCACTCAACATACCCTCCGAGGTGGGTCGAAGCAAAAGCACGGCGAAATCTCAACTGGTTACGCCACTGCCCAAGCTTCGTGTTAATACCGCCTGTGACACTCATTCTCTCACAACTGCAAAAATTTTATCATGGCGATCGCATTTTCTGTTCTCTCAAATTCCTTAGAAATCAACCACATCTCGTTTCCTTTTTCCCAAGCTTCGGAGCCTCTTTTCAAGGTGCAGCGGATATGGTCAAGCGTGAGTGGAGGCGAAGTGTTCACATTTTCGTGTACAGCTTACTTCTTGATCATAGCCGTTCTTTGACAACCAATTGCGCAAAACTCTTTCACACTACTTTCATACACTCGTTGTTGAAGCTGGGAGTTTGCTTTATAAGCACTAGTCTGCCTGAGAGACGGTTTTACCAGGGTTCATGAAAAACTATAATACAAAAGACGGCGTCTTTTGGAGGCGACCAACGCAACAATTACGGGGTGTTCGACAGAGTGCGTTCCCAGTGATCATGTTCATCTTGGTATATTGCAGAATGAGAAATGTCGCGTTTATTTGGTCTTTCCAAGTGGTTTCAGGAAGATCTGCCCTTTGAGAAAGATCTTTGAGTTTGTGTACCAGTTATGTATTGACCTCCATCCTTGAATAAGCCTAATATTATCTTTTTCCTGACCAGTCTTGACAAATATGCAGCACATTTATAGATGTATAAGATTGAAAGTATTTCTTTTATGCAAACATGTAACTCAAGAATTCAGCTTATCTTTTGGCTGGAAGGATGAATAGAGGGACAGGCAGGCATACAAAAATTGGCCGCGTATCTGCTCCTTTCGTTGCAAATGTCGACGCAAGACGATAGTCGACTGGCGCCCCTGCGAAGTAAATGCCTCCATTCTCTTTCCCGCTCACCTCTCTTGCTGTTCCTCTCCCGTCTCGTTCCACCCAAGGTAAACACGCTAGAGGCTTGCTGAAGTCAATTTAAATTTACCGCGTTTCACTGGTTCAAGTCGGGTGACTCGATTCTAGCGCTGCCGTACGCCGGGAACGCGCGCGAATTGAGGCACGCTACTACGTTTATAGAACCCCGTCGCCCTACTCCGCGAGCGTTTCAAGCGGAACGTGGATAGCACCTAGTGGAACCTTTCGTTGCTATTGCCGTTTGATTGCTTAAATGCCGCCAGGATCGAGATAGCGCTGGCAAAAGCAGACGAAGGCTTTCTGCCGTTGATGTAGTATTTCATTTGTTATCGCAAAAACCAAGTATCGATGAATTTTTTAATAAAGTAACCCTGCCAATATCACTCATGTATTGATTTGCTGCTGTACATTTGCGTAATGTCTTGTTTTTCTTCAATGTTGACAAGCATGAACAGTAACATCGGTATTAGACGCTTAGATTTGGCAGTTAGTATATAAGACTGTTGCGCAGTTTGTATTTCACTTTGGCCCTGTGGCTGAATCGAGTCATATACCGACAGACCGACATACAGACAGACCAAAATTTCTGCGTTTAAGTAGTCCAAGAAAGATTATCATCTTTAACAACGTATCATTGTTAAATGATACGTTGTTGTATCATTTAACCCAATGGTATGTGTCCTTGGACTATTACGTAGAATTTGCGGCAGCCATCTTGTAATTTAGTTGAGAAAATTCCCAATGCAGCTAAACCCCAACACAGAATCCGAAAAGTGGAATGGCTCGGTTG
This sequence comes from Haemaphysalis longicornis, assembly GCF_048455015.1. Lineage (NCBI taxonomy): Eukaryota > Metazoa > Arthropoda > Arachnida > Ixodida > Ixodidae > Haemaphysalis > Haemaphysalis longicornis. Next base: position 27,244,694 of record NW_027526225.1, read on the forward strand.
GTGGGCTCGGCAGCACCGCAATGGACCGAGCTAATCTTCCTCGCTTCTTTTTGGTGCAGTTTCTCGGACTTTGGTGCCTACAGCTCTCGGAACCACCCGGTGTGCGCGTCGCTTGCCCTGCCACGGTCGACACCGTGGGTCTGCCGTTCACGGGCCGTCTTTCGACATGGAAGGCGGACGAAGCGGCAGCTACCGACACCGAAAGGCCACGCGCATCCAGATCTACGCAGCCGCCTCACTTCCACTGGCCATATCTGGTGACATCTTGGCGATGCCGCACCTATCTGGAAGCCGGGACGTCCTGCACGGCGCATGCGTTCAACCTGGATAAAGCTCGCCCGGATCGTCACGGCGCTGCAGTGGGCTCGGCAGCACCGCAATGGACCGAGCTAATCTTCCTCGCTTCTTTTTGGTGCAGGTAACAAACCGCTATTGTCTTTTTGCTAAGCGAACTAGTTACCGTGCCCTAGTTGTGCTGCCGAGCCCACACTGGTTTTGTACTTTTGCTTATGACTGTACAAACGCGCTTGTGCAGCTTCTTCTGTTAGCTGGCGATGTTGAGATGAATCCTGGGCCTGACTCCTCCCACTCTTCTAACTCTGCCGACGTTTCGTCGCAAATGCTCAAGGCACTTAAAGAATTGCATTCTGGTCAGTCGGCTATGTTACAGCAATTAAAAGCGATTCAGACAACGCTAGTGGAGCATGAAAAGACCTTCAGAGTAATGAAGGAACGGCTAGATAAGGTCGAGTCAGACCATGCTTCCCTAGAGACTATGAGGCCGCTACTGACGGGACTGCAGTCGGATGCTGATAACAATGCTCATCATATAAAAGTGTTGACGGCTCGAATCAATGACTCAGAGAACAGATCAAGGCGCAATAACCTGGTATTTTATGGGCACCAGGATACCCAAAACGAATCGTGGGAAGAGTCGGAAAAAATAGTAATTGAGCACTGCAATCGCCTCCTTCAAACTACCGTTCAACCCTGTGACATTGAAAGGGCCCATCGCATAGGCACGTTCCGCGCCGGAAAGTGCAGACCAATAATAGTTAAATTCGCGCATTTTAAATATAAGGACCCTATACTGTCACTTAGCAGTAAGCTTAAAGACACCGACTTCAGCATTTCTCAGGATCTCTCCCCGACAGTACTTGCCTTGCCCGTAAGCGCCTAATTGAATTTGGGAAAACTCAAAACTCGAGTTACAAGCTACGCCATGAAACACTGACCGTAAACAACAAAACGTATGTATTTGATCATGCTTCAAATACGATTGTCGAAAAGAGTTCATAGCAGCCAACAAATAAACTACGCGGGCCACGTCCTTCCCATCAGTCTTTATCATTTTTGATAACCCACATACGAAGTGTGTCATTCCGAAGCGGGATAAGCTATGCGACTTGATAAATTCCTCATCATCAAATATTGTGCTACTGACAGAAACGTGGCTTAACTCGTTAATCGAAGAGACGGAAATATTGCCATGTCTCCCTGACTTTGACATATTTCGCAAGGACAGGGATAACAACTTGCGCGGTGGCGGTGTCCTTGTAGCCACGAAACGCGACCTACGCTGCGTGCGCATCAATATTAGATCGCCATTAGAAATTGTTTGGCTCTGCTGCCACGCATCCCACCCGCGCATCTTGATTGGAGTTTGCTATCGCGCTCCTAGTACTGACACTTCTTTCGTACGTCTGTTTCATGAAAATTTGAACCAACTAAGAACGACCCGCCCAAACAGTCCTATATTGTTATTTGGCGACTTTAATTTCCCTAGTATAAATTGGTCTGATACTGCTTCTATGTCATCAAAAAATACCCCCCTGGCGAGTTTATCGACACGTGCCTCACCTTCGGATTGTCCCAACTGGTCACTCAGCCTACGCGTGTTACCGACCACTTGTCTAACATATTAGATCTTGTCTTAACTTCACACCCTGAGAACGTCTCCCCTATCACCTAACTGCGTGGCCTGAGTGATCATTTGGTTGTGCACGCTTCATTCTCATGCAGTTTACACAGAAGTAAAAAAACCAGAAAAACACTTACGTTGTACGATAAAGGGGATTACGACAGTATGAACCGGAACTTATCAACGTTCTTTGAAAACTTTGCAGCCAGCTTTGCGCAGCGCTCACTTGAATCCAATTGGCTTCTTTTTAAATCAGAGATGCAACGCCTAATACGCCTTTATATTCCTACTAAAACGATATCTGAACGCCCGAGTTCTCCGTGGTTTAATACATCCCTTAAACGCTTAAACAATAAAAAAAGCGATTGTTCCGGGCAGCAAAGAATTCTAACACCAGTCAAGCCTGGCAGAAATATTACGCCGCTGAAAACGATTACAAAACCTCAACCGCCCACGCTAAACAAAGTTTCTTCTCTGTCACCTTACCCTCTATGCTACGCACTGAAGCGAAGCGCTTCTGAAAAACTATTAATCCCCGTGCATCTAACTGTGTTTCGCTGTGCGATAGCTCTGGACTCCCTACCCCGGACCGTGAAGTACCAGATATATTAAACAACGCATTTAGCGCGGTTTTTACGCGTGAACCCTTGAATGACCTTCCCACTGTCCCTTCTTATAATAACCCCTCCACATGCCGAGTATTATGTTTGAACCACAAGGCGTAGTCAAAGTAATTGACTCGCTGAAAAATTCATCATCTGTTGGTATTGATGGTATAAATGCTAAAGTGCTAAAAAACACCAAACACATGAGCAGCTTGTTTCTCTCACTCATTTTTCAACAGTCTCTGAACACAGGATCCGTTCCCTATGACTGGCGCATCGGTAAGGTCATCCCAGTATTTAAAAAGGGAAATCGTTTGAGCCCTAATAATTACCGTCCTCTTTCAATTACCAGTGTCTGTTCTAAAATCATGGAGCATATATTGTATTCGCACATTGCCAAATTTTTGAATTCCATCAATTTCTTCAATCCTAATCAGCATGGTTTCCGTAAAGATCATTCTTGCGACACTCAGCTTGCCATGTTCCTTCATGACGTACATTCATGCCTAGACCGCAACATTCCAACTGATGCAATCTTTATTGATTTAGAAAAGGCATTCGATAAAGTCCCACATAATCGCCTACTGCTAAAATTGTCTCGGCTTAATTTGGACCCATTAGTTTTGAATTGGATAAGCGCATTTCTAAGTGACCGCCAGCAATTTGTCCACGCCACTTCGCATACATCATCACTCACGCACGTGCTCTCCGGTGTTCCCCAAGGAACCGTCCTGGGGCCACTTCTTTTTCTCATACATGTAAATGATCTCCCCATAAATCTTACGTCGAACGTCCGCCTTTTCGCTGACGACTGCGTCATTTATCGCCCTATAAGTAGTCGCTGTGACATATCCGCATTAGAAGAAGACCTATTTCGCGTGCAGGATTGGTGCAATAACTGGCTGATGTCTTTAAATATCCAAAAAACTGTGCACGTTTCTTTCCACCGCCGCCGCAATTTTGTGCAACCTAAGTATACTATTAACAACATTGCTATTGGTTCTGCTGACTCGGTTAAATACTTCGGTGTCCATATATCCCACGACTTAAACTGGTCCTGTCACATTAACCACATAACGAACTCGGCTAACCGTGCTCTTGGCTACCTGCGTCGTAATCTTGGCCTAACCCCTCCCTCAATAAAATTACTTGCATACGTAACTTTCGTGCGGCCTAAATTAGAATATGCAAGCGCTATCTTCGATCCTTACCAAACTTATTTGATCAACACCCTCGAATCTGTCCAAAATCGAGCCGCTCGATTTATTTTGTCTGATTACTCCCACTATTCAAGCGTTTCAGCGTTAAAAGCAGAACTTAACCTTCCTACACTTCAATCTCGCCGCAAAATAGCTCGACTGTGTCTTTGCTACAAATTCTTCCACTCGCAACAACTTAGAAATCAGTACATCCAACTAGCCCACCGTATTTCCCGTACTAGTCACACCAATGCAGTCTATCCGGAACGTGCCCATACTAATACATTTCAACAATCATTTTTCATACGCACATCCCGAGACTGGAATGACCTGCCTGCTGCAGTTGCTACCATCATTGACCAATCTCGTTTCAAGCTCGCCCTTGAAGAAGTGCCGCCATAACTAGTGTACCCATTCTGTTGCTGTCGGTACGTTGTTGTAACCCTCCTTTCTAGTACTGTATCATACCCACCCCTTATATAGGGGTGGGTATGGCGGCAAGAAGTGCCGCCATAATTACTGTGCATCGTCTGTTGCCGTTACCATGTTGTTACCCTTTTTTCAAGTGCTGTGTCATGCCCACCCCTCATGTAATGTCCCAATGGGACCTTTGAGGAATCAATAAATAAAATAAATAACTAAACCGCTGGACTAAGCAGTCCTGTGGTGAAAGCAGCACTTACGAGCAGGTGAGCTCGTCGTTGTCCAAGCGGTTGAGAGGAACTTGCGATTTGAAAGTAGAATCGCACACATTCTGCGCTGGTCCGAAGCGGTTGGCATCGCAAGCGGCGTCATCTGGAAGAGGTAGTTTTATTTAAAGAGGCCCTGAAAGGCGTTTTGAGCACACCAAATGAACTAGCGCAATCGTTAGATTGGGTCGTCAACGTCATCTGTGCCAAGTATTGGCGATGAGATGTTTGATTGGCGCCCCCTAACTCTGACGTCGGCTTAGGGACTCACGCCGCTGTCGTCTGCAACACTCCGCTTATGAGGGGCAGCAGTGCCTGAGCTATAAATCGCGCGCTTTGACGCTTCAGCTCATTAAAAGGCGCATTTCTAGCAAGTTAGTTGTTTTTGCCAGCTTATGACACCTCTGAATAATTTCAAGCTGCACCATACGAGGAGAGAGAACAATTTTCTTCAGAGCATTGGCCAGAAGATCGTGTGTAACTCGTCTTTTCTAGCTTATTAGCGAGTTTCAGTGCTCAGAGCTCCTAGATAAGTATTCAAAATGTGTAGGCTTCCGTACAGTATTTTTAGATGCTTTTATGAATACTTAACAGTCTAATGCTACGTACCAAGCAGCGGGCCAAGCAGTGGGCCATCGCACAGCAGGAAATAAAACGGCTGTCTTCTATTTGCTTTGTTGTTGTTGACTAATATGAAATGAATGTATTTGTTTTTGTTTTTTTTGCGCCCAACGCTATATTTTTTTCTGCACCGTCACAAACGTCTTATTAGGAGGTTTGGAGACGTTTGGAAAGCTCACATAGCGCGGATATTTTCTTCAGGGAGTATGGCATACATTCCCTTCATCACAAAGTGGATTTCACGGCTGCGGCTGAGAAGGTGCTGATCCGCATCGTGCCTTATTTATTCATGCGTAAATAAAATAGGAGCGTTTGTGCTGCGCCACAGCGATCGAGCCCCGGACAATGTTGTCCAGAGTATTCGAAGGCGGCTTTTGTGCTCCGAATTTCTATCGCAACCATCGTTATCATAACAAACTGACTGTCAGCCCGAACAATTATGACATAATTACGGTGTCGAAGGCTTGATATACTGGCTAACGAACGCAGTAAATAGTATATGTGCATATATTACAAGAACCCAAACGTATTAAAATTTCCAACCAGATCTTTATTGTTTTCCAACCCTTCCAGGCGTAACGAACAAAGCCTGGTCTACTCAAAATGGCGTTCTATGAATTAAAAAAAGTTACTCTTACTCCCTCGTCCTGTACTGAGTACCTGGCCCACTAATCAGCTCGATTTTACTGTTTAGTTTTCTTTTCCTCCAACGCCTCCTCCTCTTGAGTGCAGTTTTCGTATAAAGCATATCTCCGAGACAAAGATACTGGAAAAGAGCAGATATCAGAAGGCCCGAGAATTGCTCGAGGCGCATCGGATCAGATTGAAGGGAAGTGGTTGTGTTAGTGACACTTCGGTGGTATTGTTCAAAGCTGAGGGGCGGTTTTTAGATAAATTCTTGCGCTGGCGTTGTGGGCATCTCTACTGCGAATGTCGGGATGTGTGTATAAATGTACGTTGCGGTCGCTGCTATTAAACGGTTGGAAGTGTAGTGCCTGTCCGTGCCTTCTTTCTTGTATATTGTGTTTTTGCGCCACTCAGTATGTTTGTAGACCTCAACCAACACGCCCAGCAACACGTTCTCTTGAAGTACCGTTCTTCTACAGCGGGCCCAGCTTTCTGTGTTTCATCACCTCATCCTGACATCAACGCATTGGTGTGCCACATCGTACGGGCTACTTGCCGCTCAAGGAGCATCGGAGTCTGCATAAGAAAAGGCATTCCCCCAAAATATGTGAGTCTCCTGCCGTGTGGCATCGTTCAAACATCTTGGAAACACATAAAACGTCTAAACAAGCTGATCCGACAGGAGCTGAAAAGGGTAATCCGGTTGTTGAATGATTGGGTGCGCATCTCATGTTATATGCAAGACCCCCCACCCCTGGTTGGCGGAAAGGAAACATGGGCAGTTGAAGCGGTTCATCACCCAAATGGTTGAAGTCTGGTGGCAGCACACCCTCACGGATCTACTGAAGGACCCGTTCAAAAAACAACCAAGGAAACGAACCGGAGGTTTTTCTACATTTGAGGACACCTACTTTCCTGGTAACATCGCGAGGCTCCTGGAGAAAGCACCTAAGTTTGGAATTGAACCTTGCATACCCCCTCAAGAACTTTTGGCGCTCAACAGGCGTGTGGCTAACAAGGCTGAGAAGGAAGATGGTGAACGTTGCCTCCTAGAAGGAGTGGACTGTCTGTTGAAGTCGGCACCTGATCATGGTCGAAAAGGCGAATTACGGTTGTTGCATGGCGTTGTAGACTACTTCAGAGATAATGATCTGTCTCTTTTACAGTCAGATAAGGAAGGAGGATTTGTAGCGATGGCTAAGGGCACGTTCAGTCAGAAGGCACTGCAGGCAATTAACAAGCACTTTCGCCCTGTTAAGGTTGCTTCTGCCAAAATTAAATCTTCTACCTTAAAGTTATGCAGCAGTCTGAGGCTAACGAAGCTTGTCAGTAGTGCTTCCAAGTGTAAGAATAACTCGCTGTCTGTCTTTTTCACGGCCAAGACGCACACACGTGACATGCCATTTGGAACGATAATAAGTGGGAAAGGTACTTGGCACCTTCATGTTGGTCAATTTCTGCTAAAAGCCTTAAACTGCTTGACAGTCGCTGATCCTTTTCTCACGAAGAAATCTGATGATGTGGTCGATTTTTGAAGGGATAAACAGTCTATCGGATATATGTTCTCGGTAGACGTTGAAGATTTGTTTTATTCGATTCCCTACGAAGAACTTTTCGAAAGCGTAACTTCATGTATTGATGCCAGTGGCGTAATTCCCTTTCAAAATGGTATCGTCATGACGGTTGACAACTTTTTAACCTTGTTAGATGCGTATCTTAACAGCACATTCATATCATTTGACAAACGCGTGTATGGGCAGAAAAAGGGTATTTGTATTGGTTCGTGCATCGCCCCTATCCTGTGTAATATATTCTTAGCACAGATAGACCAGGCATTAGAGCGTGTTTTTAGTCCTCTTTTCGTGTTGAAGGTTTTTAGATATTGCCGCGAACCATGTAAGGGTTTGTTTATTTATTGTTTGTTTTTACTGCCGGGCCACGCCCGGTTGTATTATCTGCGTTCCAAACGAAGCGCGTCTTCGATTCTTTACTTTTATTCCGCAGGGGCTATCACATTCAGATAAGCATACTGTTTCACTCTAACGTGACTATCCCAGAATAATCTTCTGTGGTCTACAGTGTTCTGGATGTAAATCGACGGTTCCAGAAACACTTGCGCCGAAAGATAAAAGCCTGCAGAGCAGTAACGCCGCGCCATTCGACTCTCGACGCTCGACTACACACGTCACTTTCTTGACTGCTGTTTCGCCGCCTGTGTATTATTTGAGTTGTTAGGGGAACACAAGTTCGCTCCAATAAACTTATTTTCTTTGAAGACAACTGCGTCGTCTTTGGCTTCGTGACACCTGGTGGAACTGCGGGGTACGCACCCTTCATGAGCTCTACAACCTCTGGAAGCCGCCAAGCCAGTCCAACTAGAGCCAGCCTCCGCCTGCAAGGTTTGCCACCCGAGCTGGGTCTACTACCAGAGAAAGCGAAGAGGAAAGACGTCGCAACCTGCACCATGGTCACAATCCTCCCGTCGTTCTGCAGCAACCTCGGGAGCCCCCATCATTCGGATGATCCCCCGGAGAAGACCCTGAGGACTGGTTGGAGAAAATGGAGCGCGTCCGCATCTTTAACAGGTGGGATGACAAAGAAACTTTCCGCTATTCTTCTATTTAGAAGATACGGCCCGAACGTGGTTTGAAAACCATGAAATCTCCCCACCTGACTGGACTCTCTTTAAGAGCGAGTTGCTCAAAACGTTCGCCACCGTCGTGCGGAAAGAACGAACCGCCCTTTTGTTGGAAACGCGCACGCAACACCACAGCGAAGGGGTCGTGATATTCGTTGAGGATATGAAGCAACTATTTCGCCGCGCGGACCCCGAAATGACGGAAGAAAAGAAGCTACGCTTCTTAATGCGCGGTGTGAAAGAGGAACTGTTTGCTGGACTTGTCCGCAACCCGCCCAAAACCGTCGCCGAATTCGTGACCGAAGCCACTACAATTGAGAAGGCCCTCGAAATTTGTGCTACTGAGTATGACCGGAACTTAGTTGGCACGGCCAATGCGAATTGCGTCGACAGCATGCGCATTCCCGCAGATAGCCTACGCCAGACTATCCGCGCAATAGTGAGGGAGGAGCTGCGGACATTTCTCCCCATGCCGCCATAGCCACAAGTCGCTACCCTTACCGACGTAATTAGGGAAGAAGTGCAACAAGCGTGGGGAACTTCTACGCCAAACGAAGTACCCCGCGAGCCACAAGCTATGACATTCTCCGCGGCTGTTCGTCGACCCCGCTCTGCTCCAACACGTCGTCAAGATGCCCCGCCGTACTGCCGCCCACTGTCGCCCGCCCGACCCCCGGTAGCCTGCAACCAGACGCCGAGGAAGACGGACGTAAGGCGAACTCCCGATAATCGTCCTCTGTGCTACCATTGCGGAGAGGCCGACCACACCTACCGTTGCTGCCCATACAAGAGACTCGGACTGCGTGGTTTCTCTGTCGACGCACCTCGCCCTCTCCCTGGACAACGACCACGTGAGATCGACGACTACCTATCTCAAACCAGCCGTGGCACAGCCCGTTTCAACCGTTCGCCGTCGCCCTACCCATAACAATCACCGATCCGCCGTAGCAATGCTGACTTTTCACGTGGAAGGTCCCCCAGCCCATGCTGGGGAAACTAAAAGCCGCAACTTCGGGAGGTAAAGTTGCACAACGGCGGAAAAATGAATACCCTCCAACGAAGCAGCGACTCGCTGAAGACCATGATTCACGACATGCCCCGGCCCCGACGACCCAAAATAACCCTGACGTGACTCCCGACCCCGACGACAGCAAAACGGCGCGACGCGTACCCGACATGACCGAACCTGCCGATTAGAATACAACGAAGAACACAAAGCACACTGCCTGACCGTCAACACGCAGAAGCCGAGATACGACGCCACGACGCACCCGGAACTCGAAGAAGGCAGCGTCCGACGTTCAGCTGTCCAGCGACGGCTTTGAAGTAGTCGCCCTCATAGACACGGGAGCCGACTACTCAGTCATGAGCGGAAATTTTGCGTCTAAGCTGAAGAAAGTTATGACCAGATGGGACGGTCCGCACATTCGCACAGCAGGAGGCCACCTCGCGACGCCAAGTCGAGCGTGCACATCGCCCGTCACCATAGACGGCACAACGTACCATGCGGTGTTTGTCATTTTGCCTAACTGCTCCCGCGACGTAATTCTTGGAATGGACCTTTTGACAGACAACGGTGCAATAATTGATCTGCAGAACAAGTCCATAATTTTTTTCCTCCCATCGCTCCATGACGCCGGAACCGAACCCGGAACACCGTGCTGCTTTAAGGATCGCCGATGATCATGTCACCCTGCCACCCCGCACAAGCTCGATGATCACCGTCTACTGTGAAGATGCTGTTCCTGACGTCGACGCTATCGTAGAGAGTGACCAAAGGTTGCTCCTCGACCTCGCAACGTCTCCGTTAAGAGGCATTGCGAGCTTTACACAACGCCAATCCAAAGTTTTGGTCACTAATTTCAGCGAGGAATAGCAGCATTTAAACAGGGGCGCTGCAATTTCATTCCTCGAAGAAACGCAAGAAGAGATGTGATCGAAGTCACCGACTTTGAATGCGCACATGAAGATACCTCCAAGCTTCCGAATCTCTTCGACGTGAATCCGGCGTTGCCGCAAGAAGAACGAAAGAAATTACTGGATTTGCTGCACCGCTACAGAGAGTGTTTTTCGTCGAACTCCAAACTACGTAAGACACGTCTAGCGAAGCACCGAATAATAACCGAAGATGGAGCCCGACCTACCCTACAGTCACCGTACCGCGTCTCTTCACGCGAGCGGGAAGCCATCCGGACTCAAGTCGACGACATGCTCAGCGACGGCATTATACAGCCATCGAAAAGCCCCTGGGCTTCGCCTGTCGTACTCGTGAAGAAAAAAGGCGGCACATTAAGGCTTTGCGTTGTCTACCGGCGACTGAACAAAATCACCAAAAAGGACGTTTACCCCCTCCCCCGAATCGACGACGCCCTCGACCACCTCTGCCACGCGAAGTACTTCTCATCGATGGATCTGAAGACCGGCTACTGGCAAATTGAAGTGGACGAGAGAGACCGGGAGAACACTGCATTTATAACCCCGGACGGCCTATACGAGTTCAAGGTGATGCCGTTTGGGCTGTGCACGGCGCCAGCAACGTTTCAACGAGTCATGTACACGGTGCTAGCTGGCCTGAAGTGGCACACCTGCCTCGTATACCTCAACGATGTTGTGGTATTCTCCCGGACTTCCGACGAACACCTTGCAAGGTTGCAGTCTGTACTCGAGGCCATCCGTACGTCGGGGTTAACGCTGAAGTCTGAAAAGTGCCGCTTCGCGTACGAGGAACTCAAGTTTTTGGGCCATGTCAACGCCGTGGGAGTCCGGCCTGATCCGGCAAAAACTTCCGCCATAGCGAACTTCCCAAGACCGAAAGATAAGAAGGGCGTGCAGAGATTTCTGGGACTATGCGCATACAACAGGCGCTTCATCGCAAACTTCGCCAGCATTGCAGAGCCACTCACCCCCTTGACGAAAGATAGCACCCCTTTCAGCTGGGAAAATGCCCAAAAAACAGCCTTCTGTGAGCTGCAACAATGCCTGCAAAGCCCGCCTGTGCTCGCGTATTTCGACGAAAACGCCCGAACGGAAATACACACGGGCGCCAGTGATATAGGCTTGGGTGCCGTGCTCGTACAAAAGCAAAGCGGGTGCGAGAAAGTAATCGCCTATGCCAGCCGTGGTCTGTCCAAGGAAGGAAGAAACTACTCAGCTTCTGAGGAAGAGTGCCTCGCGATTATAAGGGCCATTTCAAAATTTCACCCATACGTGTATTGAAGACCATTGAAGGTTGTGACAGACCACCATGCGCTGTGTTGGCTCACCAATTCGAAGGACCCCATCTGTCCGTCTTTGTAGGCGGAGCTTACGCCTGCAAGAATTCGACGTTACAGTAGTCTATAAATCCGGGAGAAAACACTCCGACGCCGACTGGTTGTCCCGGGCCCCCGTCGACCCACCACCAGAAGACTCCGATGAAGACAGCGCGTTCTTCGGAGTCGTGACTGAGAGCGATCTGGCCACCCAGCAGCGTGCCGACCCCGATCTACGCGTCATGATCAACTACCTCCAAGGATGCAACGTCGCCGGGCCCAGGGCTTTCGAACGCAACTTACCTGCATTCAGCATGAAAAAATCCGTCCTCGTGAAGAAGAATTTCAGCCCCGGAACGAGAGAAAATTATCTTCTTGTCATCCCGGCAGATCTTCGTGACGAAATTTTGGAAGCGTGCCACAACGACCCGCCTTCCGGGCATCTCGGCACAGCTCGCACAATTGGATAAATAAAGATGAAGTACTACTGGCCGACGTCACCCACTACGTCCGGAGCTGCCGTGACTGCCAGCGACGAAAAAAGCCACCGACGAGGCCCGCCGGACTTCTGCAGCCGATCGGCGTCCCATCTAGGCCCTTCCAACAGATTGGAATGGACCTTCTGGGCCCGTTCCCTACATCCTGATCCGAGAACAAATCGATTGTTGTAGCGACAGACTACATGACACGCTACGCAGAGACCACCGCTCTTCCAAGGGGGACTGCACAAGAAGTCACAAATTTCTTCATAAGCCAAGTTGTGCTGCGACATGGAGCCCCGGAAGTCCTAATCACGGACCGCGGAACGGCCTTAACTGCGGAGCTGATGCAAGGAATATTACGCTACAGCAACACGGATTGCCGAAGAACGACGGCGTACCACTCCGAAACGAACGTACTAACGGAACACCTGAACAAGACAATCGCGGATATGCTGTCAATGTACGTCGACGTTGAACATAAGACTTGGGACGAAGTGCTCCCGTATGTCCGTATGTCACCATTGCGTACAAGACGGCTGTCCAGGAAACTACGCAGATGACGCCGTTCGAGCTTGTCTACGGAAGACGGCCGACTGCGATGCTCGACGCCATGCTTCCGCACGTAGAAGACGACGACCTCAACGCCGACGTCCAAGTATGCCTTCAGCGTGCGGAGGAGGCCCGCCAGCTGGCTCGAGTTCGTACAACAGACCAGCAGCTGGTGGATGCCGGGCGCTACAACCTCCGACGCCGAGACGCCGAGTACCACCCTGGGGATCGTGTGTGGGTTTGGACTCCCATCCGTCGACGCGGACAAAGTGAGAAGCTTCTGCGACGGTATTTCGGACCCTACCAGATTCTACGACGTGTCGGCCAACTTACATACGAGGTGATCCCCGATGGTGATTCGTTACTATGCAAGATGACGGACTTTTTTTTTTGTTCGTTCGGACTGTCTTTTATTTTAGCATCGGGTCGATTCACCCTTAGAGGGGGGGGGGGTGTAATGCCGCGAACCATGTAAGGGTTTGCTTATTTAGTGTTCGTTTTTACGGCCGGGCCACGTCTGTCTGTGTTATGTGCGTTCCAAATGAAGCGCGTCTTCTGTTCTTTACTTTTATGCCGCACGGGCTATCACATTCAGATAAGGGGACTGTTTCACCCTAACGTGACTAGCCCAGAATAATCTTCTGTTATCTACAATGTTCTCGCTCGATGTGAATCGACGGTTCCAGAATCCAGAAACACTTGCGCCGAAAGATAAAAGCCTGCAGAGCAGACGCCGCAGCATTCGACTCTCGACGCTCGACTACACACGTTACTTTCTTGACTGCTGTTTCGCCGACTGTGTATTCTTTGAGTTGTTAGGGGAGCACAAGTTCGCACCAATAAACTTATTTTCTTTCAAGACAACTCCGTCGTCTTTGGCTTCATGACATCTGCGTCGTCTTTGGATTTGTGACATGTAGATGATTTTTTAATTGTTTTTAGCAAACAGAGTTCTGTGACGCAACCTGACTTGGTGAAATGTGTTTTATACGATTTTAAGCGCTTTGGAAAAGGCCTGACTTTTTAGTCATGAGGTGCCGCATGATGATGCCATTCAGTTCTTAGACCTGAATATTAAGGTGTTGCAGGTGCATGTGTGTATCCTTTTGACCTCGGTCTCGAAAAGAACTGTTACCCGTATGACTCTGCACACTCTAAGTTAGTTAAGCGGGCTATTGCTAGTCTCTACCTTGAGGAAATCGTGCGCACACATGATGCAGTCACGTTTTGAACATCAGGTTAAGCGACTTTTGTCAGCTGGCTTCCCTTTGTCGGTCGTGAATGCGGTGGCGGAAACACTCCTTCAAAAAGTGAAGGGTAGTAAGCCAAGAACGAATGCGCAGCCAAGAAATGACAAGCGACCTGAAGTGCTTCCGTACCTTCACAAGGTGTCGCATAACATAAAAAATGTTGCGAAGAGGTACGGTGTCCCTGTCTTTTTTTCTGCTCCGAGTAAGCTCGGCCAACTTTGCTCTCGCATTGCTACTACTAGCGCAAAAAGAGGGCCTGCGAAAAACGACATGAGAAGCCATTCGTTGATTGCACTGTAGGGGTGGTTTATGAAATCCCCCTCACCTGTGGAAAGTCCTACATCGGCAAAACTGGGAGATGTTTGAACGACCGCCTAAGGGAGCATGCGCAAAATTTAAAGTTTACTAATAGCGCCCATTTGACAGCGCATTGTGATTCCTGCACAAAGTGTGAGCCACGATTTTCCGAGACAAAGATACTGGGAAAGAGCAGACATCAGAAGGCCCGAGAAATGCTCGAGGCGCATCGTATCAGATTGAAGGAAAGTGGTTTTGTTAGTGACACTTCGGTGGTATTTTTTAAAGCTGAGGGGCGGTTTTTAGACCAATTCTTGCGCTGACGTTGTGGGATGTCGGGATTGCGTATTGCGTATGTCGGGATGTGTGTGTAAAGGTACGTTGCGGTCGCTGCTATTAAGCTGTTGAAAGTTGATTGATTGTTGGGGTTTAACGCGCCGACACAACGCAGGCGATGAGGCGCGCCGTAGTGGAGGGCTCCGGATTAATTTTGACCACCTGGGGATCTATATCGTGCGCCGAAATCTCGTACACACGGGCGTTTTTGCTTTTCGCCAGCTGTTGAAAGTGTACCGCCTGTCCATTTCTTCTTTCTTGTGTATTGTGTTTTTTCGCCACTCAGTATGTTTGTCGGAAGAAATGGTTGTGGGAAATGTACCGAAATATCTCTCCAGGTCTGAACATAGTGTGACTGTATCTCTACCGTAGACGTGACTCGTTTTGCTCAATAAACCTCCATACTGGTTAGAAGCCTGGTATAAAACCAGCACGCACCTTTACACACAGTGGGTTATTTGGAACTCAACGTACAGTTTTTGCAGCCCATAGTGCATGTCGGGATACATTCATGCCGTGACAGCGTAAACTGATCTGATATAATATTTTCGAGCGTTCGGCAAGGTTGCAAAAACTGTTTTACCTTACGTATGATTACCGGGAATTGTACATAATGCCTTCTGCCAAAGCGACAGCGCCGAAGGCACGGAATTTGTTTTGGTCTTGTATTTTCGCTGCTGTCGGTTACTAGGAGCAGGCTGTTCCCTTTGATCGAAGCCTCGCTCTGACTCTTCGCGCTCCGCACACGACCGGCTTCGCAAGGAATGGGGCGACGCCGCTAATGTTTCTTCCGTAGCGGTATCAAAAACTTCGTAGCGGTATCACGCGCTCAGCTAGTGTATGTGATTTTAAGTCTTCTATTACGATAAAAAGTTACGCACACGCAAAATCTCGTGTGGACAAGCGTCACACGCCAACCGAGCGCAAAGAAGCGGCAGGGAGAGCGAGCCCGAGTGAAGCAAACGACTAATGCGGGAACCCCTAAGCCGACGTCACGGAGGCACGCTTCCCAGCGCCGCCTGTGGTCGCGCTCGCCGCCAATTACTCTTTTACGCGCAGCGGAAAGCTCACACTTTTGTTGCAATGTTTGTCGCCCTTTTCCTCCCCTTCCCTGCGCGTTTTTGGACGCCGCCATCTCCACATGTCTACGTCATCGATTGCGTAGAGTGTGCGTCATGAGTTAGGCGTCATGAGTTAGGCATCCTGCTTTTGGGCGGATTTTTCACGCATTTCGGGCAAAGAGATGTCTCGTCTGCTCAGCGTCAGCTCGCCGGCTGATCTGCCAGCGGAGTGCCGGAGTGCTTGGACATTTTAAGACTATCTATGTAAACAAACGCTTAACTGTTTGTATTGAATGCGACACGGCCATAACATGACATGAATATTATCTTGCCTGAGTACGTTCCATATAGAAAACGTTGAAGAACCGTGGCACTACTTTCGTGCAATCGCAGAGAACGCCCCGAGCCGAATGCCCGGTTTTGACGCATACATTTGATTCAACTTCAAAACAATCCAGAGATGCGTTTCGAACGAACACAACGTCACAGCATACGTCAGCGATGTTACTACGATACAGATCTGCGTGAGGGCGATGTGTTAACCACTCGACGTATTTAAAAACGCCGGGGCAAAGAACTTGGTTCATCGGCAGCAAATTACTGTCCACAGAAGAGCGCAACCGTGGATGGTTGTCGCGCTACTTGCCGCCATGTTGGAAACGCAAGTTGAAATAGCACCCCGTCCGCTAAACGCAGAAGCGTATAACGTACGGCGCATGCGCAGGGTGAACGATGCAAAAAAATAGCGCTCGCTAACTGTTTGCGTGCGGCTGCGTACGTTCACCAGACATGGGTGCAGCTTGTCAGAACACGTGTGCACGTTCCTCGAATGCGACGCTGGTTTGCTCTGCGCCTTCCCGTTCATCGCCGCTGATAAAGCGATCCGAACCGGTGCGTTTTGTGCACGGGTTTTGTATCGGTTCAAAATGTCTTTTTCACATGCCGCTGGTTGGAATTACCATTTCCGCAAAATAAGACCCGGCACCAGCGGGGCCACATCTGGGACGGCGCTTTTTAGAAAAACAGTGCGCGGTGCATCAAAGGGAACGAGCGCACGATTCTCCCCGTGCGGCTGCGAGTTCGCCACCGATAAAAAGTCACGTGCCGCCAATAGAAACTGCAGCAACGTACACCGCGAAAGGGCGAGTCCAGGCCTTTCGTTCGCTTTTCCAGCCTTGAGCGGATTGCGGGATCCATGGTGTCAACAAAGATTAAAAAGCCTAAAGAGGTTGCCCGTAGCAGACGGCAGTCTGAGGAGCGGAATAGCGGAAGTGCGTCACCGCTGAAGAGCGCAGCATCGTGGGAGGGAAAACTCGCGCGTTGTCATCAGCGGGAAAAAAGTTGAAATGAGGAGGAAATGCGGCGCAACAATAATGTGCGGTTTTTGATTTACGATTTCTCAGCTAATACGCATCGCTTAACAAAAATTCTTGCGGGAGCAGATTGCTAATACATTGCTTTATTAGGCTACATGTACATCCATGCATCGGCAGAAGGTATTTCAGGACCCCTTTAAGCATCCGGTAACACCGAAAGGGCTGCTATTACTGTTCAACCGAAAAATCGGATGCGAAGATAACATCGTGCTGAAAATCCGTCAAAATGTCTTAACCGTGTACACGCACACGGTGACTTGAATATGCCCTTTGCCCCCCCCCCCCCCCCCCCAGCTTGCTTTAAAGGCCCTTATATGAAAAACGTACATCCTACAGGTTTCCACGAAGCCAAGGTAACCCAACTTAGCTCTAAGCCTATCGGCGCTAACATGAACACAGCGCAAAAAGAAGACGTAGATTGCCTGATATACATTATAAATCGCCGCGGGGGGGCTAACCCCCACGTTTCACAACGACTAAAGGCCCAACCACATGCACGCGCAAAATCGACGTACTCACGCAACGACGTACGCCTGCGGCGACTTACGCCGCTGCCTTTACGCCGACCGACGACGTCAGAGAGGGCGAGTCACCACATGTCGCCGCAACGCGCGCGTAAACCAATGCGCCGCGCACTGTGGCTCAACTACCCTGTACTCAGGTTTGTGGCGACCAGTTCAACTACATTTTAACTCAAATAAAACAAATAATGCCTATTCTCACAAAAGTACGTACATTTAATATAGAAACAACTAAAACAGTTCTTGGGACATGAAAAAAACGTTAAGGATTAGTATGCATACTTGGCAGGCACAACCCCCCCCCCCCCTACATTTGGCATAAACTTCCTTGCTCCCATAGTTGTTCGTTGCCTCGCGTGTTTGTCCGGTTGTTCGCTCTCCGTATTTTACAAATTACTTCGTTTTATCGCACAAATAATAGTAAAGTTAGCTTATTTATCAAATTGCTGTTTGGTTATGCTACCTGACCGCCAGATAACACCACCGCCAGAGGTTTACGTCAACACCGTGCGCCCGAAAGTTTGCGTCGATGACTGGCGGGCTCTGACTCGGGTGTAACCAGCGCGCAGCAATGCATTCGGCGTACGCCGGAGTAGGCCGGTTCCTAACGCGCTTGCGCGGGTTTACGCAGTTGCGCGAGTACGTCGGTTTAACGCGCGCATGTGGTTGGGTCTTAATCATCGTGACCCAATGTGCGCCCATCTTGCGGAGAACGAAGAGACCCAGCATGCGATTAGAGTCGATTAGAGTAAAAAGAACAATCCACGCGTTTAACAGCGGAGATGTTTGGGCTTAAGCTCCATCCGTGCCGGGCGTCGCTCAAAACTCGGCGCAGAAAAGTGGAGAGGCGGAAAATTCTAGGCCAAGAAGTGTGATGGAAAGTGGCGAGGAGGCAAAGAGCCGACGAGCACGTGTGGGGAGTGCCTGTTGCAGCGCCGATGTTCGGGTTGGGAGGTGCACGTCGGGGATTGGCTAAGCCTAGCGATGACGTAAGCTAGTACTTCTCAAATGGGGGTCCGCAAGAGCATTTAAGTGTTCCGCGAAGGCTCCACCAAAGCTTTCCCCCCGCCACTCTTTCCTCCATTCCGGCCGAAATCGCTGACTTGCTGGTAATGCAAAAAGGTGGCTTCGCCGCATGACATGTTACGTTTAGTTTCTCCGCGTGGCCCTCATTTTAAAGGGACACTGAAGTGATATGTAAACATTGCGGGATTACTAGCGCAAATTGTAATCCGGAGTCCCCAGGCCATGTTTCGACCACTCTGGGCGCGTTTACGCGATTTTATTTAGTAGAAAAATTAATTCGAAAATGCTGTCCTCCTCTCTTTATGCTCGCCCATTTTCTGTGGCGTTTTCGTGTGACGTCGGGAGGAGCCGAGCTAGCAATTGGCTGCGCTACTGCACGGCTCTGCGGCCTTCAGGCAGAGTCAGTCGGCCCAGCGTTTCGTCCGCCGGCCGCCGGCGGGTCGTCGTAATTCGTTCGCTCAGTTGAAACGAAGCCAGGACACGTTTGTGAATGTAAGAATGTGCCTTTCTTTAATTGGTTAGTTTGTACACTGTATCTAGCTCCAAGTCAAGGTCACTTCACACAAGCGCTGCACATGCGACGCTTCGCTGACTGGTACGCCAGTAGGACAATATAAGGCCTCTTGAAGGCGGAAGAAGAGTCAGCGAAGTCAATATTGGTACTAAGGAAATAAAATCAACTGATATTTTTACCCTACAGCGTAAAACTAGGGTGCGGGAAGCACTTTTTTGCTCTGGGCGAACAAGCACAGCGGTCAGCAGCACGACTATGCATCTGCGAACGCTTTTCTGTCTAAGAAATGCAATTGCTAGACGTGATATATTGTGGTAACTTGGGGGATGCTTACTGCACGGGCGCAAAACAACAAATAGTCACCTAAGCTGATTGAAATGCCAAAACTAAATAAAAGTGTAAACTGGTTATACAATATATACCTTATATTACCAAGGTCAGCAGCGCCGGCCCCGTGGCCGAGTGGTCTAGAGCGCTGAGTATGTCGTTGAAAGTGTTTTGCACGTCGCGAGTTCGAATCCCCGCGGGTCCTTGCTTTCTTTTTTTTAAAGTTAACTTTTTCGTTTTCCGCCGATGTTTTCTATACTGAGTTCACCTCTTTTTGGGCCGCAACGTTCATTGCTCCACGAACTACTTCACAGAACGCGCGCAGGCTGGCACTGGCGCGCTACCATGTTCTCGTTGGCGTGCTGTTGCCATAAGCACCGACTGCTTGCGGGCAGTGGTCACAGGCCAGAATCAACAGACCCTTGGCCTGGTGCGAACACGCTTTTTACGATACAGGTATGAGTGAGGCAAGCTCCAAATATGGGGGAAAAGCGCATGGAATTTGAGCGTCTGCGGGGACGCGGAGGGGGTTCATGCACTGCGTATGCCTCGGCTAGTGAATTCTACGATTCCAAGCCGTCCTTGGAGGCTTATCTTACGCATTTTACAGCCGACAACATGGCAGAAGCGCGGTACGATTATTACTGAGATATTGAGAATGCCCATCCAACAACGCCATCGGTTGTGTTTTACAGAACCGAAACCGAAACCGAAACTTGTTTGATTGCTAACCTTGGGCATCGTCCAATCACGGTGCTCCCTCCTCCCAACGTCACAGCTTTAGTTGGTGCGGCTGCCGCAAACCGCGCATGGTAGTTTTTCTTCTTTCCCGCTGTGTAAAATAATTACTGATTTGTCAACCGGATAAACGATGAAAAGTGGGCTAATTTGAGCCAGTCTACGCAGTGCAAGCAAAAACGGGAGCTTGAAAAATTCACTTGAGTGTCCTTTTAACAACTGCGCACTTGCATAGCACCCCAGCTAGGAGAAGAAAAAACCAGGCACAAAAAAAGGCAGCATATAGGTGTTCAGAAGATTCAAGAGAAAATGGTTGAACATTGTGGCGCGCATCGTCATAAGTGTCAAGGACAAAAAGTGGACATTGAATAGGTGTCTAGGCAACGAAGCTGCAAGTGCAAATTGTTTGACATTACGACACCGATCCAAGTATAGTTCATCATGGGGTCCCCCATCACTTTTGCAAGCCCAAAAGGGTTCTCCGGCACGCTTATGGCTGAGAACCACTGACGTAAGCTCTCACGTACAATGTTCTCCCAGTTGGAGAAAGACGGCGTGCGCTCGGCGGCATCAGTGTCCGATCTAGCGATAAGATGGGCAGTCCTAAGAAAAGCCAAGTTAAAGGTAGTGAAGACCACCAGCTCAGTTGTTTTGTCAGTCTCCCCATCTCGACTACGAAGGTGGCTAGATTCTTTCATTTGCCAGTTTGGAGCAGTTCTCAACAGTTACGAGCAGCTCTTGGGCAGGAATTGGCGTAAGGGGTCACGTGAAAAAGCAGCTCCAATCTGCCCTATGTCGTCTGCTAGCTGCTTCTTTTGAACAGCAAGCGCAGTAGTGCAAATGGAATACAATTGGGCAGTTCTGGGACTGCAATGGGCGGAGACAACGCGGAGCTGCTCCCACGAATAAAATAAAAAGCTGCTTCGGAGCTGCTCAGAGCTTCTCTGAGCAGGCAAATAAATGAGACCATTAGTTGGCATGCAGTGTGCGTACAAACCTTTCGTTCTTTGCTCAGTTTGTACCGGCCACTCGAGAGAGCACGCCATGAAGGGAAGCGCAGCACCCAGGAGGCTGGCGATGAGCGCTCTCATTGCCCGAACCTGCGAAACGCGCAACAGGACTGCATGCTACACAGCTTCCGTCTTCCCAGAACATGTCGTCGTCCTTGGGTCCGAAGAAACTATAAATATCGGCTGTGACATGGCAGAGGGAGTGGCAAAGGAGCTGTATCACAGCGACCTGCATAGGCTACGAAATGGCGTTGCAGACGGTTGTTGACTAATCATCGCTGGCAGAGTACTTAAACAACTCACATCCATACTGCCACAAGAAATGTAACTGCTCCACAAAATTACATGGACGCCGGGACGTGGAGGACTGGAAGGAAATGAGGCGGGCTAATGCGGCTGCGTGTGCACTAACACATCACGTAGCCGACGGAACCACCACGCGTCCTTACACAGCGCCAGCCTATGGTGAAACCCTACACATGGTAGTCCCACAGGTAAAGGCCCAATTCCCGCCTCCGCATAAAACCCTCAGGGCACCGGAAGCACAAATCCTGCGAAAAACCAAGACGGACACGTACGTGGACAAGTCCAGATGGTCCAAGATGCTGCGACACCAGCATTGAAGCCTTGACGAATACTGTAAGAAATGCAGCGAGACGGCCACGCTGTTCCACGTCACATGGTCCTGCCCAATCATGCGGGGAGCAGGCGCCATCAACAGCACTTGAACGCAGCCCACAACACTGGGGATACATGGGAGGAGGCCCTGGCAAGCATCCCTTTACAGGATCAACTCAGCCTGCTGGACAGAGTGAGGACAGGAGCACTAGCCACTGTGGTCCTGTATCCAGCTATGGTTCCACTTGTTATTTCCACTCCTTGTCAACTCCTGTCCCCTCGCACCGCCTTCCTTTTTCTCAAAAGTTTGTTCACCGAGTCAGTTAGAGGGCACTGGGCGATGCACCATGCCCGGAGGCGTATTTCCAAACGCTTCGCTGCACAGAGCACCCACGTGACATGTCTGTTTTCGCGATGCTGAATGGCAATTAACTGTCTTCACTGGCTGCGCCCCAAAGAAAAACAACACCAAGATTTCTGTTCAGATAAAAATAATTTTAGAAATAAAAGCTGAGCGATGAAAAAAATAAAACACAGACCTGGTTAGGCTCGAACCGAAGTCTTCAGCGCCAGTACTCAGTACTCTACATCGAAGCCACAGATCCCGAACAGTTGGTTCGTTTTAGCAGACGCTCAAAATGATGACGCGCGCAGTGACATCACGCATGTCACGCGGGCACTCTGCGCAGCGAAGCGTTTGGAAACACTGCCCGGAGCAGGCTGTGGACTCATGCTCCCCACAGTCTACATGTCAACGAACACTGCGAATGTCTGCAGTTGTTTGGGAAGTCACTCTGTCGGTCTTGACAAGGTGGACTGTTGGGCGAGTTGGTAGCTCATTTTAAAATAGCCACAGCGCCAACAGAAACAAGGACACGGAATAATGACGGGACGAGAGCTGACTTCCAACTCGTCAGCGCTCGTCCCGTCGTTACTCTGTGTCCTTGTTTCTGTTCGCGCTGTGGATATTTTAAAACGTTCTGTTGACGCTGAAATTCACAGCCTCCGTCTAAAACAGTCAAACACTGCCTTGTACCCATTTGGGACAAGGTTTAAGAACTGTCATTCCTCAATGGCCACCTTTCTGTTGGATGACCGGTGGCTGGATCTTATAGAGCAGGCCAGCGCAACTGTAGCGTAAGTATGGCTCTCATCGCGTCTTCGACGATGCAATACGACGCAAGTTGAACCCCGGACAGGGGAAAGGCGCTAAAGAATAACACAAGTCCATACTCTGTAGTATCATGGTAAAAGGAGCGTGACAAAGTGGGATGGGGTAACGAATAATTACAAACCTAAAATGACGACTGTTGGAAACAAAATTTACACTCTGGCCGTGATGGTTCTAAATTAAAGTTTTACATGGTTGCTCGAAAGGAAGTCCGGCGGTCCTGCGTACTCGGAAAGCTCCGGCGCAACCGCAAGCGCGAAAAAACGAGGTTGGAGAGGAGTTAAAAGTAGAGGGAGAGAAATTGGCTACATTTATTTTCGCAGCAAGTCGGGTCCACAGCGAGCTACTAGCTGCGTGAACCACAGCTGAAACGATAACAGCAGGTGCGTCTGACGCGTTGTGACCTACAAAGCGTCTTACGTGCCTAGGCAGCTTACAGACAGCGATGCCTCCAGCAGGATCGGGAATAAAAAGCAAATACAGTCGAACATCATTATAGCCAACACTGATATAGCGAATTTTCAGATATAGCGAACTAAATACGATGTTTGTTTGGTGACGCTTCATTTCAATGACACCTATTCTTTTTATAACGAAATCGAAACCTCGAGAGCCGTGCGATATCGGCTATATCAAATAAATATTCGGTTCCCGCGAGGCTCAAAACTCAAAAGCTAGAATAAGAAAAAGCAAAATAAAAAAAAATTGAGACAAAACAACCGTTATTTGGAAAACTGCATAAGTAAAGGCTCTTTACTGCGTGGACACTGTAAAAAACTTCATTCCGCTGAGACTGTGAACAGCCACCAGGCGAAGGCGGTACTTTCCTTCAAGTAAATAAGAACGCAGGCCTGCTTTGCCGAACTATTTTCTGATGTAATTTCACGTTCTCACGTTCCGGTCTGTTTAGTTTAAAATGCCACAAGGAGACAGATGAGGAGTACCCCGTTTATAGCGGGTTCGAAGCCTAGAACAAAGTCTAGAACAATGTGTTTTTATTTAGGATTGTTGCGGGAGCCAGTATGCCGATTTATTAGAGCCGATTTTTATCTCTACGGTTATAGCGAATATCGGATATAACGAACTCATTTACTGCCCGGATAGTGGGACGGACAACCGATTTTTGCGGAGTGCATGCCATCTAGCTCGTATGAAAGCCAGCGTTTTATACACTGCAGTAGCCACAAGGGACATATAAACAAAGCGGTGGAAGCAATTTTAATTTGGCACTACACTTCCTCCAGTCTGCAGCGTCCCGTAGTGTCGAAACGTGACGCTACAGTACGTGTCCCGGTCACGTGACGTGCAAACCTTGCAGCTGCTGAAACGTTTATTCACCTATCGAAGACCTTTTAGCACAAGTATTTGTATAAGTTTAGATTGTTATCTTCTGTTTGACATTTAGAAGAGCGCCGCAAAACCTTAATCGCGTGCCTTAAACAGTTCAGTTTCGGTTTCGGAAACGTAGGTTGGCTGTTGGCGTCGCAGATGTTTATAACTCGAAAAATGAATTAGCAATGCGGGATCGCAAAAAAATGCATAAACGAATAAGAAAGCCTGCAATTCATTATTGTTTAGCTGGACAAATTTTTTAAATACCCCTTTTCATCTCTACAAAAGTATGTTTAGCGCGCTTCTCTATGCCATGGTTGCCAGCATTATTTTTAGCAGGACACATACGACTCGCAGATCTCAAAATTCCGATATAAAAATTTCTATGCCGCTTTTAGAAAAACCGTTTCGCGTTAAGGTGTTGTAACTGATGCCCTTTAATTTAGGATAGAGGAAATATACTCGACAAAAATCGGTTGTCTGTCCGTTTAATATGAATTCTAAAAAGTGGGCAAACACCGGCCGCGCATTACAGTTTCGAGTGCATATAGGCGAATTTTCTTAACTAGATGTCGAAATCTGCAAATACTATTACACAATTCACAGTTTTAAACTCTGTATCACTTGAGTTAAAACAACATATCAAGTTCATTTTAGTGTAACCAATTAGAGCCGAGGAAGCACGCACTTTTTATCCAATGCATGTCGCGTGTGCTTCAGTACTTTACAATTAAGACTTACGAAATATTTCGAGCGAAACAGCATGCCATAAACAAAGGTTCGGGTTCCTATTTCGGTAATTTTGAACATTTAAGACTTTTCCGTAGCTTTTGGGGTGTGTTCTAGAATTGAGGGCCTGTTTCAAAGTAAGGTTATACGAATAGCTAGATTTCAGGTTTGAATAGGTCCGATGAGTTTGGCTTTTCCGGTGAATGTATCTCATAAGGGGAGCCTGAACAGCCTGAAGGCTAACATTCAAAGCGTCGATTATTGCTGCTGTGATAGACGGTAGCAAAAGCAGCTGCTGAAGTTAACGCCAAAAAATTTATCGTGTTTTGGGTTCTTCTTTTCGAAGGTGGAAGCCTATTTCCGTGTGGCTCGTTGCTCGCATACTGATCTCATGCACAAGTTAATCGCTTGGTTCCCAGAGAGTCCTGCGAAGCCCCTGGAAAAAATACTGTTAAAGGGGCCCTGCAGCATTTTTTAAAACTTCTTGTTTGAAATCCTAAATGCTTGCAGAACGTAGTCACCCAACCCCCCCAGTACTTAGATTAGGTGGTCGCAAAGTACCTCAGCCAAAAATTACTGCTCTATGCCCATCGGATAACTTGGAAACTCGCTCAAAAGATTTTTAAGTGCGAATGCACTTTATAAGCGACCCTGAATTCCGGTGACCGCCGTCCGTCCACATAGCAACAGCTGCGGGTGCGCGCGCTCCTCGTCTTCCTTGGCAACGGGGGAAGATGGGCGCGCGCTGCCTGGCCGCTGACATGGCACATACCCACGTGGGGGATTGGCCAGGAAACTCCTCGTCTTCCTTGGCAACGGGGGAGATGGGCGCGCGCTGCCTGGCCGCTGACATGGCACATACCCACGTGGGGGATTGGCCAGGAAACTCCTCGTCTTCCTTGGCAACGGGGGAGATGGACGCGCGCTGCCTGGCCGCTGACATGGCACATACCCACGTGGGGGATTGGCCAGGAATCGGGCGTGAGAAGGGCTAATGCACCCGCTTAAAGGAGTACTGACATGAAATTTCAAAGCTGAGATCCGCTCTAGCAATCAAGTACAACGACAACACAAATAGGTGTCTGTGAATAAATGCATCTTTCTTTCTTTGTAGTTGTGTGTGTGTGTGTGATCTCTCTTTCGCGAACATTACCGAACCGCGCAAATTCAACTCGTGCATTCGCACTTTCACATTCTTCCCCTCGGGGAAATGCGGGGAAATTTTCTCTCTTTCCCGGTCTTGACGTTCTTCGACGGGTCCAGTTACGTCACTGAGGCCATGCGGCGTCTGTTGGCCGGTTTTCCTTCAGTTGCAGCAATGAACGCTTTTCGACAGCAACTTTTAAAAAGAAAGCCACATAAACAAAGCAGAAATGGAAAGCGTATCTGGTGCGACGAGCAAACCACGCAGTGCCGCTCCGTGCTGTAGCTTTCTCGCAGTGCTTCCAGACGCGAAGGGAAAAGTGAAAGCGCTTATCGAAAGTGCTACAGGGTCCCTTTAACGGCTGCGCTGTAAAATTTAGAGCCTATTCTCTCCACACCCGCGTCCACACCCGCAAGCGACCCTATTCTCTCCACACCCGCAAGCGACCCGCGTCCACCTGGTCTGGAATTCGGCTAATGCAGCATCTCACCGAGTCTAAAGCAAGCACGCGTGCACGCACACACACAGCAGCACACGCATTAATACGGCCCTTCATAACATGACCTCTGAGGAGGCGGGTCGTGATTCCGCTCATCGTTCTGAAGGCGAACCCAACGCTGTTTTTGACGAGGATAGGTATTTAAGCTAAAGCTTTCTTTCTGGGACCGATGGCGTCCTGTCAAAAATATCTAATGCATTTCCCCACAGAGCGGTTGGTCGAACGAAATGCTCCGATAAGATCTCTGGACACAACACGCCTGCGTGAAACCGGGCTTCCACTATGACAAAGCGGTTACTCGAAAATCTCGAAAAAGGAAAGGTTCCAGATAAGGCCATGCACGCATCGTTCATGAAGACGGAGTACAATAGTGTATACCTTTATCTCAAAAACCACGTATCGGTATCCATTTAATTAGATGCGCTTACTTAGTGCGCGAAAAATCGTCGCATTGGTTGGTTTTTCGTTTGCGATTAAAGTCTTCGAAGGTTTGACGGTCGATTGGACGCACTTTCAGCGGAGGTTGGACGCACTTTTGACGCAGCTTTGACGTGAGAAAGCTTTAGCGCTTCTCTCAACTTTTTCTAGGATGGGGTGGTAAAGTTCTTTTCATCTTGCTCCTGCAGTGGGATGGATACGAAGTTATGCCGCGGTACCCGGCTCGTTCACCATGGCCACTCACGGTGGGGACCGCCATTGAGCTGCCTTCTTCGTGCCTTGACTTGCCACCTTCTTTTACGAGCGGCCGCATTGCAAAGCTCGCTAACCTGAGCAAAGACCAGCCGGGAAAGTTAGGAGCTGGTCAGGTTTTCGAGCGCGGAGGAGTTGTTGGTAGCTAGGCGAGCACACGTCGCGGTCGTCCATGGGGCGGAAAACAAGGACGCGAGTGCCGGAAAACAAAGTTGCTAAAGCAACAAATACGGAGAACTCTCAAGTTCGTCGTTCGGAAATAATCATTTTCCCGATGCAAAGCCCGAAGCTGGCTTACCTGAAGACTTCCCTGGAGCACAGACTTGGAGTAAAAGCGGAGAAAGGTGTGCCTCGTCTATGAAGAACAGGATTTCTTGTGTGGTCCTGGAAGCGTTAGATGTAAATGTAATGAAGCCGCCAACTAACTCGTTTTACGCCCTTGTTTAGAGACTTCGCTAGGCAACGGGCAACTTTCGTTGCCTTGTGAGCTATTGTGGTTGCGGTTTAAAAAAAACACCTCCGCATGTGATTACAAGAATCATTTTTGTTGACCCGTAAAGATTAAGACATGATGCCATGCTCATCTGATGTAAAAGATATGAGCCATTGATTGATTGATTGATTGATTGATTGATTGATTGATTGATTGATTGATTGATTGATTGATTGATTGATTGATTGATTGATTGATTGATTGATTGATTGATTGATTGATTGATTGATTGATTGTGATGTTTAACGCACCGACGCTACACTGGCTATGAGGCGCACCGTAGTGGAGGGTTTCGGATTAATATTGACCACCTGGGCATCTTTAACGTGCGACGAAATCTCCAACACACAGGCGTTGTCGCTTTTCGCCTCCATCAGAAAAGCGGACCCCGCGGCCGGGAATCTAGAAAATACGAGTCACTGTTTCGGAAATAAAATGAATAAAATGTAAAGGAAGCCTAGCTATAGCACGATTCGTGCTATAAGATGTAACGGCAGCATGCTGCACGATTCGTGAAACAGATGACAGCGTTACAATTTGTTATCCGCTATTAAGAAGGTCGGCTAATGCACCTAAGACTTTCTAGGCACCCTCTTACACTAGGGCACCGCTGCTTTGCGTGGAAAATTGAATTACAGCTGGCGTGATCCAGTGCGATATGTTTCTCCAAAAATTACGCACAGCAGTTCCTCAGTTGTGACACTTTTTCCTAGCTTTTTCAAAGTAAAAACCCAATCCTCGATCTCCTCCTCTCAGTGCTGTCCTTTTCCAAGCGCGGGCCATTTGTTTTCTCTGAGGAATCGTTTGCCAGCCCGGGTAGCTTTCTCACCAGGGTTCCAGAACGGAGGCAAAAGCGCCCCGGCCACCCTCAACGCGCGACCGTCGGCACAAAGGAGGGGGGGGGGGGGGGGGACACTGAAAGCTGAATGTACTCCTGGCAGTGGCGATGACAACGCAACTAGTCCGGCAACCTGGAGTTGCAGCCGCCAGTTCAGTCCGTGCGAGTTCCAGAAAAGTGAACCGAGCGCGCCTAACCTTGTTTGGGGCTCCGACGAACTTTTTTCGCGAAGAGCATCGGCTGGCTCCAGCAGCGAACCGAAGCCAGGTACATGAAGTTTCGCGTGCGAGGCTTATTCCCGCTCCCATACAAAGCCTAACGCCGTCATAATAACGCGTCGCAGTGACTCAGTGGTTCTGCTGCTGAGCCTTAGCACGTAGGTTTGATTCCAGCTGCGGTACCGGTTTCCAAGATGGAGGCGGAAAGCGAACGCCCGTGTTTGAAAATATCTCCAAACGGTGGAAATTAATTCGGAGCCTCCACTACGGACAGCCCAAGTTGCAGCGTTAGTGCGTTAAACCACACTATAAATCAATCAAACCGTTTTGTTAAATACGTTTACCGCTACCTCTTGAGCGCAAAAAAAATTACCAGTGACTTAGCTCGGCTATGCCAGGATATACGTAGCGTGAGCTAAGGTTCAGCTGGTTATTCTCGGCTTTCCTTGTTGTCTAGGATTAGCTAATTATCATGATTACTGGTACTTCAATGACACATACACTGTGTATGCCTTATGTGACACATATATATTAATCAAGTGGCCCCGGCGCAGCGTCATCCATCACCCCAGAGCTAAGCTAGTTCCACAGGCGCACGCCGGTGTTGCCGCGACGCACGAGCCGTTCCAAACGCCCCCCCCCCCCCCCCCTCTCATGATCATCAAGTGGACCGGGCTGCTACGTGCAGAACGGAGGTCGGCGAAGACGCTGGGCGCGTGGAGTGTGTGAGAGAGAGACGCCGGGCAGCGAGCAACGCTCTGTGCGCCATATGACGTCACTGCTCCTCGCGAATGCGCAGCACGGCTCTCCAGGAGCCATGTGAAACTGCTCAACCTTGGCGAGTGTCTCACGCTACAAAACCCGCACTCGATAACAGCCCGAGGTCCTTGCAAAGTGTAGGTGAGGGTGCGAGACAAGAGGCTATCATGTCTTCGGTCACGCAGCCTTAGTCCACTGCCATTATACCGGGCAGGCGTTCGCGTGACCCTTCGCATGCCGCTTTCCGCTTAGGACACCAGCTTGATGCTGCCGCGTACGTTCCTGCACCGCTGCGCGCGACCGTTCAAGGGCAAAAAGGGGGCTAGTGCGATACCTGTAAGGCGCTGTCGCTGGCGTCTTCAATGTCGGGGCAGCCCGCGTCGTTAGCGCTCTCGAGCTGTGGTTTCTCGTGGTTGCGTCACGAGAAGCGGTGGTGCCGACCCATAAAATTGGCGCATACCTGCTTGCGGGGATTGACCAAGATGTTTAATTTGTTCCGGTCATGGAAACCAATCAGATAAGACAGATAAGGGGTGCAGAAGATAGGGTTGTTCAGTCAAAAATACAGTAATTTATCAATAAACAATAATCTCGTATTCACAAAAACAAATAAAAATAAAAATTCTACCTTTCAGTACGAGGGGATTCACCATCATCATCAACAACACCAGCAACAGCCTATTTAGGTCCACTAAGGACGCAGAATAACAGAACAATTTTGTGTAAGTATAAGTATTTATCTCTCTTCAGATCAGAGCTTTGTGCAACTGCAACTGCGAGTATGGGGTCCGGTCGCTGAATCAGTCGGCCATTTTTCTCTCCATTGCCTTTTGACCGTATGGGACGGTCTTCCTATTAGCCACTTATTAGGTGTTTCGGGGCCAAAAGTCTGGGTACTTAAGAGAGATTTCTCATTTCCTCAAGCTCATGTTTCTGCGACAGGTGTCTTTAACTCTACGGAGACGTTAATTTCGGGTAATTCAGGTTGTTGTCGCAATGCACTTTCTTCCGTTCACGTTTTCGCTTCTAGGGATAGGTACGCTACAACCCGAGAAGTTCAACGTTTTATCGCTGCCCGATCCTCACCGTCTGGGTTCTTGCCAATTCAACAAGAACAACCTCAGCGTGACCATATCATTATTCCGTTTCGATAAAACCTTTTTGACCGTACAGAACTGCCGTTTTCGGCACAATACAGAACGTAAATAAAACGATCGGATACCCTGCGCCATGTGCCTATAAAGAGATAAAAAATGTGTCAAAGCATTCTTACCAAAAAAAAATCTCCTTGAATATATGCAGAAACTTTGTATAGAGAAATGTAATTTGGCAACAGAAACTGTACCAAACGTCAATAATTATGTGGTAGGCTGGGCCCTGCACTGAAAGCGAGATAAAATACAAAGCATCCTCGATTTAAAATGTTTTAGATTTCCGGTGTTTAACGCCCCGAAGCTACGATGATGATTGATTATTGATAGTGGTATCCCCTTTGTAGCGCGGTGATGACACGTAATCTTACCAAAAAACTAAAAAGAGACTAACAAAACTGTGTTTCACGCTCTTCATTTAATACTAGCGCTGCTCTTAGTGCAGGCACAAAAAACTTATTAGGCACAAAATACCTATTTTTTCTGTTACGGGGGGTAGCTATCCTAGGCAATATTCCCCTATCTGCTTTTCGTCCGCCAGCATTCTAATCTACTTTTCATCGCCTCGACAGCCTTGAAGTTAGCGGCTTCTGTGCTACCCTTAAATCTTAGGGCTTCTGGACGCCGAATGTTTCTCTCTAGATTTGAATGAATACCCTCCAATTCTAGCATTATGCGCCACATAGTTTGTTTCTTTTCCGCAGAAAACGGATACCCCATCATTTTGTGTATATTTCCCCACAAAGCTTTTAGTTCGCAAGCAACCTGCTCTAGCCATAAAAGGCAAAGCAATGCCTTTGGAATTATCGTAAAAATTTTGCTTTCTCATGTCCAATTTCTCAGCCCTGCACATCTCTAACAACGTTTTAATTTCCATTTTTTCTCTCCACTTATTCGTTTCTATCGGCCTTGCCTCTGTTTTGGCTACCTTGGCTGTCTTGAATTCTCCACTGTTTTTTTCCGCATTTCATAGTTGGCCCTCTAGTCTTCCTTAGCCACTGCGTGTCCACGCTTTTCATGTATAGGTATTTAAAAACTTGAGCTGTTCACCTACGTTGATCCGTTGCTCTCAACCTCCTCTCAAAACATATTTTACTCTGCGCTTCTCGAACTTCAAACGACGCCCAGCCCAAATCTCCCTGCACTGCTTCGTTAGTTGTTTTTCCATGCGCTCCTACGCCCACGCTCTGAGGCGCGCCCTAGTGGCGGGCTCCGAATTAAGGACAGCTACGATGGCACGCGGCCAACCGGACTAGGATGGCCACCGACCGCTCATCCGCTTTCATATCTCCTTTCCTGTCCCCTTTATACAAATAAACGTTTTCAGCACCATTACCACCACCATCTACAGGGAATCTTTAATGTGCACCGAAATCTTGACACACTCGGAGGGGGAATAGGGGGGGTAAAAACTTTATTTAGCCAAAGGTGTATAGAAAGAGGCGCCGGCTGGGAGCACTGACACACTGCAGTCCCCTAGTCGACGGCCAGGAGCCCGTGGACTCCAGCGGCGAGTTAGGCCAGCTGGATCACACACACTTGCACTAGTCGGTCGGAGCTGAGCATCGTAGCTTCCCATTCCGCTAGCGTTGTAAGGGGTAGGGACTGAGTAGGATGGAGGGGGGGCGGGGGTTGGAGGGGCACACGCCCGCTATATGGTGGAGGAAAGCGAAAGGCGCGCCGCACCTCGTGCACGTGTGTAGGTATCGCGAGGGAAAGTGGAGGTGCGGGATGAGGGATGCGGGGTGCGGGAAGGTGTTGGGGCGGTTTCGCTTTTCGCCTCCGTCTAAAAAGCAGCTGCTGCAGTCGGGATCAAACTCGCGATGTCCTTGGGCTTAGCAGCACGACGCCTTAGCAACTGAGCCACCGCGGCGTGTACATCCTCAGTTAGGAGACGATCGGCGCACTGATGTGGGAGAGTAATTTATGCATTAAAAATCCAGGGCAATCTTCACTAACGTAAAACCTGGGGAGGGGCGAAGCATGCAGTGCATAGGTGTATTCAAAGATTCTAAGTCTCCTCTTGCAACACGGCGCGCGCTGATTCGGCGCCAGAGAAGCGCCGGTGGGAGGAGCAATCACGCGCTTACGGAGGCGGTGGCGCCCTCTCTTGCGTTGAGCCGGATTTAAGCAGTTAAGTGGGAGGCAGACTGGCCGTAAGTTATCTTCGTGTCACACACCGCAGCATGCGTTCTGGCCCGCGGCGTTGGAAAAGGAGTGTCCGGGTGTTTGCTACCGTGACTACATGAAACACCAACAGCTCGAGCCCTTAAGGTGTTTCGCCCATAAAAGTCAATTAACGAAAAAACTCATCAGCCCTTCTGCTCTATGGAGAAGGCACAGCCCGCTGATATAAAAGAAATGGCAGCATCTCCACTCCGTGGATGATGGCGAGGGTGCGGAGTGCGGAGGACGGGGACTCGAAATAACATCCAAGTTTCGCCCCGAGTGACATCCGATTTGCGCCCCGACCGTCATTCGATTTGAGCCGTGAGTTACACCTTGACTACTCCCTAAATGAAACTGCCACTGACGCCTCAAATTGAATTCTGCTTGATGTTCGCTTGATGGTGGTGTGAGCACGGATGGACGCGGACGGACGTTGGGAGGTCCTAAGGTACTCCGCATCGTTACAGCCGAGGGAGTAAGCCGTTTGACTCTCGGGTACTAACTCACGGTCGTCAGCACAGTATTTGCGGGGTCCAGTCTATTATCTCGGGGGCAAGAATTTAGCTCCCTCATTGGTTTACTGCCTAAGCTGGCAGAGGATGAGTGCGCTCTGATTTCTGGACCTATTACACTCGAAGAAGTTAAGGCTGCCATGTCTGACCTTAAGACAAACAAGACCACTGGGCCAGCTGGTTTGAGCGGAGAGTTTTATCAAAATTTCTCTGCTATCTTTGCTCCCGTACTGTTAGACATAATCACAGCAGCATACCATTTCCTCCATTACCTCGTCTGGGATCTTGAGGACAGAGAAGTGTATCCCCCAGAGATGTCAGGGTTCAGAGGAGGAAAAAGCAGCGTTGACAACGTCATTGCTTTGGTGAGGGACATTCATCGGCAAAAGGCTGCTGAAAAGATCACAGTAGCTGTGTTCCTAGACATCAAGGCGGCTTTCGATAGCGTCTCATGAAGCTGTTCGAAGAGAAATGGCGTTTGTAGGGCTACGAGGGCGGATGCACACTTGGCTCTGTAACTACTTGCATAAGCGGTACGTCTATATGACCACCAAGGAAGGCGACACAAGGGGGCATGAGATTACACAAGGCGTCCCTCAAGGCGGAGTCCTAAGCCCTGTGCTGTTTAGCATCTGTCTCATCCGGATCACAAAAGTGCTACCCCAGGGTGTTAACATATCTCTCTATGCTGGTGACATCTGTATCTGGGCTCCTGGCAAAAACCGGAGAAGTATACGATCAAAACTGCAGAAAGCTCTTCTTGCAATTCAAAAGTACCTTAGCACCTGCGGCTTGCTAATTTCACCCGAGAAGTGTGCCGCGGTCGCCATTACGAGGCGGGATTTATCCCGCTATTCTCTGGTCATAAATGAAACAGAAATACCGTACGTTCACAACCATAAATTTCTCGGAGTTACATTAGATCGCTCACTATCTTGGGCCCCTCATATCCGTATCCTTAGAGAACGCCTGCACTCATTTGTGCCCATTTTCCGGATGCTGACAGGAAAAACATGGGGCTGCTCAGTGCCTTCGCTACTACGACTTTATAAGGCACTATTCCTTGGCCTTCTGCGGTACAGCCTCCCAGCGCTGATTGGTTTGTCTAAGACAAACTTCAGAGTGATAGAGTGTGCACAGGCTCAAGTTCTGAGCATCTGCCTGGGCCTTCCAAGGTGCACATCCACGAATGGAACTCGCTGCGAAGCAAGGTGTATGTCCGCCCAGACACTCCAAGCCCAAGGGTTCCTTCGCACCAGCCTCCGTCACGTAACCCGGCGTGCTGACCATCCTCTAGCACAAGTGTCTTCCCCGCATGTACGGAGCCTCCTACCGGCCAACTTCGAACGCCCAAGCAAGCCTGCCTTTCCGCCATGGAAAGCTGCACCATGGGATATAGGCCTCACCATACCAGGTATAGGCAAGCAATCATCTCTGCCTGAGCCAGCCTTGCGATACTACACGCTGGAGCATATCAGTTCGCGTTATCTTGGCCACGTTCAGGTATATAGAGACGGATCCGTGCAGTCTGACTCGTCAGCCATTGGAGTTTGGATTCCGTCGGTGGGACTAACTGTGAAAGAGAAACTCAGTTACAAGACGTCGTCCACCTTCACTGAGTTAACTACTATTAGGGCGGCACTCCTTCACATCACCAATAGTCCCGCTCGACAATGGGTGATTTTTACCGACTCGCGGCCTGCCTTGCAAGCACTGATGAAGCCATACCACCGCTGCGGCCAACTTGTGCGTGAGCTAAACGCATTGCACACACTAGGGCTAAGATACGGGCACCGCATCTCGCTTCAATGGCTACCAGGTCATTCCGGCATCCAGGGGAACGTCATCTCTGACGCAGCATCGAAAGAGGCGCGCAATTTGCTTGTGTCTATTGGAATCCCGTATTCCAGACAAGACAGAAGTACGGCCGTGAATGCGCTTCGATGGAAACTGCAGTTATCAGCTTGGCAGGACCCTCTTAAGATACCCTTGCCTCTGCACGCGATTGACCCTCAGTGCAATTTCCAGTTTCCGCGAGGTCTGCAAAAGAAAACTGAGGGTGTCCTTCACCGACTACACCTGAACGTTGCCTTCACTGGTAGTTTTCTTTTTAAGATAGGCTGGGCGGACTCGCCATTGTGCTCTGTGTGCTCTGTGAGAGACGACATACAGCATGTCTTGTGTTACTTCCCGCAGCATACAACTCAACGCGAAACAGCTAAAAGAACTCTAGTGCGACTGCTACGAGGACACTCTTTAGAGCTGCGTCACTTTCTTGGTCCGTGGCAAAATAACGCTGACGCGGCTCGAGGGACAAAGGCTCTCTTAACTTTTCTGTCTGACACGGGACTAACCGATGTTCTTTAAACTTGGGATCCTCAGATTTTTCTCCTAGTGCTGTAAATTTTTTCTACGTTCCGAACTGATTTTATTTTCTTCTCCCTCTTATTTATTGTTGGTGCGCACTTCTTCCCTCTTCTTTTTTTTTCACCTCACTATGTTCACCCCAATCTGAAGTAGCAAGCCCCGCCGTTTGTGGGGCTAACCTCTTCAGTATTCATTAAATTTCTCTCTCTCTCTCTCTCTCTCTCTCTCTCTCTCTCTCTCTCTCTCTCTCTCTCTCTCTCTCTCTCTCTCTCTCTCTCTCACACACACACACACACACACACACACACACACACACACACACACACACACACACACACACACACACACACACACAGCAGCATATGACCATGACGTTTTGCAGCCAACCTTTTATTTAGGGCACACTGTTTTAATTCCGAAAACGCAAGATTAACAAAAGCTGAAATCGGTTGACGGCTATCGGCCAATATCTCTCTGCAATGTAGATCGTAAAATTTTTGCAAAAATTTTATCTAGGCGCCTTCAACTTGTCATCACTAGTTTAGCAGAACCTCACTAAACTTGAGGTATTCGAGCTAGGAGCATTCAAACAAACATACATGTTGCTCGTTGAATATTGGAGTGTGTGTCTGATTCGGCAGAGCAGGGGGCCCTTATCTAAATTGACCTTTCAAAGGTATTTGATCGCGTTTTTCATGATTTCCTATTCGAACTATTGGCAGCGGCAAATTTAGGGGATGTGTTGTTAAAAGGCATTCAGCTTCGTTACAAACAGTGTCCCACGCAACTGGTCGTCAACCGCGTTCTGTCTAAGCCAGTTTCGATTAAGTCGTCTGTTAGACAGGGCTGCCCCCTTTCACCCTTGTTGTTTGCCTTATACATCGAACCTCTGTGCCTTAGAATTCAGCGGAGTCAAAGAGCACGGGGTTTTTCCTCACTATCCTGCGAGGTTAAGGTCCTTGCTTACGCGGATGACATTGCCTATTTTAGTGTTGATAAAATAAGCGTTCAAGAAGCCCTTGATCTGACCAGGCAGTTTTGTGACGCGTCTGGAGCGGCTGTGAATATGGAAAAAACAAAGGGGTTTTAGTTTGGTGAATGGGGTGCGAAACCCTCCTTATTTGGTGGCATTACTTGGGATAAGGACGCACTTCAATACCTATGTGTACCTTTGCACCAAGTACGAAGCACCGGGCCGCATTGATCATTGGCACTCCAAAAAGTCAATCGAGCCTCTCAGGCATGGATGGGGAGAGAACATTTGGTGTTTGCGCGTGCGCAGGTTTGTAATGTCTTCCTTGTGGCAGAGCTTGTTTATGTGCTGTAAGTACTTCATTGTGCGCGTTCTAAAGTAGAAGCTCTACATAAAGTTTTTGCGACATTTCTCAATGAGAACAGGGACAATTTGTTTCTTCCATTAGTGTCTGGGGGTGCTGGACTGACACATTCGTTTGTGCACCAGCTTGTATCTCGGTTTTTCTTCTATAAGGTGACGCATCATCCACTTCTGCTTAACGTTATTCAACAGCGCATAAGTTTTCATTTACCGTTTTTGCTTGTCTCCAGTGGTGAGGTTAGTACGAAGCCGCCATGAGGTTTTTTTTAAGGAGGTGGTCGACACCTTCCATTTCCTTACTGCGAAGTTTTCCCTGCAATATCTGTTTACCCTTTCCGGAAGGCTTTGACGAACACTTTATTAGAGAGCCTGTTCCCAGTGCCGGTTTATCGCCAGCCTTACATTGGCCACCGTAAGGACAGTGTTTTGAAGCATGTGACACGTATGTGTCTTCCTCCAAATGCAAAAACGTTTTTCTTTAAGCTGCATACATCAACACTCCCTGTGAAAACATGGTTGCGCGAGAAAGGAATGTCTATTCCTTCGTCTGACAATTGCCGTTTATGCAATCAACCTGAAACCATATTGATCATTGTTTTGTTTTGTTCCGGGATGCGGTATTTTTCTGGGATGTGTTGCAACGAACTCTTAGAAAGGACATGGACATTACCCCTTATACAATTCGGTTCTTGCCTTTTCGAGATGTTGCTGGAGTGCCCTATGATATATTTGTTGAGATGGGATTGTATAGCTTGTGGAAGTGCCGCGTGACGGACAGGCACGCGGAACCCCCTCGCCCAATGAAGTTCATTTTTCGGGAGAAAGCTGCGTTGGTGCGGAGCATTTATGCGGCTCAAAATGACCCACCAGGATGGCTGCATCTGTTGGACGCGTGCGTCTGCTTGCCGGAGTTTTGACGGACGGCTCATTTTAGCTGCAGTGATGTGCATCTTCTTGGATGACTCATAACTTTTGTGGGCTGTAATAAGTGCACTTTTCCATGCAGTAAAGAAAAAAAAAGTCGTAGCCCAATGGGTAAGACGACTGGCACTAACTCTCTCTGGCCTGTCAGACACAGGCTCGAATCCTTGATTTTGATTGTAGGGGTTTAACGCGCCGACGCAACGCAGGCGATGAGGCGCGCCGTAGTGGAGGGCTCCGGATTAATTTTGACCACCTGGGGATCTTTAACGTGCGCCGAAATCTCGTACACACGGGCGTTTTTGCTTTTCGCCCAGGCTCGAATCCTGCCGGTGCCTGTGTGATTTTTTGAGATTGTAAATGCTATGCGCACGGACGCGGACGGACATTGTGCGGTCCTAAGGTACTCCGCACCTAAAAAGACGATGCTCTCTTGTCGCCCCTGCCATGTAAATGCCTCTCCCGTCTCATCCGCCTACTTATGACGATGTTCTTCTGCTGTCTCGGTCTACCCATTGGAGGTTTCTGGAGTTCAACTTTGCCGCGCTTGCACTGCTGCGCCGCATGTTGGGACTGTTGGGACTTAGCGCTCGCGCCGCGATCTAGCGAAGCTTGGGGGCCAGCCGTGTTTGCATTATATGTTTAAACATCGTTTTCGACTTGTTTGCGAAGTAGTTTATCAAATTGTAAGTTTTTGTGTCCGCAGTTAAAAATATCAAGAAATTGCCTCTGAATGGGAGGGACATTCAGAAAAAAATTGGCCGCGTATCTGCTCCTTTCGTTGCAAATGTCGTCAAAAGACGATAGTCTTTGTAGACATTTGCAAAGGAAATGCCCCCCTTTGCTTTCCCGCTCACCTCTCATGCTCTTCCTGTTCCGTCGCGCTCATCCCAAGGTAAACATACTGAAGGTTTGCTCAAGGTGATTTGAATTTACCGCGTTCCGCTGCTACAGGCCGGGTTCCTCGATGCCAGCGCTGCAGTACGGCGGAGACGCGCTCGAATCGAGGCGGCCGACTACAAGGTTTATAGAATCGCGTTGCCGTGCTCCACATGCGTTCCAAGCAGAACGTGGAAACTAGCTAGTGGAACCTTTCATTGCTGTTGCTGCGTGATTTCTCATATGCCGCCAGGAGGTGGCGAGGGCAACAGCAGGCGGCGGTTTTCTGCAGTACATGTAGAATATCATTTGCTATCGAAAAACAATGCATCCATGAATCTTTTAATAAAGGAACATTGTAAATATCCCTCGTGTACTAATTTCCTGTCTTATATTTGCGTAATGTCTCGTTCATGTTAACAAAGTTGACAAGTATGAACATATAAACCGGGCTTCCACGCTCACATTTGGCTGTGAGTATATAAGACTATTGCGCAGTAAGCATTTTACTTTGGCCGGGTGGCTGAATCGAGTCACAGACACAGACGGACAGACAGACAGACATACAGGCAGACCAAAATTTCTGGCTTTAAGTAGCCCAAGAAAGACTATCGTCTTTAAAAAAAGGAATTGCCAAGTGCGTGCACGCGAACGCGCGCACTTGAGCGCGGGCCTCGCGGCGACCGCCCAGCTTCCACTGCGCACGTTCGTCAAGCCAAGCATACTTACTTAGGGAGAGTGGCCAAGATTGACCAAAAAAAAGTAAAAAAATTCCGCCATCTCCACAAAGTGAATGATGATGAGAGGGGCGAAGCAAAAATGCTTATCGTAAAACCGTGAAACATTCGCCCGCACATGATATTGCCGCGAACCATACATTGGGTTTGTTTATTTGTGGTTTGCTTTTACCGCCCGGCTGCGCCGGTCTGTGTTATCTCTGCGCCAAGGGAAGCGCGTGTTCCATTCTTTCTTTCTGTGCCGCATGTGTTATCTGTTGTGATAGGGAGAGCATTCCGATCTAACGTGAACAGCCCAGAATAATCTTCTTGGATCTACTATGTTCTCGATGCGAATCGACGTTTCGAGAACCACGCGCGCCAAAAGATAAAAAGCCTGCAGTACGGACGCCGGGGCATTCGATTCGACGACACTCGCCTGTGCAAGTCACTTTGTTGACCGCTGCTTCGCCGCCTCTGTATTCTTTTGAGTTGTTAGGGGAGCACAAGTTCGCTCCAATCAACGTGTTTCTCATTCAAGACAACTGCATCGTCCTTGTCTTCGTGACATTCTACTTTATCCTATCACTCCCCCTCTACTTCCCTTCCCCTGCACTGGGTTGTATGCAGGTGAGCTCCCTGCCGAGCTCAAAATATCCCCAGTGAATTTCCTTTCATTTTCCCGTCGCGAACCACAACCACAACCTAAAGCAGGGGTCTCAAACACGCGGACCCTTCTATTGCGGCCCGCGGCCCTCTCATGCGTGTCTTGGTTCATTTATTTTTTGTTTTTTAGGCAAACGCGTGAGTGAGCGCCCTGCTTGTGTAGCCAATGACGCAGATGGCCAGAGACAGCTCGAAAACGAGTGGATATCGTCTTTCCCAGCTTCTGTTTACCCGAAGTCGACACGTCTCTTTTCCGGAGCCCCCTCAATTCTGGCGCAGTTAAGTCTGGTGCAAAATGGTCGCAAGCAACTGCGACTTGTGAATCGAGTACTCTGCAGTGCGCGAAGGGCAGGGCAGGCACAGGCCGCGGAGGAACACCCCGCGGTGTTTTATGACCCTGTGAACGGGGCTGCACGTCGCTAATGCACAGACGGGGCCTTAACCTGAGTTTTCGATGTTTCCGCGAACGCGCAAAGGTTTCGGGCGCTGTGTGGTGTGTGGATATTTGCTTTCCCGTTCCTTTTTGTGTTACAGTTGAACACGGATATATCGAACACGCATATATCGAATTATTGTCTATATCGAACAGTGCAAACATCCCCTTGAAAATCCCATGCAAACGTATAGGGCTGTTGTGCACGTGTATCGAACTCCTGATCACGGGCAAATTCGATATATCGAATTCCGCGCCGAAGGTGCCCCTGAAAGTTTGCTTCCTCTGATGGGGTGGAGGTGATGATAATGTTGACTCATCGCAGGAGCTGCCTGGCTTGGTGAGACAGAGGCGGCGTCCGCGGCATTATGTCGCTTCGATGGCCTTCAACAGCTGTTTTCACGCTAGCACGAGGGGCAGCTCCATGATAGCTAGAACGCGGATAGTGGTTGGGGCGAATGGACATAAAGGAGCAAAAGAAATTGACCGGAAGCACTCTTTTTCTGTGATTGAGCTGTTTGGTGGCTCGTGCAGGGGGACCGATGCGGCGTTGTATGTTTGTTTTGTCCAAGGCATTCATTGCGGAGCAACGAAGGTGGGAATTCGTCGGGTGCAGGCTGCTGAAAAGGTGTTGGTTGAAAAGGCGTTCAGAATTCCTCGCAGTAGTTTTGAGGGCGATGCACGCATCAACGTTGACGTAAAGGCGAATGCAGCACGACCCGCCCCGGCTATTCCGGAGTGTGTCGGGTGCTAAGCGACTTCATTGCACGCCTCCAGATGTTGGAGGTGTTCGGTTCGGATACTGAAGATAACGGCACTCAGTGCCTGACAACGTTCCCAAACGCCTAGTGCAGCTGAGGTTACGTCAGTGTTATTCGCCTCTGTTGTGGCACAGTGTACACGTTGATTTTCTGATTTGTGCGTGTTTGTAATCTTGAAGACAATTTGACGAACTTTACGACGCAGAAGAAAAAACAAGCGAAGCTCAAAGACATTTCAATGATAAATAAAGTGCGGTGGTCATCATGCTGCGGTTCGAATTTTCCGTGCTTTGTGGGTAAAAACAGTAAACTAACGTTTTCCATGACTTCAGAAAACTCTCAGTGATGTGCGGAGTTGTCAGATAATCTTCAGATAGGCGTATTTTATATATCGAATTATCGATATATCGAATTCTTTCGACATCCCCTTGGAGTTCGATATATCCGTGTTCGACTTATACACTTTCACTGCGTTACAGATTTGGCGCAAAGGGCGCCACGACACGTCGGAATCTGGGGTCGGGCTCCAAAATGCGCCCACCTGCGTTTAGAGGCGTCTCGCAGCGTTATTTATTGAGAGAGGGAGATCGCCCTGCTAAGGAAAAGACTGCACATTGCACTTCGAAACCGTGTACTTCCAGACATCAAATGACCCATATTGAGACTCCAAACTAAGCGCTATCCTCCGACTCGCAAGCTGTTTACAGCACTGCGGAAGGTAGCGGCGCCCCAACTCAGTCATGATAAAGCGCACTACATAATTGTGCTCCTCTCTCGCTTTCGCACATTGTGCTCATTTCTCGCGCCTCTCGCTTCCGTAAATGGGACAGGTGTATTTTTTACCTTTTTTTATGATCTGCAAACAAGGAAGGTTTCTGCTGCGGAAGTCTAACGAGCCACAATGTCGTTGTCCGAGCAGTCTGAAAAACTCAAACTGGAAGACCAGAGGAGGTGCCTTCAAGAGCGATGGGAACTTTCTTATTTCTTCATGGAATCAAGAGACAAGGAGTTGTGCTTAGTCTGCCACAAGGCTGTGGCTGTGCCGAAGGAGTACTATGTTCGGCGCCACTTCATGTCTTGCCATAACGAGAAGTATGGTGCTCTTACTGGCAACGTTCGCGAGCACACCGTGACTCAACTGAAGGCGGCGTTGGGAAAGCAGCGAAACCTGTTCAAAAAGGCGGTCCAAGCAAGCGACGAAACGGTAAGGGCAAGCTTCGTCATTTCTGAGCTTATCGCCAAACCATCCAAGCCCTTCACTGAAGGTCTGTTCGTGAAGCAGTGCCTGCTCGGAGTCGCTGATGCTTCCTGTCCCAGCATGAAAAAGACATTCGAGAAAATAGGCCTCTCTCCAAACACAGTCACACAGAGAATTAACGAGATCAGTGGAGACATTGACAAAGGTTTAATCAACTGATGTTACGAGTTTGAAGCATTCTCTATTGCAGTTGACCAAAGCCCTTGCATTACAGACAACGCATAATGTGCTATTTTTGTAAGGGGTGTCGACAAAAACCTGAACGTCACTGAGGAACTCCTCGACTTAATCACAAAGAGAGGCACGACCACAAGGGCGGATATACTTTCTGTTCTCGAAAGAGTGGTCGAACACGCTGGACTACGTGGGAAAAGTTGGTTTGTTTGGCTACAGACGGTGCGCTTTCAATGGTGGGATGCAAGAGTGCACTGTCGATTGCGGACGAAACTCGCTGCACTCGGAATTACCAATCAGTTTGCCGCGGTTCACTGCATTTTGCAACAAGAATCGCTGTGCTGAAAGTCTCTGCAAATGAAGAGCTTCATGGAAATCATGCTTAAGGCAGTGAACTTCATCTGTTCGAGAGCTCTTAAACACCGCCCATTTGTATCTCTTTTAGTAGCTGTTGGCAGCGAGTATGGTGAAATTTTGTATCATACAGAGGTGCGATGGCTCAGTCGTGGAAGAGGGCTGAAACATTTTTTTGATCTCTGGGAGTAAATTGACGCCTTCATAAAGAGCAAGAAAAGGGCCATTGTTGAGCTGTCAGACGAAGCGTGGCTTCACTCCCTTGCGTTCCTCAGTGATATCACTGATCATTTGAGCTGCCTCAACGTTAAACTTCAGGGAAAAAACAAAGTGATCATGAAAATGCCTGACGACATTTAGGCTTTTAAATCCAAATTGTAGCTTTGGGAGAGACAGATAAGAATTCAGAAGTTTGATAATATTTAACTCTGAAGTCGCTGGAGAACATGGACAAACAATCCTGTGATAACTTCACTGACCTCTCCTCCGTGATCTCCAAAGAGAATTCGAGGGACGCTTCCAAGACATCACCAGCATCACCGATTAGTTCCGAATTTTTTCGTTGCCGTTTTCGGTGACGCCGCACCCGAGCTGAAGATGGAACTTCTTGAGCTACAGGCTAACACCCCGTTGAAGCAGACATTTCAGGACGTGGCTGTACCAGACTTCTACAAGTTTCTTGGCGATAAAAGTTTCCCGGCGCTACGTCAACACGCTGCCAGTATCACTGCCATGTTCGGAAGCACCTACTTGTGTGAACACGTGTTTTCCTTGCTGAAGGTCAGCTCTCCGGTAGAGGATGACTGATGAGCACCTGCGATCGACCATGAGGATCGTTTCCGTCCAAGACGTTCATGCGGAGATTTGTTCTCTAGTCGCAGCCAACCGTTGCCAAGCACCATCCACCATGTTTAAAACAATAGCAGCTATATTGGGCTTCTCAGAGAATGAAGTTTTGGTACTTTCCTAAATGGCACTCGCAATACTTTCTCGCCTATTACTATCAATAACGATTTATTCTAGTAAAATACACAGACGTAACTAGTCTCAAGCCTTTTTTTGTGAGGCATCCAATGCGGTCACCATGTGTTGAAGCATAATCGTGGAACAAGTATTTTATATTTCAGAATCGA
Source organism: Haemaphysalis longicornis (assembly GCF_048455015.1). Taxonomy (NCBI): domain Eukaryota; kingdom Metazoa; phylum Arthropoda; class Arachnida; order Ixodida; family Ixodidae; genus Haemaphysalis; species Haemaphysalis longicornis. The sequence goes on from NW_027526225.1 coordinate 27,289,053, forward strand.
CTTCCCTACTTGAGTCACCCCGTAGAACGGTATCGATATGTTTCTCGAATTGCTGCGCCCAATTCCATTCAGGAATGACCCGGCATGTGTACAAGATGTGGGAAAGACCTACTTGTTTCTTTGAAATGGCCGCGTTATCTAAAATTTTGTTGCCCCCCCCCCCCGCCTCCGTTTCATCCTTCGTCGCTATCCCGGCCCTTGCGGGAGTAAAATTTGTGACTGCGGCCCGCTCACTGATGTGAGTTTGAGACCCCTGATATAAAGACTCGACACGTCAAGCTTTCCACCGCTCCGTTGACAAGCCCGTCGACGACGTCGATGTTTGTGGTGGTTATGTAGGGGTTGTTTTGGACGATGAGAATTTCCACGGGTAAGTTGGCACTTTCACAGCCACGATGGACGCTCAACTCGCAACCGCCTGTGGCAGGATATGCCGCCAGACTCTTTCACTCCCGGCAATGGCGCAACGCGGCATGACGGCCGGGGGCCCCGCCAGATGGACAAGGGTGAGGGGCCCCTCGCAAAAGTAAATGCAGCTTTCCAGACGTGAAATGCCTTTTCAAGGATCCGCACTCCACCAGGGACGCCTGTACCCATTAAAGAAACCGGTGGGTGTTTGGCGGTACTACGATTCGAACCCAGTACCACCCGCATACGAGGCGAGTGCTGTACCTCTGAGCCATCGCTTGGCCAAAATTGGCCTAGATTAGCGCAGCTCGGTTTACTGGCGAAGTTTGAATCATCTTATCTGTTTCGGGTTGCTGGGTCTCGTGGGAAACGAAAAGAACAACGCGTTGAGCACGTTGACCCAATCGCAGCGGCACGGGACCATTCAAAGGTGTCTCCACCCTGTACGGCGGCGCTGGAATCGAGGTACTCGCGCGTTTGTTTACGTTACTGAACGTAGATGGCACCACCATACCATGGCAAGCCGTTTCTTTTTGACCGTATTTAAACATGGCCTGTTTTTGTTCTGGGAGAACATATACGTTTCGTGAAACATAATCTTCGCTCGACAAATATGGTCACGTAAGACACCGTTATTTGCGTCAATCGGCCAGTGTCGTCTGAGACAACCCCAAAGCCCCACAGTGCTGTGCAGCTAAACCACAAGCATAGTGCCCGCAGTACCTAGAACAGCAGTACGCATCAGTACTTCTATGTTTACATGTGCTTTCGTAACTTCCACTGTTTGTCCCACCATTCTTATTGCTTTAAAAATAATGTGTCCTAAATTTAAGCACGAATAGCTCGCTCTGCCAACTTATAAGCTCAGCCTAATTTGCGTTTGCTTTTGCCGGCCTCCGCCAATCGCAGAGCTGTCTGGTATGACATCATAGGTTCTGTTGCGGGAAATGAGCGAGTGGGTCGAATGGCCATTCCCTTTTTTCCCAATTATAGAGTTTATTTGAGCGAAGTTTAGGTTAAAACTGGTGTCAGTATGATGCTAACGAGGCCGTCTTTTGAATGAACCAAACTTGTGTTTTGTCTTCATGGCTTCTTTAAACCTTCGTGATGGCCGGGAAGGTTGCGCACAGCTGCGCTACCCTCAAGTCTCACGCGCTAGTGTGAGCTTTTTTGGTTTTTTTCTGTAAATTTTCTCTCTCAAGGTTAGAGCACACGTCTACTTTTGCCAACACCAGTTATGCACTCACTTTCTTACTCAAATAAGCCTAATATTAGCTTTTTGCTAAACAATGTGGGCAAATAGAAAGCATCTTTCAAGATTTATCAGAATACTTTATTTTTTTTGCTTGTATAACGTCTCGCTTGAGACTTCTTTCGGTCGGGCGGCTGAATCGAGGGACACACGGAAAGACCAAAATTTCCGCGTTTGGGTTGTTCAAAGAAACACTGTCGTGCTTAAAGAATGTCACATTGCCATTGCATCAAATTTCATCATCATCACTATTATCGCAGCGGCGGCGACAAGATGTCGTGCTGCTCTTCCCGCCGGGTGGGCGCCGAGAAGCAGCCGTTGGGCGGCAGCCTGCACGGCCTGCACGTCACGAAGAGCGCCCACTTCTTCAGCCTGGTCGCCGAGGCCGTCACGGCCGCCTGGCACGACACTACCGGGCTCTTCGACCGACTGCTGGCCCTCGAGCAGTCGACGCCTGCCAATGCAGCCCACGATGTCCGCGTCGGCATGCTGCTCATGGACTACCGGTCGCAGGCGATTGCCGCACGCACGCTCGTCGGCGACGTGTTCTTCACACTCGCAAAGGCAGGTCTCGTCAGCCTTGTCGATCGCGTAGGACGTTCGTACTGAAGTTCTTTTAAAAGCGGAGCTGTTGTAAGTCCAGCCTTTCGTCCGTCTGCTGTCGGTCGTGCGTCACGCAGGTGTAGGAGCAGGCTGCTGGAACCACCGATAGAGGGCGCGCTGGTCTCGCAGGGGCGGGTTTCTTCTTTCCCTCCAGCTAAGGAAAGGATTGATTGATTGATTGATTGATTGATTGATTGATTGATTGATTGATTGATTGATTGATTGTAGGGTTTGATGCGCCGACGCAACGCAGGCGATGATGTGCGCCGTAGTGGAGGGCTACGGTTTAATTTCGACCACCTGGGGATCTTTAACGTGCGCTGAAAAAATCTCGTACACACGGGCGTCTTTGCTTTTCGCCTCCATCAGAAAGCGGCCGCAGCGGCCGGGAATCGAACCCGTGACCTCATTCTCAGCAGCGCGACGCCTTAGCCACTAAGCCACCGCGGCGGGTGCTAAGAAAAGTAGAGGAAGGGGGCATCCAGCCGCTGACGTTTAGCTGCCTATTCCTTTGCGCAAACCGTAGAATTTGCGCGGCGATGGCGCTGCCGTTCTCTGACGAGCCCCCATTGCAGTTCGGGCCGACGCAAGAGCACCACAGCTCCTCTTTTTCGGCACATTTGACACTGGGTGAAATTCTTTTCGTTTTGCCTTGCAGGCTGTCTCCTTTCAACGCAGAAAGCAACTGGTTTACAACAAAATACGAATTTTTTGTCCAAGTGTTGCTGCGGCGCTGCACCTATAGTATGAGGCGCGCTGTAGTGCAGGTGTACGGTTTAGTTTAGGCCACCCGGGGGCCTTTAAAGGGATACCCGGATTTCCGGGTGGCGACACTTTTTTTAACTTTTCTTTTAAATCATAAAATCCTTTTAAAACGCAGTCAACAAACACATCCAGTATACTTAGAACAGGGGGTCACAAAGTACGTCTGCCAAAAATTACGGCTCCTTCCCCAACATGAAAGTATAAAACATCCTGAAAATGTTTTTGCCTTTCCGGAGTCTTGACGTCCTTTGAGCGCTCGAATTGCAACGTTAAAGCAATGTAGCGGGTATTGGCTGCTTCTTTTCGGCTGCACACATGCAATAGCCACTTTCGAAAAAAGCGATAGACGATTAGTTCTGCTGTGACGAGCAAATCACGCAGTGCCGCTCCGTGCTGTTGATAACTATAGGTTTGAAAATGCCTCCAGACGCGAAGGAAAGTGTGAAAGCGTTTAAAGAAGTATTTCAAAATACATTTAAAGCACGCCGAAATATTGAGGCATGGGCTTTCCCGCCTGTCGTCTTTGTCATAAAAAACCATCGCGGCTTAAAACGTGCCCATTTTCCTGGGCTCACGGCCTCATCCACTGAGCCACCGCGGCAAATCAATTGTTATAAAACTAGCCGGTGAGTACGGCAGGACATTCTCAAAGAAACAAGACGGCGGCGTATTTGTTCTCGTGCCGTAGCATGAACCTTTCTCTGCGCATGTCAGTTCAGTTCAGCTCAGTTGGTTTATTTTCACCAAGATAGTACACTATAGAGGGGAAAATGGTGACCGGGGGAAAAGCTGCATTATAGAAACTTCACTGGGCTCTAGCTACCGCGAACTATAGAGCAAACAGGCGCAAACGCGACATCACAAAAAAAGTGCTGATGCATGCGGTAATTCTTAAGCCACGAGAGGCAACACAAGGTAACTTAAAAAGGGGGTCACAAAAACGAGATAACACGTCATGTTGAATGGAGGGCTTAGCGCAAAAAAAAAAAGACGAGGACGGTGGCAGACGAGCCAGGCGCTAATAACAACTATTAGTAGCGCCTTGTTGTTAATAGCGCCTGTCTCGTCTGCCACCGTCCTCGTCTTTTTTTGCGCTAAACCCTTTATTCAGTGTGTACCAACTAGCCCAACAGCACGTTTTATTGAAAAAGCAAGTATAAGCAGTATTTGTTCACTTACTGGAATACCGTGCACCATAAAACCATATAAAAGCAGCATGACTACACAGAAGCGCGCCATCCAAACACAAGAAACGAATAATGTACATGCAATGCAGAGCATCGCTACTGTGCGCCTGGAGGCAGCGGCGCTGCTGTCCCCCGAAGCGGAGCTCGAGTTGAGCCTGCGGCCCGAGCTGTACAACCTGTTCATGAACGGAGCCACGGCTTCGCTGAGCAGCTGCCTGAAGCTGTGCCAGCGACACGGCGCCTACCTGCACCTGGCGGCCCAGGCGGCCCACCCGAGCGCCCGCGAGGCCCACCTCGCCGCCTCTGCGCGCTGGAGAGCGCACTGCGAGCGCCTCTTCGACAGAGTCGTCGACATGCTCGCCGACTTCGAAGAAGACGTCCACCGGCACATCTTCTCACACGATCTGTCATGATGCTCCAACGTACACTCCAACAAGTCCCCGTGGGTCGTCTTCACCGCAGCGCTCCAGAATGACCAATGGAAGTGGCTAAGTGTGCAGATTCGGCGAATGGCGAAGCTCAACGTATGACTTGAGTAAAAAAGTGCATGTGCGCAGGGACAACGCGCAAGACGTCCAAGGCGTTTGGATTGCGCGATGTACCTTCGAAGACGCCCCTTTTCATTCAAATTGAATACTCAGACACGTCATTCGCCCGATTCGAACACTACCGCAATTCGGTTGGTCATCCTGGATCACTGTAGCGAAGAAGCCCTGCGAGGACTTACGCCCGACGAGCGTTCGCAGGAACTGGCTGATGGTCAGGCACGCGCCGTGGCGCCAGGCACGCCACTCGCACCGGTGCGTGCTATAGTCTGGAAGCGCACGACCACTATCATCCGTCGAGATGAACCCTGGTGCGCAAACTATGTTGGAGTTGCCGGAACTCTGCCTATAGTTCCTTTTCGATGTTATTTGTCTCGTATCACGCGCTAGTATCGTAAATGTCGGTGCATAACTATGGACTCTTACCAATTTGTGAAAACCTGAAACCAGAAATTAAATTACCCGACAGTACTGACTACATTTCGTAGTAGTGACTACGCTGTTTAAATCATATTTACACGAACTTCGGTTCCAGGTTATTCCAAATGGCTGATGCTGTCAATCGGCTAGGTGAACCGATCGTAATGCACTTTTTTTTAGTCCAGCATCCGGCTGCGGCGGCGGCATCTACCATCGTAACGCACTTGTCCAAGTACGGCATCCGGCTGCGGCAGCAGCATCTACTATCGTAACGCACTTGTTCAAGTCCACCATCCGGCTGTGACGCCAGCATCTATACGGTTCACCGCATTTATTGCCATGGATAAATGAAATGCGAACGCGCAAATATGAACGGAAACACACAAAGCAATTTCGTTCTGTGGAAGTGAAATTGTCGCATGACTCCATAACAGCAGCAAAATAGGTAAACGCGACCTTACAAATATACCACAACCGCATCATTGTGCGATCACCATGAACCAAAATCCTCGATTTCGCGTGTTCTGGCATATATTTTGGTGTTCCTTCTTCATTTCTTTATGACTTTCCATTGAAAGTTCTGCTTCAATGTTAATCCAGGCAGGTAGTACCTTCCGGCGAGTATGAAAGCCTCACATGTAGTAGAGTGATACGTCTTCTAAATATCATGATTTGAAAACGCTTTCAGTGCTCATCATTCAGGCCAGTATTTTAAATCTGTTCGAAGGAAAAATTTCTCCAGGCCGAGTGATTCTTGACACCGCTTCAGGAGAAAACAGCAAAGGTTTGATCTCCAGAACGTTACAACCCGCCAAAGCATTTTGCTTTTAAGATCTTCGCTCGTCTCCGCGTGCTCCGGTAATGAACGCGTTGTGAGGTAACGTGCTCGCTTTGACGTCGGCGGCGGGACGTAAACATGCACACGCACTGCTCGGGGCGCCAAGGCGGGCTGCGGGAATTTTCCTCATTGTAGTTGCGATGAGAAAGAAGAAGCGGCAAGCAACACAAGGTCAATACCGAATTAACAAGCATACATATTTCCACTTATGCACGGATCTTTCACTTTTAAACAGAATTCACATTTATAAATTTTTCGGGCAATGTCCCCTTTCATGAACGCCTTTTCTGCTATTTGCGGAATAAATTTACATTTCTACAAGAATTTTCTACTTCAATACTTTAGGAAACAGCTTATGCGTGTCGCAAAAATTCAACCTTGAAATAGGACGTGTATACGTTATAACATGTTTTCTCCTTGTATTCCTTTATTAAAAAAAAAACAGGAAAGGTACGTACGTTTCTGCAAGGGTTTTTGTGTCTTTTGTTGGGACAGTTGGTTGATGAGATCTTTAAAATTGACCCTCCCAAGAATCTGTTTCCACGGAAAATCGCTGAGCTGGCTTTCAGTCACCGTTGACTGAAGCATGTTCGTTATCGATTTCAGCTTGCTGAATCATCGTTCGCCAGTGCAATTTGTGACCATCAAGCACAAAAAAGTAACAGCAACATGAACATCTCGGAAGGAACCTTCAAGCTCCTCACGAATTAGAAGTTTTAGCATGTATGGCATGGAAGAGCAGCCTTGGTTGCCCGCAAATGAGCTAAACTAGCTGTTCAAGCTCATCGGGAAATGTGACAGTCAGATCAGGGGCGGTATCATCGTGTTTTGTCCGTTTCGTGTCCGTTTCAAAAGTGTCAGTTTTGAGCAAGCCCTGATTGGCTAGAAGCGAACAACCGGATGTGACGCCATGCAAGCAAGGCGGAGCTATGAGCCGCCAGAGTTACTCAATACAGACAGTTGCGAAACTCCGCTTCAGAATCCGGGCGGCGCTGATCCAGTAACTCTGATGAGCCGCAGCTTCTCGGAGCAGACGATTTTTCGTCGCGTGGTTGTTGGTTCTCTGGCGGAGCAAGAAACACACAAGAGATAGTTTAAAATAGGTCTAGTCATTTAAAATGTGTTTACAAGAACAGCAACAGCTTCGCAAAAGTCAACCCAAAACCCGCTTACAGCTGGAAGTACGTCACAATGAAACGGACGCAAAACGGACGTTTTCAAAACGGACAAACACGAGAATACCGCCCCAGTAGGATAGTTTTCATGAGGTCCACTGCCTCCAGGCGCCTCTGCGCTGGGGTAAAGCAGTTCCAGTCTGTGATAACAGCAAACTGCGGGCAGACTTCGGTGAAAGCGCTCAAGCGAGCTAGTATTGCAATTATGACGAAGAAGGTTTCAGAGCGGAACCTGTCTGAAGGATCTCGTGGATCTCGCGGGCTCATGCCTTCAGTGCTGTCGTATCGCGACGATTGTTTACGCTTTCTCTGGGCGCACGCTTTGAATGAAGCATTGTGCGACGCTTTTTTCGCACGCTTTTCAATTTCATCAAACCTCTCTCTTAAGCCGGATACATAGTCGCACAACGATTTCATTAGGCTTACGGCAGCATTCAATGGCAGTGTTGAGCTCTGAAGTGCCTTGCTGGTGGCGTTGAAGCGCTGCAAAACTCTATCCCCAAACTCGGTCATCAGCGTGGTTTCCAACGTTGCCATTGCCTTCAGCAAAGAATTTGACTTGTGCTTCGTTTCTGCTCGTTCAGCATGCATGATCTTCGGATAGTTCCATTAGGGCGGCTGTGATTTATTTAGAGTCTGTCTCGAGAGCCGACATTGCATCCGCTCGCGCTGACCCCCGCACGCCCGAGATTTGCTTTGGGATCACCGCTGTCGCGTCGTCGCGTTTTGTTTCAAGCCTGGACTACATCCCAGCGATGACTAGACCCACCAAAGAAAATACATATACGCTGTATAAGCCCTAAAAAACTAACGGCTTGCCCACAAGTATCTACAGCATGCCTCAGACAGAAGAACTGTGAGCTGACTTCAGGATTATGCACATTTATGCAACGAACCGCCTTTTAGAAGCATTCATTATTGAAATATATAATCTGTTTCCCTGAGGGGAAATCAGTAGGAGGCTCAAACTTTATAGAACCAAACCCTTAAGTCTGCCGCTTCCTCCCTGCTCTCAGGGGGGGGGGGGAGGGGGAGGCAGGAGGGCTACTCTAAGCTGGTGGGGTCCGGTTCATTTGAACCCTTTGAACTATAGATAATCCACCCCTATTACACACATCACCGAGAGACATGGTTTGTGCCCTATCCACGTACCAATTACGAGAAACAATTATTGTGCTACGCGTTACCACCTCTGTTAAATTCACTTAGTCACTGAACTATGTTGAGTTTGTATTATTGCTGGTTTTCGCTTTTTTTGTGTGTGTCTGTGGTTCACCTTACTGGTTCAGTGCAAGCATTTTGTTGCATTGCGCTATTATGCTCAGTTTTACATGTATTGGTTATTATGTTGCTGCCAAGGACTATGAATTTTCCTAGTAACATTGATTCGTGTGTGTATAATTCTTTCCATGTATAAGCGCACACATTAGGAGGCACGAACCCCGTCAAGCCGCTTTTGTTGGTTTTTTGTCCGCGCTCCTGGCGTCTGTATTCGAATAAAATTTGACGACTTGACTTGGGACAGTGTAAGGAGCTGAAGGACGAGGGCTGCGTTTGCCCTAGTTTTGCTCGCGAAGATTTCCGCGAAGCTAGACTTTGGGGCACCCAGAACCTAGTAGCCAAGGACCCGGAATCAAACAATCACTGGGTGCACCCGGCGTGCGTGGCCAAGTTGACGGCGATGGTCGGGCAGGTGGGCAGTGCAAAGCCCTCCCACGCTCCAGCCTGGCTTCCGCCATCCGTGTTTGTGTGACTCGGTACCAACGCCAAACGGGCAGTTGTCCCTACGGGCCAGAATGGCGGTCATTTGGGGGATTTCGTGCAGCACAGTCAGGCGACTGTGAAGGGTTTGCGCAGTTCTTCAATTGCTTGCTGGGAGTCAACGAAAATGCGAATACTTGGAGGACGCGTGGTCGTAATAGCACAGGCCAAGTGATTTGCTGCGCTCAGATGCTCTCCAGTTCCACTTCCAACCGGTTTACGCTTGCAGTTCCAGTCAAGCTTGGAAGCGCCGGGCAAGGTGCCGTAGCAAGGACGCCTTGAAGTCCTCTTTCTCGAGAGGTGGCATACTGGAACGAAGAATAGCGACACGTTGGTGAGCAGCCGTAGCTGGTGGGCGTGACCAAGGGGGAGGCGTGCGTCCCACGCAGTGTGCAGCCCCCTGTGGTGCTATTGCCCGCCGAAGCTCACGTAGGGTTTTCGCAAGGAGTTATTCCGTCGGAAGGATCATGACAGCTCGTCCAGCTGAATCAGTGCGCGTATGCCTGGTAATTCCAATAATATGATTAATTAATAATGTCAATGATAATGTGTGCGTGGTCCGGAAAAATGAAAGCCCCTTTCTTCAGCGCAAGATGGTTAAAACGCAAAGCTTTCTCTTACGTAACCTAATACTTGTACCACACGTAACCGAAAAATGAATTAAAGGGGCCATGCAGACAAAATATGAGTTTGTTCTATTCGAAATATTTGCAGTTTTTTTTTTTTTTTGGTGCCCCCAGCGCTTTTCCTGCAACAAACGATGCTGTATTCACAGAAAAATTATTCAGTCTGTTCAATTTTGATTCCCCCGCCAAATCGTTCGTTTCGTGACGTCTGCGATATCGCAACAAGTACAGGTCTTCAAGCAAACGTGAGTGCGCCGTTTAGTCTGCAGCGGACTCCGGAACGACGTGTTTACCGTCAGTCCTCCTAGATGGCGCCACCATACTGTGCAGGGTAAGGTCCCTAAAATTCTGCAGGGCCACTGTCCGCCCTCGCTTTGTTTCTGAACGTATTTACACCTGGCTTGTTTTTGTTGCGGTTGAAGTAATCGTTTCGTGAAACATTGGGCATGTTCGACAAACAGGGTCACGTAAGGCAATGTCGCTTACGCCAATCGGCCAGTGTCGTGTGAGGCAACCCCGAAGCGCCGGACTGCTGTGCAGCTAAAACGAGCGTAGTGCGCGCAGTACCAACAGTAGTACGCGATGTTTACGTGTACTTTCGTAACTCCATCGTTTACTCTACCATTCCTACTCTTCCGCAAATAGCTCGTTCTGCAATCTTACAAACCATGCCTAACATGCGTTCGCTTTTGCCGGCCTCATCCAATCGCACAGCTGTGCATATTACGTCATAGGCTATAGTTCGGGAAATGAGCTAGTGAGTCGCATGGTCATTCCCTTTTTTCCCCTAATTATGTGGCTTATTTGAGCGAAATTTACGTTAAAAGTAGTTGGGGTTAGTATGACTTTAACGAGGCAATCTTTGAAATGAACCAAACTTGCATTTTGCCTGCATGGCCCCTTTAAGTGCTTAAAGGACTTGTGTTTTAACGCCATTAATTCGCTGCTACACGAAAAATCTAATGTCATTTTCTCTCACGTTATTTTTCTCCCGCACGACTCATTCGCCTTCACGATCGCCTTAAATCTGCCCACTCTCGAACGCGATGGGCACCAAATGAAACCAACGAAACTCTAGGCACCGGAGTGCTGACGCGGGAACGTAGCCGAAGCAAGCCGATTTTTTGCGCCCTCTTGGTGGCGACCTTGGTTTCAGCTCTGGCGCCCGAGCAGTTCGAGTCCTGTGTTTTGCCCAGAAAGAAATGTCGCAGCAGCCAGAAAAGCAGCTGGGAGGGCGCATTATACAAGCACCTAGGTCTTGATTCAGGTCCTTTCTCGCTGCCAGATACACACAAGAGTCAGTTCTTTTATTTTCCTTTGAGAGAAACTTCGCAAAAGAACTTTGGACTGCGAAGCTACGTAGGCGACGACGTTCAGAAGAAGACGAAGTTCATTAAAACAGCAGCGAAAGGCATAACTTCATGTTACTCGTCGTTTTGAATATTTGAAGGCAGTGCCTATTCTGTGGACCAGTGGATGATGATGATCAGGAAGACGGGATGATGTGAAGCATTATTCTGTGGACCAAACCCCAGGGTAACCTTCAGGCTCATTCTGCGGACCGTACAATATTTATCCTGTGGACGGCGTCGTACCATGCTCCTTACTTGTCTGCATAAATAATGCGTAGTATTGACTTAAGAGAACAGGTGACGGCAAGGAATTCACTTGAAAAAGAATTAGCAGTGGCTTAGCTCGGGTATGCCAGGATATACGTAGCCTGAGCTAAGGTTCAGCTGGTTATTCTTAGCTTTCCTGGTTTTCTAGTATAAGCTTAATTATCATGCTTACTGCTGCTTCAATGACACACACACGGTTTACGCATTATGTGACACATTCATATTTACCAAGAAGCTCCGGGGCAGCGTCACCAATCACCCCAGGGCTAAGCTGGTTCCACAGGCACACGCCGGTGGTGGTGGTGGTGAAAACATTTATTGATCATTTGTTAGCCGAAGAGCAGCCTCTATGAGTGGGGTCCTCAGTCCAGGACTCCAATGGCGGACGCTATCCGGCGGGCCCGCTCGATCAGCCGTTGTTGGTCTTGCGGGGCAGTGCTGGACAGAGCAGCCTCCCAGAGGAGAGGGTGGGGATGCGTATAGGGGTGAGCCCGTCTGGTGGACGCGGACACTCCCATACAGAGTGGTAGAGGGTGGGAGTGGGGCTCTAGCAAGCCGGGCAGTTGCCAGCGTATTGGGTGGGGTAGAAGAGGTGTTTGTGGTGTAAGTTTGGGAACGTGTGTGTCTGGAGCTGCCGCCATGACGTGGCGTCGGCGCGGGATAGGGAGTGGTGGGGTGGAGGTAGTGTTTTTCTTTGTGTGAGGTAGTAGGCGAGTGTGAGTGTATAGTTGAGAGGTTCGTGGGATGGGATGATGGAAGCTGATGTCTTGGAGCCACCCCGGATCTGTCTGTCCGCTTCCTCTGACGCCCGGTGGGTCATTTCTCGGGCGAGCGCGTGTGCGTGCTCATTTCCAGGAAGGGAGGCATGGCCAGGGGTCCAGACGATACGAATGAAGGGAAGCTTGGATGGATCGGATTGTCGAAGAATGATGTTTGCTTGGATGGAGAGGATTCCAGAAGAATATGCCCGGCAGGCGGCTTGCGAGTCTGTTATAATTGCCCAGGTATCGTCGTCGTCAGCTTCCGCGGGTCGAGCGGTGGTGATGTGGGACACAGCCAATGCTATGGCCGTTTCCTCGGCCACCCTGATGGAATCGGTGCGTACAGAGCAAGTTGTTTGCGCATTGCCAGCAACTGCAGAGGCCACTGCCACTTTAGCGTTGGGGTTGGCTGGATAACTGGCTGCGTCGGCGTAAATCACATGTGGACCGTACCGGCGGGCTAGCGCTTCGACTCCGGCGCGGCGTCGGCCCTGGTTGGTTTCCGCGTGCATGTTCTTGGGGAGCGGGGCAACTTGTAAACGTGCACGAAGGACAGGGGCGAGAGCCACAGGGTTTGGTGGGAAAGGTGACGACGGCTCGGGGTATCCCAGGCTGGCGAGCACGTGACGACCGGTGCGGGTGGTGCTAAGGCGGATAGGCTGACCAGCTCATTGTGCCTCAATAATTTCCTCTATCATGTTGTGGACACCCAATTGAAGGAGGCGTTGTGTAGGAGTGTAGGGGGGAAGTCCCAGGGCAACTTTGATTCCCGTCCGTAAGGCAGTGTTGAGGCGCTGGAGTTCGGAGCGCAGCAAATTGTGAAAGGGGACGTGGTAGGCAAGGCGGCTGATGAGTAAGGAATGAACTATGCGGAGGGTGTCTGCTTCCTTGAGGCCGGCGCGTCTGTTGGAGATGCGACGGATCATGTGCGTGATTTGCGTGGTTTGGGTTTTGAGGAGGTGAACTGTGTGCGTGGCGCGGCCGTTAGACTGTAGATGGAGTCCTATGACTCTGACTCGGGTGACGCACGGGATCAAATTACTGGTAAGGTGAACGGATATTTCTGGCTTGGTAACTGGTCGCATGCGGGGAGGCAACACAAGAAGGCCGGACTTCTCCGCTGCGCAAGACAGGCCCCCCAGAGAGGCATAGTTCAGAACTACATCTGCTGCCTCTTGCAGGGCGTCCTGTATTTGGCCGTCCGTTCCGCGTGTTGCCCACATGGTCACATCGTCCGCGTACAGCGCGTGGCGAAGCTCCGGAATTGCGTTGAGTAGAGGAGGCAGCTTAGCCATGGCCACATTGAAGAGTATCGGGGATAGAACTGAGCCCTGGGGCGTTCCTCTTCCAGTCAGTTGAAAGGGTGGTGAGCGGTGCTCACCTAACCCTATGGTGGCTGTCCTATCAGCCAGAAAGGCTCTGACGTAATTGTATGTGCGTTCTCCACAATTTGATGATGCCAGATTGTCAAGAATGAGGTCGTGTGCGACGTTATCAAACGCACCTTTTAGGTCGAGTGTCAGGACGGCGCGTGTTTGGGCTCTGTTGGGATGATCCAGGATGTCGTGCTTGAGTTGGAGGAGCACATCCTGTGTGGCCAGGTGGGAACGAAAACCGAACATTGTGTCGGGGATGTGGTTGCTTCGAGATGTGGTTGCAGCCTAGCAAGAATTATATGTTCGAGAAGCTTGCCCAGACACGAAGTAAGTGAGATGGGGCGGAGGTTGCCATATGAAAGAGGTTTGCCCGGTTTGGGTATCAGGATGATGTCCGCGTGCTTCCATTCCTGTGGTAGAGTGCCCTTGCGCCACGCATCGTTGTAGTAAGCCGTCAACTCGGTTATGGCGCGGTCGTCCAGGTTGCGAAGTAACTTATATTAAATGCCGTCCGCTCCCGGTGCAGTGCTTTTTGTGAGGTCTTGAAGGGCCGCTCTCACTTCTGCCTCTGTGATGTCAGCATCGAGCAGGACATTCGTGTCAGAGGTGTCTGGGTAAGGCCGATACTGGGGGCGGGGACCGACGCTGATATAGCGCTGTTTCAGTGTAGCGAGAAGGGTATCTTTGTCAAGGTTTTCCCTGTGGAGTAATGTACGGATGGCTTTCGTGGTTTCTGCTTTGGTCTGCTTGGGGTCGAGGAGACTGCGTAGCAGCGACCATGTCTTTGCTGTTCCAAGTGTTCCTTGTAGCTGGTTGCAGAAATTTTGCCAGTTGGCCCGTGTCAACTCTGCTGCGTAGCGTTCGGCTTCGGCGGTGAGCAAGGCGATCCGTTTACGAAGTTTCCGATTGTACCTTTGCCCTCGCCATCGTTTGCTGAGGCTACGGGGGGCATCCAAAATAATTGATTGATTTGTAGGGTTTAACGCGCCGACGCAACGCAGGCGATGAGGCACGCCGTAGTGGAGGGCCCCGGATTAACTTTGACCACCTGGGGATCTCTAACGTGCGCCGAAATCTCGTACACACAGGCGTTTTTGCTTTTCGCCTCCATCAGAAAAGCGGCCGCCGCGGCCGGGAATCGAACCCGCGACCTCGTGCTCAGCAGCGCAACGCCTTAGCCACTGAGCCACCGCAGCGGGTGGGCATCCAAAATATGAAGAAGGTGGCTGTCCACGTCTGGCATGTGAGTTGTTGTTTGTACGGTTCTAGTAGTGTCTGCCAGATCACTTTGAATTTGTTTAATCCACTCTGGGAGGGAAGGAAGAGGCGATTGCTCGGGGTCTGCAGTAGTTGACGTAGGGTCAGTGTCGGGTGAGCTATCGCCACTCGGTTGGGCGCGACGCTTGCGGAAGGCGACCCAGTCGGTGATTGCGACCGATCGGTTCGAAACCTTGGCGCCGAAGTCCGCTATCTCAGTGAAGAGGATGCAGTGATCACTGCCGAGTGTCTCCCCAAGGTTAGACCACCTGTGGTTGCTGAGGCCATGGGTTAGAGTGAGGTCCGGAAATGTATCCCGTGTAACGCTGTTACCCATGCGAGTGGGCTGGCCAGGTTCTGTGAGAACCGTAAGATGGCACCTGGCTATTGTCAGGGCTAGCTTTCATCCCTTGGGAGTTTCTGTCATGTAGCCCCAAGTAGGGTGTGCCGCGTTGAAGTCGCCCACTATAAGCACGGGGCTGTTGGTCCGTTTTGCTAAAGAGAGGGTGCGCAGCACGCCGGTGTTGCTGCAACGCACGAACCATCAGTTCCGCACCCGGCCACCCCTCGCATGACCATCAAGTGGACCGGGCCGCCACGTGCGGAACGGAGGTCGGCGAAGACGCTGGGTGGGTTGGGTGTGTGAAAGACGTCGGGCAGCGAGCAACGTTTTGTGCGCCATGTGACGTCACTGCTCCTCGCGCATGCGCAGCACGGCTCTCCAGGAGCCACGCGAAACTGAACAACCTCGGCCAGTGTAGCTCACGCTACAAAATTTGCTAAGCTTGCACTAAGTACCGCAAGACTTGAAACACAGCGAAGCTGGAGGATTTCTTACTGTAAGCACTGAAGGACACACCACCACGCATTGCATTAGGTTAGGAATTGTTTATTTAGATGATCCGTCGTCGCTTTTCACTGTGGTAGTAGTAGTCATCGTCATGTCCATCTATATCGTCGTCTTCCTGATGCATGACTGGCGGGCCCGGGTCGTTTTGTCTGCAGGCTTTCACATTTCTTCCAAAGTGGAACGCGTCAGCACGCGGTAGAACCGGCGGAAACCGGCTTCGCGAACTGGACGTCTGTAGCGCGAGCTGTCTTGCGCTCCCCCTTTGGGGCGCAGAAGCACGTGAACTGTTTTCTTGGAATTTTTTGCGAGGGCCACGCGCAAGCCTGGATGACGCCGGGCGTTCCTCGTAAGGGGCGTGCTCGCGCGAACGGTAAACGGCGGGAGTAACTATAACGAAAGTTGTTGACGACGTCTTACATTGCACACATCACGGCCAGCAACAACAGCTTCGTTGTTAAAAGGCAAACGTATACCCGCAGGGTAGAAGGCCTTGCGCGCGCTTCTCGCCATGCACGCATTCATTTTTCTTCATTCGGCCAGGAAAGATGCTTGTGGGAAGCGAAACGTCTTGTGGGAAGCGTCTTGTGGGAAGATGCTTGTGGGAAGATGCTTGTGGGAAGCGTCTTGTTGTTGGCAAGATACGCTTCATCCCACGGTTGTTTTTGGGCTCCTTTATGAACACCACCAAGAAGCATGTGGCACCAATTAACGCGAACGCTCTCAAGTCGACACGCCCACACGCCGCACAATGCGTGCTTACGTCGTAAATTTGAAGTTGCCAAAAGTAGCGCAGTGATGAAAAAAATATGCGTGCTCCTATTGTGAACAAAACATTGAGAGGTCTTACGCATTTCTTTTTGGTTAAGGCACACATTGACTGAGCTGGATTATGTATGACAAATGATGGCTGTTTATAGCCCAGGATTCATGAACTATTCATTTATTAAAAAAGTGTATTTGCACAAGGCTGTAGTGTATTTCAATGATCAGATGTTAAGCAATTGATGATTACCCAATTTCCTTTTTCGTCATTTCGTACGTATATGGTACGGATGCAGGGTATTCAAAACTAAAACAAACGCATAGTGTGTACTGTTTGATGGATCCTGAAATGTCAAATGAGAAATGCAGCAAGGATAAAATTGCCCATTAAATTTAATTGATATCAAGAGACGGCGATTTGACCAGAGACAATTTCTTTTTTTTATGTTGGATTTCTTGCAGTGCATTTATTTACTTAAAAAACTTGCTAAACAATATCCCAAGACAATATCTCAATATCCCAAAACAATATCATTAGGAAAATCTGAAAAAAAGGGAGTGAAGCGTCTAGCAGGCCAACTTTTTGTTGAAAAAAAGCTTCACACATTTACATGAGTTTAATGCAGGTACATCCCACACGTATATGACCTCTGCATAAGCACGACCAATGTTTACAATATCCGCCTGACTAAATAATGGTTCTCACAGCAAACAATTGATACTGAAAAACACCTCACTCCATTAAGACAGTTTCACGTGAATCCAGGCTCACACCACAAACGAAACCTAACATAACATACACAATATTAAAAAGATGGAAGCAAAGCAATACACCATTATTTAAGCTATTAGAATACACAGCTGCTTCTACTGACTCTCTCACCAAAACGCCAATCCATGTTTCCGAGGGAATGAAAACCTCCTTCAGTGACACCACAACATCACCTACACCACAAGCCCGCTTGTTCAACCTACCAGAACGGCTTCCCTGGTGTGACGCCAGTTTCTCAGAAGCAGGATTGTTGCACCAAAATTTATGACAGATAAAACTGCAAAGAGCAAAGCACGGTACATATTCATTACATGTGACGAATAAGACCAGTTTTGTTGAATCTACATATGCGTGTATGTATCACACGTTCGCACAAGAAGCTGCTTCTGTTGACCCACTAATTACTAAACCAGAACACCCACGGGCATGTCGATTTTCTCCTTTAGAAACTCCATGCCACTGACCACACCTTAAAACCTGCTTGTTGAGCAACTTACCAGCACTCCCTTTCCCTTACACAACACACGTGTAACAAAATATCTTCATGAAATAAAAAGACGAAAAGCAAAACAAAGCATACATCCCTTGCAAAATGTTATAATCGGGTTTGCGTCGTGGAGTAGGTTCCTGAAGCACACGCAACCGGTGTGTTCGACGGCCAAGGACGTCGATGGTATCAACCGACCATTGTGATAGAAGCTAGAGGTCGGCGATCGATAGATTACCCTACCGATTAATCGATTAATGCTTTATTCGCGATAAAATTTTTCGACCGGTTAATCGGTTCAACTCCCGTGAATGCATTAAACCAGAAATCAAGATGCCCGAAACTCCACATTAGATTATCTCGCGGTGTCACCCTACATCATAACAGCCCGCTCGTATAATACCATAATTAAAACCGCACGTTCGAAGTGAAAGCGACAAAAGGCTCCGAGTTCACTTCTTTGAGAAATAACGAGTCTAAGCACACGTTCCAGCCACCATATGCCAGCCACACCTATTACGCGAGGGTATGCTTAGTCCACCATCTCGACAACCACCCATATAGACGACATGTTGCCGGAAAATTCAAGAATGTATATGATTTGGAGCCTTCCGTGTGGACGACCGCATAGCAGACAACATCAAAAAAAATTCAAACTCGAATGTAGTTTTTGGCACCAACCTGTTAACCAATCAATTAATTGATTGGCGTTCCTGAGTGCCGAGGTGGCAATGCCGAGGAGGCATTGCCATTTCGGCACTCAGGAACGCCCTCATTAGGTCGTGCTCTCATCAAATGGGGGTCAGCTTTTCCGCGCAAGCTGAGAGGTTGACGAGGGCTGGTTTCCCTGAACATTTGTTGTTCAATGTATGCGAGACCCTCCTGAAGGAAATACGCAACCAAAACCCTGCAAAAGAACGCCAAGAGATCGACCGGAAGAAGTTGACAGTGATCCCCTACGTTCACGGTGTTTCCCACCGGCTAAAAAAGGCTGCAGCACGAGCCGGAGTGACCGCTGTGTTTAGTGCACCACACCAAACAAACTAAGTGGGTTGTGCGCCAGAGTAAACGGGGAAGGAACTGGCACCAAGGTCTGCTTGAAGAACCACGCCCAGCGTTTCGTTGAATGCTCGTCTGGTGTGGTCTATGACATTCCGTTGACCTGTGGTAAATCATACACGGGCCAAACAGGGCGGTGTCTGAACGATAGGCTGCGAGAACACGCGAACACAGTGAAAAATAAAACTGGCAGTAATTTGGCTCTCCATTGTGCGGAGTGCGCAGATCGTAAATGTACTCCTCTTCTCGAGCAGACACGTGTGCTAAAAAAGTATAAAGGAAAAAGTGCCAGAGAAATCTACGAAGCACATGTCATCCACAAGCGGGGCGATTCGTCCGTCAGTAAGGCATCCATTGAATTGTTGGAAAAAGAACACAGATACCTTGATCAACGAAAGTTTTTCTCGCACATGCGCCTTGTATATCAGTTGATTGTTTGTCTCCCTTTCTCTTTTCTTTTCGTGTTTTCCGAGGGTATATATTCCGCCACGGCGAAATAAAACTCGTTGTTGTTAGTCAGCGCCCAGTCTTGTCACGTTCTTTGTCCCGTTTTAGCGCTGTTTTTCCATATTCAGTTATGTACCAACAAGCCCGCACCAACACACTTTTTAAGCTCATGCTAGCGCCGCTTAGCCCAGCCACAGCCAGCGCATATCGAAATTTGACAGAAATCGTCAAATCAGCTCTTCAGCGATAGGCTGAGCTAAATGCGCCGAATTCCTCGCGCTTTACGTTCATATATATTTACCGCGATCGTATATGCGGCGACGATGCTTCTTTCTGTCCATGGCGCGTTCCGACGGGCGGCGCGTGACACCACCGCGCCCTCCTGTCCGAATTTGGCGCCGCGGTGTCTTGGAAGCAGACGGCGCGCCTCTGTTGCTATAGCAACGGAGCGCATGCGCAGAGAGCAGCGGGGGTTACATCAAGTGCGAAAATGAAGGAAGCTCACACTAACGCGCAAGACTTGAAGGTAGCGAAGCTGTACGCAATTTTCACGACCATCACGAAGGTTTAAGTCCACGATTGCAGCGGATTTGCCTCTTCTTTGCCGCCTGCTGCAACGACCTTCACTGTGCCGTTGTTGGTATAAGTGTGAGCTTCCTTCATTTTTTGTAAGTGATAAACACTGGACATCACACTGGAAGGGCGTAAGCTATGACGTGTCTTTCTCGTTCCGAGCAAGTGTTGCCACAGTTACAGCAAACGCTGGGTTTTTTTATGGCCAGTCTTGGCTAATCTCCCTATGTGGGCATGCTTGGCTTAAAAACGTGCGCTGGGGACGCTGGGCGGTCGTCGCGAGGCACTCACACACGAGAGATTGGCATTTTCTTCGTTTTTTTAACTGCCGGACGGTCGCCGCAATCTTGGCCAATCTCCGTAAGTAGGTATGCTGGCTTGACAAACGCTCGCAGGGGACGCTGGACGGTCGTCGCCAAGCACGCACAGACGAGCGCTAGGCGTATTCTTGGTTTTGTTAACTGCCGGCCGGTCGCAGCGAGGCTCGCGCTCACGTGCGCGCGCTCGGCAATTTCTTGGTATTTTTAACTGCGGACACGAAAAATTACGATTTGCTAAAGAGCTCCGCTCTTAAAAGCAGACCCCACAGCTGGAAGGCGACGGCAGCTGCTGAAGAAACGGCTTACGTCATTTTTTTGGAAAACACTATTTCTGATAATGCGTTCTTTCACAAAAAACGTTCTTGACCTTTCTAAGACGTTTTCCTCCGCGCTAAAAACTTCTACAATACGAGTGCATTTCTCTTTTTGGCCATTATTAACATCATGCCAAACACTTTTAATGCCTTTCCGTTTTGGCGGGCAGCACGGCCCACCCAAATAATGTCATTCGGTTTCTTCGGGCCTTCTTCACTTAATATCATTTTTCGTGCACGTGTGGCACGGGTATGAGTCAAAGTGAAACTCCAAAATCCCAACTGCTGTGGCCGCGCTGGATCGCCGCAGCCGGGTAGACGTCGGCTTCATAACGCGAGGGACCCCGGTTCGATTTCTACCACGGGAAGCATGTTTTTTTTTTTTTTTTTTTAGGCGCTTTATGTGCATTCGCTTATCATCGTCACCGTTCTTTAAAACGCATACTGCGTAAAGTTGGCTTTCCTGCAGTGCGTTTTGCGCGACGAATGACGTCATCAGTGAGGCATGCAAATCTTCGCTTTAAAATGCACCCCTAAGTGCATCTTGTGGCTCGAAGGGAGATCATAAGCCGCGGTGCCATAAGTACCGCCACCCGAGCGGGTACTGCCCGAGAGAGCGTGAGACTCGTCGATTGGTGAGCACCGCCAAATTTGTTGCAGAGAGAGCCCGGGCCCGGCGCAGCTTCGACGACTTCCCGCTTCTGTGCAGTTATATTAAAGCGGAAGCTTTCTTAGTGGCATCGATGGCGTCCTGTCAAAAAACTAACGCATTTCCCCGCAGACCAGTTCGTCAACCGAAAATCTCTGATAAGATCTACTCACGGCGGGTGCGTGAAACCGAGCTTCCACTGTGTCAAAAACGGTAACTTGAAAATCGCCAAAAAGGAACGGTTCTGGATAAAACAATACACACATAGATCATCAATAAGGAGTGCAATAGGGTTCCTTTATCTCGTAAACCACGTACCGGCACACATTTAGATCGTTCGTAAGTGCACTTACCTAGGGCGGCGTGAAAAGTCGTAGCATGGCACGTCCCTCCAGACACGGACACTCTGCACCCTCCAAATCACGACATCGATATTCTGCAAGCACTAGGCAATTATGGTATACAGAGTGGCCCTGCGAGATTAGTGTAGCCTGGGGGTGACTACCCATCCTGCAAAGAGCCTTAATATCATGGACGCAAAATGAGTGCTCGAAGAAGGGACGTTCAATTGTGCGACGAAGACCTTTTGCTACCCCCATCCCTTGACTTCCCATTCCCCCATGCACGGCCTCCGGGCCTCCCCTTTCCTCCAATAAAGGCTTGAATCAATCAATCAATGGTTTCGTTCTTCGTTCAATTGCGATTTGGTTTTGAAGGTTTGACCATCGATTGGACGCACGTTCAGCGGAGGTTGGACGCACTTTTAACGAAGTCTCGACGCACTTTTGACGCAGTTTTTATGTGAGCAAACGTTCGCGCTTCTCTCAGTTTTTTTTTAAAAGGATGGTAAAGTTTTATCCATTGGTGAGAGCTGTGGTGGCTAGGGAAGGAAACACCGAGTAGGCGGATATAACCACAATAAGAGGAAATAATTGGGCTGCCGGTATCTATAGTATTTATTTATTTATTTATTTATTTATTTAGAAATACTGCAGGACATTAGCCCGAGCAGAAGGGGTGTATAAATCACACACACAAAAAAACACAAAAAGCATGTTGTCTACATACTGCAAAATATACAAGATGAGCCAAGACATCGATAATATCAGTAGCTCAAAGGCAAAACAAGAGGCTCAACAATGTGTCCGAACAGTGAAGAACAGCAACAAAACGGCCAGCAAAACGATTCAAAGAATAGAGGCTATGACAATTAAAACACAACCGGTATCAATTTTAAACACTGGGTTCAAGGCGCTCTACTAATAGCAGGTCTTTACAGAAGCATTATTCCAATCGTTGGCTGTTCGTGGGAAGAAGGAAAAACAAATCGGTCCGAGAAAAAAAAAACGGCGTGAGAGATAAAGCGTGCGAATGACGAGTTCGCCGCGTTGATAGAGGGGTTACGAAGTGGGAGGGGTCAGGACCCAGCTTGCGGTTAGTAAGAGAATGAAGAAATTTCAGACGAATAAACTTTCGTCGTGATTTCAAGGTTACAATCCCATTTTTCTGAATTGTTTTAGTAACTGAGACATTTCTACCGTATAAGGAGTATGTGATTGATTGACTGTAGGGTTTAACGCACCGACGCAACGCAGGCGATGAGGCGCGCCGTAGTGGAGGGCTCCGGACTAATTTTTACCACCTGGGGATCTTCAACGTACGCCGAAATCTCGTACACACGGGCGTTTTTGCTTTTCGCCTCCATCAGAAAAGCGGCCGCCACGGCCGGGAATCGCACCTGCGACCTTGTGCTCAGCAGCAGAACGCCTTAGCCACATAAGGAGTATATGAAGCGCACTGCACGTCTCTGAATTTTTTAAGTGAGTTAATGATCTCTTTTGTATGGGGGTCCCAGACAACGCACGCGTATTCTGTTTTAATGCGTATGAGTGTGTTGTACGCTAACAGCTTGATCTGTGGCGGAGCTTCTCTAAGTTTATGCCTTAAAAGGCACAATTTGCGAAAAACGAGCTAAGCGACACTGGCAATGTGCGTATTCCAGCTTAGCGTGTTTGTTAAAGTTATCCCAAGGTACTTAATTCGTTAACTTCAATTAAGGGGTCGTTTGAAACAGAATATTGAAACAGAAGGGGCGTTTTTTGGTTGAAATTCTAAGAAAGACTGATTTTTCCCAATTAAGTTCTATATCCCATTTATTGCACCATGCAAGAACATTACTAAGCGCTGCATTTAGAGCGAGCTGATTCTGTTGGGACTGAATGTTAGGAAAAAGAATGCCATCGTCAGAAAAGTATGGTACATGTTGTCGGCTGGTTGGTGCCGATCGTGTACCAGGAGAAATTTCGGCTTCTCGGTGGGCCGCTTCGAGGTCAAGAGTGGAGGAAGTGGTGAAAGATTTCTAATCGCCGTTTTTAACACGTCATGTTTACTGCGCTTGTAGTCGGTGGCCTAAACCCATACAGTGAGGTGATCAGCGTGGATACCAAAACGAGCCGCAGAGCCCCATTCTCGGTTGCGGGTGACGCGCACCGCGGTCAAATCGAAGAGTACCTGTGCAAGACAGAACCTTCAGGAATGCCTACGTTTAGATAACAGATGTTAGAAATCCATCGTGGATGCGGGGTGTTGCACCGTCGAAGTCATCAGTTTTTAAGGAAGTTGCTAATTCAGTTTTTTGGTATCTTCGGTTAGGGAAAGCTACGGCCAGCTCCTTAGTGATCTCCCATCGACTAACATTGTAAACTGCTTTTCGCACGTCGAAAGTGAGTATATTATCTGTATTGCCAGCCTGAGATGTGAGCGTACAGACACGTGGGAGTAGCCAAGGGCAGTCGTGAGCACTGAGATGGACGAGAGCCAGCCCTAAGATGGGCTAAACCACAAGCGCACATATTCCAAATAATACTGAAGTCAATTGTTGATGATTGTTAATCTGGTTCTCAATAAGCGAACGATACCATTAAATTGTGTTAGTGCAATTTATTGATATTGTTCCGTTGCAAGAAGTGCAGCAGGCGAAGTTGGGGCAAAGGCAAACGGAGATTTATTTAGGCGAACTTGTGCCTCTAGAAAGAAAGCCACCAAAAAGACGGGGTCTCACGCGAAGCGCCGATCAGCCAAATCAGCGTTCCAAAGCACGAGCCGTTCCACGAACTCTTCTACACGCGCCACGTGGAGGAGCCTTTCGTCGTCGTCGTCTTCGTGGCTCTGTCTCATAGCAGACGCACTCGTGACATTTGCCCACCTCTCTAAAGGGCATCGTCCCGATGCTCAGGGTAGTAGCTACGCGTACAAAATGGTAGAAAATGGGCACAGTCCCGGAGTGTGGCGGCGTGAACGTCGGCTCATCTTGAATAGTAGGGTTTCATGCGCACCACGTGAACGGTTTCAGGCTGAAGTTTACGACGTCCTGCGGGTACAGTGCTGACCGGGATAACTTCATACGTAACGTCACTCAGCCGACGCAGAACTTCGTATGGTCCAAAGTATCGTCTAAGCAGCTTTTCTGAGAGCCCGCGGCGACGAACAGGACTCCACACCCACACATGGTCGCCATGTTGGAAGTCCGCGTGCCTGTGGCGGAGATTGTAGCGGTTGGCGTCATGGCGTTGCTGATTGCTTGTGAGCACGCGAGCAAGTTGCCGTGCTTCTTCCGCTCGCCGTGTAAACTCTTCCGTGTCGACATGGTCGTCGCTGTCGGCAGAGAGGGCGCTGCGGTCGCCGGAGCGTTCGAACGTGCTTCACATCGGCTCCGTGGATAATTCTGATTTTCGGCGGACCAACTCATCCCACCCGGCCCAAATTAATGTGTGAGTGTTCCATGTGATCTCCGGAGCACGCAGATACCAAATTTGGGACATTTCACCCACTTTTGGAGGAATTACGAGTGTTTTTGCCCGCGAGGCGAAGCCCACCCGGCTAAGCCTAATGTCGACTTCGGCCACGGACCCGACTCACAAGAGGCGCCGCAACCAGACCAGTCGCGACGAAGCCGACGACTCAGCGAGGAAGACGGTCGTCATTGCCGCCTCGGCTTCTCGCCGCGCCGCCATCGAAGGTGCCGCCGACATCGACGACGACGATTTAGTCGACGCCGCTGCCGTGCCGCTCGCCGACGAGGAGGACGACGAAGAAGACCCAACGAGTTTGTGCGCCGGTTGGACTCAAGTAGTCTCTCGACGCGCGAAGAAGAAGCAAAGTGCCTCGGGAACCCCACCGCAGCAGGGCTCCCCGCAATCAGGTAAGCCGAGCGCTTCTAACTCGGCTACGAACGCTAAGAGCAAGCCAGGTGCTAACGGAGGGCAGCGAGCAGCTAGAGCACAGTTTGCCGCCAAAGTCAACGCCAACATGGCGAAGACGGCACGCATGCCGAGCTTTGCGAATAAGGACGAGATCCGCGTGGTGATCAGGCCACGTGGCGGGCTAGTGATAGCCAGAACCCCAATGTCCGCGTTGCGGGGAGCCATTTTCGCCGCGGCTAACGTGGGCGAAGAGGAAGCGGAGCTAGATTCGGTATCGCCGAACGCCGCTCAGAATATTGTCGTCGTCAGCACGCCTTGCGAGAAGAGGGCCGGAAAATACGGAATGATCCGAGCGATCACGATGGGGGAAAAGACGTACGAGTCCTACGCGTACTGGGCCACCCCCGAAAATACGTCCCGCGGAGTTATAAGCGGAGTAGGCCACGAGGAGTCAGACGAAGACATCCGACGCCGAATAGTCAACGTTCACAACCCGGCGGCAATGGCCGCGCACCGCTTAGGCAGCTCTACCTCGGTGGTGATATTGTTTGAGGGACAGAAGGTGCCGCATTACATCAAATACGGCGGCTTCATAACTAAGTGTACCCTGTACCGCCAGCACAGAGAAGTGTGCAAGATTTGCCGACAAGTGGGTCATAGGAAGGACGTGTGTCCTACGCCCAGTGCCCGGGTGTGTTTCGCCTGCGGCAGGAAGAACCCGGGTGAAGACCACGCAGAATACTGCCGACCGAAGTGTAGGCTTTGCGGCGGCTCGCACGTAACCGGTGCGGGCAGTTGCAAGAACAAATTCAAGACGCCGATTCAAATCAAGAAACGGCAGTGGGCTCGGCAAATGGACGGCGAACGAGCGACGAGCAAAATGGCGCCCGCGCCCTTGCAACCGACCCTAAAGGTCAGACTCTCCAGACGGGACGAGTTCCCGGAACTGGAGACGCGCCGCGGGGACGGGAGCAACGCGGCGGCCCGGGATTAGCGAAAAGCGACTTCATGCGCAGGAGGCCCCACGTGGGCCAACGTCACTACAGGAGGAGCGTCGGCGACGCAACGACAGCGCCCCATTTCGCGGCGGCGGCAATCACAGGGAGGGGCGAAACCCTGGCGGCGCTGCGGCCGCGACGGAAAAGGCGGGAAAGACGCAGAGAGAGAGATCCGCATCGAGGAGGAGAGGCGCCAGCCGCTCCGACTCGACACTGCGCCGGGAGTGCAACTCGAGAGGCGGCGGCATCAAAGGCAGCGGCTGCGGAAAAGACTGTAAAATGGAAATAGAGGAACTAAAGAAAGCCATAAGGGAGATGCAACTGACGATTGCTCAACAACGCAATACCATAGCGCAGCTCAAGTCCGGCAAGGCATCGGGCTCTACGACCGCTACGTCAACGCAGCAGCACGCAACCGGCGTCATGGGGACTCCGAAACGGACCCCAACCGACGCGGCGACGTTAACAACTATACCCAGGGCCTTCCTATTCACCGCTACGACCACGCCACCCAAGTGTAGCGAAGAGAAAGTCGCGGTTGAGAAGATGGCAGAAGAACACGCAGATGAAGAGGTGCTATGCGCTAGCGACAGCGGTAGCGACGCAGAGGAGGAGGAGAACGCCATTGCCGAAACGCCCAGATTGTCGGCGACAATGGCCAAGAACACTGAAATCACGGCCACGAAACAGCCCCTCGGCTATGCAGGCTTGAACAACCGTATCCGACAGCTGAACAACATCACGAGCCATTGGGGCAAGAATTTCGAGAGCCTAGAGCAAAGACTCCTGAACAAGATCACCCAGACCATGCAACAACAGCAACAGCAGATGCAGCAGCAAATGCAGCAGTTCCAACAACAAATACAACAGCAGCAACAACAGATGCAACAGCAGATTGAACAACAACTAAATCCCGAGAGGTTGCAGACACTCATCGAGGCAGTCATGCAACGTTACTGCAACGTAACCGCCACACCACCATCATCGCCATAATGGGGGGACAAAGACTCGAAGAAGGAATGCTACGCATCTGGCACTGGAACGCCAACGGCTTTCGGTGCCGGAAAGCGGTGCTACAACAACACCTACGCTCGCTGGATCAGAAGGAACTACCTGACGTGATAGCGGTGCAAGAGACGCACGTGGAGGAATCCAAGACGATGACTCTGCCCGGCTATCGTGCACACGCCAGCCCGCCGAGCGCCCGCACCTGCGGGAAGGGAGCGGCACAAGGCGTGTGCACCTTCGTCCGCAAAGGCATCGCGTGTGTAAAGCACGACAGATTCCTGGGAACCCGGGACACGGCGATCGAGCTCTGCGTCACCGAGCTGGCCATTACCGGCCGGAGAAGCAGAGGTCGAGGCAAGAACGGCAAGAACAAGCAGAAGACGTCCACGACCATCCTTGTCGCAAACGTCTACAGCAATCCACAACACAGCAAGCAGAAATTCAAGACGCTGCTGCATAAAGTCAGGGACGCGACCCACCAAGCAAGCAGGGACGCAAGGGGAGATGGAGACGCGGCAGCCATAATCTGCGGCGACTTCAACGCGCAACACATGGAGCTGGGTTACACGCTCACAACGGCCAAGGGGAGAAGCCTCCTGGACGACGCGAGTGATGCGAACTTCACGTTGCTGACAAACCCGGCGCACCCATCACGCATCGGGACATCGACTGCCAGAGACACCAACCCGGATCTCGCCTTTGCACTCCTGCCCGACGGCGGGACGGCGCGATGGCGGAATACGGGCTACAATCTCGGCAGCGATCACTGCATCATCGAAGTAACGATACCGCTGGCTCACTCCCGAGAAGAAGGAGGCGGCTACGGCACAAACGTGAAACATCGGCTGACCGACTGGAACAAATTCAGGAGCGCGGATTTGGGACATCAAGAGGTGGACCGCCGACATGGTGGCCGCAACGGAGGCCGCTACGGAAGAGATCGAAGCGCCCAAAGACATGGAACGAATGGATCCTCGACTGACCCATCTCTTAGAGGCCAGAAGATCGCTACAACGCCGCTGGAAGAAACAGCGCCACAATCGCACACTGCGCAAGCGGGTGGCGGCTCTCGGTCGCGAGATCGAGAAGTACAGCCGTCTACTGTGCGCGCAGCAGTGGTTCGCGCTGTGCAGCGAAGCAGACGGACAGCTACACCGCGGCGGCACGTGGAAGCTGATGCGTCAACTAATGGACGAAACCAAGAGCAAGGAATTTCAACGCAGCCGCATGGCGCAGATACTTCACACAACTGCCAGACAGCTGGGAGAGGACGAAATGCACAAGCGTCTCAACGATCTCTACCTACCCTCAACACCGCACGAAGACCATCCGGACTACGCTGGCCCGCCGAACCTCGCCCTCGACCGAGACATCGAGGAGTGGGAAGTCAGGCAGGCCACGCAGTCCCTGAACTGTCGATCGGCCGCTGGCCCCGACAGGGCGACCAACAAGGCGCTGCGTAACTTGAACGACGCGGCCATCTCGTCGCTGACCCGGTACTATAACGAGTGCTGGCGAAGCGGAAACCTACCGAAGCAATGGAAGACGGCAAAGACCATCCTGCTGCCAAAACCCAACAAGCCACCGGGCATCGAAGGGCTGCGTCCCATCTCGCTCACGTCCTGCGTGGGCAAGATGCTGGAACATGTCCTCAACACCAGATGGCAGCGTTTCCTGGAGCAAGAAGGGCTATACCCGGACGCCATGCTGGGCTTCCGCCCGAAGCTCGGCACCCAGGACGCGATGCTGTTACTTCAGAGAGAGAGATCTTGGACCCCCCGGGTGGAGTTCCGAAGAAAGACAACCGCGCGATCCTGGGCCTGGACCTGCAGAGCGCATTCGACAAAGTGCGTCATTCTGCCATCCTGGCCCAGGTGTCGCGCCTCGGCCTCGGACGAAGATCGTACGAGTACATCAGGTCCTTCCTGTCCCGACGCACGGCGAGGCTGGAAGTCGGCGGAGTCAAGTTCTCGGAGGAGCAGGAGCTGGGCAGCGTGGGCACCCCACAAGGCTCAGTGATCTCGCCACTCCTCTTTAACATCGTCATGATCGAGGTGGCGCGAAGACTGGATCAGCTCGGACCGACCATCAAATACTGCATTTACGCGGACGACGTCACCATCTGGGCGACGGGCGGCAGCGACGGAGACGTCGAGGCCGGTCTGCAAGCCGCGGTGGACGCCGTGGAGTCCGCGCTCGAGGATACGGGCCTCCGGTGTTCGCCGCAGAAATCGCAGCTCCTGATCCTGCCCCCGCCCGACCGGTGGAGGAAGAAAGCCGCCGCGGAGGCGGAACGCAACATCGTGGTCCGTACCAGCGACGGGGCGCCGATCCCGCACGTTCCTGGCCTCAGGGTCCTGGGGATGTTCGTGGACGCGACCCAGACCAACGGTACGGCGGTCAAACACATCGTCACGAAGATGGGCATCGCCACGCGCCTGGTGAAGCGGGTGTCCTCCCGCTCGCGAGGCATGAAGGAGGCGAGCCTGCTACGCTTGCTGCAGGCCTTCGTGGTCAGCCACGCGGCGTACGCGGGGGCCTTTCATCGTTGGACCGAAGCGGAGAAGCAGCGCATCGACGCCGCCATACGCAAAGCCTACGCGGGGGCCCTCGGGCTCCTGCACGGTACGAAGACGACGGCCTTGCTGTCTCTGGGGGTGCACAACACCCTCACGGAGATAAGCGAGGCACAACGAACGTCGCAGCTGGCGCGACTCGGCTGCACCCCGGTGGGCCGGCGCATCCTGGCGAGAGCCGGCCTACTGCCCCCCGACTCGGGAGCGGGGACCGGTGCAACGACACAAGGGGCCGGAAACGGCTCGACGACGGACGAACTCGTTCCCCTCCGGGACGACATCGTCAGACGACTGGTGGTCTACCCGCTCCCCAAGAACATGGACCCGGAGCGGGACGGCGGAAGAAGGGCGGCGCGAGCGCTCGCGCTGGCCAAACAACACCGAGAGGACGACAGCGCGGTCTACGTGGACGCGGCCAGGTGCAGAAGCAGACCGGGCACGTTCGTGACAGTGGCTGTTCGGGCATCCACGGGAGAACTACTAACGGCGAGCAGCGTGCGCGCCCGGACGGCGGGCCAGGCGGAGGAGATGGCGATCGCCCTGGCCATGGACCTACCGGGTACGCGCACGGTGCTGAGCGACTCCAAATCGGCCGTCCGCAACTTCGCACGCGGAGTGGTCTGGAACGGCACTGCGAAGCTCGCGGAGTCCCAAGGGGCTTCGAGGGTGCTCGAGCAGCAAGCCAAGAAGAACGTCGTGATCAAGTGGTTCCCGGCCCACGCTGGCCGAGACCTGGCACCCGACACCAGCAATCGCAACGAGGAGGCGGACGCTGCGGCTCGTGATCTCGCCACGTGCCGGGCCGCGGCCATCCGTCCGCCACACCTCGAAGACGGCGACGAAACGACCGACGAAGAAGATGAAGTGGAGCCCTTGTCCGACTACGGCGGAGTGCTTCGTTGGCATCGAGAACAACGGAGGACCTACCCGCAGCCGCACCGGGAACTGTCTCGGGCGGAGGCGACGAGGTTCCGACAACTGCAAGCGGAGACCGTTCTGACGCCTGCTCCCGCGACTGCCGGTCCCTCCCGACAACGGGAGCCGATCGGACCGACCGGGGACCTCGAGTAGTCCGAGCGACGGCCGGGCACAAAGCCTCGAGGTCTAAGCCCGAAGTCTTAGGACTGAATAGCCTAGACTGATAGACAGGGGGACGAGGCCGAGCCCTGCGTGGCCGGACCGAGTCTCTTGCATGCCGGATGTGGTCAATAAAGTCTTTTCTCTCTCTCTCGCTGTCGGCATGTGGTAGCATAGCGTCCAACATGGTCGACACTTCGCGACCGTAGAGTAACCTGAAGGGTGACATTCGGGTCGTCTCCTGTCGCGCCGTGTTGTATCCGAAAGTTACGTACGGCAGAATGGTATCCCAGGTTTTATGCTCGACATCTACATACATGCAGAGCATGTCCGCGATTGTCTTGTTCATGCGCTCGGTCAAACCGTTGGTTTGCGGATGGTATGCGGTTGTCTTCCTATGGGAAGTCCCGCTGAGCGTCATGACAGCTTCCATGAGCTGCGCCGTGAAGGCTGTTCCGCGGTCTGTGATTACGATCGATGGAGCGCCGTGTCTGAGCACGATGTTCTCGAGGAAGAAGTGGGCCACTTCTGCAGCTGTTCATCTTTGTAAGGGCCTTGTCTCGGCGTAGCGGGTGAGATAGTCGGTTGCAACGACTACGAATTTGTTACCGGAAGATGAAAGTGGGAAAGGTCCCAAAAGGTCCATTCCAACTTGTTCAAAACGTTTTTCAGGAATCTGAACTGGTTGAAGCAAACCGGCTGGTCGTCCCGGTGGCGGTTTCCGTCGTTGACAATCACGGCACGTCCGGACATAATGTTTAACGGTGAGGGAAAGCCTTGGCCAATAATATTTCTCCTGGATTCTGGCCAACGTGCGAGTGAAGCCCAGATGACCCGCGGTGGGTTCGTCATGACACGCTTGTAATATTTCATTGCGTAGCGTTGCGGGGACGACTAGGAGGTGAGTATTGCCATTAGGGGTGACGTTCCTCTTAAAGAGCACATTGTTCCGCAACGAGAAGGATGACAACCCTCTTGTGAAGGCTTTTGGAACACTACTTGTCTGTCCCTCCAAAAAGTGGATGAGTGGCCGCAGTTCTGGTTCTTCGCGCTGCTTCTGGGACATGGTGGTCGTGTTCACAGCTCCTAAGAACGGAATGTCGTATTCTTCATCGTCTGCAGGCGTTACTGGAGCTCGGGAGAGACAGTCCGCATCGGAGTGCTGTCGCCCAGATTTATAAACGACGGTTATGTCGAATTCTTGGAGCCTCAGGCTCCAGCGTGCAAGGCGCCTCGAAGGGTTTCTAAGGCTCGTCAACCAGCATAGTGAATGATGGTCGCTTACGACTTGAAACGGCCGTCCATACAGGTAAGGCCGAAATTTCAACACCGCCCATACAACCGCAAGGCATTCTTTTTCAGTTTCCGAGTAGTTCGACTCCGCATGGGAGAGCGTCCTGCTTGCGAAAGCAAGAACCTTTTCGGCACCATCCTGCTTTTGTACTAAAACTGCTCCTAATCCGATATTGCTTGCGTCCGTGTGGTCGCTGCGTCTTCGTCAAAATGGGCCAAAACCGGCGGTGTTTGCATGCGCTGCTTCAGCTCATTAAATGCTGTTTGCTGTTCCTTGTTCCACACAAATGGGGTATCATCTCGGGTTAGGCGGGTTAAGGGGGCTGCGATGTGGGAAAAGGCTGGAATAAATCGGCGGTAGTACGAGCAGAGTCCCAAAAAGCGGCGTACGCCTTTTTTGTCCATAGGTTTCGGGAAATCGGCGACAGCTGCAATTTTGTCAGGGTCTGGCTGTACTCCTTCGTGGCTAACGACGTGGCCCAAAAAGCGGAGCTTCTCGTAACCGAAATGGCACTTCTCCGGCTTGAGTGTGAGTCCGGCGGAACGTAATGCCTGGAGGACCAAGAAAAGTCTTTCCAAGTGCTCCTCGAAAGTGGCGGAAAAGACAACAACGTCATCGAGGTACACAAGGCACGTTTGCCATTTCAGGCCGGTCAAGACAGTGTCCATGAGCCGTTGAAATGTTGCTGGAGCTGAGCATAAACCAAAAGGCAGAACCTTAAATTCATAAAGTCCATCCGGTGTCACAAATGCAGTTTTCTCCCGGTCCCGCTCATCGACCTCGATCTGCCAGTAGCCACTCCTGAGATCCATTGACGAAAAATACCGTGCGTGGCGCAGTCTGTCAAGGGAGTCGTCGATTCGCGGTAGCGGGTAAACATCCTTCTTGGTGACTTGGTTTAGCTTGCGGTAGTCGACACAGAAGCGTAGACTACCATCTTTCTTCCGCACCAGAACAACAGGAGAAGTCCAGGGGCTTTGCGATGGCTGTATGACATCGTCCTCCAGCATTTGTTTTACCTGGTCCCTTATAGCGTCTCGTTCCTTGGGAGAGACACGATACGAGTTTTGGCGAACAGGTCTCCCATCGTCCATGGTAATGATCCGATGCTTCGTAAGGGGCGTTTGTCGTACCTTGGTTGTAGAAGAGAAGCAATCAGTAAACTGTTGTAATAGCTCCAGCAGGCATTGTTGCTTCGTGGATGGTAGACCAGGGCATATGTCGAAGACGGAGGGTTCACCGCCACCTGGCGCTGTTTCGGCCTGTAAGGCTAGACATTCTAAGTTTTCTTCAGTTCTCAAAGCGTGCTACGGCGGTTCCTTTCGAGATTTGCTGGCGTTCGTTGCTCAAGTTCGTTAGAAGTACTTCGGTGCAATTATCATTTAGGTGCACTACTACTCGCGCGATCGAGATGCCACGGGTAAAAAGAAGGTCACTTGTTGCTTCAGCTATCCCTTCACCACACCAGGAACCCTCGCACTTCACGGAAACCAAGGCGCACGACCTCGGTGGCAAGACGACGTCTTCATCTACTATACGCAAGGTCGACGAGCATTGTTCGTAATCGAGGTCTCGAGCCGTGACGTCGGTAGAGAATGTGACTTGGCGCTCTGGGATATTAATAATGGCGTGATATTCTCGCAGAAAGTCCATTCCCAAGATAAGGTCTTTACAACACTGGGGAAGGATGACGAAAGTGCCGACAAAATTCGTCTTACTTATACAGATTCTCGCAGTACACTTGCCCGTCGGCGTCATTACATCGCCTCCTGCGGATCGAATCTGCGGCCCAGACCACGGCGTTTTTACCTTGTCTGCGAGTCCTTGGCTCATTATCGAAAAATCTGCGCCAGTGTCCCCCAGAGCAGTTACTTCGTGCCCGTCGATTAAAACAGAAAGATCGGCGCTCACCACTTCATCAGCGCATTCTTCCGCCGTACGCCGATCGACCGCCGGCGACATTGGAGGGTCTTCGCAGCTTCCATCGGCAGCAACCTTGAATCCAGAGGTTGCCGGTTCTAGTTTCCCCGGTGGGGACTTGGAGACCTCCCCCTTGACGCATCCTGAGAGCTTCGACGATTGAACGAAGTGTTCAAGCGAGCTGGCGAGGGCGAGCGTGGTCGCTGTCTCACAGACTGCTCTTGCCTCGCCGCGAGATAGGCGTCGATTTCAGGTGGTCGTTCCCCGAAACGAGCAGGGTGACGAGCGGTGGGTGAAAAACCGGCAAGTCCAATCTCGCGGTATGGGCAGCGACGGTAAACATGACCCGCCACACCGCAGTGGTAGCATAGCGGTGTTTGGTCTGCGGTGCGCCATACGTTGGTCTTGCGTATCGGTGGCTGGAAGATCGGCTCAGTGCGGGACCATGTCCCAGAAGGCGGCTTTCGTTGCGTTGGGAAAGAGGGCCGGGCAGACGACGGACGACCCAGGGCATTCGCATAGCTCACTTGTAAAACTTCGTGGCTGGGTTCAGGTGGGACAATCACTTGACGAATCTCTTCGCGGACGACCTCAGCGATGGTAGCAATGGCTGGCTGCGAGGAACTCGTGGTAAGCTTCCTCAGTTCTTGGACAATGCTCCGGACGAGGTCACGCAGCGAATTTTCGTTGGCTGGTGAAACAATGGCGGCGTGCGCAGAAGTCGCATTGTCCATTCGGTTGTATTGGCGGCAGCGATCCCGCAGCGCTCGTTCGATGGCCGTAGCTTCTTTTATAAACTTCGGCACAGTCTGTGGCGGGTTTCACACGAGTCCGGCAAAGAGCTGCTCCTTCACGCCGTGCATAAGGTACCGGAGCTTTTTCGGCTCGGACACGTCGGGATCGGCTCGGCGAAAAAGGCGCGCCACGTCCTCAGCGAACATTGCCACACTTTCGTTTGGCTTCTGCACGCGCGATTCAAGGAGCTGCAATGCGTTGTCCCGACGATCTGCGTTCGGGAATGCCTCGCGAATGTCGTGACGGAAGTCGTCCCACGTTCGAAGGCTTGCTTCATGGTTCTCAAACCATATACGGGCGCCGTCTTCTAGCGAGTAGTATACGTTTCTTAGTTTGTGGACGACATTCCAAAGGTTGCATGAAGCGACTCGTTCGTACTGGTCTAGCCAGTCGTCGACGTCTTCGTACACTTCGCCATGGAAGCTGGGTGGCTGCCGAGGTTGTTGGAAAATCACCTGTGAGTTGTTGGACTCCATGGTTTGCGTTTCGCGAGCTTGACGTGCCTGAGCGTTCCCGGGCATTAGGCCGAATTCAGGGGTTAGGCCCAGAAGGCGACGGCTGCTGCGATGGACAGGCGTGTCGATGAGATGAGGACTGACGGGGCTAGATGAGCGGCTGCCGGAGCATACCCCGCACCTCGACCAGTGTTCGTTGCAAGAAGTGCAGCAGGCGAAGTTGGGGCAAAGGCAAACGGAGATTTATTTAGGCGAACTTGTGCCTCTAGAAAGAAAGCCACCAAAAAGACGTGGTCTCACGCGAAGCGCCGATCAGCCAAATCAGCGTTCCAAAGCACGAGCCGTTCCACGAACTCTTCTACACGCGCCACGTGGAGGAGCCTTTCGTCGTCGTCGTCTTCGTGGCTCTGTCTCATAGCAGACGCACTCGTGACAATATTAACGTTCGATTTTCTAAAAAATTAGGCCACTTTTTAGTATGATATGCGTTAGTAGGCCAGGCCTGAATGGGAAAAAAACGTTTTCATTGATCGTCTGTTCGCAGGAGTATGTGGAAACACTTGTACCAATTCATAAATTTAGTTTCACATTAGGCCAATGTAGATGCTTTTTTTATTTTGTTATATGTTCAATGTCCCATAACCTTAAATTTGTGATATAAAATAGAATATTTCCTAATTCTTTCGGCAATCCTTCGGTGGCCAATTATGTATTTTTTAACACGAAGGTGTTTTATGCCGGGCTACAGCAAGACCTCAACGACGTCATATCCGTCACGGAAATGACTTCGCCAGAAGAAGTTCCACTGACGCGGCGGCGCTAGGTTTCGAACCCACGATCACTATGACCGCAACGGGAGGTGTGGGTCGCTCTGTACGAACTCGCCTTATATCCTTTCCTATAAGATTCTCTATTCAGATGGTGCTGTCATCTAGGAGAGGTGAAGCGAAGTAGCGTTGTAACGCTAATGCGCGCCGATAGTTGGCGCTGCTGCAGCGGGCCGCGAACTCTGCCTCTCGCGTTCCGCAAGCTGAGCTCGTTGCAACTCAACCGTCTGGTGTACGCGCCACGGAGCACGACCGAAGTGGTCGCACCTTTGCCGAAGCGACCCGCCAGCAGGACTTCGGTCTCCAAGCACACCCACAAGACAGCTGCCGACCCGCAAATCACGCTCCTTTCGCTGCAGCGGACCGTGACTTCAGCAAACGATTCGCTGACAACCAGTCTGGTTTCGTTCGCACGGTTTGCGAGCGCCTGTGGTTTCAGTCTGACTTACGCAATACTCCGGCGCATGTAATCCAGTGTCTAACGTTGATGAATCTAGCGGTGCCGTACCGATGAAACATAAATAGCGATGTGCAAGTTCATATCGATGTACAAAAAACATTCAACTGCTCCAGTGAAGGCACATTTCACTTTCGCGTTTTACCGATTCCTCTAAGAGAGGGATTAACCACATTTTTTTTTTCAGTACCGCGCTCACGGTAATATATTACCAGAAAATCCTTTTGTGCAATTATTTGAACTTGGTTGTATGTATTGCTAGCGTTAGCTTGAAATAGCGCGTCCCCTCACTCTGTAACGCCCATGTCGCTACGAAAGCGCAGAAAAGCGGTTAAAGCTGATTGCAACGCAGGGTGGGTCGGAAAGGGGCACAATCTGCCGCCACTGATTAAAGCAAAGCCAAGGAGATTGTCCCTTACATCGGACGGTATTGTTCTCACGGTGATATTCTGCCTCGCGGGGTATGTTATCGTAAGATAGGGAGTTAAAGGAGTGCGACCAGAGAGAGCGGCTGATACGTCGATAAGATTGGTGGGACCGCATAGGCGTGTACGGAGTATTATAATTCTTTCGCTCTGTCGCGGAGCAGGTGACTGCACGGACCGTTGATTCTTACGACCCCAGGCAAGTATTAAACTTTTTCGTTGAGCGACACAAAATCAAACATGGGCGCTAAAACAGGACGTAACTGGTCGAACTGCATCAAATGCGCATAGTGAACAGTAAATATATGACTTTTAATGGTTAGTGGCACCTAATCGAGAGTTTTCGATCTAAGTTTGCAGTTTTTTTTAACATAATAAGTGGTTCCTGGTTGTATGAAGGCGTTACAGAATTTTGTATTACAAAAATGACGTTATAGATTTTTTTCTTTCACTTAATACAAAATACGGGGAATTATCTTCGGACAAAGTTTTAATTGAGCATAAAAATACGAAA
Source organism: Haemaphysalis longicornis (assembly GCF_048455015.1). Classification (NCBI taxonomy): domain Eukaryota; kingdom Metazoa; phylum Arthropoda; class Arachnida; order Ixodida; family Ixodidae; genus Haemaphysalis; species Haemaphysalis longicornis. Next base: position 27,326,427 of record NW_027526225.1, read on the forward strand.
ATTAAAACATTAAAACGACAGTGATCGGATTTTGATGACCTTGCGGTCCGCAGACCGGCAGTTCATTTGAAATTTGCCAAGGTGCAATTCATTGGGAGAATTGATAAAGGCGGTAGTGGGGCTAACTTTAAGGTTGAATCCATTGTAAGTCATCTGACAGATTCTTTAGGTAATTTTTGTTACATTGGCTGCACTGTAAACTCGATATGACTATCCGGCTTTCGTCACTTCCTTCGTCACTTTTATGGTAAATGCTTCAAAGGTTCTTTTTTAATATGAATGATGCCGTGTTCATACAAAGCATATGTGCGGCTCTTCGCAGTTTCTAATTGTTCTTATTCAATGTGTTGTCAACCTGGGCTTGTAGATGTTGTTGTGCTGCTGCAATTCTCATAGGTAATGTGTTTGCTGTACCAAGTAAGGATTTTGTTAAAAAAAAACAATTGTAGGCCGCGTTTGCGATTTATTGCTTGGCGATTTCATCCCAGCACATTTGCCTCAATTTGGAAATACATTTGAGTAGCACATTGAGAGACATCGTTTACACTATTGATATTTTTCAATGCTTCACTTTGAGTCGCCATGCATATTTTCATTTGAACAACGACAGTGTTGATACTCAATGTGACTGAAAAACAGCGCGAATAGACGAAAACTCAAGAAGAAAGACACAAACATGGCGCTGCACTCAAAATCAAAAAGAGGAAGCCCGTTTTAAGAAAGCGCGTTAATTGTTGAAGCGCCGGTCCAACCCTTCACTCAAACTTCTCGGGCTCACAATCTTAGCTAATACCAAGAATGACGATACAGTCTGCCACCTTTGTGAAGTCACAGATCAAGTAACCCAAATGATTCGCCGTATCACCATTAGGCATCGAGGCATGAAAGAGAAGGACACAGTGCGCTTAGTTCAAGCATTCGGTACATCCCGACTCACCTTCATCACACCCTACCTTGCAGACATTGGCAAAATCAACCGCCTCATACGCAAAGCCCTCAATCAGGCATTATGGTTTACCTGTGAGCCCGCGCACAACAAAACTACTTCAAATGGGTCTTCATAATAATATAGAGCTTATTGAAGGACACCTCTCGGGTCAACGACTTCGTCTGGTACAAACACAAGCAAGACGTACAGTACTTCGCCACATCAAGTGGCCCTGCCCAGAACATACTCATCTTGTTCCAATACCAGACGCCTGGCGCAAGCACATTTCCATCCGTCCTTTTCCAAAAAACGTGTACCAGGACCTTCATCAAGGTGAACGGGAGTCGCGAGGTCGAGCTCATGAGCGAATACATGGCAGCCGTTCCGACATTGCTTACACTGACGCAGCCTGCTACGAAGACAATTGGACAATGGTGGCTGTGGCAACTTACAAAAATGCCCTTATAACCTGCGCGTCACTCCCGATGTCCTCCGCGAGGGAAGCAGAAGAACTTGCCATCGCCCAAGCCATCACCCAACGCTCTGCAAGGACTGTCATCACAGACTCCCAAGCAGCTTGCCGGAATTTGTTGTAGGGACGACTGGCTCCCAGGAGAGCTCCAGATACAACACTCAAAAGACCAAGTCAACATCGTGTGTACCCCTTCTTAATCCTCATTGACGGGTAACGATTTCGCCCCTCAACAGGCTCGCCGGCCCACCGAGCTACTGAGTTTCCGGAAGCCCCCACAACTCTCCTAGCCTACCAAGAAATCACCCACTATTACAGGATGACAAGACAGACACTCCCATGCAGACACACGTCACTTAGCAAAAGCGAAGAAATTACGCTGAGACAAATTTGAACATGCACTTTCGTACAATGCATTTATTGTTCCCGACACAGTAAGCAGCCCATGGAAAAATTCTGTAATCAATTATGTACGATCCGCCATATGATTGTCGACTGCCAGAAAAACCCCTTCCAAATGCCCTTTCCCCTGAGCAGTGAGAGATACTGTTGTCTAGCGGTCGCCTGGAGAACCAAGCAGTACTTGTAACCCGAGCTATGACGATGCGGTCAACACATGGATTCCTGAACTAAGGATACACTCCTACCTTTACAGCTCAATAAACGTTTCATCTCTCTCTCTCTCTCTCTCTCTCTCTCTCTCTCTCTCTCTCTCTCTCTCTCTCTCTCTCTCTCTCTCTCTCTCTCTCTCTCTCTCTCTCTCTCTCTCTCTCTAAGCATAGTTTTTGATTCTATAGTTTTTGAACAGCCACCTCATTGAAACACTTCTCAAAAACAACCTTCTATTTTGTTCGCATCTCAAATTAATTTTTCAATATAGCTCCTCTCGTCATGTATTTTTCACTGAAAAATCATAGAATTTATTACGGACAGCATGCTATGGACGGTTTGAAGGAACCATAAAGACAAAATACATGTTTGGTTCATTGAAAACATTGCGTTGTCCTAAGAACAACGACGCAAATGTTAGTGCAGGTAAACAGATGAGCGCATCGGCGGTTCACCCGCCACTTTCTCTAGAAGTCCTAATGACGTCACAGGAGATTGTTCGTGTTATTGGCGGCCTCCCACCAAACCCGCCGCCAAGGAACAGGACTGTGACTGTAGTGGCGACTCAAGTCCGAAGTGTGATAATGCCACTTGAACGCCGACCTACAGCTAGCACACCGATAGCTCCGCTTTTATTATTGATACTGTTACACCCTCGCTGACGCTGTGTCGCGCGAAATTTCGAAGCTTGAAAATATTTCGTATCTTTTTTGGTTAATACAAAGCCTTTGAGAGCTGCAGGAGTAGTGTTAAGTAACCAAAGGCCCAGTCGAAAATTACCAGAAAAATGTATGTAGTTTGTCGTATTTTAGCGTGTGGTACTGTCGTCTTGTCGCATTCTTGTCGTGTCGTGATTTTGATGTTCTGTCCTGCGTCGTATACCTGCCCTGATTTCGATGTTCCATAGTGCCGAATTTCTGTCTTGTGATCCTGATGTTCCGTCAGTAGTTGAACATGGTTAGGATGTTATGGCCCATTGTGGAGAGTAGCGTAAGTGGCAGTTCTGTTGTGACTACAAGAATGTTTGTAGATGAGAAAATTGACTTTGTCGTTACGACAGAAATGTGTGTCGTAACAACAGATGGTTCTGTCGTAACAACAGGACTTGTGTTGTCACAACAAAGTTTTTTGTCGTACGACAGGAATTCTTGTTCGGTTTTCGCGGTATTCCTGTTGTGATTTTAAACTGGGGGCCAATTCTTTTAAATTGAAAAAAAAAAAGTTGCATTTGGCCTTGATGGTCCCCCTAACGGCTAAAATGTCGGCTTTGCTTGCGTTTTTAACATAGTCTAAACGTCCCAAAGCACCTTGCGTATTTTTGTCTTGAGCCATGCATCAGCGATAATTCAAGAAATAACAGCCGGCAGCAGCGGTGTGTTCGCATAAGAAAGGAGCTGGCTGAGTGCTAAAAAAAATGTTAGTTTGAAGTGAGAAAATTGTGAAAATGAATAAGATGCCTTTTAATTAAACAGAAAGCACGTCAGACGGGTTGGACGTAAACTTGGAAAAGCGCCTGCGCACACTATAAGCGTCAGCTTTCTATGAAGGCGGCAGATCTCAACTTCAAGAAAAATGAATGAAGTATATAGAATAAAGAAGCGTAAACAAAAAGTGGAGAAAAGATGACCAAAGAATTAATTTCTAAAGAACTCCGGAGCCGATTTACTCAGTTAAAGTGGATGCAAAGCTTCATAAATTACACCGCGCATGGTCAACATCCCGCGCAAGGTAAGAAAATCTAGAAGTATTTATTTTTGTCATCACTTGGTAATGGTGACCACTACGGTTTTGTGATTACTTTAGCAAGCTTGGAAGGACTCGAGTTCTATTCCGGCAGAGAAACATATAGGTGTTTCCATTCCCCTCCCGTAGAAGCCGATGTATGGACGGCAGACGAGAATTCCGCAACCATTGCAACTTAACTGTGAACTACCTAATTAAAAAAATTAATTAATCTCGCCATAATGGTAGAGTCGTCTTAGCGGCTAATTGTCACTTACTGATTTCGGGGTATTTTCGATAAAACAAGAGTTACAGCCGTTTTCTGCAACCGTACTGCTCCTCTAGATGCCCTTATTTATACTGACAGATGACGGGATCTCTGTAACGTTCGCAGCTTCCCACGTAACTAGTTATGACAAGTAAATTTCTCAACGCGTTCTTGAGGCTTTCGTAGCTGCCCACGCGGGAAACCATTTGCCACTCGATTAGAGGCGTGTGCCCGGTCGAGCCTGACACGAGTTCCTGGTTCTGAATTCCTTCTCCACTCGAGCCTCGATTCGAGGAGGCCCTTGAGAGCGATAAAAAAAGCCTTGCGGGATCCTCCACTCAGCCGAGTCGTGGAAACACATGAGGGCAGACTCGGAATACGGCCGTAAGTCTCGGCCTCCTTCCCTCAGGGAAACAAACATCTCGGTGTGCGCCATCACTGCGCGGTCGCCATAGAAATCATAGGCCGTTTGAAACACGATACGTATACATTTGAAGCTCTCTACAGTCAAAAGGCAAGATCGAGGGAGCCAAGGCTGTCTACTGGGGCCTTCCTCCGCAATGGGAGGGCGGCCTGTGTTTTTGTTGACGGTCCACAAAATACACCGAACCCTAGCCATACGCAGCTTCTGTCTAAAAATCGACTCAAATCAAATCAAAGTTTGTTAATTTCTACAAAATTAAAAGGATACATAACGGTGCTGCAGAAAGAGGTCCCGGAGAGGGGCACTGCATGCCAAGGGGACCGCTTAAAACTGAATGTATGAATCTCCTCCCTTAATTTAATGGCCGTGGTATGAATAAATTAACACACTAGCGGCACAGCCTCATTGATTCATGCAACGTTTTTTGAGCAAATCAACAAAAGCAGTTAAAAATACATGCAAAGTATTATTCTATACACTTTTTGAAGAGACGGCCTAATTCAATGTCAATTCAATGTATGGAAGGGAATAACGGATGGGAACTTTATCAATTTAAAAGGTAAGCGGTCTTTTTTGGCATAATTAAGCTATAAAAGGGTGATTTCACGCATGGCTGGCAATCGATGTAAAGAGAAGCTCACGCTACACTGCATGTTTTTACGGTGGATGTAGATTCCCTCATCGTCCGAAACTTCGCGCGAAAGGGTCGTAACCACGTCTTCCGCCTCAACCGTCGCGTTTACATTCGAGGTTCGCACAGCGAAAGCGCTCCTACTGGCCACTACGCAAGCGCAAAGAACGAGATGATCGCGTGAATTGGCACTTCCCTGCCACCAGTCGCAGGACTAATTCTAGACCAGGACAAATTTTAACAGTGGAGCTGTTTAGGCCGAGCAATATCCGTCCGTCGCACCAAAAAAAACCCGAAGTACGAGAGAAAGTGGCGAGGAGGCAAGTAGCCCACGAGCAGGTGTTCGGAGTGCGCGGCTCAAGAAAAAATGTGGCTAGGAGTGTCCCGGGACTCGAACCCGGGACCTATACGCCGTGAAAGCTGCAACCTAACAACTGGGCCACCTCAAAGGCACAAGGGGTGCGGGTTAGCAGCGGGGGGAAAAAAATAACTTGTGCAGCCAATGCAGAAAGAAAAATCAGCAGTGGCTTAGCTCGGCTATGCCAGGATATACGTAGCGTGAGTTAAGGTTCAGCTGGTTATTCTCAGCTTTCCTGGTTGTCATGCTTACTGCTGCTAAAACGATTTCCCATCCAATCCAATCCAATTTAATCCAATCCGATACAATACAATACAATTTAATCCAATCCAATCCAGTCGCGGCGGCGGCGGCTCCGGCGTGCCAGCTGTGCGCCGTGAAACGTCACTGCTTCTCGCGCATGCGCAGCAACACGAAACTGCTCAACCTCGGCCAGTCTATCTCACGCTACAAAAAAAAAAAAAAAAAAAAACGAATCCCGTGGTCGGAATCAAACCTGGGTGCCTCGCGTTATGAAACCGGCGTCTCTTCCATCGAACTACGATCGTATTGCGGACGCACTGCGGACGCACAGCATTTCCTTTGTAATCGTAGCGCCGCCGTTGGCTTTGGACTTGGTCTCCGGTTCTAGCGCGTGCTGACGCGGTCCACTTTGGGAGAGATGTGAAAGCCTGCGGACGAAAGGATCCGGGCCTGCCATTCATGGAGAACTTCCAGCGGCAAGTTCGGAAATCCAAGGGATGTGCAAGGGTCTCCGACTAAGGGAGAGGGGTCGCTAGCTCTTTTGTTTCTGCAGCCCTGCACCACTGTTGCAATGGACCTTTTCCAGGAGAGGAAAAGCGCTCGTAGCGGCAAATACGGAAAGCACAGTTGGTGGCTCTTTCAGCCATGGTTGCTGGTGACTCTGTCTTCCAATATTGATAATCACGGAGCACGCGCATGTTGATAGAAAAGAGGCTTTCTTTGCAAGCGCAACGCGCTCCGCTTTACTGACTTCATGCGCAAGGTCGCTCTTTGAGTGCGCTGTTGACGAAATTTCGGAAGTTTTCTTTTGCCAGAGGTTGACCGTCCGATGACTTAACGCTTTTGCAGCAGCTCCCGAATGCGAACCAGTATGTATTTGTAGTTAGGACCGGCGTCCATATCACGTCCGTCAGAAGCGGTATCTGCGATACGAGCGAGCCACCAAGAGTATAGGCGACGCCTGCAAGCGAATGCGCAGATAGTGGGCGTGGAAAAGGTCCATTGCGCCGATTCTCTTCTTCAACTGCAAAGTTTTCGAGAGAGCTGTAGTACATCTTTCCTTGGTAGCTGTACGGCTGCGTTTCAGGGGGATGCCAAACATTGCTTCGCATAACGTGTCATTCATTGTCGCGATAAAGGTGGCCACGTGTGTGCGCATGCGCACGTCTTGGTATACAGTCATGTGCGCTTTTTCAATACACTTGTCGTGATTCTGCACCGGTCCTGTCGCTTCATTTTTTCAGTACCATCCTTGTGCGCAGTTTTTCTTGTAAATGTGCCACAAAAGCTAGCCCAACAACATGCTGTATTTACTAAGTAGGGCTGAAACCATACCCCCTCCGTAGATGGCTATGCTTCACTGCATGACACACAATAGAGGAAAGCCAGTTTACAACGCTTATACCAGCCCCTTCAACGTGGGGTTTACCTTTAGGCGCACATGCATTGCGGAAAAGACATTTTATCAAAGCGGAAGTATAGCCGCCTTGTAAAGTATGAACGCCAAGGACCTTCTTTTTATTTTTATGATTTTTTTCGCATGCTGCAACGCGATGTGGGAGACCGTTACAAAAAAGGGCTCTGCGGGCAGTTGTTGATGCTTTTCCCCAAGAAATAAAGCCTTACTTCAGGAAGTACAGAATCTTAGACATAGGCAAATTACGACAAGACCGGTTGGCATTAAAAGTCTATAGCCAATACAAAACAAGCAAGGACATATTCACTATGAAATATCCCGAAAAGACGAATCCCTATGAAATAAGAAACCAAATGATAGCGAAAACTCGCGTAAAGAGAACTTACGGGGACAAACTGTTGGTTCTACAAATACCCAACCTACTTAATCAGTACCCCACAATATCTGGTCTACTTCAAACTACTATCTCGCTTCATGAGCTTAAAACTAAAACTAAAACATTTTTCTTCTTCCTGCGTAGCAAGTGTTGTGTGCGTTTGCACTCGACAATTATTTCGTTCTTTTTCTCATGAAAAATAAAAAATTTTGTTACATCATTTGTAACTGCAAGAGAATATTGTTTATTGTGTCTTTACTTATGTTGCATGCAATCATTTATATATCTTTGAAAATGTTTTTGTATCCAGTTGCCTGATGTCAATTATTATTGTATAAGGAGTTGGAATTGTGCTTGCCAAAAGTGCTAGTTATCTCAGAATATTTGTCCAGTTGTACCTATTGTTTGCTTGATTTCTGCTAAGTTGACTTGCTTGGTTTTGCTATGTCTTGTAAGGGTGGCCTTGTCACCCGATACAATTCTTGTGCAACAATTGTCTCGAATAAATGCAAACACAAAAACCACAAGCTTACACTGATCCCGCTTAAGTCGGCTTCAACTCTAAACACAAATGCATTGCGGGGAAGGCATTTTTTTATTGGCAATAAAAGCCGTCACATCAAGATATGGAGGCCATAGGACCTTTTTTTATTTTTGTGTTTTTTTTTTTCATACGCATAAGCTTGTTGGTCTACGCTAGGTCTGACGCCGAAGGCGATCTGTAGTACCCTACTCATCGACAGCTTCACTGAACAAGTTTAAAAGTTTTATGGGCTCGCGCTTGTGTTTGTCGTGTTTGCCGTCTTCTGTTTGTCATCTTTCTGTGGTCCCTGTTCAATCGCGCTCTAAGTTTAACCAAACAGTGTATTCTACTCACCCTGTTTAGATAGACGGATTGCGCACGGATAGATACGACATATTGCCCTCTGGTGTTTATTTGTGCTTCACGTTTCCTGCGTCTGTCCGCTCCAAGCTTTATTATCTTACAAGTGAGGCGCCCGTTTCCGTCTCTTCCTTTTGTATGCCGCGCGGGCTACCTCCAATCGCCTGTCGTCAGTAGATACAATGTTCGTCTTTGATCGTCAGGGTTCTGGGTCTGATTCACTGGTTCTCAAATAATTAACGCCGAAGGATAAATGTTCGCAAGGCAGACATCACAGCATTCGATTCGCCGACATTCGCATGCGCACGTCAGGTTGTTGAGTGCTTCGTCGCCGCTCGTGTAACCTTCGAGTTCACAGCGGAGCACAGCTTCGCTCCAATAAACTTTGTTATTTGAAAAAAACCTCCGTCGTCCCTGGCTACAGGGATTTATACACACTCCCCTAACACCCCACACCCCCCCCCCCCAGAAGGACTTCGCCCCCCCCCCCCCCCAAAAGATTCCACAACCACAAGCACCCTGCCTAGGGATTTATACAACACCCCCCCCCCCAAACATCCCACCGACACCACCCCCCAAAAAAAAATCGAAATTCTGCATAAACCCCTGCCTGGCTACGTGACAATATTCAATTGGTTGATAGCTTTTCAGCACATGCTTTATGAAACCACGAAAAGTACACTAAGAAACTCGCATTAGCCGCTGTACACACCAGCCTAAATTTTAACCCCGAATTTCGGAGAAAGAAACTTCAACCTTTCTGCAGCGCTAAAGAAAATAGCAGCAGTTAAGAAACAGATATTTGAAAAAGCTAACCTTTGCTGCAGTATTCTGACGTCGTACCGAAATGATTGATGTCGTCTGCCAGGTGTTTTCTTTTCGAGTGTTGTACGTTTGCAATTCTAATTGAGTATCTCAGGAATTCTGCCAATTTAAGTCATTTTGCCGGCACTGCCTCTGAAAACGCTCTTCTTTCCCCGTGAAGGTAAACCTTGTTCACGCTGCAAGCATGGAGTCAAGTCTTTTGGCGGCTGCTTCAGAAAATGACGGTGAGTCGATGCGATTAAACGTTTTCTATTGGCGTGCTGTTGTTAATTGTTCTCCCTCTTCAAAAACACTGGCTCATATACGGCCACGTATACAAAATGAAGCTGGGGTAAGTGTCATCGCAGAAAAGGTTTTTCTTACGGCTTTCAGTAGCCACCGTTAAAATGCATGCCGACAAAAATAAATACAGTAAAAGCTCGTTAATTTGAACTCGCGGTTCATTCGAACTTAAACTTCATTCGAGCAGATGCCATTGTCCCGGCACAAATCTGTATACTTCAATGAGGGAAAACTCCCGATAATTCGAACGCGTCGGTATCCAGAACGGTTAATTCGAACTGGGATCCCCTGGTTTCCATCACTCCTCGCAGAAGTCGGCCCAGAGTGATTACAATGTGTTGCTAGTCTACGCAAATAAACCCTGCCATGTAAATAAACGTGCTTTCGAGCAGAAACGGCGTCATTATTTTGACATTACGGCTCGTTGCTCACGTGAAGGCATGTCGGTGCCTGTTTTTGGCGTGTAGCTGACTGACCAATTACTTTCGTTCGCTGTTCGAGCTCCATGAACATTATTTACCAAATTGCCTGCCCCGAACGTGTAGTAGCGCCTAATTCATGATAACGAGACCAGTGGTGGCTTATTTGTGTTATGCCCGCGCAATGTGGCGCGATTTTCATTCATTCTAGCGCCCGCCCGCTAATTCGAACTCCGCCTAATTCTAACAACTTTATGTTATTCTAACAACTTTATGGTCCCCTTCGAGTTCGAATTAACGAGAGAGAGAAGGAACTTTATTTGAGCCCAAGCTGGTAGAAGGAAGGGGGTGACAGGGAGGAAGTCACCTAGCCTTCTCCGTTAGATTTCGGCCATGAGCCCGTGGGCCCTAGCGGCATCTTCCGCCAGCTGGACAAGTAGTTGTTGTAAGTGGGGGTGAGAGCTGGGCAAGGCGGCCTCCCATTGCTCTTGAGTCCTGATGTTTAATGCTCTGTTAGGTGAACGAGGTTTCTGTGGGCATGCCCATGTGATGTGTTGTAGGGTGGCTTTGTCTGCACACCACTTGCATATGTCGGAATGCGTGTCTGGGTAATATCGGTTGTAGAGAACAAGGTTGGGGAAGGTGTTCGACTGTATTCGTCTCCACGCAACCAACTGCCATCTGTTGAGGTGCAGTGTACTTGAGGCGGCTCAACCTGCAGTGGTGCGTAATCTCCCTGTCCGTGGCCAGCCTGTCTCTGCTCCCCGTGAACGTAGGCCCGATGTCTCCGTCGAGGTCAGCCTGGTTGCCGAAATCTCGGGCTGCCTCGTGAGCCAGTTCATTCCCCGGCAGGGACGAGTGCGCTGGTGTCCATACAAGGCGAACATGCCTGCATCTGTCGCCAACAAACGTCGAAAGAATTTTGGCCGCTGGCAGGGATATTCGTCCCGCCAGGAAGTTTCTTATTGCCGTCTTGGAATCAGAGACAATAATTTTGGCTTCCGTGCTAGCTATTGCGAGCGCAATTGCCGCTTCTTCCACCACCTCAAAGTGCGTCGTCAAGATTGTGCTCGAGGTCATTGAGTTTCCTTGCTGGTCTACCACGGCTACGGCCACAGCCGGTCGGTCGTGATAATCCGCAGCATCCACATAGAGGACATGTGGGTTCTCGCACAGCTGCCGGGGAAGTGCAGATGCTCTGGCGGTTCTTCTGTCGATGATGATTCGGGTGCATATTTCATGGTATGGGAGAACAGTGGATGTATCATCGAGTGCTGTCATCCAGAGAGCATTTGATACCGTATTGAGAAGCGAAGGGGATGCGCAGGGACCTTAGAATTGCGCGGCCAGTCTCGCTGCACGAGAGCCTGTGCAGCTGCGCCATCCTTTGTGCTTCTACTAGCTCTTCCAGGGTATTGTGCACCCCGATTGCTTGGAAGCGCTCCGTGGGTGCCATGACGGGTATTCCTACAGCTTGCTTGTAGGCTTTCCGGATGATGCACTGAAGCTTCTTTATGTCTGCTCTTTTGAAATTTAGAAAAGGAGCCACGTATATGATGCGACTTTTAATAAAAGCATGAACCAGGCGCAGTAAATTTGCCTCCTTGAGGCCATGGTGTTTGTTAGCTATGCGGGCTATAAGTCGGCTGATTTGCTCCGCACTAGATTTCAACGTGGATATAGTAGCTGTGTTGGCTCCATTTGCTTCAACATGAAGGCCAAGTATGTGAATGCACTCGACACGTGGGATCAGGCTGCCCTGTATATACACTTGAATGTTCGGGATGTCTTTCTTTCTTCTTCCCTGTTTGGGAGGTTGGTAGAAAAGGATCTCCGATTTTTGAGGTGAGCAGGCAAGACCTATGGGGGTGATGTAGGCGTTGACTGCATCGGCAGCTTGCTGCAGCCTTTCCTCCAGGTCCCCATCACTGCCTCCAGTCGCCCAGATTGTAATATCATCTGCGTAGAGGCTATGGTGGATTCCCGGGATAGCCTCTAGGAGTGGAGGCAGCTTGATCATGGCGACGTTGAAGTTGAAGGGCGACAGTAAGGATCCCTGTGGTGTGCCCTGAATCCCCATCTGAATGAGCTCCGATTCAAATCCTCCCAGGGTGATACGTGCCGTGCGATGAGACAGAAAGTCCTTGATGTATGATGCATAGGCACGGCGCCCGACTCCAAGCTCGTCCAGATTGTATAGAATGGCATGCCGTTGTCAAATGCCTTGGTGACGTCCAGTCCAAGTATAACTCTAGTGTCAAGGTCCGAACCTTGACTGCCCAAGATCTGGTGTTTTAGTTGCAGCATAACGTCTTGCGTGGAAAGCTTGGGCCTGAAACCCACCATCATGTGAGGGAACAAGTGGTTCGTCTCCAAGGGCTTGTACAACCTATTCAGCACCATGTGCTCCAGACGCTTGCCCAGGCAAGACGTAAGAGAAATAGGCCGTAAGTTCTCCAACTTGAGTTCCTTGCCCGGTTTCGATATCATGGAGATCTTAGCTTTTTTCCAGGTGGGCGGGATTTGCCCTCGTTCCCAGCACTGGTTTATGTACCGTGTGAGGGCGGCTATGGAACGAGCTTTTACTGTACTCGCATGAAAAATTGCCCCGTATTCGCACTACGTAAAGCCTTTGTCGAAATTTTCCAGACAAAACCTAAGCCTTCCGGACCACAAAGAATGCAAAGAATAAGCTTACAAAATGTCTTTATAACAGTAACAAAGAAAGATGTTTTTCGTAGCTTCCCGACCTAAAACGTTTTAGCTCCGCTCGAGACGTGAGCTTGTGGATTGAATTTTTTGCGGCCCGTGCACTTTTGTCATCGCCTAGAAAATTTTTACAAAGACTGTACGCCCTCTCACTTGTTAACTGGGCAGATAAGCATCCGCGAACATCGCATAAAAGGGTAGAAGCAAGCGGAAGGCACCGTACAGTCGATGAAAATTTTGGCGGGAATTTTAAGTTGCATGCCTTCAACTTTACGTCAACGACATTCAGTTCATTCTCGGTTCAAGATGCGAAAATATAGACTGCACAGGTCCAATGAGAGGTTTATCCACCCTTGAGCTTTCTTTCATTTGACTCGATTCAATGCAAGAAATCTGGCCATCTTCGAGCTGCGTCCGACAACAAGTTAATTAAAGAGAACAATCGAAGAAATATCAAAGTTTATGATAGCAACTCTTAAAATTTCCGTCCGATATCTGCTCTAGCAAGGATGAAAGGACAGTCTAACGAAAGAAACAGCACCTCTTTTGCCACGTGGAAGTGGAATTGTCGTGGCATACACGGAAACACGGAACTGCGATAATTCAGATGCAACGCATACAGCACAGCCCCTGCAACAGCTCGGGAAGAGACTGGAACAATAGCCACATGGCCGGGCTATCACCAGCACACACCAGCTATCTATGGTCAGCCACGTCGCCACACTCACCCTCAATACAAAGAGCTATTGCAAGCCCAATAGAGGGCAGTGATATCGACCACCACTTTCTCGAAAACCAGGCAAACAAAGTCTGTTTACGCTAAATATCTACAGCCTCTCAAAGGCGTCAAAATACTACTTCGGAAATCCCTTTATCAAGCACGACAACCACAGCCTGGTTGTCGTTGGAGGCTTTAAAGGCGTAAGCACATGCAGCAATTTTGGTGAGCTGCGTGAAAAAGCAACCAACTCCTCTTCTACCGGGAGCAGGGGTACAAGCGAAGTTTGTTCAACTTTGCGGAACCGCAAACCAATCCAATATGACATCCCCGTCAAACCGAATGCCCAGTCTTTGAACAACCACAATTCAACCCTCGACCATTCCCATCCCTTGTCTTTCCGCTGAGCTTGACCCGAGCGCATATGCCCCGCGTTTGCGTTTCGGTATGTGTTATTAGAGAGTTTTAGCAGTCCGTCTGTTACACGCCGCGCTGGCTCAGTGGCTAAGGCGTTGCGCTACTGAGCACGAGGTCACGGGTTCGTTTCCCGGCCGCGGCGGCCGCTTTTCTAGTGGTGGCGAAAAGCAAAAAACGCCTGTGTGTACGAGATTTCGGCGCACGTTAATGATCCCCAGGTAGTCAAAATTACTCCGGAGCGGCGTGTTCTACGGCGTGCCTCATCGTCTGCGTTGTGTCGGCGCGTTAAACCCTACAATCAATCAAATCAAGCAGTCCGTCTGTTCCGTCGTTTACGTAGTTCCCGTGTTTACCGGGACCCGACTGCGCCTGCGCGCGCAGAAGGGTGAGGAGGGAGGGCGAGGAGGCTCAGCCCACCGTGACGAACACACGGGCACGGCGAGGGCCGGCCCGCGGAACTAATCCCCTCTACCGCGACGAATGCGCGAGGGCCCGACGGGCCCCGGTCAACACGGTAACTATGTACAACACGGAACATACGGAGTGCTAAAACGCTCTATCGTATGTCCTGCGTTTGTTCTTCGCTGGAGCGTACTAGGTGTGGCCTACCCATCGCGCATCTGGAACGCGCGCGGAGAGATATAACCTCTTTTAGATGCGAAGCGTCTCATGCTCGGGGCTGTGTCCCTCCCTCCCTTGTTGTCGTTGTCCACCGTCCGCACTCTACTGCGCAAGCGCGTCTCTTCAGCCCCGTCAGCGTTTGGCCTGACGTCAGCGCAGTCCACTATAAATAAAAGAAATAGTTAGGTGGCGCCCGGTTTTGATTCCACGACTCTCTGGCCGCAACGGGAGGCACGTGGCGCTCTTCCCGCCAAACGGGAGCATGTGCTACGAACGCGCCTTATGTCCTTCACTCATTCAAACTACGTCAAGAAGCTACTGATACAACGAAAACACACGAAGCTGAACGTCAACGGAAACGATGAACTGAAAACTTTAGAGGAAGATGTTGAATTTCCCGTGTGAAAGCGGTGGCGGGAAGCGCCACGCGCCTTGCAGCTCAACCAGAGAAGAGGACGGAGAGGGCGGGCAGCGGGGTAGGAGCGTGAGCACGCAATAAAGAAAGACGAGAACCAGGAGGTGTTCGATCAGATAACGCTGGTGTCGGTCACTTCGCTGCCTGTACATTTCTCTACATTTCTCTACATTTTTGTGTCTCTACATGGGGGTTCACACTAAGTTCCCATTCGTGCTCCGATAAATGAAACAACATAACGGCAAAACAAGGGAACCTACATGGAACCCCATGATGCTTCGCATCCTCCTCATGGTTCCCCACGGAAAGATGGTGTAATTTTTCCCCAGTCCGCAGGGAGGGAGAACCTGTGATTGGCCGGGGGTATGGCGTGATCTGGCGCGCCACCAAGCAAGTTTTAAAAAATCGTGTACCACTTCGCCTAACGACGACGGTGGCTGAACGCGAAACTTTCTCGTGATGTATTCTTTGGTTGGCTAACCCCACACTGCGAGTGTGTGCTACTCTGGAAGTACGCAACACTTTCCCAGAATACCCACAGCAACTCTCGGGCGTGCACACCCCTCTCTCAGCAAGAAAGAGGAGCGCTATTGGCGTCTCCTGCAAACGAACACATTTCCCCATCCGCGCAAGCTGCACTTCATCTGGCCTACGCAATACGACCCGCAGAGTCGATTCTGCAAAGCGCCCTGCACTCTATACCGCATGGTGTGGTAGCGCCAGCTCAACCCCTCACTTTATGCGATTCCTCGAGCGTCGAAGAACAGCTTCGGCTGATTCACCAAGCTGAGACGGCTGGACGCTCCAACAGGCTCCTGGACTAAGGAAACCGACCACTTGGCTTTTTTTTTTTTAAAGTTTACTCCCTCTCTCTCGGGTGTGCCCTCCGTAGGCCTAACGTTTGGGTTTGCGGTGTACGGCGCGAATCGGTACCTTCTCCTTGGAGTTCGCCTCGACCTTGTCGAAATGGAGCAGTCTATGGATAGACGCCCTGGTTCGATTCCTGCCACGGGAAGCGGTTTTTTTTTTTTTTTTTTCACTTCGCCCACAACCCTTTATCATCATCGTCAGAGACAGTTGGCTTTCCTGCTGGGCGTATTGCCGTGGAACGGAATGAATGAGGACACTAAAGCTTTGCTTTAAAAACTTGTTCAGTGAAGGTACCCTATTCACGCCCACGCGACCGGGTGAAGCCGGGGAAGCCGGTTGGCGGCCATCTTGCCCCAGGCAAGAGGCAGCGCTGCTTGAGCGCAGACAACGCATCCAGCCATGCTTCCGCAGTGGCGTTTTCGAATGAAACGGGGTGGTTAGTGTAATTTATTTTGCTACTTCGAGGGACAAATTCATGGTCCTAAGATAATCTTGAGAGTTATTGGTCCCTTTTCTAGGCGTTCAATGTTTTCAAGGAAGTGGGATCGCGATTCCATGTTGGAATTTGTTCCCTTATGTGGGTGACATTGGCCTAGTTTTAAAATTGTAAATTATGTTGCCCAAGCTAAGACCAAAAGCCAAATTTGTGTAAGTCCGTTATCGCGCTAACCCCCGACAGATTTTTTTTTCTTTTTTTTCCTGCCCAGCTCTTTCTTGGGCCTTTTCTTCCCCCATCCCAAAATCTCAGCACAGAAGCATGTAGGCGACTGTAAACGACAGCAAACGTCTCTGCTTTTTCAATAAAGAGCCTTCTCTCTCTCTCTCTCTCTCTCTCTCTCTCTCTCTCTCTCTCTCTCTCTCTCTCTCTCTCTCTCTCTCTCTCTCTCTCTCTCGATATTTCGCTAAGATTTTTTGTCATGTTAGACCAAGAATAGCTGCACAAGGCCATTTTAGCGAAATTACAAATGAGCCGTACGCTATTACATATAGCAAATACGCATTACAACCGTTCTTTGCTGTAATGCGTATTTGCTTGCAACAATGTCGAACTGATGCACACGGTGGAAGCAACAAAGGGGTACATGAATTTTTATTATATACAATTTCAATTCAAGCACACACAATAAAACAGCACCAATTCACATGAAAACTGCCTGATTCTCACAAAGCAGGCTATCAGGCGACCCTATACAAAAAACACACCTAAAAATTGCAAAAAATATACAGGGGCACACCAGCTGGCCCGTTTGCTTAAACGCTGTTTATCATCTGTCATTTACAAATTTTTAAATATTCGTACCCTACTGCGCGAGTTTTGTCTGTTAATTTCTTTCCAAACGTGATGTATCCTGGTTTTTTATTAGAGGTTGGCAGTCATCTTTGACAAAACGTAAATGTGATTTTCGAGTGGATCGCAGTCTGACAGATGAGGCTCTGTTGGGAATCAGCCATCCCGACGCTGTCACCACTGTTGGGACTGGGCCCTCTCACCGCAGCCACCACTGTAGCGACGTTGCCTTGCTCCGTCCGCTATCGACGCGGCGCAGAGCGGAGCTACGAAGTTCTCGAGCCTACGAAGAGTTGAAGCAACATTTATATGCAGTATTTACAAGGGTAACAAGATCGTTACATGGCTCGCACAAAGGCGACAGCACCTCTCCACTCGGTGCTTCCGGAAAGTACCGCCGGTAAGTGTCTGCGGACGGGTTTTAAATGCAGAGCATTTCTCTAACTCACGATGTCACCCGGCGTTGGCGTGCCTCGGCGTCCGCAACAGCCGTTCCAGGTGCGCCCTCTCCCCCACTCCTCCTCTCCCGCATCACGCTACCCTCCTCGCTCTCAACAACAGGTCCGCACCCCTCCCCCTACACTATATAAAAAAAATAATACTTACCGGCGCCTGGTTTCGATCCCACGACCCTGCGGGCGGAACGCAAGGTACATGGTGCGCTACCCACTGCGCCTCAAAGCCGACACAGAATGGAAGGCTACGAACGCGCCTTATATCCTTGACTCATTCAAACTACGTCAAGAAGCTGCTGATACAACGCATTCACTACCTGTGGGCGGAACGCGAGGTACATGGTGCTCTTCCCACTGCGCCACAAAACCGACACAGAATGAAAGGCTACGAACGCGCCTTATATCCTTGACTCATCCAAACTACGTCAAGAAGCTGCTGATACCACGCATTCACTACCACCAACTCCCCAAACACTAAACGTTAATGCAATACACCCACCCCCTATGCGAAGCATTTACTCGAGTCCCCCTCGCGGGGAGATGGCCCTTTTTTATACTCCCGGGAGTCCGTTGCAGCCACGAGCGGTTTGAATCGCTCCGATCAGGACTCTCGCTGGCCGAAGTTTGAAATCCGACGAATGGAGGCGAAGCGGTTGCGTCAGCCGAGCCGCCCCGACGGGGAAAGGGTAGGCGACGTCTTCGCCGTCTCCGCGGAGCCGTCTCCAGGCATGTAGCGGCCTGTCGGTTGCCGGCCGTTCACCCGATGCATAATTCGGCCGAGCCGCCACGACGGGAAAAGGAGAGGCGATTCTGCGGCGATGCAAGTTTGGGCCTGTCGGCCGCGGGCGGTTTGGGCTGGTTTGGTCGAGGCGTGAATCGGCCCAGCTGTTGGCGCGCCGCTCCGTGCAACGAATTTGGGCCGGCCGCTCTGGCACAACAACTCCAAGTCAGCAAATAATTCTTGTTCAGACATCCCTGTCAACACCCCTACTATTAGGTGATCACTATTTGCATGCAACGATTTTAAGTATTTTCATTGAACCTGTAGGGCACGAAGCCCTTTCTCTGCAATGCGGCAGACCTTCAAGACGTCTTTCGATGGTGCCACGAGACCAACGTTTGTTTTCACAGCTGCGAGTGCTGGCAGCTCACTGGACAGCACTGCAGAGCAGCATTCATCGCAGGGTGTGCCTACACTTCCCGTGCCGCAAATCCTGCTATATATGGCACTACTGCGCCGACAGCAGGTGAAAGGCTTTCGGGGAAGTCCACCCTCTGGGTGTACTAATTACCACCGTCAAGTGGCTGCAACAGCGATGATCTTCTTAACGATGCGGAAGACGTTGGCGACTCAACGGGGCTAACGTCACTTGGTTGGCAGAAAACATATCACGAGAGCAGTTTCCGGCCTCTGCTAATGCAGCTTCTGTTCTACAGTTAAGCCTGGATGTAACGAGCCTCTATGTAACGAATTCCTGGATTTAACGAAGTTTTTCCAATACCCTTTGTCAGCCTGATTTAAGCCCACGCGTTTGCGACCTGTATGGAACGAAGGCGTTGCGACGGTGATAACGAGTTCGCTACACTGGTGAGCCACTGTTTTTCACACTTTTCTTTATTTTCGCCCGCACGGCAAACTTCTGTGCGTCCCCAGTGTGAGTGCGGTGTCGGATAGGTACTAGGCCTGCCTGTCGGCGTGAAGTCGCGCGTCTCAACTGGTAACGCTGACGCTGGTGTCGGTTCGTCGGTGATGCGTTCTGCTGCCAGAAAACAAAAGTTTTTGTGTTTTCAAGTGAAGCTTGCAATTTTAAATGCCGTCTCCGCCCGCGAGGAAGAAGAACGTCGCCGCCCGGTACGGTATCCAGCTTGCACCCTCTTAAAGGAGCACTGACACGAAAATTTTATGTTACACTTTTATTGCTTCTATCGATGCCTAATGGTCTGGCGAACCTGAAACAGCACTTCAAATACTTCAGCCCGCGATAGTTAATTACATTGAACGGCCTGAAAATCGTTTGTTTCAAATTCCCGTGCTTTCATCCCGAACGGCGCATATGACATAATCCCGGCCTGACCTCACCGCTTTGTGCGGACGTCACTGGAGCCCGCTTGAGAGGGTGTTGCGCCCGCTCGCCACTGGTGGGGCCGCGCGCGTGAAGTGACGTCACGAGTTTTTGACGAGCGCTGTCGCGTCACTTCTTTTGGCTATCATGGGCTGATGTCACGCTGATGTCCATCTGCTGAGCGCCGCTCCGCGCGCTCCTCCGTCGGCGCGATAAATGATATCCTATTAAAATTTGTTCTTCGCGTCGCAGGCCGCTCATATTTCAGCCAGGGTATTCTGTTGAGTGAAGGAAGCGAAGTGTGCAATAATATTAACGCCGAAAATTGCTGTCAGTGCTCCTTCAACAATTTTGATTTCGGCAAAGAGCATCAAGTTCCCGAAAAGGCGCCATTTCAGCCCAATTTTGGTCTTTAAAAAGGGTTAAGGCATCGAAAAGTGTCAAAAGGCAAAATTTATACTTAAGCGACGTTTGTGAACGCGGGGATAAGGGACATTGCTTCTTGGAGGGCCGTGAAGTGACTAAGTTTGTGGGAAAGCAGCAGGCGCTAATGAAGCATTCTTTCCCTGTGAAATAAATCCTTAAAAGTTAGTTCACCGTCACTGATGTCTAGAAAATTGGTTTCGTTTATGCGTCATTCATGAGAGCCTTAACTCGAAACCTGCATGCAACGAAAACCTGGATGTAACAAAAAATTTCGATTTTTTGTCAACTTCATTACATCCACGTTTAGCTGTATTAAGATATAGGCAGCTGTAAATTAGCGGGCAGTAGGGTTGTTGTTATGGCCGCCCTTCCCTCTTACGCAACAAAAAATGTTTACAGGTGGTCTTGAGACATTTTGTGGGTGAGCAAGTACTGTAGCTTCCCTGCTGTTACAAGCCCATCAAGAAGTGCCGTGACACTGTGCGTACAGGTATACCAAGTCCCACAAATCCCGTTTTCCTGAGGCCCTTAACCACTTGTTTTCCAATGATGCGTATGATGCGTATGAATGATGCGTACGGCCTAGCATGCGCATCTTTGAATTGCAGAAGCTTTAACGTGAACTCGCTAAAGTCGAGTGCGTCTGCCACAGGTGAACTGAGCGTCTGGACTGCATGGCGAACTTTCATCTTGTGAAGCGACCTGGGGAGGGGCGAAGCGTGCAGTGTATAAATGTATTCTTGGCCCCTTGGCGTTTTAGCCCACGGAGATGGAATCGCTGGGGGCAGAGGTATACAGCTTTGCTGTAAAAATCTCGTGTCTTTGAAGCACGAAGCGTCTCAGCGTGAAGCGTTGGAAAACGAGTGTCCCGGTGTTTTAGTACCGTGGCTACATAAAACGACGACGACAACGACAGGAGATGCCGACAACCGAGCCCCTAATGGGCTTCGCCCTAAAAAACGCTTCACGTGGCCGGAATCGAACATGGGTTCCTCGCGTTATGAAGCCGGCGTCTATCCGATTGCTCCATTTCGACATGGCAGAAGCGGTTTGGAAAACTCAGACAACCAAAGAGCCCATCACGAGGAGAATGGTGTTGTTCTGCGTGCCGTTAGGCCTAACTTTACATTTTGAGGTTTTAGGACGTTAGGCCTAACGTCACATCTTGGGGATCAACACCTCAAACCGGGGCCCACTCAAAAAAATGTTCACTGAACGACAAGCAGCACGTACCGACTAGCGCCGTAGACTCCAAACCCAAACGTTAGGCCTACGGAGTGCACACGCGAGAGCTGCTGTGGGTATTCTCGAAAATTATGCGTACCTCTAGAGCAGCACATACTCGCAGTGTGCGATTGGCCAATTAAAGAATCCGTCACGAGGAAGCCTCGCGTTCAACCATTGTTAAATCTCCCGCTGGGTATGCGTCAGTAATCATGAGCATCATCATCATGTAGGTTTCCGGTGTCATTAAAGCGATCGTCCCCATTTTGCGCAGCCATGGCCAGGATCTCGCTTCCGTCGTTCTTCCGCTACAACCATCATCGTTGATAGACGGAAGACTGCGTGGTTTTTGAAGCAAAGCTTTAGTACTTTCGTCCAGCGGTTTGGTTTCGCGGTTGATGCGCAAGTTAACCTTTTGACCGGAGACGAAACCCCAGCGACACATCCCTCGAAGCGCATCGCGTGACTCGCGTGACTCGCGCAAGACCCCGTTTTAAGGTAGGTCACCACCTTCGAAAAAAAAAATTTACAAGTGTAGCCCAAACCTTATAATTATATTTTGGCTTGTGAAGCTTATATAGTTGGAAACTTTAAGATGATAAAACTGCTAAAAATATCTAACAAAAAATTTATATAAATAAAAATGCGCGAAAATATGCATGTTGCGCGAACAGTCATAACTACAAAATGGTAGGTGCAATTCAAACACGACTTGGCAGGAACGTAATGAAGACAATAACCTGTGCATCTAACCTCCATAAATACCAAATCTTTAAGCTAAGTTGCGTAATCATAAAAAGACTGAAAAATTTGATATCACGTTTGGGTTTCACACAACTGACAATAATATTGTCACGTGGCCAAAGACGACGCAGTTGTCTTCAAGGAAAACAAGTTTATTGGAGCGAACTTGTGCTCCTCTAACAACTCAAAGAATAGACAGGTGGCGAAGCAGCACTCAACAAAGTGAAGTGCATAGGCGGGCGTCGATGAATCGAATGTCGCGGCGTCGGCTCCGCAAGAATTTATCTTTAGTCGCGAGTGTTTCTGGAACCGTCGAATTACATCCAGAACAAAGAAGATTATTCTAGGCTGTTCACGTTAGTTCGGAACGCTCTGCCTGTCAGAAGAGATAACACATACGGCATAGAAAGAAAGAATGGAACACGCGCTTCGCTTGGCACACAAAAACACAGATAACACAGATCGGCGCAGCTGGGCGGTAAAAGCAAAACACAAATAAACAAACCCATTGCATGGTTAGCGGCAATATAAAAAGTTACCAATATTTTTCAGTAATTCTGCTTCATTGCATAGCTCCATATATAAAGCAGCACGCAAATTTTCGTACGAAAATAATTACTTGAAGCAAAATTATCACTGTTCCCGTAACTGATGCATATGCGAAAAATCAAGTTTTGAGAAAAATGGCTGTGAAGGTTTACACCTATTGTACGTATAATGAAAAACAGTCGATGCGCCTAAAATCCACCAGGCTCATAGCTTGCTCCCCCCTTGTAATCGGCAAGATCTCCTTTTGACCGAGCTGAAGCGCACATATTTTTTTTTGTCTGTTTTGCGTCTTACAGTTGACTCACATGCGGCCTTCGTCTTACGGTGACGGTCAGTGGTCAGGCACGCCATCCTCGTACTATAACTGTAACTGCAAGGTATAAAGTACAATAACTGTCTCCTTGCAAGGCTAGAACTTAATCCGCGAGCTTAAAACGGCATACGAAAAAGTACGGAAAACCAGACACAAACGCAAGGCAACATGCGCGCAACAAGAGCGTGCCACCCATTGCCCTTCAGTGGAAATTTTGAAATAAATCGAATGTACAATATCCCGCAAAATGTGTCCACAAGCTTAGAATGCGCCTAAATAAATTAGCAATATGTAATGTATATACGAAGAAACATTTATGACGATATGGCAGATGCTGCGGAATCGGAAACCTTCAGTTTCGGTTTCGGATGCGTCTCGGAGGGGTTAAAAATGATCATAACTTATGATCAGTGTTGTACACGTTCCTCCAAAATAGGAACGAAAGCTCGTTCCTCGTTCCTTGCCAATTTTGAAACGAGTTCCCCTTACAAGTTCCTTGATTGTCAAAGGAACGCGTTCCAGTTCCACTTCCAAAATTGGAACGTGTCGTTACATTAACGTTACAATTAGGTTTTAAAATATAGTGTCGGATAATCCTGGGTCCAAATTAAGTGAGACATTTAAAACTCACATCGAACTACGTATATTATACGAATATTAGCACCACCGGCAGCAGATTATCTGGAGACAAAGGTAATCAAAAGAAATGCTCCCAGGCGAATTTTTCAGGGAGCACCGCGGACAAACTCCAGACGGCTCGAGGAAATTTCGGTGCAAGATATTTCGGTGCGGAAATTTCGGTGTACGGACAAATCGGTGTACGGACATATCGGTGTACGGGCGTTTCGGTGCACGCACATTTCGGTGTACAGACATTGCGGTGTGCGGACATTTCGGCGACCTAATTATCCGGTGCTTGCCTGTTTGCGACAGCGGTTATATTTTTATTTCCGTTTAACGTGGGTTATGGACAACAATCTGGAGCAGTGAATTTATTTTTTTGATTGATGCCATGTTCGATCTTTGCCAGGTATTTTTAGAAATTCTACATTTATATATTTTTGTTTAATACCTCTTCCTGGCGACACCTGTTATGCAGCCAATTGAATTCTTTAGCACACGTTTGTTTTTCATTTATGACAGGTTGTTAATTTATATTCGCTCTTTTTTAGATAAGACAATTACCCGTGTTTACGGTGGTCTACCGCCTCTTTTGTATTTTTTTTTAAATTACACACCCTCAAATTACACAAATTACATGCACACTCTCAATATACAAAAAGTAACAAACATTAGCTAGCCCCCCGGAATGAAGAAAACCTTATGAAGAGTATTACGTAGGCTGGGCTGCCTTGCTAAAATGAATTCGCGAACACTGGTCTAGGATATTGTCGGGGAGGAAAAACGGGCCTTTTGGAAAACAGCCGCAGGTTCTAATGCTGATTAAGCGCGTACCGGTTGTGCATACAAATTCCACCCATTGTGTTCGGGACAACCAACCTTCGTTTAATGTTTACAAGCCTACATTTACGACATTTTAATTCTTTGTTCTAGCGCCCCCCCCCCCCCCTCCCACCTCCCGCCTGTACGCTCGAATCTCGACCAGATTTCTTTTTCAGCCATATCATTTTCGGTTTCCCCTGAAAATCCTACTGGCGTGGTAGAGTTCACGGTCTCCGAAGCGTCACCGCAGTGTTTTTTTATTTTTTATTTAGAACACACTGCTAGCCTCTTAGTGGAGGCTTTTTCAGGAATTGGGTGATACATTCAGAACAATGACATAGCACACTTCACGTTTAAAACAAAGAAAAAGCTTTACATTCATCATGGGCGCACGAAACGTCTATAATGTGACACATAAAGCCACCTAAAGAGCCGCTGAGAACACAATGGCACTATCGTTTGCTGGCTAGGCCCTTCCGCGCGTCGCGGTCATATCGACGGCGCCCCCACTGCAGGAATCGCCCTTTCTGCGCCTTCAGTCGCCCCCTTGGGAATTAACTCATCAAGTCGCGCATATCATGGACACCCCAGGTATACATCGTTTCCTCCCATTATAAGGAGCAAAAAAAATGAATAGGCTAGTGTAACGAGAGCGGCAACAGTCGTCTTCAAGTTTTCGAAGTCCAGTCGATGCAATGGTGAAGCACAAGTGACATCCCTCTCTCTCTACTTAGGGGGATGATTGCCGGCGGGGCTCAGCTTTCCCCTCCCCTAAGTTACGCCACCTTAAGTGCGATCGTTGGTTTGTTAGTTTTAAGTAGAACTGACACGGAATGCAACGAAGGCGGTGGTCTCCCTCCAGCTGCCGCTGGAGGGAGACCACCGCAAGGGGGTCCGCGCTTGCCTCGGCCTGCCCCAGAGCTCGCCGTGCGAGAAGACGCTGGCCGAGGCGGGGGCGTGGACCCTAGAGATGACAGCTGACTTGCGGGCACTTGGCCAGATTGACCGGCTGAGACGCGCCGAGGAGGGCGGTCCGCTGCTGCGGCGGCTGAAGAGCCACCCCCACTCGCGCATGGGGCGCATGCTGATGCTCTACGAGGAGGTGGTGGGCCCTGTGGACGCGGGACCTCGTGGCCCCGCTCCTGCTCTGGCAGCTGACGTGCGGCTGGACCTTCCGGGGCTGCACAGCAAGCGGCGGACACCCCACTGCGGGCAACTGCAGCTGGCCCGGGGTGTCGTCGGGGGCGACCTAGACGGCCACGCCCTAGTATACACAGATGGCTCGGTGCGGCAGCAGCAGGGGTCGACCGCAGCGGCCGCCGTGCTGGGAGAGGCCACCCGACAGGCGCGGCTGTCCTATGCCTCTTCTTCGGCCACGGCTGAGCTGGTGGGGGTCGGACTGGGCCTGGACCTGCTGCTGGAGATGGAGCCCTTGCCCGAGCGCTGCGCCCTGCTGTGCGACTCCCGAGTGGCCCTGATGCGTCTTCAGGACGCAGACTCGCACTCCCTGTTGGTGCGTGGCATCCGGGAGAAGGCGGCACAGCTGGCGGACCGGGGCTCTCAACTGTGCCTGCAGTGGGTCCCCGCCCACGCTGGTCTGGATGGCAACGAGCGGGCGGACGAGCTGGCCGCCGGGGCACACGCGCTGCCTCCGTCGGACATGGTGGCTCAGGCGGCAGCGGACGACGCCCGCCTGCTCATCCAGCGACACATCCGGACCAGGCATCCGGACCCGCGGCTGCGTGTCGGAGGGGGCCTGCCGCCTGTGCGGGCCTCACGCCTGCCACGACGACTGCGCTCAGCCATCCTGCGCCTCCGCGTGGGGGACGTGTGGACGGCGGAGCGGAAGCACCGTCTGGGGCGGGCGACCAGCCCCGCCTGCACCCACTGCCGAGCGCCCGTGCAGTCCCTGCCGCCCGTACTATACGAGTGCCCCAAGTTTGCGGCAGGGCGGGCAGAGCTGCTGGTCGTGCTTCACGGAGCGCGGCCATTTGAGGATCTGCTTTGGCCCCCGGGCAGTGCTAGGGAGCGAGACAAAGTGCTCGAGGCCCTGGGTACATACCTGCGGGCCTCGGGGCTGCACAGCGCACTCCACTACAACTCTGCCTAGCTGCCCAGATTGTGGTGGAGTGCTGCTGCTGAAGCAGCTTCTGTACTTGTGTGTGTGCGTGTGTGACCCCTTTTACATGTGTGCTTTGTCCTTTGTAGATTCATGGGTCTATATCTGTAGTGTTTCTCTGTAATGCTAATTTTCTCAATGTGCAAATCCTTTCTTTTTTTCCTCTTATTCCCCTTTTTTCCTTTTTTTTCTCGTTTGTGTTTTATATTTACCCTTATTCCCCTTTTTCCTTTTTTTTCTCTTGTGTTTTATATTTACCCTTGTACGTGTTACATACATTGTATAATGTCAACCTTCTCTCCTATCCTCCTATTCCTATGTATTCTTTTCTCCCTATCCTCCCCCTCCCCCCCTACACCAGCGAGACAATTTACGCCTGTTGCTGGATCTTCCTTTTCCAAAGAACAATAAATACATACATACATACATTGATTCAGCTAATAATTATAACGAAATGCACACGCGCCTAATCGACCTCGTTTTTCTGTTGTTGTTTTTTCGCGGAAGGTTTGCTGCGGGGGGGGAGGAATAGACTAAAAGCAGCAGCGTCTTGCACCGTTGGGGAAGTGAAAAGAAAGCGCTTTGGTAACACTTAAAGTATTAGGGTTGTCCACACAAATGTTAAAATAACAAAAAATGGTTGAACTGATCCAAATTAACAACGTTAATTTTTACCATCTGCTACATAAATCGGGTTTCACGTGGCAATGCTCCGCCAGGGTTAGCGTTCGTTTTCACGAACGGCGGCGCAAGCACAAGTCTCGAACGTAAAATCATATCAAGTCTCGAAATTACAATGTTAAAGCTAAAATGTTCAAAGAATACCTGGGACATCCCCTCACTCAAAATGTCTGGGCCAAGACGTCGTGCACCAAAATGTCCGTCACAGAACTGTCCACACCGAAACGTCCTTGACCGAAATGTCCGACACCGAAATGTCCGGATCCCGTTTAGCAGTCCGTCCGTTTCGTTGGCTACGTTGTTACCGGGCTGACCAGGACCCGTGTGCTTTTGAGCGCGCTGAAGGGCGAGTAGGAAGGGTGCGGAGGCACGGACATGGCGAAGGAAGGCCCGCGGAACTAATCCCCCTACCGCGACGAATGCCCAAGTGCCCAGCCGGGTCCCGGCCAACCCAGTAACAACGCATACGACAGAACGGACGGACTGCTAAAACTCTCTATTCTTTCCCCGCCAGGGAACAATTCTATGGGCCAGACGCGCATTCTGGCCTCCCCAGACAAACGATGAAGGGTGAAAAGCATTCTCGCGGCTACGCTATTCACCCGTCGAACACCGCGTAAGCAACCAGCATGAGCAAGCACAAGCTGCGGCCTGCTGCGTGGTTATTCTTCTGCCTTTGACCTTCGAGGAAGCACGTACGGCTGAAGGGCGGGCAAACTGACCATCGTATAGGAAGAGAAACGCAGTAGCGCTTTGTGGATTTTTGTACTCGAGCCTTGGCATCAAAAACAGCCAAACCCTAGAGATGTAACGGCAGGAACGCCGTTCCTGCCGTTCCTTCAAAAACGTAACGAGTTACCGTTACAGTTCCACCGACCCTTAATGGAACGGTGGCGTTCCTCCGTTCCTCCAAAAAGGAACTAGTTCCAGGAACGCCGTTCCTTGTAACGCCGTTTCGTACACTGCTTATGATCATAACTTTTGAACCGATTAAGATAACAGCCCAATATTCTTCAATAGACGGGGTTGTTGAAAAGGCCAAATTTGAAAGAGAAGTTTTTTTTTTTTTTTCAAAAAATGCGTTTTTGAAGGTGGTGACCTACCTTAAGTCGTTCTGCTCATGTAGCGGCGGCGGCCGCGTATTCCCAAACCATATCCCGTAGGGGCCCAGGCCGACCACACACCCTAAGCAGCGACGCAGCCAATGAGGTTTAAAAAATTGCAATTTTTTTAACCTCCTTGGACGCAAGACGGTGATGTCACTTCCTCTATGTGCGCGTTTCATGCGAGGTGGATTTTTTTCTTTTTTTTCCCTCCCCTATTTTTGGCTGCTTTGCGGGCGGCCGATGGTTTCGCACCGTGTGCGGGGCTGACCTGCGGCGCTGGGGAAGCTGACTCACATAGAAGTTAACCTTTTGTACCTGAGCCCCTGATCTCTCCGCGCTCTTCTTGAGCGCCTGCAAGTTGACGCTGACCTCCTATCGTGTTCCTAGATAAGCGCTCGGCTCGGTGCTCGAAGTGCGCGGGCGCGGATGGACGCTTTCACGCTCATGTGGCAATTATACACGTTTAGGAAAGCAAACACCATCATTGAAAGCTCATTCTACAACACACAGAAGTGTATACAAATGAGTTGGGTGCTCTTTCACTATATACACCCCTCAAAACACGATTCGGTGCTGCAGGTAAGGATTACAAGAAAGGAAGCCAATTACCCATGACTGCATTTACAAACTGTCTACCCTTGCGAAATATTACAGATGCATGAGCTCCAACATTATGGCCCCTTCATAAGCATTATGACATTGAATTTCGTTAACATTAACTTCATTGCATTATTCTTATCGGGAACAGTGCCAGTAAGGAAAATATTGACATTTTGTTAACAGCAATGGAAGGTGTGAATCGCTCTTGCAAGGGTGATACGTTGATAAGAAAGACACCATCTCAAACGTACACGTTTTACACTCGGTTATGAATGCTGCATAATTTGCACTGCTGGTCATAACAATTTAGGGAAACAATATCGAAAATTTATACCAACCAAGGGCTAAGTAATAGTTGGATTGTGCAGCTTCTGAAGCACTCGAGGAGTTTGATATATGTCTTCTGTACAGGGCTATTGACCACAATCTCTTCACTAAAGCCATCAGGGTGCAGTTTGATATCAGTAATCATGCGTGCAACCACTCACACTGTTGCCAATGTCGATTAGTTATTTTTAACAATTTGGGCTTCATGCACATACAGATTTTGCTGCATAAGATACGTTATTTATGAATATACAGCTCCAGCAGGATTCGAATGGCGCCGATGCCCCCCCCCCCCCCCCCCCTGTTGTCGGGAAGGCACACCAAATCGATACCACTTAATTTGGCTCTGTTTTTACTTCGTTTTATCTTTTTTTACTTAGTTTTATCTCTGCTGCGACTACCGTGACTTCAAGCTCACCCGAAACTACTCATTAGTCCCAGCGAAAAGACTATACGTATCTGAGTGAGTGAAACACTTTATCAAATGAGAGGCCATAGGGCCCTTGCGGGAGCAAGGATAAGGGGAAAAAGAGCAGGTCACAACTCGCACAATGAACACAGTTGCAGTCTTGGGTTCCTAATCGCAAAATAAACACATTAAAGTCAGTCGGTGGCAGCAAAGCGCACAGTTCACACTTAAATGTACAGTTCACGCTGTAGACAATGTGGTTCACACTGAAAACAGTGCACACTGCAGACCCTTCACATTGCAGACCGAACAGGGAAGTCGGCCAGACTGCTACAACAATTTGTACAGTCCGTTTCCAAGGACGTAATTGCTTCTAGTGCGGTGGGATCGTCCCGGACCCGACTAACATGTTCCTGTTCAGTCGCAGAAGCGGGACCTAGAGTTAAAAGCTGGCGGCGATTACGGTCGAATAATGGACAGAGCCAAATTAAGTGGTATCGATTTGGTGTGCCTTCCCGACTACAGGAGGGGCCATCAGCGCCATTCGGATCCTGGTGGAGCTGTCTATTGTTTAATAACGTATCTTATGCAGCAAAATCTGTGTGTGCATGAAGCACAAATTGTTAAAAATAACTAATCGACATTGGCAACAGTGTGAGTGGTAGCACGTATGATTACTGATATCAAACTGCACCCTGATGGCTTTAGTGAAGAGACTGGTCAATAGCCCCGTACAGAAGACATATATCAAACTCCTCGAGTGCTTCAGAAGCTGCACAATCCAACTATTACTTAGCCCTTGGTTGGTATATATTTTCGATATTGTTTCCATAAATTGTTATGACCAGCAGTGCAAATTATGCGGAATTCATGACCGAGTGTAAAACCTGTACGTTTGAGCTCGTGTCTTTCTTATCAACGTATTACCCATGCAAGAACGATTCACACCTCCCAATGCTGTTAACAAAAAGTCAATGTTTTCCTTAGTGGCACTGTTCCTGATAAAGAATTAATGCAATGAAGTTAATGTTAACGAAATCCAATATAATAGTGCTTATGAAATTGCCAAAATGTAGCAGCTCATGCAGCTGTAATATTTCGCAAGGATAGGATAGTTTGTAAATATGTAGTCATGTGTAATTGGCTGCCTTTCTTGTAATCCTTACCTGCAGCACCGAATCCTGTTTTGAGGTGTGTATATAGTGAAAGAGCACCCAACTCAATTGTATACCCTTCTGTGTGTTGCAGAATGATTATTCATTACTAAACAGCGCAACAAAAACACGGACTTTAGCTGAGGTACACAGGACGAACGCTGACTTTCAACTGAGCTTTTATTGAAAAAACACATATTTATACCCCACACACTTACACACACGTGCTATAAATGCACACAACAAAACAAGCGATTCATCATAGCGGTGCTATGACGCGCCACACACGCTCTACAAATTCCCATTAAGAAGAACACACGCACTTGAAATGATAATAAGCCCTCTCAAGCCATGACACACGTGTTGCGCCTCCAGATTACTTTCTATGTTGCGTTCCTTCCCCCTTGTAAAAATCAAATTCCTTGGCTGACAGCGCAACCGAAGGTACGCTGGCGCAATTTTCCCCCAACCTAGCAATTTTCGCTGCCTAGCAATTTATAGCACGTGTGTGTAAGTGTGTGGGGTATAAATATGTGTGTTTTCAATAAAAGCTCAGTTGAAAGTCAGCGCTCGTCCTGTGTACCTCAGCTAAAGTCCGTGTTTTTGTTGCGCTGTTTAGTAATGATGGATAACCAACTCGCCCAATACTGCACTTTGCAGAATGAGCTTTCAATGAGACCCGCCGCTGTGGCTCAGTGGCTAAGGCGTTGCGCTGCTGAGCACGCGGTCGCGGGTTCGATTCCCGGCCGCGGCGGCCGCTTTTCTGATGGAGGCGAAAAGCAAAAACGCCCGTGTGTGCGAGATTTCGGCGCACGTATCCCCAGGTGGTCAAAATTAATTCGGAGCCCTCCACTACGGCGCGCCTCATCGCCTGCGTTGCGTCGGCGCGTTAAACCCCACAAATCGAATCGAATCGAGCTTTCAATGAGGGTTTTGCTTTCCGGAACGTGTATAATTGCCACATGTACGTGAAAGCGCCCATCCGCGCCCGCGCACTTCGAGCACCGAGCCGAGCGCTTATCTAGGAACACGATCGGAGGTCAGCGTCAACTTGAAGGCGCGCAAGAAGAGCGCGGAGAGATCAGGGGCTCAGGTACAAAAGGTTAACTTCTATGTGCGTCAGCTTCCCCAGCGCCGCAGCCCAGCCCCGCACACGGTGCGAAACCATCGGCCGCCCGCAAAGCAGCCGAAACAAGGGATGGGGAAAAAAGAAAAAGTCCACTTCGCATGAAACGCGCACATACAAGAGGTGACGTCACGGTGCTGCGTCCAAGGAGGTTAAAAAAATTGTATTTTTTAAGTGCGAATGCACTTCTTAAGCGACCCTGAATCACGCGTCCACCGCCGTCCGTCCATCCGCACCACATACCCACTTAGGGCGATTGGCCAAGAAGAGTTCCTAATTTCTTTAGCACATACCCACTTAGGGCGATTGGCCAAGAAGAATTCTTTCGCATCACCCGTGCATTCCCACTTCCCCATCGACGACTGCTGCTTCGCCAGGAGCGGAAGTCGGGGCGAGTACTGCGGCGTCTACCTCGTCGGTCACGTCTACGCGAACCTCGTGTCGCACGCCGTGTCCACCTCGCCGGTCAGGGACGAGTCGCCGTACAGTGCCGTCTACACCGACGCGTACTCGGGCGACGGAATCGTGGTCGTCACCCTCTACCTCGCGCCAAACATCTCGCGCGACGACGTCGTCGAATACGTGGACGCGGCGATGGAGAGTGTGGCCAGGCGCGTAAAGCCCTCGGACCCGGTCGTGGTTGTTGGAGACTTTAACGTGGAC
This sequence comes from Haemaphysalis longicornis, assembly GCF_048455015.1. Lineage (NCBI taxonomy): Eukaryota > Metazoa > Arthropoda > Arachnida > Ixodida > Ixodidae > Haemaphysalis > Haemaphysalis longicornis. The sequence goes on from NW_027526225.1 coordinate 27,358,724, forward strand.
GTGCGAAAGGGCGGCGAGTGGTTGATGGAATACATGCTCGCCAACCACTCCATGACGTGCCTACCGCTAGAGGCTCCCACCACCATCAACGGCAGCTACATCGACCTGGCCTTTGCGAGGAACTGTCTGATACGCGCGGTCTTGCAACAACTCTTTACCGTACATTTCAGTGACCACAAGGCGGTCATAATGACCGCCAACTACAACGACAACACCAACAAGTGCTGAATAAAGAATACTGTCGTTTCACTTTACTTGCGTGTGTGTGTGATCTCCTCGAACATACACTTTAATTCACCAAGATTTCCAGAGAACGACTAACGGGGTGTGTGAATCCCCACTTGATCACGCGGGGGTGTTAAATGCAACTAACGGGCGAATGCCAACACAGTTCAACATCCCAGCAAACCATAAAACATCTTGTGGATGTCCATTCAATGTAACTTCCCTGATATCTAATGTGCAGAGGATATCCGTGAACACCCACGTTATGTCCACAGGATATTCAGGTGATGTCCCTATTGCCTCGGAATAGACATCCACAAATACTTTCGTCTGGATATCCACAGGATGTCCTGAAAATTCATGGAAACTTTCTGTGGACATTTCACAGATATCCGGACGACATCATGTAATGTCCATTTGATGCCATGTTGAGGCATTCTCAGGACCTTATACTATTATTATATAACTATTTATATATTATTATTAGTGACATGAAACCATCCCCATTTTTTATTGCAAAGAAAAATGGTATTTATTTCAAAATCATTTCAATATGCACCAGATGAACCTTGCTGGAAGTCCAAGGCCTAGAAAACATTTAAAAAAAGCACCAGTTAAACGCTTGTTAAATGGCTATTATTGAAACAGCTGCTTACACCATCTGCCTTTTGAAAGAGTGACAGGTTAAAAGATAATTGCAATCAACCGGGCGGGTCAAATACTTTACATACAAATTCACCATCAACAGGCGTGCATATATGAATCGTTTCTTAACTGTGCAGCTAAAATGAGACATGAGAAAAACACAGCAAAGATTTCAGCAAATAATGTGATTCAACTTGAAGCCGTGAAAACTTAAGCAGAGAATAAATTTTAAATGTAATAAACCCACAAAAGAAGAAACAGGCCGGAAAAGCAAAGGCAAATTTAGTCTCTAAAAAAATGCAAAAAAAGGCACGTGCTTGGATTCATGTTAACGTGTTCTGTAAATTTGCTTCTGAGAAGTTGGGCCACCAGTTGAAATCTTGCGTTTGATCCAGAAAGCTTGTTTCTTCAGCAGAAAGAGCGGCAGCAAACTTCGCAGCAGCGGCAGCAGAATATACATTTGAATAAAAGGAAAAGGAACGAAATGCTAGGTACCCTTCTTGGAATGGCAGAATCTGGAGAAAACGCTAGTAGTCCTGCAAGAAAATGTCGTATTTCTTGGTTAGCTTCAGCTTACTGCTGACATTATGATAGTTTCTTACCTGCTACTTGAGACGTTGATCAAGGGGCTGGGATGAAGTTTTTGTGATGTATTCACTGGCAGTCGATCTCAGAAGGAAAACTGGAAGAAAATACCAAGCAGTAATTTGGAGCCGCGAGTAGCATCACAATGGCAAAGAAGAAATACCTTGAACAGAGATTGATGGTAATTATTGAAGTAGAAGTATACGGCCGGGTCCTTGAAGTGAAGCCGATCGGTGATCTGAGAACCGTGTGGTGCAGCCGAAGACAGGAACCGAACACCATCCGAACACCAACCGTCGATTTCCCGTCTCTCGAGACGCGAATTCCTTCGAGCAGCTCAGTATGAGACAATTGTGGTCACAACAGCCGAGCAAAGAGCGAGTGAGCGACTGAAAAGCGCGGGAACTGCGGGAACCACGGGAACCCAGCTCCCCGTCGGAGAGGGCTAGAATGTTTTCCTCCGGTCCTCCTCCGCCGCCGCCGCCGCTGCTTTTGTCAGACGATACGCCAAGCAAGTACGGAGAGGCTGGGAGGGAGTATGCGGCGCGCTCGTGGGGATGGGGGGCGAATGCACGGCACTTGCTTCGCGCTCTCTCCGAGACCCCGGCATACAAACCCCCCCCCCTCCCCCCCCCCCTCCTCGCCCTTTTCATAGCAAGTGGGAAAAAACGCGGCCGAGCTTTCTCGCGCAAACCCTGCCGCAGCCCAAAACGAAGAATCTAACGCCACGCGCGCGCCTTCCCCCCGAGCACAGCTTTTGAAGCTCCTTTCATGGCGGCCGAGCTCGTGTGGGCCATTCAAAATGCAAAAAGGAAAAGTGCGCCCGGGGCTGACGGCATCACATACCAGGCTATCGGAAACGTAGCCGAGAGGCAGCGCTCGCGCCACCTTGACTTTGCAACTTCTACTGGTCTTTCGGCACCCTGCCTGCTCAATTTGGCCTCCAACTTGTTTCTCCCATCCTAAAAAAGAACAAATCTCCCAAACTTTTCTGCTCTTCGTCCTATTTCACTCACGAGCGCTGCCTCCGAAATTCTCGAATCCATTGCGCTCGCACGCCTCGAATTACCATGGAGGAAAGAAAAGTTTTTCTTTCCTCCATTTTTCTTCCTTCATGCGAATTACCAATATGCGTGAATCTGCAACTTGAACCCTGAGCAACAGACAGGTTTTTGCCGCCAGCACAGTGCCATCCCAGGTGAAAATATGTGTTTTTTTTTCTAGCTGGATTATTGAACCAGAAATTTTCTCCTACTAGAAATATTCTAGCAAGAAATAGCAGAATTTCTAACTAGAAATTCAGTTTCTAGTTTATTTCTAGCTGGATTGAGATTTACTTCCAGCTAGCATATGTCAGTTAAGCGAAGAAAAAAAACCCGCAAGCTGGAAATAATCTTCTCTAGCTAAACTAAGAATTTCTCTAGGTAGAAGCTGTCGATTTCAGCTAGAATCTAATAACCGAGTCAGAAATGAAGCCGGAAGATATGATTTCTTGCTAGAAATGCGCTTTCCATTTTCACGGGGGATCGGATGGATTCAATTGCTGACCTTGTCTCTGCACTAGAAAACGCGAAGGCTACCAAAAACCGCGGCCTTTGTCGTCCTTCTGGACATTCGCAAAGCCTTCGACTGCTCACCCCACGAGGCTATTCACGATGCAGTAAAACGCTGCAAAATTACTCGGCCGTCACCCTCATCTCCTCCCCCGACGTTACAAGACTGGACGAGACACGCCACTCCATCGCGCAAGAACTAAACAAGCAACACCAAGACGGTGGGTTGCATCATGCAATGCACCTGCTCGCATCCAAAGCATCAAATTTGGGTGACAAGAGTCCTGCCTACTCAGTGGGCTCCATACTGGTTCAGCACTGCAGGCTGCGTACGAGTGCTCGTAGAAAATTAGAAATGAGAAAATCAACAGTCCCGCTTGTTCTCCATCCACATAAATCAAACAGCCTAAAATATAGAATTCAATTCCCGAATCAAACAGAAAGGCAACCAGATTTCGCTCAAATTCCAAATCAAATAACTACCCGCTCTTCATTTAAAATATCAGTTAGAAACAGGCCAGAAAATATTTCGAAGCTTAAGGAAAGACGGGGATGAGGGATGATTTGAACTAAGACACACTTTGTGTGGCTGGGGCCCCATATGTACACTGCGCTATGAGTGCGAATTCTCAGTGTGAGAAAAAATGTAAATTAGTGGACATCCTAGCAATATCGCATAATGATGTTATAATAACACACCTGCAGTGATATCGCATGGATGTCCGCAGGCAGATGATCTTGGGTGAAACATTGTATGGACATCACATGAATGTCCCAAAATGACATTGGATATTGTGACCATTTGTGGATATCCTATGGACTTTCGTGGTTTGCTGCATAGCATCACCCGTGCATTCGCACTTCCCCATGCTCCCCTTCGGCCCAAACGACCGCCCACACGTTTTCTGCCTGGAGCGGTATGGCGGGCGTCGGCGTCAACATCGGGGAGCCGCTTCCACTCCAGAAGCGCGCCACTTGTGGAGAGGCCGCCAGCTGCGGGCGAGGAGGGGTTTACGGCCGATAGCTGCGGGTGAGGGGGTCTTGACGAACAGAGCCAACGCTGACAGCGCCTACGGTCCCTAGAATATGCCAGTATATTCTAGGGACCGTAGTCACGACTCAACCAATACAAGGTTCGCTTGAAAAACACAATGGGCGCAGTAAACAGTGGCTAAACATTGACGCTGTCTAGAGCGACAATCGAAAAAATTAATACGCTGCCGCAGGGCACCCCCGTCGCTGTCGCTCGCATGTGGACAATTTCTGGGTGGGCAGTCGCGAGCGACGGCGATGGCTCGTCGCTGTCGTTGCCCCCGCTGGTACTGCATTAGTTTTTTCGCTTGTCGCTGTGGCCCCCGTTTACTGCACCCATTGAGCTACTAGCCATACAACGCCGTCCATACCGACCCTCAACAACCTTCAATAAATGCAAAACACCTTCACTGGTAGAGATACATTCTACAACTTTACGCCTGGCCAAGGATTGCCGAATAAGTCAACTCGGAAGAAACTGCCCATCTCTCGCCACCAGCAGATTTGAAAGGCAAAACTCACCCACGGGGAGGCATCCCGAAAACACGCACCCTGCCCTCTTTCCCAAAAATATACCAAACCGGGAGCCACAAGCCACAGTCGACAAATACTATCGAACCCTTACACCGGTCACGGACCATATAGAGTTCCATACAATATTATTGTATGAAACTGTACGTCACAGACAAGCGGGGAATGGATCCCCACTGTCACATTCGGGAAGGCGTCCCCGAAGAGGTCTCCGTCGCCTCCGTCATGTGAGGTAGCGTGGTGGTGAGCGGCCAGCAAGAGTTGCTGCCTTGGTGATCAGTATACAAGAAGCCGAAGGCAAACTAACTCGTTTACTGCATGACGAGAGATGAGCCGAAGCAACACAGGAACAATACCCTTATTCCGGGTGTGACTAAACAGGCCGGTTTCGTTGCTGGATTCGTTGCTGCAAAACGAATCGAACTATCCACCCAGAGGGCGGGTTTTATACACAGAAGCCGTAACGGCTGCGCGGTTTTCCAAGTGCTTCTGTGCACACGGCACGAAAATTCTAGACACACACCAAACTCTTTCCGAGTTCGTGAAGCCGGCAGTAGCGGCGCTTGTTGAGTCTGAGAGATGGGCGAGAGGAGATCTCGCTGCGGCGTCCCCTTCCCCGGGGCAAGTCTCAACACGAAGAACTGTTTGTAGCCGCCGAGGTTGAATCACCCACAGCGATGCGCCCACGCGCCGGTCGTTCTCCGGCAAGTCTTAACCTGTCAGAGGCAGCTTTCTTACGCAGCACCGGAACACTCCGCAACTTGCAGCTCGAAACAGAATAGCGGCGCGCTGAATCGTAACACCACCAATGGCGGTCAATTTCGGGTTTTCCGTGGAAGTCGGCCACTCATCATCGTAAAAAAACCTTTTCTTTCTTTTGAGGTTGAGTCGGCCCGGGAGACGGGGAGTGTACGGCGTAATTGTTTAGGATGACTTGGTAGCGTGAGGGGATAGAGGCACGTTCCCTGAACAGGACATTGACCCGGACCACGCGCTAGAACCAAGATCTGAAGGGCACAAACTTTTTTGTGACCTCCGTCGACTATAAGTGCCACCTGCTGCGACAGGTGGCATACTTTTCCGTGTGAGTCATTGGAGGAACCGTAGCTTAGGCAAGCAAAGCTTTTTTGTGACCTCCGTCGACTATAAGTGCCACCTGCTGCGACAGGTGGCATACTTTTCCGTGTGAGTCGTTGGAGAAACTGTAGCCAGGGCTCGCAAGCTTGGACGTTCCCTGTCTTCCCTATAGGCGGCGTAAAAATCGACGCCCCACGTGACCAACCTTGACCAACCTAAAGCGCTGTTTTCGACCATCAAACCCACCAGACGGCGCAGGCAAAATGTTACTTTTGGTATAGAATACAAAACATTCATTCCATGACTCAAAGAGCCCACACAGTTCGCTTACAATGTGTTATTTAAAAATACTATTAACAAGTTCCGCATCAAACATCCGTTGAGCAAAAATGTACGCAACTTTTTACGAACAGCCGACTGGTGCACCACCTTGTTTCTGAATTCGCAACCACAAAGCCGCCAATTCAAATTGAAACCGCTGCAACGGCCGACCGTTTCAATGTGCGCGGAGCACCGGTTTCGTGACTGTTATTGCTGTTATGTGCTTTTGCGTCCATCAGTTGTTGAGAGGACTGGCAAAACACGAGAATTGAGTGCTTGTGGAATGACAAATGTGGGAAATTCCGCATCGGAAGGCAGCTGTCGAGGCCAGAATATTCGATTCTTCAAACAGAAGGTGAGTGTTATGCACTCCGCTAGAAAGACGGTGCAAAGGAAACCGTTGTCGCCGTCAATACTTCATTTGTGCCCTTCGTTCGAAATCTTAGCGCAAGTGAACGAGTTGTTATGGCAAAAAAAAAAAATGTTGTCACGAAAGCGACGTACAATTGCAGCGATCGAAATGACATGATGTCCTGGCCTCTGTAAACTTGCGGATGTCAATAAACGATTTGTTCTCACTTGCTGCTCACTGTGGTCTGTGCCAGTCGAGGCCATCTGGTCACCTGGCGTAACATCACTTCACTAGCGCGGCGCAAGTAAACACGCGACCAGCGTGCCAGCCAGGAGCCAGCAGGAGCAGCCACGGCCGGACTCGACGCCCCTTTCGCGCGCGGGAGGAGGAGAGTCGAGTCCGGCCGTGGAGCAGCGAGCCGGCGGCCGCCGTGCGAGGGCAGCCATGTTATTAAGGAGCTCAAGCGGCCTGTGCAAAAAGCATCCGCCATGTTTACAAAGCCGTGTTTACAGCGCCATCAAGAGGGCGTACTGGGTAGTTCACGACGCCGCCACTACGCTTTTTCTGGCACTACAGGCAAAGCTAGACCTTTGCTTCTCTAAAATCCTCCCTGTTCTGTGCTGTAGCTTAGGCAAGCAATACCACCTTTCTGCACACTCCTAGCGCGAACCCGAGACTCTTGTGCCTACACTTGCCTACACGCCAACAGCGCCTCCTGCAGCCCAGTCTGACCGCTGACTGCCGTGCCACGTGCCATAGAATTTTATATTAAATGTATGCTAAATAACGTACGCACAAACATAATCTGGTAAGTATGCGTACGCTCACTACTGCGCGCAACCCTTTCAATTATTTTAACTTCTTAAAAAATCGCTAGGGACTGAGGGGGCCCCTAGTGGCCGTATTCAGCGGCTGCGCCAAACGTTGCTGTGGAATTGACCACAACCACCCCACCATCACATCCTCATTCCTAGCTTTCGGGTCAGCTTGGAGAGATCGAAATTGGTGTTGAAGGGCTGGACAGTTGACCGACCTACGACGACGGCTGACCCTGCATACCGTGTGCTGGTTTCCACCGGCCTGTGTGTTTCTGTGCGTCTGCCGAGTCATCGTGTCCAGCGCGATCGCTGCTGTAGGTGCCCGTGCAGAGAAGTATGCTGCTGAAACGGCCGCTTTCAGGGATGCTGGATGCTGCCAAAGGCTGACCCCAGAACGTGTGAGTTTATGGCTCGCAAAAGATGCGAACCTTGACACCGGCCCGATTGCGCGGCGAGTGTCTGTGATGCGCGGACACTAGCTGCGGACGAAGCTGCGGTACGATCCTGCTTCTCGACTTTGGGGGGGACTCTGTGACGGGGAGGGGGGCGTCATTCGCTTGCCAAATGGTTCTCATCAGCTGACCGCGCTGGTGTTGCATCTCATGCTCGCCTCAAATTGGTTGGCCTCTGCTACGTAGCTGCGATTCGCGCGAAATAGGTCGCACTGAAACCGTGCGCCAACCGTGGCCGTACTCGTGGCTGACGAAACGTTGCAAAGGAGACTCCACACATTGGTTTCGTTGTGAACGTCGTCACGGCCAGTTAATCTCGTTAGCGCGGCAATTCTCCCCGTGATCGGGCGCTCTTGTGAGTGAGAAACGAAAATTGTCGAGATGCACCTCGTGGTTTCGTGTGGCGCTATGACGATTTGCTCCTATTCTCGTGTGGCGCTATGACGATTTGCTCATATTCATGTGCCCGCCGCGGGTTTTCCCTGCCCATTCATATCATGACGCATAAGCTGGCGTGGTTTAAAATCTCGCTTAATTTGTAATTTATTTTCAGCGGGCGCTGTACTATTAATGACAGATATTGTCGGAATGAGTCCAATGCTAAGCAACCAGACGTTGTGCGTTTAATTGCATTTAGTAAATTTGATCTGGCTGCGCGGCGTTTCTTTCCAGCAAAATGACATTGGGAAACATCATTCATCTATATTTAGATCTTTGTTGTAGGGTACAGACACGACTTTCTTCCAGAGGAAACTTGCAGAAGAGTTACAGAGGGACGCGGAATGTTAAACTTGTTTTGAAAATTCAGCAGTTTTCTCCAAAACGTGCGATCTATGGAACAAAGTACGCAGCACTTGGTTGCTGTTTATTAGAGGGGCCGTAAAGAGAAAATATCAGTTGGGTTCATTTATGCTTGCTCGTTACAATAACACTAATACCACATCTGATTCAAACTTCACTCAAATTAGCTATTTAATGAAAACAGAATAGGCCGGCCAATCAACAGCTACTTTCCCATACTAGAATTATTAGGGTCCACTTTTGCGAGTGGCTGACATTTAAAGTCCAATGGAGATGTCAAAAACACTATTGAACCTATTGGATCCAATGGCACTGCCAAATGGTCGAATGGTTTTTTCGACGGGTCCAATTGGACATTCAGTGTTTTTTTTCAGCTGTGTCAAAATCTAATGCAAATACACGGGGATTTGGATTTGGATTTAACTATTTGGGTTTAAGTTTAGTGCATATCATTTTCGACATGATAAGAATGGTGAGGTAAGCAACGGAAGTTCCGAACAAACACATAAACATATTCACTGTTGGACCAGACGGAACTATCATTGGCCGTCGCTGAAGACCCCACCGTTTGCCATGCAGACAATTCTGAGATGACACTGGCCAACTTTCGTTAGTGACACTGCCACTTACGTAACCCTGTTTGTTGGGTCACACCCAGTGCCTCACGAAATGATTAGTGTGAACCACGAGAAAACATGGCACGTACAGAGTCCGATCAGAAGTAGACTGAGTGATGGCCGAGCGATGTCGTTGCACCATCTAGGAAGGCTGATGGCTGGCCTCGTGGTAGCCTTTCAGTTCCTATTGGATTACATCGTTCGAAGGCTACGTGTAGTCAGCATACTTACTTCCATTTTGTGTATACTTGCCTCAAATACATCGTCAGTGATGTCAGAACGTAGTGGGACGGTTTAAATTTTTAATTCAATTGTTCGAATATTTGAATTTGTACGTTACTGACAGCCTTGGGTAACGTACAAGCACAAGAATACATTTGTGGGAGAACAGCACATTGAAGGGACAAAAAACTACAAATATATTCACAAAGATAACTACACAAGAAGAATACATGATGCCGTGTTCAAATCAGCACGAAGAGAAGATAAAATATCAGGGTATTGCACAACGCCAACAGATAACAGATTCCAATCGTGGTATGTACAGGAAAAAATGGACCTTTAAAGGTGCTCGTTCTGCATGTGAACTCGGTGAATTTCATTGGGTGATTGGAGTGTGTTTGGCTATGAATGGGTGGTTGAACGTACACTTCCTTGTTGATTTGAACTGTATTGACATAGTGTGCAGTTGAGCAAAATAGTGCACAAAGTCTATACAGTAGCCGACCATTTTTTCGGACTCCAAAATTTCGGACTTGCTGGATATTCCGGACTTTCCCGAGGAACTGCCAGTTGTCCAACAGGAGTAATGGTTCATGGATTTTTCAAACTGCTCTTTTATTCGGACTGTTTTTCGTTCCCCTTCAGGTACAAACAATTGGTGGGCTACTGTATTTGAGAATTTTTTTTACTCTCGAGATCAGTGCCTCCTCTAAGTCGTAACAAGCATAAATTTTCCTACTATCTTCACCTCACCTTTATCACTTCATCCTTCAAACACACAGCAGTAGTAGTTTCGTTGCAAGACTGTGCCAGTGTCATAGATTTGATTGACGTAGAAGGTAACAGCCACATCGTCAAAGCCTAGCATTCTTTTTTTATATTGTCCGTGTTTAATTTAATTTAATTTACAAAATTTGTCACGAAATGAAAAACTGAAATCAATGTGAAAATGAAGCGATTGCTGTGTACAGCTTCTGCTGTTCCTAGCATGTTCACTTCTACAGACCCCTTAGGCAGTTGAAAATTTGTCGCAAAGTTGGGTACAGGAGCAATGGTGAAGTGAAACACGGTATTAGATGATGTGCTTTGAACGCTGCAATTTGCAGCGCCACACACCGACATTTTTGGGTCATGCTGTGACTGTAACTGAGAGATTTTACACTCAACGGAATGACGTTTGCTAGCACTGCTCTTTCTTGGTCACGCGAAGTTCTTTTGCCGAGTGAACTTGATTGAGAGCTTTCACGCATGACAGATGTGATTTTACAATGTGGGGCACCTAGCAGTGCTTGAACTCGGAATTGGCCTTGAAATGAGTGAAAAAATCTACATTTCTAATGCTTAGCTAGAATTGAGATGCATTTCAAACCAGTGTGGCTGCATTGCTGTATTGACTGCAAATTAGAGCCTGAACGCACAAACCACGGACAATTTGAAAGAAGACACGGATACAATGCTGTACAGTAAAACCTCGCTACAAGAGACGCCCAAGGGACCCGGAAAACATGTCTCTTGTAAGCAAGGGCTCTTGTATGTGGTGTTGCTAACATGGCAAACATAGGAAAACCAAACTGTTTTCATTCAAATGTCCCTTATAACCAAGTCTCTTGTAATGAGGTTTTACTGTATACAGATACTTTTTTAACATTGTATCCATGTTTTCTTTTCTACCATCTGTGGTTTGTATGTTCAAGCTGAAATTTGTCATCAGTGTGCACCAACTTTGCCAGTCCCAAGCAATTCACTGTGGTAGGTGGTGTGGCAGCCACAAATAGTGCCTTGCCGCCTGTTACAGATAGAGTAATAACACTTTTGACTTTTGGAGGAAGTTTGTTTATTTATTGGAAATACTTCCAAGGCCCATAGGTCATAACAGAAGGGAGGGGTGGAATGCATACTTAGATTGCAGTTGCTTTTGCGATTACAGCATTCAAGCAGACAAGAGAATGAATTACAAAAGAGCGGATCAACAATAAACTCCATGAATGGCTTCCTTGAAGTGGATGGCATCAGTGGTGGCAGCAATAGTGGGAGGGTGACTGTTCCATTCTACGCTGGTTTAGGCAATGAAAAGTTCATTATACATCTAAGGGCAACAATACGGCATGCCAACTTTGCTCCAAAGGCCAACTCAAGGTGACAGTGGGAGTTAAAAGTTGATCTTGTAAGAAGTTGTCGCGTGACTCTCTCTCTCTCCCTCATCGCAGAGGAGGAGGGGCCGAAGTGCAGTGGGGGGGATGTCATGAGCCAGCATGGGACGATGCGGAACGACGGGGGCCGCCGAGTCGTCCGCCAAACCCGCAAAGAAAAAGGTGCGTACGCCTTCTCCCCCTCCATCGTCCCCCCCCACCGGAAGTGTGCTCTGCTCCTCCTTGCACGGGGAGTTGGGCAAGGCGCGACGGTATGCTGTCTCTCCCTTGCAGTCCATCGTGCATGCGCAGTCTTTGTCAAAAGTTTCCAGGCCATGCCAGAACAGTCTCTCTCAAACATTCCTTCTACCCACGTACTATCCACGAATGGAATAGACTGCCTGCGGAAATTGTAGAGCGCGATATTGTACAATCATTTATGTCTGCAATCAACATTCACACGCAGTCCGACATTCCCCCTGTGTCTGTGTATTCTTTGGCTGCACCTGTTGAAATGCTTTTCTTGTTCAGTGGTTCATTCTAAATGATTTGGATTTGCGTTTTGTTGCTTCCCTGTGTGATCTGCGTGTCCATTTCATATTACACCGAGCGACACCTTTGAAGTTCCCCGTTATTGCGTTCTTTATTGGTTTTATTTTGCCACGTAAATAAAATGTGTTCCTTTGTTTGTTCTAGGCGCGTTATTTCCCACACTTGTATAAAACTACTCCTGTTCCCCTTTTTTTTATCAGTTATGTTTGTCCGATCCTGCCTAGGGCTCCTTAAGTGAAGCTGGCAGTACCCTGTAAATAAATAAATAAATAAATGTCATCATCACGTCATCCCCAGCCTATTCATCTCTGCTGCAGAATGAGGGCCTCTTGCATGATGTTACTTTGCTCAGCCCTTCAAAAATGTAACGGAAAACTGGAACCGAAGCATAAAAAATGAACACAAGGAAGTTTTGAATCGTGTAACTCAACATTCAGCAAATGTGTTGTCATTGAGCAAATGATCATTGAGCAAATGATAGAAGCAGAACTTGCAGATAGCATGGAATGCTCCAATTTTTGCTGGGAGTGCCCTAGTATGGAGGTGACAGGAGTCGAGTGAAGATCGTGAATGAGTGACAAACTTAGTCTGGCAAGAACGCAAAGCCTGAAAAATGTGTCAAAGTATGGTGTAATAATGTTGCAGAAGTAGCCAGCAGTAATATACATGTCTGTGTAACTTGTCATTCAATAATAGCAGTTTGTGCAGCAATATTTCAGAAGCAGCGTTGGAAAAGGCATAAAGGGCCCATTCTTAATTAACTGGTAGTGTCTTAAACTGCAACAGAAAATTTCCACATGTAACAACGACACAGCCATGCTCTTATTGTGCCGTAACGTACGTCTTCTGTGGGCCCAATAAGATTGCACCAAAAAAAAATGAAAGGTAAAAAAAAACACGCAAGAGGAGAAATTGCATCATGAACAGGTTGACAGGTGACTCTGTGTTCCAGGACAGATTTCTGTCTTGGCACTTTTATTGATACTTGCAGAGGATGTTATGAGGCAGTGGCCTTTTTATTGCCCTTTATTATTGCTTTTTATTCATTTTATCGCTGTTCGTGTGGAAGTGAGCTCCGCCCATTTTAGCATGCTGTCGGGCCTCATTTTCGTTGGCTTTACAAGATTTGGCACTATCTCGACCTTCCCTCATGTGTTTCGTTTCACGGTGGTTTCACCTGAAGTGCAAAGGATACCTTTACTGGGGACTGAACATTTACCGTAATTACCTGATTCTAACGCGCACCCGATTTTCCAGGCAAGAAACCGAAAAAACTTGCACCTCCGATTGTAACGCGCAAGGAACTTTGTGAGCAAGAAAAACGAATGCTAGAGAAACGGGCGATTTATTTCCCGAAGTAATCTTACTCATCTCACACCTCGTCGCTCTCCGAGAGCTCCTTGTCGCCTTCCGCTGACCGCAACATCTCGTCATCGGTGCCGTCAAGCGCGTTAGCGATGCCACACTTCTGAACGAGCGTTCAACCATGTTCGATGGGATCGTGGCCCACGCCTCGCACGCCCATCCCGCGAGCTTCTCCAGAGCCGTACGCTTCAGCCAACCACACGTGAATGCGTGGGAGCCGCTCGTGAGCCGTGGAAGCGGCGCACCTTCATTGCCGCTGCTGCCATTGCTGTTATCAAGCGCGCAAGTGGAATAATTTGACGATTTATGTGAACGCCCATAGAAAAGCCTAGGCGCCTAGATCCGAAAAATTGTTGCTAAAAGCTTTGGCGCCATCTTGAGATGGCGATGGCGATGGGTGGAACAAAATTTGAGCTGTTTCGCCAGTTTCGGTTTCGTATCCGATTCTAACGCGCATGCGATTTTTCGGCCTATTTTTCCGGAAAAAAGGTGCGCGGTAGAATCGGGTAATTACGGTAGTTGCTGGACAGCGTGGGGGCTTTTGTTGGTCGCAGGCAAGGGAGAAACTCTCAGTGCGTGAAGCAAGGGTGTCGCAGTGTAGAAGGGTGCTGTTCTGACCCCGTCCCGTGTTCTTCTCGCGTGTGCAGGCGGGAGCAGCAGCAGCAAGGGGAACGACCCGTTCCGCTTTGAGGGGGACGGGCTGCCCTTCCGGGCCAAGCTGATTGGCAGCCAGGCCGTGCCAGAGGCCCGCGGCGACCGCATGTGCCAGGACGCCCTCACCCGCCTCAAGGTGGGGGGCTCCTCAGTCGATGACAGAGGGCGCCAGAGTGCCGCGAGTCTGGGTCAAACTGTGGTCGGTCGCTCAGCCAGCCCTGTTACAGCCACAAAAAACCTTTTTTGCGCAGAAAAGAAAAATGAAAAAAAAAATGTTAAGAAAAAAACGAATTTTCCGCTACAGGGGCGTACTGTGGGCAGCAGTAGCATATTATGAGCCAGCTATATGGACATTTCCATCAGTATCTTAACTGCACATTCGCATCCAAGTAATAAAATCAAACAAAATGGGAGGACACACTACGATCACCCAATTATGCTTCTTACCCCTGCAATGCCCAAACAATGAAAACAATAGATAAAAATTCTAATTCTTTATTGCATTATAGTTTGTGACTCAAACAATAAAGAAAGGCGAAGAAAAATTTTTTTCTCCAAGGGTTATAAAATTACCTAATATATCATAGATGCATAAAAAGTAAGCATATATATATATGTATACGTACATATATAATGTAGGTATGTAATGTTGCATATACCCATTTACATGTAGATTTATGTATACCTACGTATAAAGTAGGTATACAATGTATCATATACTTGGTAAAAAAATTGTATCATACACCTATTGAAAGTAGGTGTAGACCCGCCTTGGGCGCTTACAATGGAGGAAACTGTATTTGGGACTCGATGTGGCCAGTCATCAAGCTATAGTTTTTTGTAAAACGCTTCGGAGGTATCGGAAATGATACAGTGGGCATTTCCTGGTGGTCTTAAGGCCCAGGTGCGAGTAAAAAAAAAATCCGAAAGATGGTGTATTTTATATGATGCTTTAGGCATTACAGAATTAATTGTGGCTTAGTTCAGCGGCCACCAATTGCACGAACAAGGTTCTGTGACATCATAGAGAAATTGTTGGAAATTAGCTGGGGAGCCGCCACTGCTTCATAAGTTTTCTTTGATGTCTCCAATATTTCTTTGAAGTTTGCGGTGAAATTGGGATATTAGTCTCATCGGGACAAAGTAGTCTTTGTAATTAAGCAAACTTTAATTTTATTCTCATGGCGCCTTTAAAAGGAGGGTGCCTTTGAGTGCGGTGCCAGGGTTGCTCGAAGTGGCCGATGACCGGCAGTGCTGTGGCCGTGTGCAGATGGCCGTGCGTGCGTCGGGAGAGCACAAGCAGCGGGTCCAGCTGACGGTCTCCCTCCAGGGCATCAAGATGCGTGACGACAAGTCCGGGGTGAGAGTCCGGCGCATCTGGACTAGCGAAGCTGACTAGCGAGTGGCAGCGTTTCACCAAAGTGATCGCCGTACCCGCCGCGGTGGCTCAGTGGCTAAAGTGTTGCGCTGCTCAGCACGGGTTCGATTCCCGGCCGCGGCGGCCGCTTTTCTGATGGAGGCGAAAAGCAAAAACGCCCGTGTGTACGCGATCTCGGCGCACGTTAAAGATCCCCAGGTGGTCAAAATTAATCCGGAGCCCTCCACTACGGCGCGCCTCGTCGCCTGCGTTGCGTCGGCGCGTTAAACCCTACAATCAATAAATCAAAGTGATCGCCGTATTGGTGGCAATGTCTGCGAATGTATTGCACCAAGGCATACAGTATAGATCAATGTATACAGTTAAACCTGGATATAACGAAATTGACAAAAATTCGCAATTTTTCGTTACATGTAGGTTTCAGGCTATGGCTTGCATAAATGAAGCTGAAATGAAAAGAAAATGCCAGACATCAGTGAGGGTGAACTCGCTCTTCAAAGGATTTATTTCGCAGTTAAAAACTGCGTGTGTGAGCCTGCTGCTTTCGCACCAGCTTAGGCATTCCAAAAAAGCAAGGTACCTCCGTATTAATTAAGAAACATAAGTATCATTTTTTTCCTTTTGACACTTTTCGGTGCCTTAACCCGTTTTAGGGACCAAGCTTATGCTTAAAGGGCGCCTTTTCGCGAACTTGATGCTCTTTGCCGCATGCAAAATTGTTGAGAAGGTGCTAACTGGGACACTGTACTGGGCGGCGACGTTCTTTTTTCTCGCCGGGGGAGACGGCATTTAAAATTACGAGCTTGTCTTGAAAAGACAAAACTTTTCATTTTCTGGCAGCAGTACTCGTCACCAACGAGCCGATACCACAGATAGCGGTGGAAACGCGCGACTACACGCCGACCAGCAGGCCTAGCACCTAACCGACACCACGCTAACACGTGGGAAGGCATGGTAGTTTGCAGTGCGAGCGAAGTTCACTAGATTAGCGCATTTCTCCGTACGATATTTCAGTGCAAGTGCAAAAAACAGTGGCTCGCCAGCGTAGCGAATTCATTACATCATCCAGGTTAACCGTCGCAACTCCTTCGTGACATAGAGGCCGCAAATACACGGGCTTCTTTAGGGGTGGCAACGGGGAATTGAAAAACTTGGTTAAATCCAGGAATTCGTTTCGTAGAGGTTTGTTACATCCAAGTCTGACTGTATATGGTATGGGTCAGTACACGGAATACAGGTCAATAGGTACAAGTCAATGTATGCATGGTATGGATCAATTAACGTACGGCACAGGTCAATAGATGTGGTAACTTAGAACTTGCTGTCGAACTAGTTGGTTCATGATTCGAAAAAGAATTGAGCCCAAACAGATCAACAGAAGACACAGAAAGACCAGACTGGACTGGCACTAGTCCTGTCTCGTCTTGTTGTGTTTTCTGTCAATTTGTTTGTGCTCAATGCTTTTCCAATAGGCACGGGTCTATGTACAGCATGGGTAAATACATACAATACAGGTCAATAGGTACGGGTCAATATATATATGTTACAGGTCAATGCATACGGTACAGGTCAACAGGTACACGTCAGTAAATGTCGCTGCCCAATATATAAGTATATAATGTGTATGTTATGCTTCGTGTAGTACTTGCATCGTCAATATATTTGTGTGGCTTGCAGAATGCAGCCATGTGCTGTTAAACCTTGATACATAGACGTCCTACCTTTGGTCAAAAACATCATCGAGGGCCCTATTCTCAACTGCACAAATTCCCGGGAAATCTGGGAATTTGCCGGAAGTCTTTTCTGATTGGCTTTCAGTTTTGGTCACGTGCTTCCGCTTGACAAAGTGGTTGTGTGTGCTGTCGTCGTTTTGACGTTTCATGACGTTTACTGTCAACAGTTCTACCGTTTGCCTTATTTCTTCTCCCTACGTGAAGTGCACAATTCTTGGCCTGCAATGAAAAACCAGAATAACTGCACCGGACGTGACAACGTAAGCCTGTCTTTGCTATTCAACAACGATGTTACTTGTAATACTCGTCCTCACTGTGATTGGCTGATAAGGCGTGACATAATTTAAACAGTTGGTGGGACCGACACGTCACACTTTGGCAACTTCAGCCTGTGTAAAAGTGAAGTAATATTACGTAACAGCTTGAAAAAAGCGGGTGCTTTTGTCGTGAAATGGGGCAAAAAATTGCCCCTGCTTTCGGCACGGTGAAATGTGCGGCAATTTGCAGCAGGCGCAGTTTCGCATGCGCGCTGTATAAAGCATGTTTCCTACCGAAACAAATTATCATTTCAACTGCTTCCAAGTCAGCGATGACAGAGCATACAAATAATGTGCAGTATTGTGCTTTTCTGTTTGGCAATAAAATAAAAATTATTTGTTTGGCTTAACTGCAACATGAGAGGGCAGTACAAGCCTCTCCATGACAAAAAGAACCCAATGCATAGCATTTATCCACACTCCTCCTAGTAAGCTGCTGGGTCACATGATCGAACCCAAGAGAAAAATAATAAAGAAAAGTGACTATTTTGTTCATTACAGCGCTGATTGAAGTTGAGCTTCACGAATAAGTGAATCGGTGACATCGGTACGCTCCGCGGTTATCAGGTGTAGCGCTTCGCTGCTCTTATGTGTCACACAAGCGATAGTCACAGCTGTCTTTTTTTGTGATCACGCCATCAACTTGTAACATAGCAGCAGACGATGGCGTGGCGGCGGTGGCGGCCGGGAAGGTGATAATGCAACCAAGCTTGCATTGAAGCAGAGAGCCCAACTATGTTACTAAAAGCGATTGAAATAAATAAATAGATAAGGCAAAAAATTGTGTGGTGTTCTTTAGCTCGACATGCGCCTTTCGCTCGCTATTGGATCAACGTTACTCGATCGCCTTGTGGTGTTGACGCCAATTTTGACCTCCAGAAATGTGTTTCTCTTGCTAGCCTCAGCTACCATCTAAATTTTTATAACACATGCCAAGGATTTTTATATCTTTTATGCACAATATTTGATACCTTGGGTTGTGATCTTTATGAGTGAAGCGTCAAATTACACTGCTATACGTGCATCACATCACTGATTGCTTACGTTGTGCTTACGCAAAAAACATGGCGAATTTCCCAGAAATTTGTGCAGTCGAGAATAGGGCCCCAAATAGCAAATTTTTTTAGGTAAAGGTTCATGCATTTCAGCAGCACAGCTAACGTCATGGGTGGCTTGAACAGCCCTGGCCGTGGTCAGCAACGGAGGGGATGAAATTGCCCCAAGAAACTCTTAATTAACTAATCAGACTCAAGCTGCGTTGGGTACGAAATTCACGATAAAAACACTTTGTGTATGGCAGACAATGGCAGTGCTTTGGCAAGGCTGATGCCACGTTTCAGGTTTTCGTTTTGTTTTGTTTTTTCAGAGTGCTCGTAAGCTTGTTTCGAGTGCTGTTCATTGGCAACGTTTTTTGTTAAAGGGTGTGTGCAAATGATAGTCTGTCAGCACTCATCCTCTTATTTACCCTGTAACATAACATGAATAAGTGATAAGTATTCAGAGCAAAGTTTGCGGGCAATATGGAAATTTCGCCCAAAGTTCAGCTTCAGCAAAGTGTGTGGCATGTCATTATTGTGCGGACCATTACAGCCAAAAAAAGAGCTCCAAAAGCCAAAAGCCATTGCTCCAAAAAAAAGATTGAAGTTTTGCTGTTCTGTCTGAGGCACGTCGTAATCATATCTTCGTAGCGAAGCACGCTTGCTGTTCAAGGGCGGATGTCAGAAATAAGAGCATTGAAGAGGATGAGATAATGGGCTTCTGCTTGCACAAGTGAGGAGGGGAGATTCTTAGAACCTCGCAGCTATCTCTATCAGTGATGAACTTGGCAGATATGCCTTTCCATACTGCAATGTAGTTTCCAACTTCATTTTTTTTTTCCTGACCTAAAGAAAGAATTGTCGCGCCTTCAGCGCACAATTAAAAAAAAAACGTTTGATAACCACTGGTACATACGATTGTTATCTGACCGAATTGCGACATAATTGTGTGCTACTGATTTTTTATGAAGATTGAAAGGATGCGTTGAGCATAAATTGTGTGGGATATAGTATGTTGTTTGATGGCAGGTGCAGCATTTGGGTGAGAGCTATACATGCATGGGTGTGTTACGTGCGTGAAAATACGGTACTTCAGCTTGTCAAATGGCTCTTGATTGTACATATAATGCGCGTGGACTTATTAAATTGAAAGTTTGGTAAAAAAATTGCGAAAAAAAATAGACATGGAATTGGGAAATCAAAGAAACATTCGTGATATTGTCAATTTCAATAAATAGGGGTTGATTATATCAAAATTTGAATGCGTGCTGAGAGAGTGGGGATTATTTAAAAGATGACCGTCCTCCGAGCAGTGGTCCCACGTTTTTTTGAAATCAGCCGTGCATGTATTCGTGCTCCTGTGCGATGGGTTGAAGAAGAAACAGTGTGAATTTGGCCCTTCACTGGCACGCATCTTGTAGTGTGAGTGAGCGAATGCCTGAGGCTGGCAATACCTCTGACAAGTGATGCTTCTGGTGTTTAGGTTCCTTTGCCGAGTGCCTCGGTCTCATAGGAGGCCCGGACAGAATCTCTGTTTGAGGTAAGCACCCGTTTTTCCCCATTGTGTGCAGGAGCTGGTGTTTCACCACCCCGTGCACCGCATCTCGTTCATCTCACAAGACGCCAGCGACGCCCGGGCCTTTGGCTACGTCTGCATGACACAGGACGGCTGCCACCGCTTCGTCGCCATCAAGACCGAGAAGGCGGTCAGTGTGCGGGGGAGGAAAAAAAAAAGACTGTGGTTGATTCCTGTGTCATAGGAATCGGTAAAACACGAAAGTGACATGTGCAGCGAAATCTGCAGCTGAGCATGATTTGCGTGTCGGCGGCTGTCTTGCGGGTGTGCTTGGCAAGCGACTTCCTGCTGGCGGGTCACTTCGGCAAAGGTGTACTGGCGTCATTTTCGTGACGGATATGACCTCAGTGAAATCTTGGGGTATCCCGGCATAAAACACTTTCGTGTTAAAATACAAAAACCGGAAACGAACAACCTTAAGTATAACGCACTCTTGAGTACCAAAGGTTGCTCCCTGCAAGAAGACCGTGTGTGCAGGGGTGCACCCTTTACAGGCCGCTTGCTTCGTTGTACTGGCGTCACTTCCGTGACAGATATGACACCAGGGAGACCTTCGTGTATCTAGGAATAAAACACTTTCGTGCTAAAAAATGGGGAAGGGGGGGATTTCTTCGGCGCTACTTCATGGGTGGCTTCCAGGAGTGCGGCACTATCGCACACCGCTACTCAAAGTCAAGCCACGCTAAGGGACCTTTTTCCAGTACCGGTTTTCCTACCGGCTGACCCGGCAAACTAAACAATCGGGGCAGGAAAGATACCGCTGTCAAAAAAAGTTGTGCACAAAACATCCTCCTAACCCCCACTCAGTCATCGCCATGGACGAGACACTCTGCAATGGGCAAACCACCGTTTTCTTTACTTTTCTTCGTCTTTCCGACCCCATCCCTGGTAGCCATGTGCACGCAGCATGGGCAGCCTTCTTTTCCTTTGTAAGCTTTTCCCCCTTTTTTTGTGGCCTCTTTTGTGTGTGAGTGCATGTACGAACTCGCTGCAGGCTGTCGATAAAGCAGAGGTTGAACAGTGCAGTGCCGAAGAGTAGTAGCTGCTCCCAAAGCTGTGAAATTATGGCAGGTGAGAGTGCGTCCGGCCTTTATATTGCCTGGGGCACCCTGACAGAACGGCGGATTGGCAGCAAGCACACGCACAGATCGCTACTGGGAAAAGGTTAGTTTTGGACTACGTTAGAGTTTTCTGTGTGCGTAACAAAATGTCAGGAAACGGTCATGGCATGAAATGCGGGATGTGCTTGCAAATGTGTGTACATCCCGTAAACTGCATAGAAGGCGATGGGTGCCGTAAGCTTGTTGACAGTCATCTTGTCTGAGCCGCACAAAAGGGAAAATGCGAACATTTAGCCGAGCTATACCCCCCCTCCTCGCCTTACGCAATGCCTCCGGACCTTTAAGGCTTGAATAAATGAAATGAAACGAAGTGAAATTGGAAGCCAGTTACACAGTGTGTTTGCTGGTCAAGTGGCCTTGGGACCACTTCACAGAACAATGTGGTATGAGTAGCTGTGTAGCGGCTGCATGATGTCAGTGGAGCTGTCACTGGATCGGGGGAAACCCACACGCAGCGCTGGCTCAGTGACTATGGAACTGTCTTTTTTTTTAGTGATAGTTAATTAGGAAGTTTTGCACATTGCATAACACTCTCTCACATTCCCAATCTCTCACATTCACTTCACTGCATTGTGATCATTGAAATAAAGACAAAGAAATGGGCTTGGGCTGGCCATGTAGTGAGACGATGACAGGGTTCGCGAAGGAGGGAGGAGGAGTGAGAGGGGAGGCAAGGGAGGGACTCTGGCAGGTCCTGCAGGGCACCCGCTGAGCAGGCGACGGGGTTCCTCCGCTGTGCAGGCCTCGCAGCTGGTGGTGGCCTTGCGAGACCTGTTCCAGGTGGTGCTGGAGATGAAGCAGCACGAGATGCGGCTAGCACGGGAAGAGCAGCAGCAGCAGCTCCAGGCGTGGCAGATGCCCCCGGGATCCGACTTCTCCCTGCGTGGCGAGGCGCACGAGGTCATCACCCTCACCCCGCACCAGGACCCCGCCAACACCAAGGTGAGGGGCATGGCTGCAGGGGGACAGCCACTTGGAACACCTTTGAGGTTTTAAGACGCCTAAATCTCTTTTGTCGCTCTTAGATTTGATGAAGGTTCTTGTTCTAAGTTCAACAGGTATGTGGTCCATCCTTGAGCAGACATCCTTCGGATGTCCAACAATGTATGTCCTTCGTAAATCCACTGTTGGACATCCACCGTACGCCCATGAATGTATATTCAGGCAATGAGCATATCGTACAGTGGATGTGTATAGTAGACGTACGACCATGGCTGCAGGGGGACAGACGGACAGCCAGCACCACTTGGAACACCTTTGAGGTTATAAGATGTCTAAATCTCTTGTCGCTTTTAGATTTCGTGAAAGTTGTTGTTTTAAGTTCATTAGGTATGGGGTCCATCCTCAAGCAGACATCCTTCGGATGTCCGGCAGTTTATGTCCTAAATAAATCTGGTGTTGGACATCCATTGTACACCCATGAACGTATATCCAGACAATGAGTATATCATACAGTGGATGTGTACAGTAGATGTACGACCTCGTCGTAGATGTTGCGTCGTCCGTTCGTGGAAATCGCATGAATGTTTTTGGGACGTGTTTGATCCTCAAAATCTTGAAATTTTGTGCTCAAGTAAAGGTTGGGCAGAGTTCACCAAGCGTTGCGGCTACGTTGTTTTGGAAGCACGAACCATTGTTGGGAATGAAGTGGTGAGCGGGAAAATGCGATAAAAACGACGCAACTTGGCTGTTTTCTGTGAAGCAGTCTTTCTTTATGGCGCACCAGCATTCAGCATGACCGGAGGTTTGTGTGTGAATCTGTCGTGGTGATGCAAGCTTGCGTAGATATTTTAGGAACTGCATGAAACCTTGCACCAGGTAGGTTTAAGAGGAGACGCACAGTGAAAAAGCGTGCCAAAACATTAACTTCCCATAATACCTTCATTCATAGTCTGCACACTCCTAAAGAAGATACTTGCAAAATATTACAGTTCTATGCGTACGCATTCAGCTCACGCCACAATATCCCCGAAATAGCCATATTCGCCTGGGCTTATATAAACTTCTGTCATTGTTTCCTCAAAGCCAACTTTTTTTTGCCATGGAACCAACCGTCCCCCAAAGCAGTCTTGAGGCGCACTAGTCGGGTGAACAGAATTTTTGCTGCATTCAAAAGCTCGTCAGTTGGATAGAGCAATAAAGCTGTGAACATGTAGCGTCAGTCGGCACCAATGTAGACTATTCTGTACTACAGTGGAATCTCGCTGATACGAATTCGGTTGATACGAATTTCGTTGTGAT
This sequence comes from Haemaphysalis longicornis, assembly GCF_048455015.1. NCBI lineage: Eukaryota > Metazoa > Arthropoda > Arachnida > Ixodida > Ixodidae > Haemaphysalis > Haemaphysalis longicornis. Next base: position 27,382,058 of record NW_027526225.1, read on the forward strand.
ACGAATTTTCGAAATTCCCCGGCCAAAATGCATTGTGTGCAATGTAAAAAAATTCGGATGATCCGTATGCATTTATCTCTCCGTTGCGGGTGATACGAACGCGTGAGCAGAGGCTGCGGCGTGGACGGGAGGCGGGAGTGTTGGTGCGGCCGTGCGGCCTTGGTTGTGCGCGGGCACAAAAGCATTAGTCTTCCCCCGTTGACGGTAAACCTCCTCGTGGGGAGGCGCTGTTCCGAACGAACCGAACGTGCCCTCTCGACGCCTGTTCTTTCTCTTTCTCCCTCCCTTCTTTTATCTCCCGCTGCAATCTCTTCTCTCTGTACCTTTCGTTTCCGCTGGCTGCAGCTCGGGTGCCTCTAGCTTCCTTTTTTTTTTTGTATTATACTTGAATAAACCGCGGCAATCAAGCGTTCCCTCATTTCTGACGGCGATTACCCTCGCCATTTTGCTTTCTCCGCATTCCTCGCTTCCGTCTATGCCCCGCGCTCGACCTATCCTGTTGTCGCCTTGCCTGCGCCACTTGCACTTCGATTATGTTGAAGCGTGAACCGTATGGAGCGTTTTATGCTCACGAAAACACGCCGCACACGCCGCAGGCGCGCTGACGCCGCCGCGAATACCACCCGTATACTGCGCGCGGGGGCAACATGGCGGCGTCACCGGCCGCGAAGTGGTGCGGGTAGCTCGACCGACCGCTTCTGATCGCTCTTTATGATGCCACTTAAGAAACAAATGAAGTCGCTTGTACAGTAAAGGAGCTGATAATGTGGGCGAAAACGACACTACAAAGCATTGTCGGCGCGGTTAGGGAAAGCGCCGATCAAATATCCGCAACCGTGGTAAGCCTAAACATCTCCGGCGGGGCCAGCGGGCTGTCTGGAGCGCTTTCAAACTGCCGCCCTGCCGCCGTGAAAAGCGCGGCTCCCCAATGGAGCACCCCCACTGCCGCGCGCGTCGCGCATCATTTTCCGAGCGAGGTAGAATCTGACGCTGGGGCGAAATCGTCGACGCAGGCGTAAAAATAACGCACGCGCAACGCCGACGCGCACGAATTGCATGCGCTTCACGCTTGAGTTCGTGTTCGTGCGTCGCGTCGGCGATGAGCGCGCGTTCTTTTGACGCCCGTGTCGACGATTTCGCCCCTGTGGCAGATTCTACCTCGCTCGGAAAATGATGCGCGGCAGTGGGAGGAGCGTGCCGACTTGCGCCAATGGGGAGGCGCGCTCTTCACGACGGCAGTTTGAAAGCGCGCGCAGCAGCTGGCTGGGCCACCTCCGCGGCGGATATTTGGCGCGGATGATATTTTATAGTGCAGTTTTCTCCAACACTGTCAGCTCCTTTTTACCGCATGAGCAATTTAGTTTACATCGTGAGCTGCATTTTAACAAAAGGTTAGAAGCGGTCGCTGAAGCTACCTGCACCTCTTCACGGCAAGGGCCGGCGCCATGTTGCCGCCGCCTGCCGCATGCGCGGCGCATTTCCATTTTTTCTCGTTTTCTGATGATACGAATTTCCGGGTGATACGAATTTTTTTGCCGCCCCTTGAGATTCGTATGACCGAGATTCCACTGTATTTCACCAGAACATAACTGCTTTCTAACATCAAGCTTTATACCGCAATGAATGGTGTGACATTGCTCTCTTTGGTTCCTACAGGACACAAGTTCTGGAAAGTAAGCAGTCATTCAGTGCGTAGCTAATACTGAATGAATTGGGCGGAGCAGTGTGGCATAACTTAGAATTTATGCCGTGTTAATAAAAACCGACTGCACATTTGTTGTCGGCACGCTAAACAGGCCACACTGGGTGAAAACTTTGTGCTAAGAGCATATTAATGACCGGAGTCTCCCTTAAACGGGCCGTGAACACAAAATACAAGTTTGGGTCTTCAGAAAGACTGCATTGTCCTAATAACATTAAAACCGATTTTGTCACAAAGTTCAAACAAATATTGGAGATGTTAAGGAAGACAGATGCAGCAGTGGCGACTTCCGAGCCACCTTCCGGTGATTTCTCTACAACATCACAAAGTCTTGTGTGTGTGGTTGGTGGCCACCAAGCTAAGCTACTGCCAGGAAACACGACTGGGCAGTTGCGGGCCTCCTCAACTCACCAGTCCTGGGTAGTCGGTGGGCAGTCCAACGACTTCGTTCAGACCCCAAAGTCCAGTAGGAATACGTGGGAAGATCGAGCGCCGGATCGCATTCCCTGGTAGCTCACGGACGGTCTGAGACTGATAACTGAGGAGGCCCTGCAGTGGTGCCTGTAGTTCCGTTTCATCATATCACTTGAATGCTAGCGTGCAGCTATAACTGTACTTTTAGTGGTGGCCCAGAATGCAGCACTCCTGCCCACGACACGTCACTGTGGCACAAAACGAGCACTTTAGGCACTTGTCTTGTCGTCATAGCTCGCTCGCTGGACCCAAGTAGAGCAACAGGGTGTTCCGTCAGCACTGTCGTCGGGGCATACCCCAGAGGCTTCCAAAGCCAAGCGGTTTATATAGTCATAAGCGTTCGAAACTCGTGAACCGCTGGCGCTTGTCCTACATCTCCCCGTTGTTTAGCGCAAAGAAAACTAGGCACATATGAGGCAAAATATACGCAAATAACCGGCAGCGCCCTCGTTCATTTAGTTAGGAACGCTCGTTGGGTTGCTTTTTACGATAGTAAGCGAGAAAAGCGGCCGCACAAGAAGAAAACGGCGCGTTTGAAATGATGCAGAAAGGCTGCAGCCGTGGAAGGAAAAAATGTTGCGCTTGAAATGATGCACGAAGGCTCCAGCCACGCAAGAAAAAAAAAAGCGCATTCTAAATGACGCAGAAGGGCTCCAGCATATGAAATTAAAGCTAGCACAAAAAGAACAGAACTCCCGCTGGCCCAGTTTCACGCAGGGGCGCGCGAGCACTGCGAAGGCGGGAAATTTGAGTTGCATGGGGTGGTAGCAGTGAGCGGATAATGGCACCACAGCCCATTGTGGCAAATCACTGCTCTGCACTTCCGGCAGCTTTCACATTGAGTGGAAGGGGTTTAATTTTTTTCATTACTTGCTATTGTTTTTTGCTGTTGTTTAAAAAGCGTGTTTCTTGGCTGGAATGGGGCTGAGAGAGCTACCAAAGGCTGGTTCTGAATTGAACTAGGCTGTATTTTGTGTTCATGGCCCGTTTAGGTGCATGCCGACAGCACTGTTCTGAACGGTGACTGCACTGTTTGCTGGTAGTTTCGTCACCGCTTGATGACGATAGATGTGCCCGCTGCGTAGTGTGCCTCCTTAGAATGCCTGTTGTTCCCTCGCATGTGTGTGTGTGCATGTCTCCCCCCCGCACCCTTGGAAACCCCCAGCCCAGCACCGAGCTCACACCCACGGTCGACGACCTGCTCGACTTGCAGTCCGAGCTTGACTCCCTGCAGGAGGTGAGTGAAGGCCTCCACTTTGTCCGAACACCGTCGACCCTCCGCCTTACGGAACTCAGTCTCACGAATTTCTCTAATTATAACGCTCAACTTTATGTTCCCCCCCCCTGTACTCGCACACTGGCTTAGTGTTGCTTAGATTTTATGATGTTTTTGGTTTAACAAATTAATTTCCGCGTCCTGGAAGACCGGTCTCACAAATATCACAAAGTGACGAGCAAATCTAGGATTTTTCCCCTGCAATTGTGCTTTGACTCGGTGTTTTGTAGATTTTACAAATGTTCTTGATTTTTCACGAAATAACTCCAGAGTCTTGGTGACTTTGTTAAATCAAGGTCGGACTGTAGCATGAAAATTGCTGAAAAATGAGGGAGTATTAAAATGTGGGCAGCGCCACATCGAATAGTTTTTTCGTCTTTATGTATTTATACACAGTACTTCTTAGGACCTTATTAGAGGGTATTACATAAAGCGGTTACATGTGCAAAGCACACACATATTGTATTAGCGTAATGAGAAGGAAAAAAAAGAAAAAAAAAAGAAAATTCAAACTGGAAATGCAAATAAGTACGCATACTAAGCTCTAAAACTATAACAGTGCAAAATTCATTTGGTGGTAACAGTGAAAGAATAGACGAGGGTATAAAACAAGTGTTTCAAATTCTGACGAGGACGCGATTACAGCCTATCGGAACAATTCTTTTGTGCTGGCTTCACAGCCTTCTCCCAGTGTCGTCCACTTGTGCAATGGACTTGGGTATTAGCTGTAGATGAGGCTGGGATTGTTTACACAGCTAGGCAACGCTTAGAGATGGAAGGAGATGAACGAAGCACAGAACGACTGTATTGTTTGTTTATCCCTTCCGGTGCAACATTGTCAGATTCGACTTTCGTGCACGCCAGACGGCCAATTTGTTTGAATGTGTGTGTGACTGCCTGCATGATTGTGCACGTATAACTGGGGCAGTGTTCTCTCAAAGGGGTCCCTTCTTCCAAACTGCCCTTTTTCGAGAGTGCCAGAACATATGTTATTGTTGAAGGAGCAACCCAAATGTGAAAGCCTGTCTTAAGGGGGGACACTGGTCTTTAAACAGTTTCTTTAAATTGTTGAGTAAACTCTGCGAAACTTGTCAGTCTTGCTGCTTTTTTTCCACTGATTTCGAACATGCCATTATTTTTTGAGGAAGTCAATTAGTTACCAAGATGATTAGAGATAATTAGTCATTTTTGGAGGAAGAATAAACGAAACAGTGTTAGCCATAAAGCCGTTCACTTTATATTTTCCAATGCTATGAACCCTGGCAAGTGCAAGCCAGTTTTTTGGTGCATTGCTTGGAACTGATTTTGCAGCTCATTAAACCTTGGTGGCAACAGTGGCAAGGAACCATTTTTAGTGCCCATTTCAAACACCAAAGTGTAATGAGCTGTAAAATTAGTTCCAAGCGGTGTATCAAAAAATCGCTTCTCTTATTGCACTCACCAGGGTTCATAGTATTGGATTAAGGCCAACACTGTTTTGTCTATTCTTCACCCCAAAAATGACTATCTCTAATCATCTTGGTAGCTAATTGACTTACTCAAAAAATAATGGCATGTTTGAAATCAGTGGAAAAAAAGCAGCAAGACTGACAAGTTTTGCAGAGTTTAGTTAACAATTAAAAGAAACTTTTAACATAGGCGGTGACTGTTTTAGACGTAGGGGGTGAAATTTACAAGACAAGCACACACACAAAAAGAAACGAAACGATTGATTCACGGCACCAACACCATGCTTTGCTGTCGTTGCCAACAGCGTGCTTTGGGAGTAACCTTGCCCCTTCTACCATGCAGGGTATCATGCAGATGGAGACGACGATAGCTGCCGCAGCCACCCTTGCGGCAGACCCCTTCGACACGTCCTTCATCAGCAACCCCGCACAGGTGACCTTGGGGTGACCTTGGTGGCGGGAGGCAGAATCTCTCAATATGCACCAGTTGCCAAACTCCGCTTGAGAACTGGGGCCGCGCGAGCACCCGTTCTTTGTTGTTGAAGCTGAGCGGCTAGTGTATTTCGCATTGGCACCTAGCTGGGGACAAAAACATGACTCCGACAAACGTTTACTTAACAACTGAATAAAATAAAGCTTGCTTTCTGAATTAAAAAAAAAAACCTACCAAATTAGGCCTGTTTATGTGTGTTTCTGTGGTTTTTCTTTTGTGACTAAGGCAGCTGCCACAGGCGCTTGAATACCACTTTGACTTTCTGTCGACGGATGGCAGGCTATTCAACTTGCCCCCCCCCCCCCCCCCCCCCCCCCTTCTCAACAGTTCTTGATACACAGACCAGTTTTTGATACATGGGGCCTGTGGGGAGTTTTGCAACTGGTGCGTATTGAATTCTAGTAACTTGGTGTGGAGGCAGTTTTGAATATGTGGGGGTACGATTCTGCGGAGAGTGTTAGGTTATAGGAGATGGACAGACTGCTCGTTAGTGGACCTTTGTCAAGTTCTCCAGGGGTGCTGTGTATTAGTTCTGGTTGTGCGGTGTAGCATGGCTGAGTCTTTACAGCGGAAGCTGCTGTGTTGACTTCTCCCCCTCTGCGTTTGTGTAATCGAGAACTGGGATGTTTCGATTACGAGTGACGAGGTGGCAGGGTGGTGCAGTGAGCAGCCATTGTTTTGGAGGAACTTGTCAGGTCTTCAGATAATCTGGGATGAGTGAATCCGCACTGTCATCGTCATCTTTGTTGACACAGCCTTAAAGATACACCATAGCTGTGGTTCAACATAAGGTTGTTCCGTGCGCCGATTGAAGGAGGTGAAGAGTGCTTGTTACAGATGAAAGCGTGTGGGTCAGAATAGGGCAGCTGATGATCCAAGTATGGACGGTGTTGTCGAGTGGAGAACGAAAGAGACTTTTTGGCGAGCGCTGTACTGCACAAAGTTTGTTGTGTCAGAGCGTCAGTGTGGGCTAGTTCGTTACTGTCGTGGAACATTATTACTTAGTGCACCAGGGAGCAGAGCGCAAGGAGAACACGACAAGACAAGATCCAGCACTTGTCCTGCGTTGTTGTTCTGTCCCGTTCCCCTGTGCGTTAAGTAATAAGGGGAGTGGGGGTAACCTGGGAGTAATTTATTTATTTATTTATTTACCCTCGGGGCCGGACGGCATTACAGAGGGGAGTGGTTACAATTTTACAACACAAACACAATTGAAAAAGCAGTCAGTTACAATACAAAACGCAAATAAAGCAATCAATTTGTTATATAAAGATACATTCAGTCATATAAATTCAAGTAAATAAATAATTCAGGTAAATAACAGAAGCAGTCAGATATAATACAAACGCAAGTAAATCAGTTTGTTATATAAAGATAAATTCACCTTATTATACAATGTTAGGAAGGTCATCGTGGAAAAAATGGTTATCAGTAATCGATACAAGTTGTGCAGAGGGTGGTTCAAGTCTCGTGATGTACGAGCTATAAATGATTGCGCGAACGTTCTGGTAGGGCATGAATGGAGTCCTACTTTGTGAGCATGATCAATGCGATGGGAAAGATATGACGGAAAGAAAATTAATTTATTGCATAGCTCATTATGATGGTAAAAAGACTGCGAAGAAAAAAATACGGGGTCTGTTTATTAGACAGACTGTTTTGTCCCGGTAACGATGATACCAATGTTATCGCAAACTTCAATCAGATAACGGGGATACTGATGAAAACAGATGAAGCCATGGTGACGCCATGGATAGCCATTTTCCGGCGACTTTTCTTCGACGTCGCAGAATCTTGTTTGTGCGATTAACGGCCGCCACATTAACCCACCGCCAAGGCATGTGACTGGGCAATTGTAGTGGGGCCTCTAGTTCCGCTTGGTAATATCACTTGAATGCTAGTGTGCACTTAACGCAACTAACTGTTTTTGATGGTGACCCATATTGCATCACTCCTGCCTATAATATGTCACTGCAACGTAAAATTTGGAAGTTTTTTCAATATCGCTTGCGTTTTCTCAGTTAAAAAGCCATCTTTCATGCCTGGAACGGAGCTCAGTGAGTTACTGAAGGCTGAAAGTTACTGAAGTTACTTTCATATCAAGCAAAAATTGTATTTTCTCTTCATGGACACTTCGTACGAAAGTGTTAATGGTTCATTTTACTTTGTTCTCTTTGCGTTCTTTATGTTCTTCTTCCTTCCTGTTCGCTCATGTGGTGGGTAACAAAACTGTTCCACAAAGTCCGTCCTGTGGAGATCATCGATGGACCGGGCCCCTCCCCCCGCCTCTCGCAGAAGCAGCCCATGGGGGTGCCGGGTGCCAGCCATGGCTTCTTCTCGGAGCCAGCGACCCCGGTGGGTCCGCCACCGCCTCTGCTGCCGCCGCCGCCTCCTCCCAGCGCACGTGGCTCACACTGCTCCCTCAACCCGGCCCTCGGGGTGAGGCGTCAAACAGGAACGCTCCTTCGAATGGACGCTCATAGTCCGACGAAAATGGCCTCTTGTATCCCAGGTTCACGGTATCAGGAGAAGGGAGGCGAGTGGGGTGCACTGATGGGCTTGTTGGTTCGTTTTAGCTTCAAAAAACAGCGCAGAAGACGGGGCAAAGCAAGAAACACGCAACACAGGCACTGACGAACAACTGGCCGTGTTTTGCTGCAGCAGGAAAATATACACGAACAAGCGAAGAAAGAAACGAAGAAAGTCGAAATAATATTTGACATAGAATGTGTCTTTGAGAGGTTTGTTATGGCGGCAACGTTATTTTCATCTGCCACGCGACTATGTAGCGACGAGTAGTCATGTCGGGTATGCCTGTGTGGTGTTTTTATTGCTTAGTCCCATCTTCTGCTCCGTTTTTTGAGGGTAAAAAGGCAAGAAGGTCACAGCGTAGACGCACAGCCTGTCATTAAGGGGAGACACTGCTCTTAAAACAGCTCCCTTTACTTGTTAAGCACACTCTGTAAAACCTGTCAGTCTGGCTGCTTTTCCCGCTGATTTCAAACATGCCATTATTTTTTGAGTAAGTCAATTAGTTGCCAGGGTAATGAGAGATGATTGGCCATTTTTGGAGTGAACAATAGACAAAACAGTGTGAGTCATAAAACTGTAATCTTTATATTTTCCCATGCTATGGAGCCGCGTGAGTGCAATAAGAAAACTTTTTTTTTATGCACCACTTGGAACTAATTTTGCAGCTCATTAAACTTTGGTGGCACCAGTGTTAAGGAACGATTTTGAGTGCCCATTTCAAACTCCAAAGTTCAATGGGCTGTAAAATTAGTTCCAAGCAATTCTCTTATTGCATTTACCAGGGCTCATAGGACGGAAAAATATGATTACAGTTTTATGCGCAACACTGTTTTGGCTATTGTTCTTCCAAAAATGTCTAATTATCGCCCATTATCTTGTCAACTAATTGACTTAAAAAATAGTGCCATATTTGAAATCAGTGGGAAAAAAGCAGCAAGGCTGGCAAGTTTCGCAGAGTGGGCTTAACAAGGAAAAAAAATTGTTTTAAAAGCCATGTCCCCCTTTAAGCGTGTCTCTCAGCCTAGCCTCGTCGTCAGGCCACTATGATAAGCGCGATGGTTCATTGCTTTTGCAATCTCAGCTGGTTTCTTGCCACAGTTGAGGACGCTGGTGTTCTCCGGCTTTTAGAAATTACATAGAAATTTAGAATTGTAAAAAAATGGGAAATTTTATTTTTAAATTATACAAATCTACGTTCTTTTTGCACCTGCCTTCTTAATTAACCCGCGACTGCCACTGGGCGCTCACGGTCGTTCAATCTCGGACAAACAGAAAAGGAAAGAGGACTGAAATGTCAGTGGCACAGGCTTGGCTCTGTGCTGTCTGTGATGCTGCCATGCATAGGTGTTTCTGATCAGTGAAGAGCGTGAATCGAGCACTGATGCCAGTGCCAAGCATTCTGGTTCGGAGCTCAAAGAAAGCAAGTTTGACTTAAAGGGGCCCTGAAAGGCATTTTGAGCACACTAAATGAACTAGCGCAACCGTTAGATTGGGTCGTCAACGTCCTCTGTGCCAAGTATTACTCTTTTACGCGCAGCGGAAAGCTCACACTTTTGTTGCAAAGTTTGTCCTTTTTTTTCTCACCATTTCCTTCGTGTTTTTGGACGCCGCCATCTTCACATGTCTACATCATCGATTCCCAGATGTTCGTCATGAGCTAGACATCCTGCTATTGGGCGGCTTTTTCACGCACTTCCGGCAAAGAGATGAGTCGTCTGCTCAGCGTCGGCTCGCCGGCTGATCTGCCAGCGGAGTGCCGGAGTGCTTGGGCATTTTACGACAAACGAAACAAGTGTAAAACAAACGCTTAACCGTTTGTATTGAATGCAACACGGCCATAACACGACATGGATATTCTCTTACCTGAGTACGTTCCATAAAGGAAGCGTTCAAGCCCCGTGGCACTTCTTTCGTGCAATCGCAGAGAACGCCCTGAGCCCCGGGTTTGACGCATACATTTTATTCAGCTTCAAAACAATCCAGAGATGCGTTTCTAACGAATACAACGTCACAACATGCGTTGAAAGTCTGAACCACGATTGACAGAGGATGGGTTGCCTCCTGCCCGTCGTAAATTCGGTACTCACCTCGCGCGCGGTTTGCGGGGACGAACAGCAAGTCACTTAACTCTGGCGCACAAGCCGATGGCTTTTAGCCACGCACACTGCACATACCCCATGCAAGGTTGAGTCGTACGTCGCTCGAGAAAGATTATCCAGGCCATAGGAAGAACTATCCACCCGCAGAAGCACAACGTCGCATTTCATCGCGAAACAAAGACGTCCACAACACACACACCATCGCCTCCTGTAATGCCAAACGCATCTCACACTTCCCAATGGGAGTGAGTGGCACGCCTGCAGTGCCCACATGTCGCGAGGTGGGGCCCCGAGCTGAACCGGGATCACGCAACCGTAACTGACTTCTGAAGCGGTTTGTGCCTTGTTGCCAAGGCAACCGATGTTTGAGATTGTCAAAGAAATGGCGCTCGCTCCAGCGCTAGAAAGCTCAGAGCCGCGGCGGAGAATGTTTTGCCAACGTTGCCGCTCTCCACCACGCGTCGCCCCAAGCTGAACTGGTCACATGATTGAAGCGTTTTGTGCACGGGTTCTGTATCGGTTCAAAATGTCTTTTTCATATGCCGCCGGCAGGAATTACCACCGCCGCAAAATAAGAACCGGCACCAGCGGGGCCACATCTGATACGGGCCTTTTTGGATAAACAGTGCGCGGTGCATCAAGGGAACGAGCGCACGACCCTCCCCGTGCGGCTGCGAGTTCGCCACCGATAAAAAGTAATGTGCCGCCAGCAACGTACACCGCGAAAGGGCAAGGCCAGGCCGCCGCATACATGCGGCCAGATTTTTCGTTCGCTTTTCCAGCCTTGAGCGGAGTGCGTGCGGTATTCATGGTGTCAACAAAGCTTGCCCGTAGCAGACGACAGTGGGCCTCTTCGATTTTCCACTTCTGGCTCCCCGCGGGCTGCCCGCGGGTAGTCCGAGGATTCCCCGAGGCCATAGGGATACACGGGAAAATCGAATGTTGGACTGCTTCTCGGGGAGTCCGTGGTGAGCCCGAGACTGTAAATCGAAGAGGCCCAGTCTGAGCAGCGCAATAGCGGAAGTACGTCACCGCTGCGGAGCGCAGCATCATGGGAGGCAAGGCCCGCGCGCCGTCAACAGCGGAGAGTAAGTCGAAAGGAGGAGGAAACTCGGAGCGACGATAATGCGCGGTTTTTGATTTACGATTTCTCAGCTAATACTCATCGCTTTAACAAAATTCTTGCGGGAGGAGATTGCAAATACATTGCTTTATTTGGGTACATGTACATCCATGCATCGGCAGAAGGTATTTCAGGACCCCTTTAAATTTAGTCTGCTGTGAATGATGGTACATCGCATTTGGGTCGATTGTCACTCAGACTCCCTTATTTAAAATGTAGGCTGATGAAATCTTGATCAAAACAAAATCGGAGCGCTTGCTCTGAAGCATCAGAGATATGCAGGTTCTAAAAAGCAGTTTAGTTGATAGAGAGTTTTAGCATATCGTTACTGTGTTTGCATTACAGTTTACCGTGTTACCTAAGGCCAAAGTTTCTGTTTACCGCTAAAAACGGTAGGACACGTTGTAGCACACCGTTTTTACGGTTTGCGTATTCCGGTCGCCGTGGCACAGGTAGCAACGTCTGATGAATTAGTCTCGAAGCAAATCATGCATAATTTTGTTGCTCATATCTATTTGCTTTCGTTTAAAGTAGCTTGAATTCAGTTCACTTTTCGGGTCAAGCGGTCTCAGTAACTGTAGTTGTTTTGAAAATATTCTAGTTCACTGTAATACTGTAGCCATCACCTGCAGGGCTTCAAAAAGAAAACGTGTCAGTGGCGCCATCTACTGAGCTGAGTTAAAATCTAGGTAGAATAGAATTAGCCCCCGCACTAAATATTTAGGCAAGAAAGGAGTAAAATATGTTGTAGCAATTACTCAATAACCTAAACTACCTTGCCCAGCACAATTTTGGAGGCCAAGAAGCACTTTGCGAGCTCAGAAACGTATCTGAATTTTTTGAGGCGGGCAAGGCACTAGTAGGGGGCTGCCATTTTGCTCACCCTTCTGAAAAAAAGTTTGTCGTTCGCCTGAGCATTATTTAGCGAGAAAAACGTAATAAACAGCATCGAGTAAGATTACTTGTATCGCCTGTACCAAGCACAAAGCACCGAGCGCGCTGCATTTGCTGTAACCAATACGCGAGGGTAGACTTCGTCTGCTCAGGGAGCTCGCTGGCGACAGTAAAGCCTGTGACAGCCAGTCACTGCACAGTCGACTCCCGCAAACACGGTAGGCGGTAACGTAAACGTGGTAACGCTATGCTGAAGCTCTCTAATATTTAAAGAGAAAAAAGTACAGTAAGAGCAGAGAACTGGCCTTACGAAATCAAGCAGACTGACGGAATAGGAGGACGTGGTTCTAAAAACTAAACGGAATGCAGGGCATGCAAATTAGATGACATAGGCTGTACCAAATACAGGGTGTGGGCTGCAGGCAGAGAGTACTACTTTTTTTTTTTTTTATTGTACCCACAAAAAGACTTCCGCAGCTTTCTCAACGCATCTTTCCGGATTTGTAATCATGGCTACGGGCTTCTGAAGGTCGTTCCAGTCAGGAACAAAAGGCAGAGTAGGTTGGTTCTTGCTTTGCCTTGTTTGTGTGGTCGACACGTGGCCTTGCGATGCTCTGTAATGTCCCATCACTTGCCCAATGTCCAGTACCGAGCAGCCTTCAAAATGTTTTCCAAAAAGCTCAATCGCACAATGTGTGCATTACCAAACAAGCACAGCTGATCCGCCATTTGTTGATGCGCTCCTTTTAACCCTCTAGCCTTTTCACTGCTGGTTTTTTTTTTTTTTTTTTTATGTAGGTGCGGTGGAAATTTTATGCTAGTAATGCACTACAATACTCTGGTGGACACGTAAACACTACATTCAGGATAACCCCATCCAATTAAACCGTACCGAATACAAACAAGTTACTACTTACAGCAGCACCCGCCGCGGTAGCTCAGTGGCTAAGGCGTTGCGCTGCTGAGCACGAGGTCGCGGGTTCGATTCCCGGCCGCGGCGGCCGCTTTTCTGATGGAGGCGAAAAGCAAAAACGCCCGTGTGTACGAGATTTCGGCGCACGATAAAGATCCCCAGGTGGTCAAAATTAATCCGGAGCCCTCCACTACGGCGCGCCTCATCGCCTGCGTTGCGTCGGCGCGTTAAACCCTACAATCAATCAAATCTACTACTTACAGCAGGGGCCTCAAACTTGCATCAGTGAGCGGGCTGCAGCGAAGAAATTTATTCCCCCAAGTGCCAGGATGCAAAGGAGGTTGAAACAAAGGGGGAGGGGTTAACATTGATTGATTGTGGGGTTTAACGCGCCGACGCAACGCAGGTTATAAGGCGCGCCGTAGTGGAGGGCTCCGGATTAATCTTGACCGCCTGGGGATCTTTAACGCGTGCCAAAATCTCCTACACACGGGCGTTTTTGCTGTTTGCCTTTATCAGAAAAGCAGCCACCGCGGCCAAGAACTGAACCCGCGACCTCGTGCTCAGCAGCGGAACGCCTTAGCCGCTGAGCCACCGCGGCGGGTGGGAGGGGTTAACAAAATGTCAGCTGATGCTCCTATCTGAAAGAAGCAAGTCCTTTTCCATACCTTGTAAATATGACTGGTAATTTCTGAATGCAATTTGGCGTCGTGATTTGGGAAACATATCGATACCGAACTCCAGGATGACTAAAACCTGGGCGCCGATTCTGAAATGTGAAATATTTGCACCACGGTGATGCTGCATCACATGCTGACCGCATTGGTTCCTCACGAAAAAAAAATGTTTGAGGCCAGTCTTGTGCATCTGTGTTGCTTACCAGAACAAAGCATTATTGATCGCAGTAGATGAGAAAATGATGCGAGTGCCAGGTGCAGGGTGCAAAATAAGTGCGAGATGCAGTGTTTTCCTTAGCAGCGTGATGTCGCTCTCTCCCAGGCCATAAATAATGCTGCGACACGCACCTAAGCGCACATGGATGCATGTTAGCGCCAGAACCCAGAGCTCGATGCGCGGCTACGACATTTTCACCACATCAGTGCAGTAAAAGTGTTTGACGCAAAGGCGAGCAGGAAAAGAAATATCCACAAACATTTTTAACTTCCGCAGAAGCCCGGAAAACTCCGGTCAAGACGTCGTCTTCTCATTAGCAATGGGCAACTGCGTTCACAGGGTCATGAAACGCCCCGTGTTGTTCGCCCAGCCCTGAGAGCAATGTAGAGTGTTCGATTCACAGTCGCAGTGGCTTGCGACCATTGTGCACCCAACTTGACAGCACCCAAGTTGAGTGGCCTGCAAATGCAGGAGAGGGATGTCCACTCTGGGAACATGAAGCCGTGAAAGGTGTTATTGTCACGAAGCCAAAAACGACAGAGTTGTCTTGACGGGAAAGCAAGCTTATTGGAGCAAACTTGTGCCCCCCTAACAACTCAAAGAATAAACAGCAGTCAACAAAGGGACGTGCTCAGACTGGTGTCGGTGAATCGAATACTGCAGTGTCTGCTCTGTGGGCATTTACCTCTCAGCTTGAGTGTTTCTCAAACTGTCGAATTACATCCAGAACACTGTAGATCATGGTTTCTCAAAGTGGGTTCCGCGGAACCTAGGAGTTCCGGAGGCCCCTCCTCGGGGTTCCGCGACCCACTGATCAATTTTCCCTGGTTCCGCACTCGCCAAGTAGCTTAGATGGCGAACCCTAGGTGCGGTCGATCTAAGGAACCTCCATTACTCACACCCGAGTGTCAGTAAGCACATCTCAGTGCATAACACAAAGGCGCAAGCCGCGCAATAAATCCCGCCAGCAGCTTGTAGCCAGCCAGACTCCAAAAATGGGCCACGTGGTTAAACTATTGCACTTGAATCTCGGCCTTATATTACTCCCATGCGCATCGCTGCTGCTTGTAGATAGGTGCCGCTAGCGCACGTGCTCGCGTATAGTCAACATTCACGTGCAATAAATTCAAAAGCAAGCAAGCTTGCTTCCTTTTGAATTTATTGCACGTGAATGTAGCGTGAACGGAATGAAAAATGGCGGGGTTCCTTGGCACGTAACGGAGCTTAGCAGGGTTCCCTGGGACCAACCAACACCCCTGAGAACCCCTGCTGTAGATGAAAGAAGATTATTATAGGCTGGTGACGTCAGTTCATTACACTCTCCCTATCAAAGGAGATAACGCGTGCAGCATACAAAATAAAGAATGGAACATGTGCTTCACTTGGCCTGCAGATAACACAGATAACACAGTCCGGCACAGCTGGTTGGCAAAAACAAAACAAATAAACAAACCCAATGCACGGTTCGCGGCAATGTCAACACGTTTTTGAGCTGACTCTGGCCATTCGTGTCCTTGGCTGTGCGAGCAAGGCGCGCACTCGCGGATTCGCAAATAAAAATAAATGAGCGAAGACACTCATGAGCGGGCTGGGCCGCAATCGAAAAGTCAGCAGGCCGAGACCCCTGACTTCGAGGGTTACAAAATAATTACGTGTGGAAAGTCCAGGTTTCGGAAAACAAACTTTGTGGTCTGGTATTCCTCAAGGCAACACACCATACAAATTGGCAGCTGGCAGCTAAACCACAGGTAGTGAGAGACTCCCTTCGCTGCTTTGATCGCATCTCACTCGCCATGGCAAACACAGCCACGCTGCTGAGGTAAGAAAAGGCGATGCGGAAGGAGAAACATGCACTTCATCTGTTCCCTGAAATTTATCTATCCTCTGCGATCCATGTGTTTGTGTGACTTTCCAATAGACTGTGTGACACGTCCGCAACAATTTTTTTTACCCAAGTTGTCTCGGGAGTGGCAGTGAACGGTTAAGTCTTTCGTTACGGTGGAAAAATGCATGATTGTGAGTGCTTCCACAAAATATTTTTTTTTCCCTTGAGATACTGGATACATTTAGCAGTGCTATGTACAAAATTTTAGCTTATAGATTGCTCTTTCAAATGCATAACTGCAGTTTTGTGAGAGGTACAAAGATTTACAGTTTATTCGTCAAATAAACAAAAAATGCGCAAAACAAGTATACACACAATACATACGGCCGATTGTACTGAGCCTAAAAATTATTTTAGGAATTCTTTGATGTGCAAGTTTTTTCTACGTTCCTAAACTATTTTTCAATAGGTATATAAATCAGCACTGTACACCAAGTTCTGGATTTTTGTGGGCCCACCAACCTAGTGGTCCTGGTGGCTGTGTCACTCCACGAAGCCACTCGAGAGTAAGTCAGTCCCTCTAAAATATGCATCCAAGCATACTTTCTTGTGTTCTCACACAAAATACTTACATCAGTGGCAAAAAACAAGGGAAAAAAAATCAATCGCTTTTGAGAAGCGGCGTGCGTCGCTCTGCAACGCTAATCTGACATGAGTGCCAGGCTGTCTTGAAGGTGATAATGCAATTTGGCGTGGTGCTTTTGGCAAAATATCCCCGCCGCATTTGTCCGCACCGTACACAGGAAAGTAAAACCACAGCCGTCATATAGGATGCATGCTTTATTTATAAATGTAGCGCGAAGTCAAACACGAACCTAACTCCCCACACGTGTCAAAGTGCGAGGCCGTTGAATGGAAGCGTCTTCATCATAACTAAAATCTGACGAACCCACATCGTTGCTGGAGTCATCACTGCTGCTGGTATAAGAAAAATCCTGCCACAGCTTTCCGCTTTTGCTGAGCGCGCCAAGAAGTAGACACCATTTTCGCGCAACTCGCCGCTATCGCGGGTTCAAATTTTACTTGCGACGCCGTCTCCGCAAGTGAAATGTAAACAAACGATAAGGAAATCATAAAAGGAGTTGCGAATAAATACACCAGATGGCGTTAGAAATGTAAACAAACGATAAGGAAATCATAAAAGGAGTTGCGAATAAATACACCAGATGGCGTTAGAAATGTAAACAAACGATAAGGAAATCATAAAAGGAGTTGCGAATAAATACACCAGATGGCGTTAGTTATCCACAAGGTGCCATTTTAAGCTTTCGCGACGGGGCGTTTGAAACCATTGAAACTCCGTGTCCGATGGCCTACGGTGTTGTAAAGAAAGAGTTCAGGAGTGGTGCGTGCGTTCCCGTGGCTGCAGGTGGTGCCCTCGACGCTGCAGCAGCAGCACCGCGCCGTGCCGCCGCCGCAGTCCCTGGCACTGTCCTCACAGCCAGCCCCCTTAGTCACTGCGTCGCTGCCGCCCACACCGCTGCCCGACCTGCTGGCCGGCCAGGCTGCCGGTCTCCTGGGGAGGGCTCCCCCGCCCCCGCGCCATCGCCAGCTGCCCCCGAGGCCCCCGCCCACCGCCTCTTCCTCCTCTCTGGGCACGGTGCGTTGCCGGTCCCTTCCCTGCTCGGCCAATGACCTCTGCTTGTGTCAAAAGTTGCAACTGCTGCAAAACGGTGCTGGCCTTCTGCCGATAACACTGGCAGCAGCTGACATCAAAGCTGTAGTCCCTGATAATATGGCTATTGTGCCATCCAAGGCCTTCAAGGGGGGTCCCTTTTGTGATAAAAAGTTGCAAGCAGACCGCACATCGGTCGACTGCAGTGCCCTCTCAATGTACTGGCCCTTTTTGCCACAGAGCCTCATACGAATATATTCCAGAGGGAGATCTGGCGATGATGTCTAGGCCGGCCACGTTTCAGCAAGCGTGCCATTATGTATTGGTGCAATGTACTAGAAGGTAAGGTGTGTCTTGTGGGGAAAAAAAAACAAGGGAGAGCGGGGGTCCCTTTCGCAATGAAAAAATTCCATGGAACGCAGGCGTTCCCCTCCTGTTGCAGGCAGCGCTGCTTACAAGTTTTAAATGCAGAGCATTTCTTAGCCTCGCCTCTTCCTGCGTCGGACGGCGTCCACAGCTTCGCGTCCGCAGCAGGTGCGCCTCTCCTCCTTCCCTCCTCTCTCTCAACAGCAGCTGGCGCGCATGCGTCGTAGTTAGCCCGTTCGCTCCGTCGCGGTCTCGGCGTAACAGGTGCGCGATAGCAGCGCGGTGGGGCGTGGAAGGGCGCGCGCTGCTTGCGCATGCGCGCTCTCCCCCCTGTACTGCTCTCCCTCTACTGCGTGCGCTGCAAATATAAAACGGCTAGCGGTCGCTAGTGCTTCAGTGACTGCGTTGCTCCTTCCTTCCTTGGTTGAAGGAAGGAAGGAAGGAAGGACCCTAACGCGACTTTACTCTCCTCTCTCTACCCCAAACCAACACCAACGCAACTACGACCCAACTACCCACCCTAACGCGACTTTACGCGGCGTTAACGACCACCAGTGCTCTGCATTTACTCGTGTTCCCCTCGCGGGAAGGCGCGGGAATTTTTTTAAATCAAACTAGACAGTTATTTTACGGGTTTTATAAAACTTTGCCGTGAAATAAAGAAATAAAACTATTTAAAGCAATAAATAAGGATTAAGTTAACAAACAAAGCTTCTAAAACCAACTGGTAAGCAGCGGTTGCCAGGTGTACTGCTTACAACAGGAGTTCCTCAGCAGCATTTTTCGTCGCAAACCCCCCCTAACCGCCCCCGAATGACACACCTCTCTCTTCTAGTACGTTGTAGAAGAGAGGTGAAGAACATGCTATGGTTACTGGCTGTAGCTCACGAACTGGCTCAAAAGTTGTCTGCGGCTACGAAAAGCAACAGTGCTGTTGTAAGTGAATATTTAAAGTTGTTTTATCAGTAGAATGGTTGAGTTACAAAAGATTTATTTGTCGGCAATTATTTGGAAGCTTTACGTAAGGTGAGCAAGAAAAGAAATGTTACCCTTTTTTGTTTATTTTTGTTTCGAGAATGAAAAGAAGCCGTGTGGCTAGCCAAGTCAAGTAAGCGAGGAACATCGCGAGGTACCTTGGCTGCACCTACGATGCCACGTGATTGCAGCGACAGATTTCTCTCTAGTGTATATTACAGTCTACGCTCGTTACAGCGGATCCGGCAACAACGGACTTCCGGTTGCAACAGACCATTTCTGTTAGTTTATTTGGTCCCCGTGCATTTTAAGTGGAGTCCACTCCGCTCATAACGGATCCGGCTAGAGCAGACTATCAGCTAAAACAGACTAAATTTTAGGCGAAAATTGTTTCGACTAGTGGACTTCCACGGGGCCGGCACCCAATATGCTTTCTCTTTGTTTAGTTTGGCAAGAAAACTGTCTGGCAACATTGCTGGCAGCCGGGTCGTAGGCGCAGCCAAGCCAAGCCAGTGGCCTTGTTTATTTATTTATTTGTTTATTTATTTGTTTGTTTATTTTTGGTGCGACCAGCGGCAGGGTAGCTCACTTAACTGTCGGATAGAGTAAGCATAAAGAACACTGTCATAGCTTTTGCCGCACGAGAGCTGGATCTCGTACACTACGCCTTCTGTACACTCTCTAAAGCTATTGGCATGTTCCTTGCTGCATTTTTTGCTGTTTCCGGGCCCTGCATTCACCGAACTGCACGTACCGCCAAGTTTCCTAGGCGCCGAAAAGACAGCACAGACGCCTGCATGGCCACCTGCCTTCTTAATCCTATGGGGCCCGCTATGCGCATACGGGATCACTACAATCCTTGGGGCCCCTTCTTCCCTTGTGCTTGGTGTGCATTGCTTGTGGGCTTCCCGTAGCAAAGCCTCAGCTAGCGCGCTGAGCAGCCCGCGTGGGAAACCTGCATCAGTGAGCCTTGCTATCTGGCCTTCAAAACTGGCCTGCACACCATGAGGGCATGACCTCTTCAACCAACTTTGATGAATGGGCTGATTTGTATGGCAGCAGGGTTTTCTTAGAAGGAGGCGCATATCTCCAGGAAACATGAATCATGGCAAAAGTGCAACACCAAACCAAGAAACCTGAGGCTGTTATTCGACTGGAACGTGTACGTTAAAGGGGCCACACAGACAAAATACGAGTGTGTTTTTATTCGGAAGATTTCGCACTTTATAGTGCCCCCAGCACTTGCCCGGCTGCAAATGATGCCATATTCACTGAGAAATTAATCAGTTTACGTTAAAATTTTGATTCTCCCGCCAAATTGTGTGTTTTCGGGACGTCAGCAATGGAGTCATAAGTGCGTGTATTTAAACGAACTTCCAGCGCATCATTCGGCTCTGCAGCCTTGCTTGCCGTCCGTCCTCTCAGATGTTGCTACCTAACTCGTCCACGGACCGTACTGTAGAAAGTAATCGTTTCATGAATAATGGGGTATCCTCGACAAACAGGATCACGTAAGACAACGTCGCTTACGCCAATCGGCCAGTGTTGTGTAAGACAACTTCAAAGCGGTGGACTTCTGGGCAGCTAAAACAAGCATAGTGCGCCCAGTACCAAAATTCCCCGCTTTTCCCCGAGGGGAAGAATGTGAAAGTGCGAATGCACGAGTTGAATGTGCGCGGTTCGGTAATGTTCGCGAAAGAGAGATCACACACACACAGACAACTACAAAGAAAGAAAGATGCATTTATTCACAGACACCTATTTGTGTTGTCGTTGTACTTGATTGCTAGAGCGGATCTCAGCTTTGAAATTTCGTGTCAGTATTCCTTTAAGCGGGTGCATTAGCCCTTCTCACGCCCGATTCCTGGCCAATCCCCCTTTGTGGGTATGTGCCATGTCAGCGGCCAGGCAGCGCGCGCCCATCTCCCCCCGTTGCCAAGGAAGACGAGGAGATTCCTGGCCAATACCCCACGTGGGTATGCTATGCGGACATCGCCGGTGGACGCAGGTTCAGGGTCGCTTAAGAAGTGCATTCGCACTTAAAACCAAAAGCAGTGCACATCGGTACTTATATGCTTACGTGTATTTTCATAACTTTCGTTGTTTACCACACCATTCTTACTGCTGTAAAATGAATATGCATTACATTTAGGCGCAAATAGCTTGATCAGCAAGCTTATAGCCGGTATTCAGTGGAGTGGAATGCATGCAGGCAACCAAGTGTGCGCCACCATATCTGTGGCCAAGCGTCTGTTGCTAGGTGACGTTATGCGCACGGCCCGCAGATCAGGCACCCCTCTTCTCCGCCATGCAACCGTGCGAGTGCGGCGTCACTCGTTACGTCGGGCTCCGCGGGATGGCGGTACTTGTCCATGCTAAGCACGACTGCGAAACACATGACTGTGTTTCACGTTACAAACTCAAAGTATTGCCTCGAGTTCAATGTGAGTGCAATTAATAACATCTCTGTTGACGCCACCGTTTAGAACATCTCTGTTGACTCCGCCATTTAGAATCGGATTCGAACGGAGCAGATAACGCACGCTGGTGTTTTTTTTTCTTCGGCGTGCGGGCACAGTGGCCCAAGCCGCGCCGTGTCCGTGGTGCATCGGCCATGTCTGTGGCCGTTTCCAGTGTTGCCAAGCGAAGAAATTGACCGCTAAACTTTTCAACGAATACCGCCTATAAGCCGTGCCCGATTTGTGTTTGCTTTTGCCGGCCTCAGCCAATCGCGCAGCTGGGCGCATATGACATCATTGGTTTTGTTGCGAGAAATGCACTTGTGGGTCGCATTGCCGTTCCCTTTTTTCCTAATTTATACAGCTTATTTGAGCCAAGTGTGCGTTAAAAGTGGTGTCAGTATGACTCTAGCGAGGCAATCGTTCGGATTAACCAAACTTTTGTTTTGTCTGCATGGCCCCTTTAATTAAGGTGAAGTTTGTGGGCATAATGGGCCTAGCTACGGGATAGCGAACTACCCCGGCTAGCTTCGTTAGAGACGTTGAGCGCCAAAGCGGGCTCGTTGGTCCCTTGCGGGCTAGATGGGGTTCAGGGTGTTCCCCCACGCCCGGAACTAACCCATCCAAAATGCCCCAGAGAGGTTCGCGGCGTCCACAAGGGAGACGCCGCGACGGGTTCGACTCACCGACACAGGTGACGACAGGCTCCAAGGGGCCAGGACGAACCAGGGGGTTTATTGGCGGAGTGGTACAGCGCATAATAACGCCAAGACAGGGTTAAAGGGACACTGAAGTGAATTTGTCAAGCTCCCGTTTTTGCTTGCACTGCGTAGACTGGCTCAAATTAGCACACTTTTCATCGTTTATTCGGTTGACAAATCGGTAATTATTTTACAAAGCGCGAAAGAAGAAAAACTACCATGCGCGGTTTGCGGCGGCCGCACCAACTAAAGCTGTTACGTTAGGAGGAGCGGGCACCGTGATTGGACGATGCCCAAGGTGAGCAACCAAACAAGTTTCGGTTTCGGTTTCGGTTCTGTAAAACACAACCGTTGGCGTTGTTGGATGGGCATTCTCAATAACTCAGTAATCATCGTACCGCGCTTCTGCCATGTTGTCAGCTGTAAAAATGCATAAAGATAAGACTCCTAGGACGGATTGGAATCGTAGCATTCACTAGCCGAAACCTACGCAGTGCATGAACGCCCTCCGCGTACCCGCAGACGCCCAAATGTCATGCGCTTTTCCCCCATATTTGGAGCTTGCCTCCCTCATGCCTGTGTCGTAAAAAGCGTGTTCGCACCAGGCCAAGGGTCTGTTCATTCTGGCCTGTGCCCACTGCCTGCAAGCAGTCGGTGCTTATGTCAACAGCACGCCAACGAGAACTCGCTAGCGCGCCAGTGCCAGCCAGCGCGCGTTTTGTGAACTAGTTCGTGGAGCCATGAACGTTGCGGCCCCAAAAAAGGTGAACTCAATATAGAAAACATCGGCGGAAAACGAAAAAGTTAACTTACAAAAAAAAAAAGAAAAAAACGCAAGTACCCGCGGGGATTCGAACTCGTGACTTGCAAAATACCTGCGGTGGCAAACCTAGCACCCCAGACCGCTCGGCCACGGAGGGGGCTCCGCTGGCAGCGATAATATAGGGTATATATTGTACAACCAGTTTACACTTTTATTTAGTTTTGGCATTTCAAGCAGCTTAGGTGACTGTTTGTTGTATTGCGCTCGTGCATTAAGCGTCGCCCGAGTTTCCACACTAGCTCACGTCTACCAATTGCATTTCGTAGACGGAAAAGCGTTCGCAGATGCGTAGTCGTGCTGCTGACTGCTGTGGTTGTTCGCCCAGCGCAAAAAAGTGCTTCCCGCACCCTAGTTTTTTGCTGTACGGTAAAAATATCAGTTGATTTTATTTCCTTAGTACCTATATTGACTTCGCTGACTCTTCTCCCGCCTTCAAGAGGCCTTATATTTTCCTACTGGCATACCAGTCAGCGAAGCGTCGCATGTGCGCTTGTGCGCAGCGCTTGTGTGAAGCGACCTTGACTTGGAGCTAGATACAGTGTACAAACTAACCAAGTAAAGAAAGGCAAATTCTACCATTCACAAGCGTGTCCTGGCTTCGTTTCAACTGAGCGAACGAATTGCGACGACCCGTCGGCGGCCGGCGGACGAAACGCTGGGCCGACTGACTGTCTGAAGGCCGGGGAGCCGTGCAGTGCAGCCAATTGCCAGCTTATCCCCTCCTGACGTCACACGAAAACGCCGCAGAAAATGGGCGAGCGTAAAGAGAGGAGGACAGCATTTTCGAATTAATTTTTCTACTGAATAAAATCGCGTAAACGCGCCCAGGGTGGTCGAAGCATGGCCTGGGGACTCCGGACTACAATTTGCGAAAGTAATCCCGCAATGTTTACATATCACTTCAGTGTCCCTTTAAGAACTACACTGTACCGACGCGCGCCTCAAGGTCGGGCTCGAGCGGGCCGCGACGGCTGAGGCGACACAGGGCTGCCGGCGAGGCGGGACTAGCCTACCTCGCGCGTCCGATTGGGGTCAGGAACCCCGCTCTGGACGGGTGGCGGCGAGGGTGCGATACGAGCCACGATCCCTCGCGTTCCCTATACTCTAGCCTCCATCTCCTTTCCGAGCCAGGAGAGCGATCCCCGAGAGCAAGAGAGAGCCAGCGAGAGAGAGACCCGCGAAACGTGCGCGTCGCGGTTATAAGGCGCGGAGGAGAGGAGGCAGGTTCCCGGGTGAGGAGGAGCGGCAGCGGCGGCAGGACAGTCGGTGCCCGCTGGCGCGTCGGCCCGCGAGGCGACGTCACGTGCGCGGGAAAGTGCGCTCGTTCGAACATCGCGCTCGCGGGAGGAGGAAAGGGGATCAAGCGGATCCCCACAAGTGTTGAAGGGAGTTCTCAAAGGTAGTGACTGTGTCATGTGACAGCTCTTGTGAGTGGCCTGGTGTAGAAAGAAACAAGACTAAAAAGTCATCCACATACCGAAATATGCGTACAATGTTGTTTCCATCCAGGCTGTTCAAGAGGGTATCAATCAAAAAGGGTATCAAAGAGGGTATCAAAGAGGGCACGGTCATACTGAGCTATCAGAAGGACACTCAATGCGAGTGCCAAGCAGGATGCAAATTGAAAAGTGCATTCTCCGGGTTGAAAAAGAATGTCATGTCTCTTGAACATGCGAAGTAGCTTCTGCTTTTGCACAAAAACCTGTGAAAAATCAAGGCCTGCGAAAAAAAAAAATTGATATTCGATATTCAATTCGGTAATTCGATTCAATATTCAGTTTGAAAGTTACTATTCGGCATTTGCACTAGAGCACTGCACGGGCCTGATTTTAAGGCCCGAGCCCGGTCCGAGCCCGCTTCGCGAAGCCCGAGCCCGGTCCGGGCCCGGGCATTGATAAGTGAGCCTGGCCCGAGCCCGGCCCGGGCCCGCCATCTCAAGCCCGGGCCCGGCCCGGCCCGGTGATTTATTTTTTGGCATAGGGAGGGCCCAAGCGTGTGTACCAGGCCCGATCTTTGACGCTGAAGAAAGTTTGTTTATTATATTCCGGGCGATCAGAAGGAGCATCAAGTCTGTACAAGCACGTCATGAACTGAAAGCAAAAAAAATAAGGGTTTCAAAGTGCACGCAGTTTAGCTTTCACCGTCTGCAGTTCACGCCACATCGGCGTAATAATAGCTCGTATTCTTAGACGAGAGACACTATCACCTTTGATTACCAGACTCTTGGCAACTTCACGTGGTTGTCTCGGCCACAAGTTGGTATTGCTGAAATTTTTTGATCCGCATTTGAATCAACGAGTATGTACGCACGTTGAAATACTTCACCTGCAGTGGTCGTTAAGCGGGGGTGTTTCTCTGGCATGCGTGTTTGATTCCCTGCCACGGCAGCCGCATTTTGATTGGTGCGAAATCTAAAACACACGTGTACATACATAGACATAGGTGCACAGCTCCAGGATATCTGAATTAATTCGTTCCCCTCTTGGGCATTCTTTGTAATCGTATCTTTGGTATGTTATACACCAAAATATAAAATCTTGATGAAGTACAAGAAATGTCATTAAAATTGCAGTATAGTGGCCATCAGACCTAACAAAACAAGTTTTTAAAACAATGTGTAGAACTAACAGCAAGAAGCGCGTAAAAATAAACCAAGAATATTCATTTTGGTGCTCTCTTCTACACTTCACGTCGGACCTATTAACGGCCGTGCCTATGAATTCAAGCCTGAGCCCGGCCCGGGCCCATGGCATCGAGCCCCCGGCCCGCCAAACATCGACATCGGGCGGCCCGGGCGGGCCGGCCCGGGCCCGTGCAGTGCTCTAATTTGCACACCCCTAGAAATACTAGCAGCAACAGCACGCGGTGGTGTTGTGTGTGCAGGAAGGAGGGAGCCGGTGGCAGACGTTTGAGGAGGAGGGCCCGCCTCCGCCGGCCTTCCCTCCTCCACCTCCCCCTCCGTTGGTGGACTGCACGTCCCCTCCGCCTCCGCTGCTGCAGGCCTCCTCGAGCGACATCTTCAGCCGCCAATCGGACGACCCCTTTGCGGACGAGTTCTTCGCCTCTGCCACCACGGCTCTCCCACAGCAGCAGGTCAGTCGAGTTTTGCCGCTTCAGAAGAGACAGTTCAGCACGTCTTCCTCCACTGCATTGTTTACGCGGACTCTAGATCAACCTTACTATGCAACATGACACATATAGGTTGTGTGCAACCAGTTACTTTGAGAACCATTTTAGGCCCGTAGCCTTGCCGTCCTCAGCAGTGCCTAGTCCTAAAATATCTGTTCTTATACGCAAGCGACGCCAGGTTAATTAAAAAATTTCACATCTTTCCACTCTGAGGCTTTTGTGCTTGCCTTTTCCTGCCTATAATTTCATTAATGCTTCTCTCAGGTTGAATCACTCTTCTGCCGTCCTCTCTCTTAGGCCTTTCTTCCCTTTTGCCCTCTTCTAACAGAGTAGCGGAAACGCAATTTTGCACTCTGGCTAAACACTCTCTTTTATAATAAAGAGCTTCTCTCTGTCCGTGAACGATAATTTGATGTCCTCTCCTCAAATGTAGCCATACGACTTTGAGTTATTGATTAATTTGCTTTCGCTCTACAAAGAGCTAGCGTCTGCGTTAGCTCAGTTGGTAGGGCGACCGCCCTAGACAGGCAGTAGTCTCAGGTTCGAACCCTGGACCAGAGCAAATTTTTCTTCAACTTGGAAGTTTCCGAGAAGGCTGTACGGGTTTCCGTTGTACCCGTACAGCTGCATTTCAAGTGGATGGGAAATTTTCCTTTGTAGCAATTTACTCCAAACTTGGGGACTTCACCTAAATCTGGTTGATTAACAGCCAGTTTTAATCAGGAGGACGCAGTGTGTCGAGTAAGATGCAGTGTGCCTTCAAATCACAGAAACTCGCAGCATAGTCATAAAGGTGGCGCAGTGTGCAAGCACAACGCCCACTGCGTTGCCCAAAAGTGAAATCAGTCTCGTTGGAAAAAAGACTTTATAGCGCTGTGGACATGCCTCTTAGATGAAGCCTAGAAGACCTTTGTTTTGGAAAGTTGAAACTAAGGTCCATGCCTGTCGCCAAAGATCTACAAAATGCCATTCTAAAGCCCCCCCCCCCCCACCGATTACAGGTACAGTAGAACCTGGATGATATGAATCTCACGGGACCTTCGAAAAACACTGGTATCATCAGAAATTCGTATGAACCAACACCGATAGAAAAATTGAGCACTCAAAAAAAGTTTTCGTTTATTTCTTTTGTTACTTTCGCGCAAAGGAATCTGCGATTTTTTTCTGCTTTTTTTTTTAACCTTCGAGCAGTCCTTTCTGGAGCATCTAAAACTTTGCACTGGTATCCTCACTCGCAGTGCCCAAGCTCGCTACATGCCACAACAGTCAAGGCGTGAACCGTGTGGTGCGTTTTTACACGTGATTCGTGTGCGCCGCCGTTGTGCGTGCGATCTTTTCACGCCCGCGTCGACGATTCCGCACCACAGCATCTTCTGCCTCAGTCAGAAAGTGACTCGCGACGCGAGCGGCAGTGGGAGGAGCCTGATGACTTGCGCCAATGAGGACGTGCGTGCCTCGTGGCGGCAGTTTCGAAGCATTCGAGACGGCCGGCTGGCTCCGCCAGAGAAGTTTAGGCTTACCACCCCGGCAGATATTTCATGGGCGCTTGCACTAGCGGCACAGATGATGTTTTATAGTACCGTTTTCGTCCACATTATCAACTCCTTTACCGCACAAGCAACTTTGTGTGTGCCTTGAGTGGCATATTAAAGAGCGGTTGGAAGCGGTCACTCGAGCGCCATCCGCGCGCAGCGTGCGGGTGGTTCTGCGGCGACGTCAGCACACCTGTGGCGTGCGCAGTGCATTTTCGCGAGCAGAAAACAACAGTTCAGCCGTTCCTGGAGAAAGATGACGAAGAGGGGGAAGAGAGCCCATACATCACCGTCGCTTGCTTGCTCGGCAGTCGGGCGCCTCGCCGGGTTGTTCGTATCATCCGCTGGGCCGCGCAGGTCCGTTCGTAACAGCCGAAATTTTTCTCGTTGCAAACAGTGCAATTTCACCAGGACTTCTCAGAAATTCTTATTACCCAGCATCGTACCATCGAGATTCCACTGCAGTTCCAGGTGTCTGTGGCCTGTTGAGGCCTAAATGTGAATTTTGTTGCATACAAACAGCCATACTCAGAATTGTAGTCTACTGCAGTACGACCAAGGTGAGATTGCTCGATGGTGGCTGAGCTAAGCATAAAACTGAGATAGCCGAAGTCAGAATACGGAGCCCTATGCTCTAATGGGGTCCACAAATCTGGTTGAATGAAGTGCTCCCATTGAATTAACTGAAGTGTAATTAACAAGAGTTGACTGCATTTTCACACGAGCCAGACTGTAATAGTAATAATAATAATATTAACAGTACTTTCTTGCTCCTTTAAAGGGGCACTGACACAAAAATTTTGCATCTTGTTTTTTTTGTTGCGATAAGTAGCTAGTGACCTACTTATAACCTGTAGAAACCTCATTTGCTTCAGCGTGCGACGGTTGTTGAATTAGAGGCATTTTCAATGCGGCCAGTCGCAGTTTCGGTTTCAGCGAGTGCCGTGAAACGATGGATTTTGTGGATTTTGTGTGAACAAAGCTGACCACGTGACCGTCGGAGGGATATCACAGAGCAGAGCCGCCGTAGCACTGTCAAATCCGCATCGACGGCAGTTTCTGCGAATGCCCCCACGTACTGATCTTGTGAGGCGCTTAATTAAAAAAGCGACCGTGGATGTGACGCAGGCGCTGCGAGTGCAAATGCTACCGCGGTTAAAGAACGACGCGCGACGCTCGAGACGGTGGGTGGCAAGATGCGCGCTGGGAGCAGCCGGCCGGTCTGCCTACAGGTCCGCCTACAGATGTGTTCGGCTTAGCACTGCGGCGGATATTCGAGTGCCGCTCTCGTAAGCGGTGCAGATGACAATTTTTAATGCAACCCGCCATCGCATCATTAACTCCTTTCTCATTAACTTGGGGACAATTTCGTGCAGCGGTAATAAGCTATCACTCGAGCTACCTGCGCTGGCCTGGGCCACTTCGCGGCCGTGGCCGCCGCCCGCACAGCGACCGTGCGGCTAGCTCAGTGGGCTTTTCGTGCCTCCAGCGCGTTTTTGCATCTAATGGTAATAAACAGTAATAGAAACAGAGTGCGGAAATCGCTGTAGAACTTTGGTCGCGGCCAGCTGCCCGATGAGCTGACGAAATCACGGCGCCTCCGCCGCCAACGATCGGGTCGTTCGTTCTCGAGAGCAGAAGCTCCGCCCTCCGGCCCTCCGATTGGAGCGGCGAGCCGGGCGAGACGGCGAAAAACGCCGGCAGTGCGGAAGCGGCAAACACAAACTCGTGACGTCTACTGCAACAGGAAGGAAAGACTTGTTAAAAGCATAATTCGATTGTTGCGCAGGACTGCCTGACCAGTGGTAGCCAAGCCAAGCCAGTGGCCAGCCTGCTTCCGCCGACCGGCTCGCCGTGGCCAGCGTCACCCCAGACGGCTTCCTTCAGCCGCTGAGGCTCTTCGATGCAGCGGCCAACCTTGGGCAGTGCTGGCCTATAAACTCTACCCGACCTGCTAGATTCTCGAACGTTTGTTAGATAGCCCCTCTCCCCCTTCAAGATTTCGCTCGGACTACTGTTTTCCGTGTGCCCCGTTCAATTGGAGGAAGCATCTCTAGAAGTGTGCTTGTCTCGGCTTGTCTCGGCTCGGTCTACCGTGTGATGCGCGACAACATGCTTCGCGGCGATCCACACGAAATGTCAGACATAAATGCCGGGGGTGCAGCGGAGAAGATGCTGGCCGTTTTTAGGCTGGCGAGTGTTTGGTAGCGTACTATGATAGTTCGACGCAAAGAGCTCTCCAAAGACCAATGTAGCCGTGCTCCGAAACACTCCCGTGTGCTTGCTTCGCCACGACACACTCGTCCCCGTGGCATAGCACATTGCAAAGTGTCGAGCTGAACATATTTTTCAAATAAAAACCAATCGTGTTGTTTGCGGAATGTGCCCTCGTGGGTGCAGAGATTGGTCATTCGGGAATTTGTGCGGCAAAGCAGCCATGTTTTGTCACTTGGGAGAATTTATAGTTGCCTGCAGTGGTCAGTCCAGGGAAACATGTGCGAAGGAAAACTGCAAATTGTGTGAATGACAGCTGTCACTTCCTACTTATTTTGTTTCAAGTAATGCACCCAATACATGCACAGCACGTGAGAAATGCAACGTCTGGTGTGCCCAGCAAAGAAGAGAGTTCCTAAATTTTGGTAATCAACAGAAAATGCCTCCCAAGGTTTGTTTGTTGATTGGGCACAAGAGCTTGCAATAACTCGAGGCACTTTCAGAAATTGAACTTCTGATGTGGTTTTTTTTTCTGGTGGCCATTTTTGCCTTCTTTTACCAGGGCGAACCGATGTGGCAAAATTGCAGTGCTTCCTTGATATGCCGTGGTGTCTTCCAGCGAATGTGGAAAGTCTCCGACCTTTTGGCAGCTGGCTGGACTCATTTTATGAGTCTGCACCAGTGTGTGGTTTCAATGTTGTCTCGCAGTTTTCGTCTTTGCTAGTGAAGACAGGACTCGACCGTAAGAGCAGCTCTGTTCGACTGGACGCCTGTTAAGTTTCATACACTGAGATCGCTTGGTTAGTGGACGTAACCAATCTTCCGTGTGAAAGAAAACACATAGTTGCATATCTTGTGTACTCATACCCACATGCTCAAACCTAGAAGTCTCTGGACCCTATGCAAGTCTGTTCAACAGAATGGCACCACACCTTGTGTCAAAAAGCGAAAGTTTCATAGAGTACTGTCTTGTTCCCTGTCAGAAGTGGCTGAATTTGTTAGTACAGCCTACCTGTCGTCGATCATCACAGTGGAAGAAGCGTTACACTTTTCCTTGTGTCATTTCGAGACACGCAGTGAAGAGGGCACAATTCGTCTTCCGTGTTTGCGTCCCGTTCGTGTCGCCCTTTTCTGGAGCAAACCACTACTTAGCACAATGGCTCTGAGGCGAGTTTGGTTTTGCGCTGTTGTAAACACGGCGCAAGTGATGCCAGCGTCGTATTGTTATTTGTCATCTTTCAGGACTGGCATGGTTTGTCCTAGGTGTAGTAGCGTTACTTTGAAGATGTGGCTACGAACTGTGTAGCCTCCACGGCCATATACCCAAACCTCTGAAGTAGTGAACTCTAAACGATGAGATTTCTACAGTGCTGTGAACAGTCTCTCCGTCTCCCCGTTTTCAAAGAACATTACCTGTCCCAACGACACTCGTTAGGCCTAGCACCAGACCTTGCTCATCGCAGCAACGCAAGCTTGTCTTCAATGAGTTTGTCAGTTTTGAGCCTATTCTAAATTGCCCCATCGTTAGCGCTTTGGCTAAGTTTACTTGGTGCAGATTTTAAAATATTCATTGTGTTGTATTAGAAAACCGTCACTGATGTGTTTTTAATGTCATCGATGTTTCAATGCTGGCTCAAAATTACTGTTAAACTACACAGCACCAGAATACCGGTTAACAATATCTTAGCTTTTTCACTTTAAGAGCTGCGACAGCGTGCGAGAAGGCGAGATACCATCACTATTTTTGTGGAATAGAATCGAGGGTAGCTCGAGTGAAGAAGAAACATCTCGAGTTGCTACGATATTAGAAATTTGAAGGGAATCGGTCCCTTTGCACTCGTAAACTGCCCCCAGACAGAAGTAGTAGCTCCACTGTGACGCTAACCCCATGCCTGCTTTGCGCCGTCAGCCTCGTTGGTGCCAAGGCGAGTTCGGTGGTGGTAGAACTTGTGCAGCCTTTCGTGATCCCTGAATTGCCCTTTGCAACCTAGGACTCCCAAACCTGTCGTGTTCCCTGTCAGCAGGAATTAAACTGTGGCTTTGTTCAGTGAGCAACTTACTGCGTTTTGCGAGTTACCGTAGCACAGCAGTTTACGCACCAGTTTCAGCGCTTGCGCAGAGCTTGGGCCAGTTGGCGGACGTTTTCTTCGCGTTTGCCGCACCGACTCAGCAATTGCGCTTGTTATTTGTGCCGATCCTAGGCACTGCAACTTTTCTCGTCTGTCAGACAGATAGATGCCAGTCGTGGCAGGTAGGGTTAGCGAAAGTAGCAGAGAGTTGTGCTGGTAGGGAAAAGGCTGTTCTTGACTGTGCGTTTCCCGACTCAGTTGTTGGTCGGTTTACAATGTTTAGTGTGCAGCTTTGCGCACTGCGTGTTGAGGCCAATGTGCGCAAATAACTTACTCGTTTTGTGCAGAGTGACTCGTTACGCACCAGCTGCAAAACTCCCCGTAGGGTTCCCCACTCATTTAGAACTGGTCCGTGTTAGTGGCCCCCTGCGCTAGGAGAGAACGGACAAGCTAACTAGCCTGCAATCTGTTAACACAAAGTTGATGTAGCACTCAAGTGCTTGTGACTGTCATAAAACCGTAAAAACATAAGTAGGCATTACCTAACAGAGTACTTCCCCAAAAATAGCAAGCTTTATTTTATTATGGGGGAACACTGTGGTCTTGAGGACATTTTTGTTATTTTTTAACCTATGTGCTTGAGATTTACACAGTAACTGTATTTTGATATCCTGAGGACAAATGTGCAGTCAATTTTTGTCTACGTGGTATAAGTTCAAAGTTGTGCGACATGTTATGCCAGTCGGCTTCGGGCAATTTTTTCATTATCTACCAATGAAAAACTGTAACACTTTTTATCCCTTTGTGCTCTAGATGGATCAAGGAGTACAACTATACCACATTAGTAATCTTAGCATTGTTTCTACAATTGCCCTTAACTTATTAAATGTCAGGTCATCAACTGCCAATGTTTTTGTAAAATGAACTTCGTAATATCTCATGCTAGCAAAAAGAAATTCCATATTTGTGTGGCTTTATTTCATTGTTCAGTTTGTAAGCTTACGAGTGCAGCAAAAATTATACGAATCTGACCAGTACATCCCAAGATATTGTACCCGACAATTGACCTCGTAAGAAAAAAAGAAGTGGTCCTGAGAAAACAAGGCGCGAAGTTTGGAAACATAGGGGCAAATGGTCATTTAGGCGACTTCAAGGGACGGCAGCTTCGCAAGTTCTTATGGTACAGCTGTAATATTCTGCAGGTAATATTTGGGGCCTCTAGACTGCAAATAGAATTAATAGAGGAAATTGACCAGTGTGTGTCCTCCTTGTCCCTAGCTAGGTGCGACTGTGCCAATACACTTTCCTCTTAGCTTAATTAACAAAGCAGGGGTGCTTGCGCAGACCGGATTCTGAAGCGGAGTTTTGAAACTGTTGTGTATCGATCAACTCTGGTCTTGTGCGGTTACAAGTCTGGAGAAAAGGATGCGCCGTGTGTTGTTTTGACGTGGCTCCAGTGATTGGCGCAGCTTCTGTTTTGCAATTGGTCACAGCTGGTCAGTTCTCTGTGTTGCTGCGAGCGCCTTTCTCATTTTGTGGCTGTGCGAGGGTGGTGCAATGCTCTATCGCGGCAGTGTCCTCCAAGTTTTTGTTGACTTGGCTTTACGAGATGATGCAGATGGGGACGCTACGTATAGTGAAATAAAATATACCATACGCCGGGAACTTGTGGCAATTTCATCGTCGGTAGTACCTAGTCTTGGTACGTGTATACTCGACACAACTCAAGTGTGTACTCGACCCTTTGAAGCTGTCAAAGCAAAATGTGCAATCATCCGCTACAGTTCCCACCCCATTTGCCTTAATAGGCTGTTGATGATGATGATAGCATGGTATCAAACTCTCCAGCACTTTATATACGACCTTTCGAGGCCTGAAAGCACAATTGCGTACTTACATCTGCCGTTCAGAGGTTGAAGTGAACGTTGAGAACAAAATAAAATGCACGGAAGGTGTTCGAATGCATGACATTAAATTTGGCTTAGATCATTATTTACCTTGCTCTTTCTACCATGCCTTAAAACAGGCATTCATGGGCTTTGCATTTGGCATAAAAACCAAACGAATGTTGCCGTTCAAGCACCGTTTTGAGAATCCAAGGTGATGACGGCTGGGACAGATGATCTTGTTCCAAATACGAAAGGAAAGGCTTTTTGACGCCATGACCAGTGATGTGGTGAATCTCAACTACTTCGTGCATGATTTCTTTTCTTGCACCGCAGTTTTTCCTTGCAACCAGGGAAACATTAAAAATTTTGTGGCCAGGCGAACATTTAGGCAGGCTCAGGCTAGTTCGCATTGTCGACTGCAGAGCAAGTTGCAGCCCATATAGGTTATAAAGTAGAGGTTTGTGAGCGCAGATTTCGTGATCGCAAATCAAAATCAAATTGTAAGAACCAACTGTGAATCAAATCATTTCTGAATGCGGGCATCTTATGCGTTTGCATGTACAGAACTTCTAGAACAGCTACATGAAAAAAACAATTGGGACAGTCAGGACTTGGAAACATCTGGGTGGTCATGTAAAATGGTCCGATGGAACAAACAATTTAAAAATAAAACTTTGTGACGAGACCAAAGCAGGACAAGGATTTGGCATACATTGCCATCAAGAAATGTGAATTCCTCAACATGCTACGAGTACAGGAGGTGCAGTCGTAGTCAAAAGCTCCCAGTCCCTCCAGTCATTGGTCCTTGCTAGGCATATGCTAGTGGTTGGCGTGACCTCACTGCAAACGTTGCCAACAATAACTCTCGATTTCTCACTCGTGCCATTATCTTGACTTTTTTCGGCTGTTCGTAAGCTTTACACAAGTAGTGTTCCACTCCAGTTAATGCGCACCTAAGTCGATAAACTTGTTTCATGCGAGGCTTGTGCGCTTTATTGCGCGGTTTCAATGTCGTGTGATGAAGCCTGAAGATTGCGCGTCATGCAGCAGAGCCAACTTTTATTTCACCAAGGATTTAAAAGTGCAAAAGATGGGGGGAAAACGCTTAAACAGGACTAGCGTCCGTCTTAAAGGCCAACTGCACTCAAAATTTCGACCTCTTGGAAGCCTTATTTTCGTATAGTCTGCCTAAAAAGACTCCAGGATACAAAATATGACAGCTCAAATAGTAGGTGTATCTATGGCACAAACAGCTGTCGAAAATGGGCAATTTTGAAACAAACTGAGAAGAGTGCAGCCATTACAACAAGTGACGTTGCAGCTGGCCCAGCCAGCGGCCGGCCTGCCGGAGGTTACCTGCACACATTTCCTTCTCACAGCAGCCCTAGGAGAAAAGTGCCAATCGGAGCTCGACCAGTTCTAATTGCTGGCCAAAAGAAAATGCACCCGGCCGGCCGTATTGTCGCTTCCGCTTTATAGCTGTTGGCACATTTCGCTGGTAGGTGCAGCGTCGCCTCCGACGGAGCTATTTTGAATGTTTACAACTTACCAACAACGCATTTCACGAGGCTACTAGTTATGTCCCAGTCGGTTTGGTGGTATGTACTGTATTGTTCACAGTGAATTTGGCCGAGGTGAAATTTTGTTAAGTGTTCTTGCGTGTTTTTTAACAAGTTGAAGGCCTGTTCTTATCACCAGCTGTCCTCAACTTCTACACCAAAGAACTTTTATTTCAGCGAAGCTTTCTATGCCTTACCGGTGCCATCCAAGGTTATGCCAAAAACGCAGAGTAGGAAAGCCAACTTACGCAATGGGTTTCCACAAAGGCACCCAGGTGCCTCGAGAAAAAAATGCTTCCCACAATCAGAATCGAACCCGGGTCCATCGTGTTGTGAAGCCGACGTCTATCTGATTGCGCCAATCCAACACGTCGAAGCAGTGTGGATTTTGAGCTCGGGTTGCATGAGAGTACAGTGTACTAGAAGAGAGAGGTGCGTCGTTCAGGGCGGTCCAGGGTTCATGCAGGATTCAAATACAAGAATTCGAGGATATTCAAGGACTTTCAAGGCCCTGTCAAGGTATTTGCAAGGGTGCCGGGGAGAAAGTGTACCAAACTGTTCTACTACTGCTCTGCTCACACAAAAAACATTTGCTTCTTTATGTTTCGAAAAATGACCCTGAGGAAAACCTCTGTGGAACAACTCCACCTGTTGGAAGTGGTCAAGTTTAGTGCCACCCGCAATAACAATGAGAGCTTTACACGATACGTGTCATTTTGAGCTTTTTCGAGCTCTGCAAACGTTCTTACTACACAGTCTCGGATAGCGAGGAACATAAGTTAATACCTCCTGCCACTGTCCTCCCCTAATGCCTGCTCATGAACAAGGGGGGGTCTACTGACTCTGCCCACCGTCACACCTGTCAAAATAACGTATTCCAACAAAGCTTAGGAGCTAGACGCACTGTGTTCTCACATTCACATTCCAAACCTTGCTTATCTGTGCACATTTTTACGTCATTCTAGGATGTCAGCACCGATCGTTTTCGAAACAAATGGGAAGGGGACCTGTGTTAATTTCCCCTAGTCTGATGCGGGGCTTTCATTTCGAACGAGCCCTTGCATAAAGCAGGCCACCTGTACTCCCAAGCTGGCTTGAAATTGAAAAAGCATGTTTTTGAAGGGGGAGTGTGCAGGGCCACAGTGATAAGCCATAAAAAGCAGGTCACATATCCGGGCCTTTTTCTTTATTGCCCAAAGAATTCGAGGGTTTTCAAGGAGAAGGAAAAAAATTCGAGGCTTTCAAGGCCCTTGAAAACTGAATCCACAATTTCGAGGGTTTTTAAGGTTTTCAAGGACCTGTACGAACCCGTCCCTTTTGCGATGAAAATTTCTGCTGAGGAACTCCTGTTGTACGCAGCACCCCTGGCGGCCGCTGCTTACCAGTTGGTTTTGGAAGCTTGTTTGTTAACTTAGTCCTTATCTATCACCCTAAATAGTCTTATTTGATAATATAAAGTTATATAAAAACCATAAAATAACTGTTTTCTTTGATTTAAAAATTTATAGGTGGTGCTGGCTGTAACGGGAGTTCTCTAGGGAACGTCTGCGCTCCACACAATTTTTTCACCACAAAAGGGACCTGCACTCTCCCTTGGTTTTTCTCCCACACGACACACCTTACCTTCTAGTACACTGTAATGAGAAAGCCTCGCGTTTCAGCCATCTTTATAGTTCGATAAAAGGGGCTTTAATTTTTTGCTCTATATTCGATATTTGCACACCTGTATTATAAAGCTTTCCTTTGCAAATCAGTGCCACACCTGTGCTTTCTTATGCACGTGTTTCTGCTGTTACAACTGTTCTATTCCAGTGTGTCATACCCGGCTGCCACTGTATCTAGAGTTAGTATCTAGAGCTAGGGAATCGGCATCTTAATGCAACGCTGCAGAAACTCCCACCTCCAACGTTCCTGGGCTTCAGCAGTAAACTACGAACCTCACTGATACGTTCTCGGTTCATACAATTTCCCCGTAACTACGCCCTCAATCGTGAACACTAAAAATTCCCCATAGTACGCTTCTTACCGGATAGTGCGTTTTCACAGATTCTACACTTCTCTCTTGTTTTTTTTTTTTTTTAACTTATCAACAAGGTTCTTTTGAACGCCTTCGGTTGAAAGGAACACACTCATAGCCTGTGGTACGCCGGCAAATCTAATTCACAGTCTGTTTTTTTTTTTTTAATGTCTTCTGATGTTTTAAGATCTCGTTTAATGTCTTAGAAATCAGTGCCATCGATACTTTTTTTGCTTCTTTTTTTTTGCTCTGTATTTTTTCCCCAGATGCTAACCCAACTGATGGGCTAGTTTCTATGGTGTCTATACCTTTATTCGCCATTGGCTGTACACAATGCTTGCGAGAAATGGCATGTGGAGACACACTTTATTACTGGAACTTGGTAGGATAGGAGAATAAATTAGCAACACAGTGCATGCTGTGCACTGCTGACTCCAACAAGTACTATAGGCTTAAGTGGGAACGTGTTGGTCTTAAAACAACTTCCTTTAATTTTCAAGTAAACTTTGTGGAACTCGTAAGTCGTGCTGCTTTTTTCCCACTGATTACAAATGTCCAATTACTTTCACAGATGGTGAATTAGTTCCCAAGATAATTAGCGCATCTTTGGTCAAACAATAGACAAAACAATGTTGGTCATAAAACTGCAATCTTTAGATTTTCCGATACTGCGAACCCTGGTGAATGCAGTAAGAGAATCGTTTTTTTTGTTGTTTTATTTTTTTGGCAAGGAACGATTTTGAGTGCCCATTTCAAACACCGAAGTTTAATGAGCTCTGAAATTAGTTCCAAGCGATGCATCAAAAAACCGATTTTCTTATTGCATTCACCAGGGCTCATAGTATTGTAAAATCTAAAGATTACAGTTTTACCAACAATGCTTTGTCTATTGTTTGACCAAAGATTGCTAATCATCGCTAATTATCTTGGGAACTAATTGGCCAACTGTGAAAGTAATTGCACATTTGTAATCAGTGGGAAAAAAGCAGCCCGACTTACGAGTTCCACAAAGTTTACTTGAAAACTAAAGGAAGTTGTTTTAAGGCCAGTGTCCCCCGTTAACGGTAATTAGGCGGGTCATGAAGACAAAACACAACCTTGTTCGTTTTGAAAGAACTACACTTCAACAGATAACTCAGCTCCATTGCAGCCGTGAAAGGCGTTTTTTTAACCAAAAAAAAAAATGCACGAAATAGTGAGAAACTTTAAATTTTTCGCTGGTGATGTTATGGACAAGAGTGACGCGAGACATGACATGGGCCGTCGTTAAAAACGTAGCTATCAGTATTGTAACTACACGTTAGCATTCAAGTGATGCGATAAAACGGAACTAGAAGCCCTAGAATCACACTAGAATCACACCGTCATGTTTCTTGGTGGCGACTTTAGTCATTCGCATAAACAACATTCTGTGACGACGTACAGGAACTGTCGTAAAATGGCCATGGAGTTGTCACTGCTGAACATGTTGCCTTTAATATCTCTATTATTTGTTTCAAGTTTACGATAAAATTAATATCATTGTTATCGAGACAAAAGAGTCTCTCAAACGAGCCCAACTTGTATTTTGTCTTCATAACCTCTTTAAATAACACTCTCGCGAATACATTGACGATGCACGTGGACACACAAAGCGACGGTAAGTGTACACAATAGGTGGACGCGACTTCCATTGTAGCTGCCGTGGTGGCCAACAGGAACATTAATTAGCTGCTTTGGATGATTTGATCTTTCATGTTCCAGAGAGGAACGACTATAAATAGGA
This sequence comes from Haemaphysalis longicornis, assembly GCF_048455015.1. Lineage (NCBI taxonomy): Eukaryota > Metazoa > Arthropoda > Arachnida > Ixodida > Ixodidae > Haemaphysalis > Haemaphysalis longicornis. The sequence goes on from NW_027526225.1 coordinate 27,420,904, forward strand.
GGGGAGGAAGAATTGCACATTCTGGTGCGGTCGTGGTGCGCCAAGTCTGAAAAAGAAGGGGAAAAAATGGCCGTAAGTGAAGTTGTGCGCAAGCGGGTGAGGTAAAAGCAAACGTGGAATTTGGTGGTAGCTTGTAAGAAAGAGACGACAGTTATTACCTTAAGTGATAATAATAGAATCAGTGATGACACATAAAAAGAAAGTTCGATTCCCGGCCGCGGCGGCCGCTTTTCTGATGGAGGCGAAAAGCAAAAACGCCCGTGTGTACGAGATTTCGGCGCACGATAAAGATCCCCAGGAGGTCAAAATTAATCCGGAGCCCTCCACTACGGCGCGCCTCATCGCCTGCGTTGCGTCGGCGCGTTAAACCCCACAATCAATCAATCAATCAATCAACATAAAAAGAAAGTATTAAAAACGGTATTCCTGAAAGTATTTTTCAAACAGTGCACGATAGAAATTTAACCCCAAGTTCTGGTCCTTGCGTTGGAGTTGTCGAATTGGAATTGTGGAGGCCAATCAACCGGGGATACATTCAAATTTCGTTTTCTATTGTCTTTTTTTAAAGAACGATACAAGAGTGGAACCTGCTACCAGGTTACATTTGGTCCTCATCGATAAATCATTTTCCGATGCTTATTGAAACTCACGTTTAAACAAGAATTCTTTGCTTAGTTTTGCTTTTGTGTGTGCGCCCCATCCTACAGTCCCCACTTATTGGCTGTATAACAGTGGTTTTCTTATTCCCTGTATATTGGCGTCTACAGGATTGGCCACTTCTGCACTGACTGCAATTGCATTTTCTTTCTCATTCTAGTGCGCATTATATCGAATTACAATGTGTGTATGTGAGTGTTTCTTTTCTTTCTTTTTTCCATTCCCTCAAATGCTGATCTCCCACTCGCAACTTTGTATTTTTTATCAGCTCCTGCTATAGTCCTTAAAGGGCTGCGGTAGTACAAATAAAAAATAAAATAAAACAAATAAACAATGCCTATTTGAAAAAAAAAAACCTTCCATAAAGAATAGCCTCAGTTCGTACTGACCAGCAGTAATCCAGTAACTTGTGCAGTGAGCTCCTTACATGTGTCTTATTAGTTACGTTGGCCTGGGTATTTCTGATTTTTTTTACCACTTATAAAAATACCATTTATCTAAATTAGTACTTGCACTGTTCTTGTGGTGTTTCCATCAGCTTTCGCAAAAAAATTCCAATATTTTTGGTGAGAAGGAAATCTTTTTTAAAGAAAGTAGGGAACCAGCACTACAGACTGTCAAAAAAAAAAAAAGAAAGCTGCTTGAGCGCTTTTAATTACAAATCAGTTAAAAACAAACCAGCAATACTTCTATCACTTTGAGCACTTCTGCTAGGCATGGTCAGAACAAGAACACCAGAGATGGTCTCTCAGAAGAGCAATGCCACAAGTCAGTCCAATCAGAACAACGCCCAAATGCAAAAAAAAGGAAAAACTGGCTGTGTATCTGCTTCTTTCGTTGCAAATCTTGACAAAAGACGATATTCAACTCGCCCCCCCTGGCAAGTAAATGCATCCCTTATCTTTACCCCTCATCTCTCCAGGCGTTCCTCTCCCGTCTCAGTCCTCCCAAGATAACACGCTAGAGGTTTGCTCAAGTCAATTTAAATTTACTGTGTTCCACTGCTCCAGGCCCGGTGCCTCGATGCCAGCGCTGCCGACCAGCGGAGACAAGCGTGAATCGAGGCACGGAGTGAATGTTATTTTCTGCAGTTGATTTGGTATTTCATTTGCTACCGCAAAAACCAAGCATTTATGAATTTTTTAATAAAGGAACACTACTAATATCACTTATGTATTGATTTTCTGCCTCATATTTGCGTAATCTTTTTGTTCTGGTTCAACAATGTTAACAAGTATGAACACTGCCACCGGACTTAGACGTTTAGATTTGGCTGTGGGTATATAAACCTATTCTGCAACTTCTGTTTCACTTTTGCCGGATGGCTGAATTGAGGGTCAGACAGACAGACAGACAGGCCGAAATTTCTGCGTTCAAGTAGCCCAAGAAGTTTACACTACCTTCTTCAAAATTCAAATCTTGAGGGTTTAACGCAACGAAACTACACCTAGAACGTAGCTTCACACCAAGGAGAGGGCTCACAAGAGGCTTTACACCAAGGAGATGACTCACACCAAGGAGAGGGCTCCGGATTACTTTTGACTAGTGGGGGATGTTCAACTGGTGCCAAAACCTCAACACACGGGCGTTTTTGTTTTTCGCGTTCATCGGAAAAGCAGCCACCACGGCAGGGATCAAACTGGTGCCCTTGGGCTCGGCAGCGCAACGTCTAATGCTCGCATGCAAAGGATGCCTTTTGTTGCCTCTGTTCTGCATGAAGCTACGTTACAGCGCACGAAACAGGCAAACTTTTCCTGGAATCCAACAGACATGATAGGAACTCTCGACGTTCCATTTTGTGACGATACGATACGAGCATCGGTCACAAATGCAAGCACGCAATGGGCTTTCAAAGGAGCTCTGCTTACACCTTTGGTGCGGCATCTTGGTGCAGAGAATCAGCGGTGGCACCTCATACCACCCCCTAACCTTATTTCCACACAGCAGAGAAGGAAGCGAGGCTCTTGAAGAAATGAACATTCATTGAAGCGAATTTCTGCTCCGCAATATACTTAAGGCGGGACACTGCTCTAAAAACAGCTCCTCTTAATTTTCAAGTAAACTCAGTGAAACTTGCCAGCCTTGCTACTTTTTTCACACTGATTTTCAAGTATGCCACTATTTTTTCAATTGGTCAATTAGTTGCCGAGATAATTAGAGATAATTAGCCATTTTTGGAGGAACGATAGACAAAACAGTGTTAGTCATAAAACTGTAATCTTTATATGTTCCAATACTTCAAACCCTTTTGAGTGCAATAATCGATGCAGTTTTTTTATGTATTGCTTGTAACTAATTTCGCAGCTCATTAAACTTTGGTGGCACCAGTGGCAGGGAACCATTTTGAGTGACCATTTCAAACACCAAAGTTTAATGAGCCGTAAAATTAGTTCCAAGAGGTGCATCAAAAAAAAAAAAAAACAATTCTCTTATTGCACTCACCAGGATTCATTAGAACATATAAAGATTACAGTTTCCTGCAGTAGGCTTTCCAAGTAGGCTTTCCTGCGTGTTTTGAGCAACAAAGGGTGCCAAAAATGACTAGGTATCTCTAATTATCTTGGGAACTAATTGACTGACTCAAAAAATAGTGGCATACTTGAAATGAGTGGGGGAAAAGCAGCAAGACTGGCAAGTTTTACAGAGTTTACTTCGAAATTAAAAGAAATAGTTTTAAGAGCCATGTCCCCCCTTAAAGAAAGCACTCGCATCGAAGCAGCCACCAACCAAGCAACAGGCGCAGTAGAGCATCGGCGAATGAAATGTTGCGGCATTTTCTGTGAGACTTTATCTCCACGTTTTTTTTCTGGAACAGTCCAATTAGGTTGAGAACAGCGGCGATTAGAGAAAAAACGTTCCACTCCACTGACAAAAGGGCGATTCCCCTCTCCCCACTGAATAAGATATCCTGCGGGGCATACGAAAGAAAAGAAAGGGAAGATGTGCCTCGCTTTGGACACAGATAAAAGACAGCTGGTAACAAAACACAAGGCATGGTTCGCGACAGTATTGCGCTCACACAGTGGACGTACCTTGGCATCCCTGCGTGCTCGATGAATTCCAGGCAGGGAAAACCAGATGACAGGAGAGATCTGTGCCAAAGAAGCAGGAAAGGAGGCCCAAGCTGTGGGGAGGGAAAACAGTCGCAGTTACCGGCATCTTGAGAGGTGCCAGCATGGAAGTTGCAAAATGCGCGATTTAAAGCAGCAGTTTTCAGCCGTGAACCCGCCACAAAAACACTCAGGTCTCTCAAAGAAGTGCTCTGGGAACAACACTCCTTCTTCAAGTCTGAAGAGGGTGAGGTCCGTATAGAATAACGCAAATGGTGGTCACAAGCGCCGGGGTCATGCGGTGCCTAGCCAACAGCTATTACCGTATTTTCGCACGTATAACCCACCCCTGCATATAATCCACACCCCCACTTTCAGACTGCCAAAAAAAAAAAAAAATCCTTGCGTATTGCCCGCACTTTTGATACAGGAAAGGCTGCACCAAAGCTACTGCTCAAGCAACACATCACATACTATGTAGACAGAAAGAGCATATATTCAGCAAGTAGAGTAGACTGACTGCAAGGCGGAAGTCACAATTCACTAATAAAATTCAGTTGTTAGAATGCGCTTGCCTATGTTTTTTCTTCCCTGTCCTTGTATGTTTTGTGCAATCACTGCCATTGAACGTTTAGTCAGTGTTGCTGCGTAGGAGCTTCTCGGCACAACGCGCATTACCGTAAAGCTGCACTAAAGGAAAAACCCCGCGTATTATCCGTACCCCTACTTTGCCACTGAAAGTTTCGCATTGTTTGGTGCGGGTTATACGCGCGAAAATACAGTATGCATAAGACGAAGCAAAGAACCAAACGCGAAACACCAACGTCTCTGAGAATGGTTAGGAGTTAAACCGAAAAAGTTGTAAGACAGCATTTGCAAGACATACCGCTGTGCAGAGTACGGCTCGTGGAGAGGTGCTCAGTGGAACCTGTACACTTTGCGGGGGCTGTCCAGGTCAGCCACGTAGACTGCGTCGGAGCTCACAGCGACGGCATGTGGCTGCACAAAGGCGTCCTGCAAAGGCAGACAGGCTTGTGTTCTAGGGCCATGGAGACAGAATACAACTTTGTTTAAGGGGGGCTCTTAAAAAAACTTCTTCAATTTTTAAGTAAACTCTGCAAAACTGGTCAGCCTTGCTGCTTTTCCCCCACTGATTTCAAATATGGCATTATCTTTTGAGTAAGTCAATTAGTTCTGAAGATAAATGCAGATAATTAGCAATTTTTGGAGGAACAATACACAAAACAGTGTTAGTAGTAAAACTGCAATCTTCATATTCCTAATTACTACGAACACTGGTGAATGCACTACAGGAAGCAGTTTCTTGATGCTCCGCTTGTAACTAATATTACAGCTCATTAAACTTTGATGGCACCAGTGGCAAGGAACCATTTCGAATGCCCATTTCAAACACTGAAGTTTAGGTTGGCAGACAACTCCGGGATCTGATGGATTGAAGCACTGACCACAGTCGGATAGAAGAGCTCTGGATTGGCCCCTGGCTGTAGACGCAGCCGGAATGCGGATGACTGGTTGCCAGTCAGCGTCTGTACACCGTACACAGTCTGGGGTCCTGCACAAAACATCAGGCTCAGACCATGGGAAAAACTCGTTCAAATATGGCTATTGGATTTGGAATCGGTTTCCAACACCAACAGTTAGTGAATGCAATCCTCTTTTGAGTTTCAAGGGATGCTAGAAACACATTTCAAAACCCTCTTAATGTATGCGTGTTACTTGTTGTGTAACTAGATTTTTAAAATGTTTTCTGCACTGTAATCACACTCTCTGAATATTGTTCTGTTATTAGGTGTTGTGAAACCAGTTTCTTTATTTATTTACTGTGATCACAGTTTTTGAATTGTTCTGGTATCAGTTATTATGTAACCACTTTTTTTGTTAAGTGCGAATGCACTTTATAAGCGACCCTGAATTCCGTTGACCGCCGTCCGTCCACATAGCAACAGCTGCGGGTGCGCGCGCTCCTCATCTTCCTTGGCAACGGGGGGAGATGGCACATACCCACGTGGGGGATTGGCCAGGAATCTCCTCGTCTTCCTTGGCAACGGGGGGAGATGGGCGCGCGCTGCCTGGCTGCTGACATGGCACATACCCACGTGGGGGATTGGCCAGGAATCGGGCGTGAGAAGGGCTAATGCACCCGCTTAAAGGAGTACTGACACGAAATTTCAAAGCTGAGATCCGCTCTAGCAATCAAGTACAACGACAACACAAATAGGTGTCTGTGAATAAATGCATCTTTCTTTCTTTGTAGTTGTGTGTGTGTGTGTGATCTCTCTTTCGCGAACATTACCGAACCGCGCAAATTCAACTCGTGCATTCGCACTTTCACATTCTTCCCCTCGGGGAAATGCGGGGAATTTTTTATAACATTACGAAACTGTAATCACACTTTTTGAATTGTTCTCCTATTACTAGTTGTTCTGTAACCAGCTTTCTTCATTGTTATTATTGCAATGTAATCACGCTTTTTTAATTATATCCTGCTTTGTGTCCTTTGTTCGGCCACTGCCTTTGTGTATGCTTTGTTCGAAATCCTCCCCTCCATCCCCCTATGTAAACAGGAAAAAAGAGAACGGTCATGCGACCCACTAGCTCATTTCCCGCACTACAACCTACGACGTATTAAAAGGACAGCTGAGCGCATGGCTGAGGCTGGCAAAAGCAAACGCATGTTATGCAGGGTTATAAGCTTGCAGGATGAGCTATTTGAACTTTAATTTAGGGCAAATTCTTTTTGTAGCAGTAAGGATGGAGGGGTGAACAATGAAAGTTACGAACGAACACGTAAACATCGAAGAAGTTAGTGTGGCACTTTGCTGGCTGACACTTCCTAACACAGCCGTCGCATGCGTTTGACTTGTCCGACACAACATAAACGAACTGACATAAGTGGCACGGTCACTTACATGACCATGTTTGTTATACACTCACAGAGCTCTATTTTTCATTAAGATGACAATTTGTGTTCCTTTATTAATTTCAAGTTGTTCCTCGTAAATTTTTAGGCAGTTTTTTTTGTCTTGTTTATCCACTCCCTTATGTTGCATTTGCACTGCATCAGTGCTGCTGCTGTTAAAAACCGTCACTTCTGACTTTCAGTGCTAGCTGAAGCCTGTGGTGCTGCACAGAAAAATATTTGTGACCGATTTGTGCCCTCCTCTTGGGCCACTGATTCATATGGTCAAATGCTTAATTAACTGCTGCAGGGAATTGGGCTGCACACTGCGCAAAGTGCAATTATGAAGGCGTGTTTGATAAGACCACTACTCCGTCAAGGTCAAAAGTTGCACTCACAAGGAGATTTATGAAGGATTTTCAATGCTGTCTGGGTGCAAAGCAGAGTGTGTTCACTTCCTTTCTAACGCACTCCGCACATGTGAGATGCAATTTTTTTTTTAAATAACTGCGAATGTATCGTCCTTCAGACATAGCAACCGCCTCTACCCTTTTCCCTCTTTTGGCGCCGTTGTTCTTTCAAGTTTTTCAAAGCGAAGCTTTCTATTCTTCACTGATGGCACCCTTTGTTGCTCAAAACACGCAGGAAAGCCTACTTGGAAAGCCTACTGCAGGAAAGTATGCTTTAGGAAAGCCTATTTGACGCAGCGGGTTCCCAAAATGATGGTGAGGATGATAATCGGAGGCACATTGAGCACCTCCCGGAAAAGAAAAAAAAAAAAGCTGTGGTTAGAATCGAACTGGGTCCCAGGCATTATGAAGCTGACTTCTATCCGACTGCGCCATTTTGATGCGGTCGAAGCAGTTTGGATGTTGGACTTCAAATTCGACCCTGGTTGTGTCAGAGAAAGCTTCATGTTTTAGCCATCTCTTTGTTAAGAAGAAGGAGCTTCGATTTTTTTTCCTGCTCCATTTGTAACAAACCGTCGTCAGTGCGCAGTCTTTGCATCAAGCGTGCGTGTTCTTGTCTCCAGTGCAGCCCTGTGTCACACCCAGTGCAATTACTCGTACCTGCGGCGGCGATGGCGTACACCCGGTGCCGTAGGGGGAAGGCCATCACGAGGTCACCCAGGCCGGGACCGCCGCCCGCCCAGTAGCAGAGGACGCGGCGGCGCTCTCGATCGGCCACGCACACCACGTTCAGGGCTGGCATGTACGCCACGCTGTGCGGCACCAGCATCCGCTCTGGATGCAGAGGGAGGGGGCGTTTGAGCAGAAGCAAAGGCCTCAGCTTTATCGTGAGGGGTTTCCATTGGGCGCCACAGGACGTCAAGAAGGGACACAATAACTGAAGCTTTCATTGAAAAGGGGGGAGCATACCGTATTGTGGCACGTATAACCCGCCCCTGCATATAACCCGCACTCCCAGTTTCCGTCAATGAATAAAACAAATACATCCCCCCGTATTGCCTGCATATTTTATACGCAAGAGGATGGACCAAAGCTACTACTCAAGCAACATTACACATTTGTTTATGCAAAAGAACTTACCCAGCTGACTATGTAACTAAATGACTTGCCGCATGCGTTTTTTCAGGTTGGTAATATTGTTGAGCTGTGTGCAAAATAAGCGCTGTCAATGGGACAACAGTGGCTTAGTCGCTGTTACTGCTGTAGGGGCATCACGGCCCAACGCGCATAGCAATGAAGCTGCACCAAAGGAAATACCTCGCATATAATCTGCACCTCTACTTCACCCCTGAAATTTTTGCATTTTTGGTGCGGGTTATATGTGCGAAAATTCGGTATATTGCACCAACAAAGCAAACTTAATAAGTGCACTTGAAGTTCCCAATCTTCCCCACTAATGGCCATTTAAGGTTAGGAACTTCAAGTGTACTTGTTAAGTTTGCTTTGGAGATGCATGCTCACCCCTTTTCAATAAAAGCTTCAGTTGTTAGTGAGTGATGTTTCCGCGACCCTGCTTTGCGGCCTGTTGCTGTGCGCTGTGCATGAAGAATGTCTAAATACCAGCTAGCCCACCAATCAACACCAGTCCTTGAAATTCGCTTATTTGGTGTTTGATAGCCCGTGGCTGTGCCTAGCTATTTTGCCCTCACTTCAAGGGGAGCATCTGTTTTTTTTGTTGTTGTTGTTGTTTTGTTACGTAGCACTCAGTAGTTTTGTTTGATATCTTATATGCAATCTGTTCGTCACACATGTGGACTGTTCTGGAGAGAGAGAGAGTAAATGTTTATTGAAAAGGAGAAGAGGTTGGCCTTAGAAAACTATCTTGGGCCTCTGGGGGTAGGGTACTGGGGATAAAAAGAGAAAGGAATGAATATAGAACGTATGGGAAATGACAACGAAATCTACAAGCCAACCATGTAAAAGAAGTAAAACCAATAAACGTCTCACATACAGCGGGGCGCTGAATCAGATGATTACGGTCCACTTTTCAGCACATGATTATCGTCCATAAAAGAGACATTACACCGCAGTGTGTTAAATTTTGTCGCAACCTAGACCCGAGAATGCAGGAAGGAGTCACATAGAAATCTAAGCGGGGCTTTAACGGCTACGCTTTGTTTCCTGTTGTCGGCCCACGTGCCCAGAATATTTTGTTCTAGGTTGGCCAACGATGTTCCCAGACTGGAAAATGTTTCTGGGAAGGGCTGCATTTCAACATAAAAGCACGCAGATGAAACAACACGGCATTCGAGAGACAGAGAGAAAACTAATTTTATTGTTACTTCTCTCTTTCTCCAATGCGACATCATTTGGTCCTTGGTTCACAAACCCTCGACTAAGCACCTTTTAAGCCTGTTTTTCTAGTTAGTATTTGGGGTGCGCAGAAGTTCATTCAAATAAATGTCAATTACCACAAGCATTTTGCATCGCTCTTGACTGTGTCACAATACGCTGGTTCAGAACTCATCTCTTGGTTTTTAAAATACGCGTCCCGGGAACCCGTGAGTGCTTTTTGTAAAGTTGCTATAACAATGCAAGATGACAAAAGCATGGGGCAGCTGTGACTTTTCAGACTTCTTGCACGTATAGGCTGGCCCAAAGTGGGGACGGCGAATACTATCCGCTTCTGCTTCACACATCTGCGTAATGTACGTCTTTACCGCATAATAAAACCCTTACCGACCTTGGGCCTAGAATGGATCGATTTGCCTCTGACCTTGCACACTCTACTTCTGTCCACACCTTTATTTGGCTCCTGCAAACAACCCACACCCCCAAGTTCCGCCCAGGGTGAAAGAAAAAGAATTACCGTATTTTCGCAGGTGTCACCCGCCCCTGCATATTATCTGCACCCCGACTTTCCGCCGACGAATGAAATAAATATATCCTCGAGTATTGCCCCCATATTTTATACATAAGAGGATGGACAAAAGCTACTACTCCAGCAACATCACACATTTGCAGGGGTGAGACAGCTGAGTCAGATTTGGGAGCAGTTTTTGGAGCAGTGAAATCTCGATTTTGGACAAATAAAGATGTTTTCTCTCTCTCGATTTTGGTGCAGAGGAACCTTGATTTGGAGCAGAACAACATTTATGTCACCTTAGGAGCTTAAAAAAATCAAATTTTTGGGAACTCACAGGGGAAAAGTGCACTTTTTAATCGGTTTTGAATGTACAGTGTGTTGCGACGATAACTGGAACACTTTAAAAATTTTTCCTGAGCGATCCGCCGCTGTGTTCGCGCTCAAACTTCACACAAAGGTCGCATTTTGTGGTCTATTTTGTTTGACACCGGGAACAACAACGGTAGTTACCTGTTTATTCTGTAAATAAATAAAAACTATTTTCGCCTATGGGAAAATGGCGGCGATTTGGATGTGCGAGCCCGAAAACCGGGTTTTCTGATCGTCTGTTAGCTCATTTTTAGGTGCATTTTCTGATCGTCTGCTGCACCATTTGGCTCCGTACGTGAATCCCAAACATGCGTTTCACTCTGCAGGTGGTTCCGTCATTCCAACATCAACTTGCGCTGGCTCGCACGTCCAAATCAGCGGTCATTTTCCCATAGGCGAAAATCGTTTTTATTTATTTTCAGAATAAACAGGTAAGTACCGTTGTTGTTCCCGGTGTCAAACAAAATAGACCACAAAATGCGACCTTTGTGTGAAGTTTGAGCGCGAACACAGCGGCGGATCGCTCAGGAAAAATTTTTAAAGTGTTCCAGTTATCGTCGCAACACCCTGTACACATACACTGAAATAGCATGTCAATAAAGCTTTTTCTACCAGAGTATCACAAGATACGAACTGCGCTACCTTTTTACAAACCATTTTCAAGAAATCCTTAAGCTCTATGCATAGATAGCGTTAGAGTTCCGTTGAAATTATCGAATTGAAAAATTACGCAATCATAAGGAATTTTTATTATCATGTAAATGCCGAAATTGTTATTTTTGTAATCCCAGACTCGGCTTTACGCCAAATTTTGTGCAAAGCGAGGTGACAGTCGTCGCACCCCACCAGCCCTCCCATTTCAATCCCCAAGGTGCACGTTCACATGATCGTAATTTGAGTAACGTTGGTATGTTTAGCCTCCTCCTTCTGGGCATTAAATTTCACTTCAGATAAACGAACCATAATTACTAGCGTGCAATATTAGCCCGTCCCGCTATCGGACACTGCTTGAACATTTTGCGCCGATATAGCCTGCGCCGCCACTTCTGCATGCAGTGTCGATCGTTCCATTCCCGCTGCTCGCAAGCTCGCTGTCAACGGCAGCAATAGCTCGGCGTTTTATAACACTGCAATGGGTCAGAAATTTCACTTCAAGCACACACCGCACGTCAAACTCAAGGCCAAAATGCGGTGAATTCGAGGGTGCCATGTTGTTATTGATGAACTCCCGCCTTAGGAGTCCCACAACAGTCCAAACGACTAAATGTAAACCCAGCCACCACCATAACTAAAACCAAGGTAGAAATCAGTGAAGAGCACTATGCCTGAACCACAATTAACAACTTCGCCCGGCGGCCACGTTTTCACATCTTCACCACACCAAGATTGCGGCGCCCAGTAATGTCGTTCCGGAGGTACGGCGTTCGAAAAATTGCCGTTTTTTTCATCAACTTGCACAAATAGTTTGACGCCTCAGTACACATAAGTATTTTTTTACATGACTTTGCAATGGTTTTCGATAGAAAAACTTTAAAAACGCACAGAATATAACATCTGCAACCTGACACTATGACTTCCGAAAAAATTCTCTCGGGGACAACACATAAGTATTTTTTTACATGACTTTGCAATGGTTTTCGATAGAAAAACTTTAGAAACGCACAGAATATAACATCTGCAACCTGACACTGTGACTTCCGTAAAAATTCTCTCGGGGACAATTTTATGCAGGTTTTATTGAATGATCAATCAATTAAACCTTTACAAAGAGCATCACCTTGGGGGTGCTGGAAAATTATACCGTCAGTAAGCATTTTTCCCCACCGAAACTAACGAAAGGGTTATAATCCTTGGCTCTCAGACTGTTTTGGAGCAGTTTGGCGCAATTTTTGCAAGTTTCGAGCTTTTGGAGCAGCCTTGCGCAGAAATACAAATTTGTATCAAATCTGCGCACTATGTGCAGCTGTCTCATCCCTGCATTTGTTTATGCAAGAAAACTTACCTAGCTGACTATGTAACTAGATGACTTGCCACATACATTTTTTGGGGTTGGTGTATTGTTGAGCTGTGTGCGCAAAATAAGCAGCTTCAATGGGATAACTGTGGCTTAGTTGCTATTACTGCTGCGGGGGCATCACGGCCCAATACGCATTGCGGTGAAGCTGCACCGAAGGAAATACCTCGCATACAATCTGCACCTCTTCTTCACCCTTGAAATTTTCGCAGCTTTGGTGGGGGTTATACGCGCGAAAATACGGTATTCCCGTGTACTACTACCACCATTACTGACCGTGCAATGCAACTTTCGCAAAAAACAAAAGGACTAGCAAACAAGTCTGTCATGCTTTTTCATACAACAAACGTATCATCAGTCATCAGATTCATTGATCACCATCAGATTCGGTGATAAGATTTATTTCAAAGTCAACCACGTGACTTGGAAAGGTTCAACACACATAGCTGCAACAGAATGACATCTTCGTAAACCAAACAGCCTACAGCCGCATTCCTGGGCATGTGCCGTGAAATGAAGTAATGGGCCCATCAACGTACGGTTACGCTCTCTGATCCCAACGTCAATGCAGTGGCCCTTTTCCACATTCAATTAGTGCTGTGCAGGCAAAATGTGTGTTTCCTAAGCTACCGCCTTCTTGGCCGCATTGCGGTTTCAAAAGTGAACCCACCTTGGAGGCCGATGTCAGTGAGGTGGGAGCCGTCCTTGTGGAAGACCGCGATCCGACGGTTGCAGTAGCCATCGCTGACAAATATCCGGCCCCGCGGCCCGACAGCTACGGCCGTCGGCTGGCAGAAGCGCTCTGGCCCGCCGCCCGGCCGGAAGGCCTGGCCCAACGCCATCACCGGCTGCCGCTCGCGGAACTTGAACACCTGAACACGAGTGGCACAATTGTCTGTGCGCCGTGTGCAGCAAAACACGACACGGGCGGCAGTCACGAAACGTGTGTGCCGCGTACACAACTGAATCGCTCCCATAGAGTTTCATACTAATCTGTTGTTGCAGCTGCAAGGCGTCATGGGCAGAGTTCTTCAGTATACACCATTTGCAAAACTCTGCGTTAGAGTCTGTGCTGTGCGAGCCCCACTGCCTCAATGAAGCTGAGGGACGAGTGTGTGGGCACATTGGCACCCAGCTTGGGACATAAACTGGACTCTGATACCAACATTCACTTATAGCAATATTGCCTGTTCCCTTCCAGCTATTTGTAAATTGTTTTAGTTATTCTTTTTTCCAAGCATTGTCGGTACTTGGAACAAGCTAAATGGTTCCTTGCAAGAAAAACCGGATGAACATATTGTGAAGAAATTGCCTAACCGCATTATGCAATACGTTTCAAATGCATTGTATGTCCGTTGTTGTTTGATGTATTATCTGATGTACTACTCACTCCTGCTATGCCTTGTGCATTTGGACATCACTACATGTAAATAAATAGATAAATAGATAAAGTACTATACTGTCACAGCTCCAGGCTTGAATTCAAAAAGAAAAAAAAATCAGTGAAGAAGGTCGTGGACTGACACGCTGAGGCTTATCCACACCATGCAGCTGTCTTGCCATCATCAGTGAACATTGGCACGAGACGTTTGCCAAGGAAAAGTGTGAGCTCCTTGGCCACGGCTCGCCAGTTTATTATGGACGAAAAACAAAAAAAGAAGCTAGCACTTCATGCACAGGCCTCTACTCAGACAAATGCGCCGCTTGGTCATAATGCTCCAGCCATTTTGCCATGAGACCAACAGTTGATTGATTTGATTGATTGATTGATTGTGGGGGTTTTACGCGCCGACGCAACGCAGGCGATGAGGCGCGCCGTAGTGGAGGGCTCCGGATTAATTTTGACCACCTGGGGATCTTTAACGTGCGCCGAAATCTCGTACACACGGGCGTTTTTGCTTTTCGCCTCCATCAGAAAAGCGGCCGCCGCGGCCGGGAATCGAACCCGCGACCTCGTGCTCAGCAGCGCAACGCCTTAGCCACTGAGCCACCGCGGCGGGTGAGACCAACAGTTACACGACAGAGTCTGACAAAGGGTACCACATGCTACAGGAGATACCACATGATGTGTTTGGTCTGCTCATTTTCAACAATGCCAACGACCCTGTCTTTGAGGAATGCCCGCAGCTCGATCAGGTTGAATGGAAAACACCGCATTTTGGACCTTCGCACCTCATCTAAGAATCTCACAATGATAGCCGCAGTGAATTCGAAGCTCCTGGCCACATGAACGTGTGCTAAGGATTTCAAGAAAAGATTTCCGCAGCTCAAACCCCTGAAGCACTGGCAAACCAGGGAATTCACCCGGGGCCTTTGTACTGCACTGAGGTTTCCATTCTTCCTTACAATGAGAATAATAAAAAGGAAGGAATATTTCTCTGAAAGGGATAAGCTGTCCAACAAACCTCACCACATTTCTGGCGAAGGGAGCATACGCGCGGGGTTATGAATTGGCAAATTGCAGCTCCACTAGCACCTCCAAGACAGTGACCACTGCACTGGTGGTGAGAAGCCATTAGCATATACAGTCGAACCTCGTTATAGAAAAGTACTATCGGGGCAGTAAATTAGCTTGTTATATCCGATACAGTCGAACCCCGCAATAACGAAACCACCGGGGAAAGCCAAAAAAATTCGCTTTTGCAGGAATTTCGCTGCTGCGAGAATGAAACATAAACGACAGGAAAATCAGCCACAAGCCAAAATTTATTTCCGAAAGTCGGTTAAAATTACTTTGCGAGCCTTACCTTGCAGCAACTTCACAGCCCAGTTCTCACACTACAATGAGTGCTTCATTGCTAGTCGTCGTGCACGCCTAAGAACGACCGGATTGCATCAAATACATCCAAAACAACCCGCAGGTTCGCTTTCTCTGCACGTTTTTCACCTTGGCCCTCAGCACCGTGCATGTCCGATCTCGCACGCTGCCCAGCTTCTTCAGTTGACAAACTTTTCCAGAGAGGGCACCTGGTTACAATGCTGTTCACAGAACTAAGCCAGCACCGCTTTGTTGACGCCCAGAAGGGCCACAGCCGTCAACGTTTTGTTTTGCGCACGTGTGCCATTAAAACGTGGCAGCCTTGCTTTTCAAAATGGTAGAGCTGGGTTCCGGCAGTTCTAAACTCGTCGTCGCTACCCTACCTTCCTCCACTTGGGCCACTGACTTGGGCCTTATCTTGTAGCGATAAAAACTTCCGCTCTTGGGCTGGTGGAGGCATCTTACTGAGAGCAGAGTCCTTCAATGCTTTTCTGGTCATGAAACTCCGCCGTCAAGCCATGGGAGAGCTTCGTGCGCTGCCCGGGGAGGCCGTGCTGTGGCGATGGTGTTGATCGGAGGGCAGTACGGGAAGTGGTTAGAGCGCGTTTGGCAGGGAACGGACGCTCGGAGCCTTATCGGCAGTTTATGTGTCATGGGTCACTGAAATGGACTCATCATTTTGTGAGTGACGAAAAAATTTGGCGTGAACAGACATGCTGCTACTGTGTTCCTGCCTGCCGGTCTGGCTACAGAGCAGCGGCGGCCGCGCCCGATGCCCTCCGATCTGCGGTGGTGCCCCTCGCGGTAGCCTTTGTCCCTGTATGAAACTTGGCCGGGAGTTTCATGACCAGAGAAGCATTGAAGGACTCTGCTGAGAGCAAACACGCCGATCGCCGCACACACAACAAATGTGCAAATGTGCGCGTGCTGCTCAGCGGTAGCAAGCTAGCATAGCCCAAGCCAAAGCTGCACGGCCGCGCCATGAGTCACCATGTGTCGCCCCCTGGTGGTGTTGCTGCGAGGTTGCCTCCACGACCACCTGCTGCACGGCCATTAGTAAACACACATGGCAGCAGTCATGCAAGCGTACTTTGGCAAAAGTTTATGCAAAAGTTTATGCAAAAGTTTATGGCAAAAAAAAAATTTGAGCACTTTTTGGTCACTGTTAGCCTCAAATGGGTAGGTAAAATGCCAGCTGGACTTGCAGCGAATTTCGTTAACACAGGATTGCTTTCCAAAAACATTTCGTTGTCGTGAGATATGAAATACATGGGCGTATATGGACATTCGCCGGGGATCCTAAAATATTTCGTTGCGGCGGGAATTTCGTACTCGTGAGATTTCGTTATCACAGGGTTTGGCTGTATTCTTTATAGCCGCAGAGGCAAAAATCGTCTCTAATAAATCGGAAATCTGGCTGGCGCAACAATCCTAGACAAAAAACGCATTGTTCTAGGCTTCAAACCCACTATAAACGATGTACTGCTCATCTGTCTCCTTATGGCATTTCAAAGTAAACAGACCGGAACGTGAGATTACAACAGAACAAAGTTCGTTCGGCAAAACAGGCCTGCGTTCTTATTCACTTGGAGGAGGATGCGGCCTTCGCCTGATGGCTTTTCACAGTCTGAGCGGAATGAAGTTTTTCCCAGTATCGACGCAATAATGGGCCCTAAGCAACTAAAAAATGGTTATTTTGTCTAGTTTTTTAAAATTTGCTTTTAATATGCTATCTGTGTTGAGTTTTGAGCCTCGCGGAAACCAAATATCTCTTCGTTATTTCTGATATCGCACGGCTTTTGAGGATTCGGTTTCGTTATAAAAAGGATAGGTGTCATTGAAATGAAGCGTGACCATACAAACTTCGTATTTAGTTTGCTATATCCGATAATTCGCTACATCAGTGTTCGACATTTCTATCATTGTACGACATTGTACGACATTTCTATCATTCTTCTAGTGCTCCTTGTACTTATGTCCCCACTCCCCTCCATAATGACCTTGGCCTTGAGGGCGAAATAAATGAATAAATAAATCCCCATGGGGAACCCACCTGATGTAGAGCGACGTCCGTGGTCCACACATTGCCTTCCCGGTCCACATGGATGCTGTGTGGCATGTAGAACCTGCAAAGTTCACCCCCCAAATGTTGCGCAAAGGTACAGTTGAAAAGCTTGCCATACAAAATGTATTTATAAATACTCCTTTCTTCCAAACTGTATTAATGACCAGAACTTGCCAGAGGTTCCAATGAACTCCAATTTTAATTTCCTTACTGCCACTGGGACAGCCTTTTGAATCGATGAAATAAATCCCTTTTTAATCGTGTTGCATTCCTAGGGCATTGTGTGTACCTTTGGTTGTGTTTTGGGTTACGCATGATTACTGCTTTTGTTGCGCTCCTACATTTTGTACGTTTTGTACATTGCTGTCCTGTGATTTCTCTCGTTAGCTGTTGTGCATGATCTTTGTTCTGGTTATAACTTGCTGTTTTATTTTTTTGTTTGCTTTAACCCCCCTACAACGAATCCCAATGGGCAATGTAGGTATTGGCAATAAACAATATAAATGAATAAATAAAGCTTGCAAGTACACTTAGACAAAAACGGCAGTTGACCTTTTCCCCTGAGAAGGTCGTTCAATGCAAGAAATGCCGCAAGCCCGCAAGGAACCGAACAAGCCGGTATTCTTAGCACTTGGCATGCAGGTTTTATCTGTGCTCACTCGAATCAATGTATTGCTTGCAAAAGAGAATTTTGAATGGGGACCATTGGACGAGCAAAGGAGGCCAGGTTTTAGGCTGAAGTTGTTCCTGAATATATTTCATGCCAGAACAGGTATTCAGCAAGAAAAATGCACATTCAAGCCTGATGACCTCTCTTTATGCCTAGACCATGTGAATAAGGTTAGAGAAATAAAATGCAATAGCTAAAATTGTCGTCTTTCCCAACGACTATCACAGTTAAATCTTTTCCTCGAATATAATATTTTGCGATAACTTTGAATATGCTTTTTCAATGCATTACTTTGCATTTATTGCAAAATGCCTAGAGTGCACGGGCGGATCCAGGTTTTCTCGGGGGGGTGGGGGGGGGGGCACTATCAGTGATGATAATGATGATGATGATAGTAGCCTTTTTTATTCACCGAAATTTTGGAAAATCAAAAATTCAAGAAACAAAAAAATCATCAACTAGACTTTTTCTACGACCTGAGGGGCCTTCTTGAGGGGGGGGGGGGGGGGGGGTGTCAGGGCATCTGGATCCCCCCCTCTGGATCCGCCAATGCTTTAGTGATTGCGGTATAGTATTCTATTCTCCACCCCCCTCCTCCACTGTAATGACACATGGTGCTTGGGTACTGTAAGAAATAAAATAAATGGGACCACATGAGCAGTGGCCTAGGTCAGGTGAAAATTAACGGATTGAATCGCCATTTTTTGCCCGTACCCCCCAATGGAATGAGTGAGTTTTCAAAGCACGGGTCTAGGGCAGCAGCAGCCCACTTGTATGCCAAGTTGCAGCAAAAGCTACAAGTTGTGATGAATTTTTCCACTGCCTATCCTGGACATCACAACAGGCCATAAAACTTGTTTACAAAACACCAAAGTTAGACAGCTTTGTGAGCTAGGAATTCATGCCAAGTGGCCGCGATTTCTGTCTCAGAAGCAGCCGGTCCCAAGTTGGATCACCAGAACTTGCAAAACAGAAGAAGCATTTGACTTTTCAGAGGTCTGCTAAAAGCACCCACGTACAATTGGGACGTGAGTCAGACATATCGGTGAAAACAGCATAGGGACAGGGACAACCGATAAAAGTTTACCTACACGCGCTTCTTTCTTTTTTTTTCCTCCCCATCTCTGCGATGTTTTCACCGATATGACATGCAGACGGGTAGCCCAAACTCAAGCTTTAGTCAGGTGAGTCAGGTTTCTTTTAAAGGGCTGTGAAGACAAAATACAAGTTTGGTCCATTGGAAAGACTTCTTTGTCACGATAACAATGACACCAATCTTATGGCAAATAATTCAGACATTAGGGGAAACATGTGAACCGGTTACTTTTCAGCAGCATCTCTATGATGTCACAAAATGTTGATTGCGTGATTGGCAGCCGCTGTTCAACGCCACTGCCAAGAAATGTGACAGGGCGATTGTAACATACCTAGTTTCGTTTGATTGCATCATTGATGATCACATTTTTAGTGCTTCCCTCTAATGCACCTCTGCTGACATGTTTTATTTCTTCTTTTTTTTTTTTTTCAGATAAATAAAATGTCTTTTGTGGCTAGAACAGAGTTCAGGGAAGTTGCCAAAGGCCGTTTCTTACCCAATGAACAAGGTTGTATTTTTGTCTTCATGGCCTCTTTAAAGGGAATTTCGTTCCTGAAACTGCACAGAATAGCAGGGCCACTTTCACTTCTGAAGACCTGATCTCGAAAAACTTTAGTTCCCTTTCTACCATGATTAAATTTTGTTGCCCCGTCACTGGGCAAGAAAACCTCCAGGCCTGCCATTACAAAGCAAGCAAATGACAAAGTGGAAAGTGCAATCACTAAGCAAGCTTAGATTATAGACAGCTCATATGCAGAAATGTTGATGTATGGGAAACTCAGCTTTCAAACCTTTTATTTTCTTTCCTCGACGAGTGTCATGATGCAATTTCTTGCAACGGATACACGCCACTATGCTAGCATTAATTTCTGCCTGCTCACCACAGCGATAAAGGTTAAAGGTAATAAAACAAATTACACTATCTCCCCGAAGGGAACTATGTGGTGATGCAAAGCATCTCGGAGTTCCCAACCCCCCCGTCGCGCATGCGGCCGCTTTCGCGGCGCGGTCGCGTTGACGAGCGGCATCCGGAACCGCTTGGCGACGCTGGCGTTTCGAAGCGGCTTCTCGTTGGCGAACCGCATCCGGATCCGCTTGGCGACGTTGGCGTGCCGAAGCGGCTGCGCTTTCTCGCAGTATGGGAGCCGCTGCTCGACGCTGGCGTTTCGAAGCGGCTTCACTTTCGCCAGTTCACTGTCAGAATTGTTGGCGTCCATTCAGTTCATCGGACAAGCAGCAACTGAGGGAGCGGCGCGTGGAGAGCAGGAGAGGAGGAGCAGCGCGCGCGCTATCGCACAGCGGGTGGGGAGAGGGGGAGAGGAGGAGAACGGCGTTTTCACACAGCTGGTGGGGAGAGGGGTAGAGGTGCGGACGGACGCCGATGGACGGACATAGCCCCGAGCAAGAGATGCTTTGCATCTAAAATTCATTTTTGTTCCAGGAACACGTTGCAGGATAGAATAGACATTCTTCGCACGTAGACACATCCAGATGCTGTTTTAGCCCAATAGCTCATTGAGCACAGTTTTGAACTGACCAGCAGCTCTGCTTAGGTGTTGTCCACTTAGTTTTTATTGATCAGCAACTGCGCGTTCTGAGCAAGCCACATTGACCGCACTCTTGCAAATTGCTTGCAAATTCTTTTTGTATTCAGGCCAAGAAATCGTTTATTCAGCTCTCTCCAACAACAGTGAGTGGAGCAGCTGTCCCACTGTTTTCTCCCGAGTTAAATTTATGCCCCTGTCACTCACAAGTAAGTGAATTGTATATTACCTGTAAATGACTATCGGTTTGGCAAAGTAAATTTCATTCAATAATGATATCAGTGGCGATTAGCAAACTGCAGGATTGCAAGATAACAATGGCAATGCATCCGGAATATTTTTTTACATAGTACGTTTTTTTAAAACAAAATATATTTTGTTATTAAATAATTTTTTTTAATATTTCGCTTATTAAATAAAAAAGTGTAGCTCTGTTTTAGGTGACAATTACATCATAAGCCGGAACAAGTAAGTAACAAATCCGCGTGCGGGTACAGCAGCAAAGTAGAGTATGCAAAGGTGTTGTGTGCTTTTTTTCTATAAATAAAACAACATTTATGGAAAAATATTGATTCAGAAATAGGTTTTACACACAGTGCTGTTCATTTTATTACTAAACTTCCTGGTTTAGTGACGGATGACTGCTGTGGAAGCTACTCATCCGGATCGGAAGGTAATGCGAATGTGCTTCCCCGAGCTCATTCTTCCCTCACTGAATGCCATTCGCGTAAATGTCATTCAGTATTCTCGTGTAGCGCCAAACTAATGCTATTCACAACTAATGTCATTTGGTCTAGATGTCAGTAGATTTGCCATGTGACAGGAGTAACACTTGTGCTCATTCAAATCCATTCCAAGTGGTGGACTGACTGAAGCAGCAGCTGACCCTTCCTCCAAAGAGAGGCCAGAAGCCCCGAGCTCTGTACTAGAGCCCTGCATGGGCCTGATTTAAAAGCCTGGGCCCAACCTGGGCTGGTAACACCTAGACCGTGCCTGGTCTGGGCCTAGGAGTTCATAAGTTAGTCTCAAGCCCAGGCCCAGTTATTTATTTTTAAGCCTAGGTAAGGCCCGTGCGTGCATGACCAGGCCTGGGCTTAGATGCTGAAGGTAGTTTGTTTATTATACAGTTAAACATCATTATAACGAAAATGAAGGTATGCCGCGATTCGCTCGTTATAACCAACATTCCATTATAGCCGTAGCAGGAATTTACTGCAAATATTGTGCACTGTACTTGCCCTAAACAAACTGCGGGCTAAATTGGATCTTACTGCACGGCAGTACACAACAAAATAACTGCATTCCGTAGATAAAAATAAAAAGTCACGCACCTACTTTATTGCACTTCAAAATAAGTAACTCACATTTTAAACGGATTTTGGTGAAAAAAGTCCGTAAATGGACGTTCATGCATCTTGTTGATGCGAGCAATGGCTTGGACAGCTTCATGCAGGATGTAACGGCTGTTATCATAGACGTTTCCTTGTCTCCTGTTCTTTCACTTTTGCTTCCCGCCTGGACCATTCGTGCGGCTCCAATCACTCGCATGGCACGATGAAAGATAAAGCGGGCGGTGCCAAATGACAACAGCTGCAGGCGTGCGAGCCGTGGCTGCGTGCCGTGCGCAGCGAGATGGAGGTGGGAGTCATAGCGCACTGCCTAACTTGGCGCACATTGCTGGAGGATGCATGGCAGGAGTTTTGAACTGCTAAATATAGCTTTCGCGTTGTGCACCGCCTTAAATCCGGTATGCGCGCTGTCGTGAAATTGGCTCAAATTTTTATTTCCTAACGAAACTTGTTTGTTATATCCCGTAACGGGCAAATTTTAACTCATTAAAACAATACTTTAAATACACTGGTTTCTATAGGAACTTTCAAGGGGAATTACAATTTGCTCATTATTACGAAGTTTAACTGTATCTGGTTGAGTGTCTTCGTAACAGGGAATCACACGGAGCATCTAGTCTTTACAGCACGTCATGGATTGAAATGCGGAACTTTAGGGTTAAGTAGTGGACGTAGCTTAGCTTCCACCATCTCAAGTTCACATCACATCGGCGCAATAATAGCTCATATTCTTACACTAGAGACACCATCGGATTTGATGACCAAATTCTTGGCAGTGTATCACGCAGCTGTCTCCGGAAACAAGTTGAGATACTCAAACCTCTGGTGCCGCGTTTCAATCCACAAGTATGTACGTGCATTGAAATGTTTTACTTGCAATAGTTGCTCAGTGGTGGTGGTTCTCTAGCATGCGAGTTTTGATTCCCAGCCCCAGCAGCTGCTTTTTTGATGGGTGCGGTATGTACTAAAACATAGACATAGGTGCAGAGCTCCAGGTCGTCCAAATTAATTCCCTGACATTCCTTGCAATCGTATCTTTGGTATGTCATACGTCATGACATTAAAATGTTGATGCAGTAAATAAAATGTCATTAAAATTGCAGTACAGTGACTACCAGACCTAGTAAAACACGTTTTTGAAACAATGCGTACAACTATAACATCAAGAAGCCCGTGGAAATGAGCACGAAAGATTGCTTTTAATGCTCTTTTGTACACTTCACGTGAGAAATAATTACGGCCAGGCCCATGAACTTAAGCTTGAGTCTGGCCTGGGCCTGCCAGAAAACCAAAAAAAAAACACTTCAAACAACCCGTCCCGGGCTGCCTGGGCCTGTGAAGTTCTCTACTCTGTACATTAGTCAATATAAAAGAAAGAAAGGAAAGCACTCACATTCCTTGACCCCAGAGGTGGAGAGGTATGCCCGACTTCTGCTCCACCTCCCAGACGGTCGGTTCCTGAATGACCGCATCCCGGTACCGGTACTCGTGACCAGCCGTGAAGGAACTGCGGGCACGCACACCGAAAACCAGAAACCAGTTTGGTACAAATGTTTGGTACATAAGGTGCACATGTGGAATCTCTGCAATCAAGCGGAGACACTGACCAAAAGGAACTGCTTCCTGGAAGCTGCAAAAGGAACTGTACCCTATGTCCTTGGTATAAGCGAAACCTTGTTTCGCGTTCTGCAGAACAGTTGTAAACAGTTCTGAAGAACAGTTTTCTGACAGAATCTTTCCCTGGCGTGGCCTACAAGATTCCCTGCACAGATGGCGACTATGCGTACATCGGTGAATCGGGCAACTTTAAACAGAGATTGAGGCAGCAACAGATTGGTGTCGGAAAGGAGCGAAGACATCGAATGCTCTTGCTAAGCACATGGATGCAACCAGCCACCAGATTGACTGGGAAAATTCAAGAATTATCGGCCAAGAAAGGAACTTGAAATCGCGGATTTATCTGAAGTCATTGGCGATACAGGACACGTCACACACTCAATCACACACTCAATCAAATTCTCTCATTGCAGTCACCTGGCTTCATAGTATTGGAAAATATAAAGATTGCAGTTTTATGGCCAACACTGTTTTGTCTATTGTTCCTCCAAAAATGGCTAATCATCTCTAAATATCTTGGGAACTAATTGTCTTACTCAAAAAATAATGCTATATTTGAAATCAGCGGGGAAAAAAACAGCAAGACTGACAAGTTTCACAGAGTTTACTTAACAATTAAAAGAAATTGTTTTGACAGCCACGTCCCTAGTTAATTAAAGGGGTCGTGAAGAGGAAACACAACTTTGTTCACTTGGAAC
Organism: Haemaphysalis longicornis; assembly: GCF_048455015.1. Lineage (NCBI taxonomy): Eukaryota > Metazoa > Arthropoda > Arachnida > Ixodida > Ixodidae > Haemaphysalis > Haemaphysalis longicornis. Next base: position 27,444,987 of record NW_027526225.1, read on the forward strand.
GAACTAGCCACTGGTGACTCACTCAGCTCCATTCAAGCCACAAAAAGACATTTTTCACCAGAAAAATGTGAGAAACATAGAAAAAATTTCAAATTTCGCACGATAGTCATGTAGCATATGAACAAAAGTGGCGTTTTATATGGGCCAGCAGTAAAAATGTAGTCATCGGCGTGTCAACCGCACACTTGCATTCAAGTGATGCAATCAAATAGAACTAGAGGCCCCACTATACAATCTCCAAGCGAGTCATGGTTCTTGGCAGTGGCTCAGGTCAGCAGCTGCCAATCGCACGCACAAGATCCTGCGATGTCGTAGCGAAATTGCCGGAAAGTGGGTGATGCGTCGCCACTGCTTTGTATATTTTGCTTAGTATCCCAAATATTTCTTTGAAGTTTGCAATAAAATTGGCACCGTGGTTATCAAGGCAAAGCAGCCATTTTAATGAACCGAAGTTTCATTTTGTCTCAAAGCTAGCGAGCTCTGAGAGAAGCTCACTGCAGGCTACGTTGCCTGATATTTCAGGAAAGGTAAACGGGCTGTGTCGTGGCAGAAGCTATGTTCAATGCTCTTGGAAACATCATCATCATCATCATATCTACACCCACTGCAGGGCAAAGGCCTCTTCTATTAATCTGCGACCAATTTATCCCTGCAAACTTCCTGATCTCATCCGCCCATCTAACTTTCTGCCTGGAAATATACACATGACCAAACAAGATGGTGCACACCAGATCTGACGTCCATGGGGGTGCAGCTTTGACGGTGGGGTGTGCGTACCTGCTGTCCCAGACGACAGGTCCCCGGTGGAAGAGGAAGAGGCGGTGGCCAGCTGTGGCCACCCCGGCCACCTGGCCTAGGCGGCTCCCATTGGCCACCCGCCAGTCCACGTCCTGAGACGGCAGCCAGCCCACCTGCAGGCCACCGCAAGGGCAAACTTCGCAAGGAGCCGGCAAAAGCAAGCTGTTTTTCCAGAAGCAATGTCTGCCACTCTTGCAATATTCCTAACTTTTTAACTGACCTGTCCGTAATACGGCTAGGCCTACGTTTATTGGCGGCAACAGCGATGGCGACATCATCCTGTGAGTCAGAGCCCCATAGGATGTGGCTGACCAGCGCAGTTTGCCGTGACGCTACCTTTGTGGGCAGACCCTTCCTTTTAGCACCTAGCGCTACCTACTGCTTTGCTTCAAACCCTCGTTTTACTGTTTCGAGCCACTGTGACAACAACACCACTGTACAGCCTAATGGGCAGAACCCTGGTTTTATAGGCGCAAAAGACCTGAGTTGGAGCCTAAGCTGCGCTGAGATTTTTGAAAAAGCTGTCAATTTTTTAAACTGTAAAATGTTCCCTTAACCCAATTCTACGCATTCTTTTCGTAAATGAGCGCAGTTTGGTATCTTTTGCCGGTCGGTTTAGGGGCAGTGTGCGGCATATCAACACGTTTAATCGACGTTCTGCATCACACCCACACAGTGCCTGGATTGTGTATATCTGAGTTCCCTCTGTGTGGCTCAGACATTCCTCCTGAGGCCTTCCAGCAACCGATCGGTGTGTACGCTTTTATTGTCGCTCATCATCCAACGAGACAATGACGACGCCAATACAATTTAGTTGTGTTAACTTTGTGTTTTACGTCGTACCCATTTGCCAGTTTTTGAAATGGGTGTATTGCGCGCGATGCAAAATGTTCATTAAGAGTGTTGCGATGCACAGTGCCACCTCTAAACCGACCCAAAAGATACCACACCACTTTTATTTACAAAAAAAAAAAACATGCAGAATTGAGCTATGGGAGCATTTTACATTAAGAATATAGCAGGCCTTATACAAAAGAATTGGAAGCCCCTCCATCTAACAATGACGACGGTTGTAACGCGAAGCTTTCTTGCGTGCGAAAATCAAATGGCAAAATGCCAAAGCCAAAGCCGCTGCAATCAAAGTCCAAGCATCGACGACCAAAGTGCAAACTACCTGCGAATCAAAGTCCAAACTTAAACAACAGCAAACAAATCCAAATGCCTCACACGAAAGCTGAGCGTCGCCATCTAAAACCCAAACTGCCCCAAGTCTGCTTCAACTCAGCCGAAGTCCAAAGCCAACAGCCGTGAAGCGAATCCAAGAGAAATTCGGAGTGACCCAAATGGGATTTTAATGAAACCGGCTAGATTTGGAGTTTATAATCCACTGGACCCAGATTCAATTCTAACCACGGGGAGCGTTTTTTTTTTTGCTTTACCATCATAATGTGCCCTCCCATTGTGTAAAGTTGGCTTTCCTGCAGTGCATTTCGGTTATGACACCGCCATCAGTGCAACCAAGACAGCTTAGCTTTGCTTTGAAAACATTAGCAGTGCAGGGGTTCAAACCCAGCGCGTTCATTCTGAAACCCGCTATTCTACCCCTATAGGCTACTGAGGGAGAACAGCGGAACACTTTTTAGGTGGTGGGGGTAGCACACATTTTTATTTACAAAGGGTACAAAGACGCCATGTTACACTTTTGTTGGCAAGGAGAAAGACAGTAGGTTATGGGAATTTGGGAAAAACAAAATATTGGCTCCAATGGGGTAGGGAGCTAAGCGAAGTGGTAGAGGCCGGATGTGTCAAGGGAGTTCTGTAGAGCGGTGAGCAGACACTGTTCTTTGCTTGGGTTAAAAGACTTGGGTAAAGCCAATCGTTAAGACTCGATGGGCTCGCCAATTCTACTTTTTGAAGGCTTGTTGTCGACCGTCGGCAACCCCACAGATTCAATCTGTCATTATTGGCTGAGCAACATGAACCCTCGGGATCATCTAGACTGCTGTATCTCGTAGGGCGAAAATATGGTGTCCTCGCTGACCCAGTTCTAATCCTGTGTATGACAGTGCGTGCTATTTCCTTGGCCAGTGCTGAGGAACGTCCAGACAATTCCCACCTAGTGCCGCTTGTAGCTGCGACTTCCTCTCCAACCTGAGGCGGGGTATAGAATTCCAAGCTCTAATAAGTGAAGGTTCTCCTGCTGTGCTCTCGTAGTCCTCATCTGTCGGCTCTTCCTGAAATCTAGGGCCTGTTTGCCCGTACGCACAACTTCCCAATTAAGTTCCCACTTACAAATGAGACGCCAATAAGTCGAAGTAGGCCACGGAAAGTAAGCTGGTTGCCAGAAAACCCGACGGAAACACTACCTAAACCGAGCATTTGTATCAGTTTCATGCAAACGACTTATTACCTAGACAGCACTAAAGTCGTAGTTGAGAACTTATGCCCATACTTATCGCATTCTGGCAAATGGGCCCAGATGATGGGGTTATGACTGAAGGAGGCTCAGGAGGATGTTTGTGCTCATACAAGAAAGGGTGAGCCCGGGTGACACAACTTTGCCAAGGGTGATGCAGTCTTGTGGCTTGTTGTGCAAGTGCGTGGTCCTTGCCACTGCCCGAGTTTCGCGCATGCCTGGGTTGGTATCCAGAGAAAGGTCACAAGACGTCCCCGGGTCCGTAGCATGCTGATTGGTTGACGGATATTCAAGATGACCTCAAAAGTTTCGTTTAGTCGTTTTAGCCGACGTAGGACATTGATCACGTCTGTAAGGATCACAGGTTCTTTGAACACGTCGTGCGCCTCTAGCCATAAAACAGCTCGCTGAATGGGTATCAGTAGGAGTTGCATACAAGAACAGAAAGAGCGTACCAAGTGAAGCAGTAGATATGGCCCTGAGTGAGCACAGGAAATGCCGGGCGTGTACCAACAAGGAAACGTAATCTCGTTATGCTGATGCTCCCTCGCGTTATGTTAGAATTTCATTTTGGCTCAGGTTGCATGGCGGGTGATTTCTCTTAGGAAAGGAGCTTTGATATTATTTTTTACAGCGCGAGCTCTCATCAGATGGTGAATAAAAGGCCTCAAAGTGTGTTGACCGGGTTGTAGGCTGCTGTTGTTACTGCGCATTTTTAGCAGTCGTTACCACATCGTCGCCAAGGTGAATGTCCTCGCCGAAGCAGAGAGCTGGGGGCGCAAGCCGTCGTGCTGGGTTGTTCCCTTTCACGCATCCGTTTAATGTCCGACAAACCTGCACTGCGGTCATCGAGGCAATCTAACCAAGTGCTCGTTTTCCGTTCGAACAGCAGCGTGGCACTTCATTCAACAAGTGCACTGAAAAAAAAAAAAAAAAAAAAACGCTCTGACTGCTTCTACGCAGAGTCAGCTGTTCGACCACATGACAGCTGTGCATTTGCCCAGTAACTCATTTTTATTTTAGGGCTCATTCCTCGGACAAAAAACGCAATCGCCCTTGATTATGTTCAACTATTCAAGCAAGCCACTTACAACGTCTTGACAGTACTAGATCGTTAGACAACTTCGTTCCGAGGCAGCTTCAACGCAGCTTACCGCGCACGGCACGAAAGCTATGTGGCGAAGCCAACTTAATGAAACCAGCTGTCAACAACACGGAACGCTTTTCGCTCTAACAAAAACAGCCTGACTTTCACACTGAGCACATTTGAGGCTAACAAGTCGACTTAACGCGGAAGACCCCTCTATTAAGCGCTCATTCTAATCAAAAGGATTTCCTAGCACCGAACGGCGAATTCTTTTTCAATGGCTGCAGTGTGCGTGAGACGCTGAAAAATTGATCTCGAACCGAATGAAGTTATTTACATGCTGCCCGTGTGCAGGCAACGGCCAAGCCGGTACTTCGACAGGTCACAGTTTCTTAATAATTCCAGTTTAAGGCCGCGTTAAACACGATATCGCAGCGCAGTACTCACCTCCACGGGTTGCTCCGGACCATGGGGGTTACGCAGCAGAGCGGCGGCGGCAGTGGAGAGCAGCAGTAAGAGGACCCACGGCTGTGAGGCCATACAGGCTGCTTGGGTTACAGTTACCTAATACGAGGGGTGCGGTGACATGACCAGCGCAGCTGCGAAGTAGTGATCTGTGCCTAAATTTAGCCCGACATATGGCCACCTGACTACTCAATGGAGACTCCGTCAATCCGACGACCACTGACGCGCCCCACGTGACTGCGCGCACTACGTTCCAAGCATTTCTCCATGATTCCAAGGGAGGCCGTTTCACGCGCGGCGATGTCCACAGGTGGCGCTATCCGTACTAAGTGGTTCGAGGCAGGGGGGAGTTGAGGCCATGGTTTTCAGCGAGGAAGCGTTTTTCTGGCAGGTTTCTAGTGGGAAGCCTGGCCTTTCCCCATTATTTCCACGGACACAATAAACCACGGAAATAGTACCACGCAGGCTGCAAGTTATGAAGCTACAGTTCGTGCTAAATGAGTGTGCGCGTATGCGAATAATATTGAAATGAACAACGCGAAATTTTATTCGGCTTCGCATGGTAGAGCACTTTTTGAAAAATTCGACTAAATTTTCGAAGTATTTTGGAGTTCAAAAGCACAAGTTAAGGAACAGTTGTTTCCTTGAACATATTGTGCCTTGTTACGCGGATTGCCCCGCTAAAACACCAGCGAAATGTATCCTCTGCGAAAGTCAGAGGCAGCGTGTCACCGGATGTATCGCATTACGATTAATCTACTGCAGACATGCACCGATATTCTCTGCTACCGACGGTGGTCTTTTCCGCACTACACTAGTGACGTGCGGGAAAACGGCACCTTGGCTTCGCTAATTTGGCGCGAAAAACAAACTGTCTCTTTGGTCTCATTCCTGTTTGTCTTTTTGCGCTAAACGAAACCATAAATCACCGACATTAACAACAGGTAGGTTCTCTTGTAGAGCGCCTCTTGTCTCCCATGGGCCAACGCTTCCCTTTCCGCACATCCTGATAACGTTGTCACGCTCCAGCTACCCTAGTGAACACTTCCTAGATAAAAACGCTAAGCACTGTTTTCTAATCAAATTAAGCACAAAGCGTATCTTGCTTTTTACATGTAATAATTTCCTTCTTCTATAGGAAAGACGGACTCTTAGCTTACCAAGCTTCGTGCTCCCGCAACCCTATCTTAATAAATTTAAAACTTTCGGTCTCTCATATATTTCGATTTCGACGCCGTCGAAATTTAAGGGCAAGTTTACCCCCTCTAAAAGAACGATGGCTGGCAGGAAGAGATACTTCATAAGTTCTGACAGTATTTGCGGCTGTTGTGAAAAAAAAAAAAAAAAGGCTGAGGTTTAACACTTCCAAACCCATCACGAGCGAAAGCTGAAGCGCACGTGTCAGAAGGTCCAGCCGGCGTGGCCATTCAAAGCGAAACTGCCTCGCAGAGCGAACAAGCTCTGACGAAGCAGCCATTATGCCCTTGCCTAGAGAGAAAGAAATCCCATCGGCGCCTCCCTACGCTTCTGCCCTGCAAGAGCAGCCTCGAGCCGCTGGACTGCCCGGAGTTGAACATAGTGGTCGGACGAGTCCATAGCCCTTGCCTAGTGACGTGGTACCGGAGTGGCGAGGCTCAGAGCAAGAGCAGATGGCGTGACGCCACACCTGCTGTGGAGAAAAGGATGAGCCCCGGAGACCCCTTCCGATGCTGTCTTTAATCGAACCCGCTTACGATGATGATAGTGTGGCACGAGAGGCATCTCTACTTATTTCACAACATGGAGAGCTCATTTGAGGTCCGAGTGAGCCAAAATAGTTTTTAACACAGGTAGGCTTTCACCTCTATCGATGGTAACAATGCCTTCGCTTTCGTGGACCTATCAAAGAAGCTACTGCAGCCCCTAGATGCATTCTTTTGAGAAGACTATAGTTGTACTCCTTTTGCTTGTCCGGGTTGCTGATATTTCCTTCTCTTTCCACAAGTCACTTTTACTTGTAGCGGCCGGATGCACGTGAGTCGTATTCTCGTTGTGGCTCTTGTCAAAGCGCACGGTTCGGTTAATTTCTAGTGTTCGCTGCTGTTCCAGCAAAGTGCTTTGAGTCGAGGTGCGCTGTACGCCTTCTTGTCAGCAGGCGGACACGTTTTCTTGGTTTTGCCAACACCAGCTGGCGCGGGTGATTCTTTTTGAACTGTGGTAAGTTATGAGCACAGCAATCTTTGAAGTCCACTGTGCTTGAACGATTCCTTCTAGCAGTTTCCTCTTTCTTTCGCATGCACTGCTTTCTCAGTGCCTTACGTTTCAATGCTGGAGGACTAAGTAGATCAGGTTGTAACAAAGATATATATTTTTGTCTTTGCCAGGGTAATCAGCGTCAAGCCTCAAGGGTCACTTGAAACACTCTTTCACTGCTACAAGAAGAACTTCTCCTGGGCTATCTTTGGTGTCACGTCACTATGTCGAAGTCGTTGACGGTTTCCTTGGTTTGCATTTTTCCAGGCCTGGTAATAATGATTGCCTTTGGCTCCAAGAATGTATTGGCAGTAATCCCTTCTTTGCGCTCAGTCTCCTCGGGAGAATACACAAAGTGGTTGGTTTCCATTGGCGTTATATCTTGAAAATGCAGTTTCATTGTATGTCGGCCTTCGTCGTTTTCCGCTGCACGAGTGCAATTTGCATTTGACGTTTTGCTACTTTCCAAATATCTGGTCTGATAATCCCGGCGTTCCCTGTGTTCTGCACGAATTAGGTCTTTGAGAGAAGAATTAGATTTTCATGAGCTTTCTTCGTTCCAACTATTTTAAGTTCAAGCTTGGATTTTGCTACACAAACGCGGTCGTCAAAGTTGAATGCATTTTCAAACTCGGCCTCCATATTATCAATGCTTACAGAATATTCCACTTCTCAGTTAATCTTGCGTAGTTCATCATGATGTCCTGTCAACTTAGTAGCAAGCTCATTTAGCTTACTCGTTGAGGGTCATGTCATTGGGAGGAGGTCTTCAACTTGGCCGATGATTGTCGTGATTTCTAGTCGGACGATGTGCCGCCTTTCGAGAAGGGCCTCCATGGTCCGGTCCAGCGTCGCGTCGATTGTAAGAGCTGGTAACCAGGCTCAGAAGGCAGAAGTCGGCGGCGTCTCCGCTCATGGACGTCTCGTGCTGTGTCGGGCAGATATCTCTTACGGCTGGGTTCGTTCAGTCTTCTTCTTCTTAAGATGCCCCACTGTTCCCCGAATCAGCTCCTTTCACGTGCGGCTTCATTCCCGATACCCTGAGGTGAGTACGCAGTCGAAGAGTAGCAAAAGTACTCGTTGTGGCTTACCTCTAGAGGTCCCTTCTCCCGGGCTTCACGGCACCAAAATATGTGGAGAAAGGGAGCCGTGGAGACCCCTTCCGATGCTGTCTTTCTTTAATCGAACCCACCTACGATGATGACAGTAAGGCACGAGAGAGGCATATCTACTTATTTCACAACACCTGCTACACTTGCACTCCGGCGGCTCAAGGTCATTGCGACGCAATGAACGACCTTGCGAGACGAGCTGTAAATGGGCTTTCGCTCAATAAAGTTTCATCATTAAGACAGTGTATACTAGCCATAAGAGGTTAGACTGCAGCATGAGGCAGCATGACTAGCCACGGCAGGGGAGGAGGGTAAAAGGACATCGCACTCCAATATCGATCGGTACTGGTTGCGTTTCACTTTCGTAAGGCACGCAAGAAACATACTGTGCAATGAACTTTTTCAAAACGTATTTTCCTGCTTTTGCTTTCTTCTGTAAAAGGTTGATGTGATCTAGAGGGAAGCAGCGAGGAAAGGGGACGGCCCTAATGTTACGTTAGGCGTAACATTGGGCTGTCCCCTTGCCTCGTCCCAGTGTTACGCCTAACGTCACCGACAGCTTGACTTGAGAGTATGCCGTTGCTGGGTATGCTCAAATCACCAAAAATTAAACTTAAACATAGGACGTGAGGCCTGATGGCATGCTTCAAGGCTAATGTCATCAACCGGCACCTGTTGAAGGGGTACGCAAACCTACTTCAAGCTGTGGGTACCATTGACGTTCGAAGACCTCAAAGCAAAATCTTCAGCTTGATCCAGCCCCAAAAAGAACTTGGGAAGGACACTGCATTGCTCCAGTGCACTGCACTCATGAACAGTAGGTAACACAGGGACCCGGTTGTGCAGTTGGCAAATATACAATAACGCTTCTTTTGTCTCTCTCTAAGCCTGACAATCCCGATGTCAGGCTTTGTGGCCCGACGTCGCAAACCAGTAACTGCAGCTTTACGTATAATATATGAGTAGGCCTGTCATAAGGCTCAACTGAAAGGTCACCTAGCATTAGGCTGAAAGGAAGGAAGAACTTTATTTGTTTCCAAGGAAGCTAGAAATAGAAGGGGTGCGAGTGCCCTGTCCTTCTTTTCAGTCACTAGCCAGGAGCTCCTTGACCCTCCTTGACCCCTGGAGGCTTCTTCAGCTTCTTGGATAAGCAGTAGCTGTAGTAGTTCATTGGAGCTGAGCAGCGCCATCTCCCATTGCTACACATTCAAGGCGTTAGTTCTTTGTGTGTCCTTTTGTTTTTCTGTGCATGCCCATATTACGCGCTTGAGATTGGCCCTATGGCCGCATGCTTTGCCAAGACCGCTGACAGTTCCAGCCACAGGGTAGTAGTAGTAGCATGTGTTAGCGAAAGTCCCCATTTGTATTTGTTGCCAGTCGACAGCCTGGGACTTTTCAGGTTGTTGTGTGTCTTTGGAAACTTTTTCCTGCTACACCTGTAGTGGTACTAAATTTCTCTGTACGCAGTGAGTGGGCCTGTCATCCGCAGTTTCATCTGGCCAGGGGCCGCAGGGTTCGGTGGACCTAATCTTGAGCAGCCTATGTGCGACTTCATTGCCAGGAATTCAGACTGTGCTAAAGTCCATATTACAGTTAAACCCCTTTATAAGATACGCGTACCGGGGAGAAGTTTGTCTTTTATACGAGATGTCTCTTATAAGCAGGGGACCATGTTTTCACTTACTAATTAGACCCTAGTTCAATGTGGGCACCGTATGACTAAAATGAGCTCAAAAGAACGCTATAGCGTGTTGCAAAAGATTCATTCTAATTTATGTTTGGCCCCCAGAATTTATGAAACAGTTCTGAATCTTTGTTTGCTTCATGACTGTATTTACACTGTTTTTTACAACCGATTCTGCAAGCTTTTTTTCCTTTCACTGTTTGCGGAAGATGAATCATAGATGTTGAGTTCACAAGCCTGATGAATAGCCAGAGCGCACAGCTTCTTCCGCTGTGTGCTCAGGCTATTCATTACACTTGCAGGACTCAACATCTGCGATGCTTCTCGATTGGTTGCTACGCGAGTGGGAGAGCCCGCACGTGCCGTCGCACTCCAATGGATGGCAGTAAGCTTCAACCACTTCTGTAAGGTGCATTTCCATTGGCAGGGCTTCTCATCGTCATTTCATAGCTGACTGAACCACTGTGTGTTTGCTGAAGTTATAATAAATAGTGACTGCAGGCGTCTGTCGTCCACCTGTGCTTCCAGGATGGAAGCAACTGCAATTAGTGACTGGTGGCACTGCGTCTGAAGTTAAAATGTCTGTTACAAGCGAGATTATTGATTAAAGTTCAAGGATGACTTGTCCCTTATAACCAATCTTCTACATCCGATGTCTGTTATAAAAGAGGTCGATTTAATGGGAAAGATAGGGCAGCCAACCATGTGAGTCAATTAGTGTCTCTTATACCCATTTGTCTCTTACATCCATGTCTCTTATAACGAGGTTCAACTGTAATGCGGTAGTGGCTTCGGGGTCTTGTCTTATGTCTGTAAAACATCGTATGCGGTTGTCGAGATGTAGCCTCGTGTGAAGTTTGAGATTGCTGTTTTCATGTCGCTAATTATTCTCTACTTTTCTGGTGGCCAAGGCGAGCTCTATTGCTGCCTCCTCTTCGATATGCGGGAATTTTGTCACAAACGTGCAGGCTGCCACAATAGATCCCACAATGTCCACAAGTACACATATTGTAGATTTTTGTTTAGGTCCTTGTTGCAGTGCTGTATCAGTGTATAGGGTACCTTCTAGTTTCCCTTATTTCTTCTGGACATCCTTGGCTCTCTCCCGTCTTTTTTCGTGGTTGTGACCTGGATGCATGTTCCTTGGGATGCTGGCTACAGTGAGGCGTTTTTCTGACTCTTGTGTCCATTTTTCCCTTTGGGACCCTCCTGCTGTGTTCTGGTTCTGATGTTTAGCTTAGAACTAAACATCAGAACCACAATGCAGCAAGTGCAACCCAAAGAAAAAATTAACACAAGAATCAGAGAAACGCCTCATCGTAGCCAGCATCCCAGGGAGCATGCACCCAGGTCACAACCACGAAAAAGACAGGAGAGAGAGCCAAGGATGTCCAGAAGAAATAAGGGAAACTAGAAGGTACCATTTTGCTTTGACGTTGAACATCAGCCAGTGCGTGCATCTTGAAGTGACGAGCAGTTTTTCCAGCGGGTACCAACTGATGTCACAAAGACTTCGAAGAAAAATGTTCGGCTTGAGTTGGATGCTAGGCCTAACGTCTAGCTACAAGGTCATCATCATCAGCCTATTTTGGTTCGCTGCAGGATGAAATGCTCTCCCAAAGTCTTCCAATTTTTCCTGTCCCGGGCTGCTTGAGTCCATTCTTTGCTTCAGAGCGTCCCCATTTTGTCCCACCATCGAGTTAATGGCCGTCCCCTTCTTCTGTCACCCGGGTGCCCAGTCCACCGGTTGTGACGTCGTCTGACATGGCCAGCCCCTTCTACTGATTTTTGTTAATTTTAATAAACCAGTTTGCTCCCTGATCTATGAAGCTCGTTTCACGTCCTTAACTAAGCAGTACTCCTGTCATCCTGCGTTCCATGGTCTGTTGAGCCAACCCGTTTGCTTTCAAGTTTAGTAAGGCAGCGAGTTTCCGTTCCATTATGTCATCCCCAGTAGAACGCATTGCTTGTATACCATTCTTTTGAGTGATAGAGGTAGCTTACTATTCATTACAAGTGCTTGCCGAGTGCACCCCAGCTTATTTACATCCTCGGCCAGATTTTTTCCTCTGTGTGGTGTTAACACTGACCTGTACAAGGTAGCTTAACTCTTCTACTTGAGCTACGGGGTCTAGTGTCATTAATTAGTACTAAACCCACAGCTTGATGCCAAACATGACGTTGCCTGGCAGAGTTCTCTGCACCAGTTGTGAAACTCCGCTTCAGAATTCGGGCCATGTGAGCACCCCTAGCTCAGACTGGCATGGCACAAAAACGAAACTTTGCCAAACATTTAATAACACAACCTAACAAGATAAAGCTTGCTTTACAAATAAGGGAAAGAAAATTAGGCAATACATACTTATGTTTCCACAATTTTCCTTATGTGACTTGCGGCAACAGCCGGAAGCATACTTCAACTTCCTGTCAACAGATGGCAGGCTAGTCAAGTAGCTCCAAGCTTGGCTTTGTTCGTACACAGGCACTGATTGTGGATTTGTATTTAATACATGGGGCCTGTGGGGAGTTTTGCAAGTAATGCAAACTGAGTAACTCTGGTTGCTGGGCATGTGATCAGGCTTAATTTGAACGCTACTTCACGTTAAGCCTAACCATAGAAAGTTGAGCCCAGTGTCATGCTTTCAGGTTTAACGTCACCACCTGGTACCAGACTCATTGCACACACTTTCTACCCGCTACGGGTGCCAGTTGACAACTGCAATGCAAACAGCAATGACTTGGCACGATAAAATAACTAAGCACAGCGACTCCTGCCAACATCTGCAGGCCACAGATCAAGCTTAGCGCAGGGCACGAACACCACACGATGCTCCCGCACTTGGCTGTCTTTGTGGGAGAAATCAACGAGGCAGCAGTACGAAACCAACTAGTTTATTACACTCAAAATCAACCTCTCACAACATTACCCTAAACATCCAAAACATGTGCGCACACAATTAGCCTAGAACTCAGGTCGAGAACTTAGTACACAAGGGGAAAATAGACGGTCACATTCAAGCCTAGAAGACACGAGGGACACGTGGCAGGTCTTCAACAGCAGCACAGGAAAGCATTGCTACACAACAACAGAAAAACAAAACAAAAAAAAAAAAGGCTGGATCGCTGGAAAGGAGAATCCACCGGAACACTGTCAGGGCAGGATGCCCTAAGGGCACAAATCCCGTCTAAAACTCCTCGTAGAACCACAAATCAACCCCTTGGCTCGGGTACAGTGGACCTCCTTGCGAATTAGCGCATGTCTCGATGAAAAGTGGCTAAAATGTTGACAGACAGAAAAAAAAAAAAAAAAAAAAAAAAAAAAACTGAGGATGTAAGCGGCATGTTTCGTTTTTCTTGCCCTACCCTTTTTTCGTCAATGTTCAAGGTGCATTTCACCAAGAAGTATTCCAACTAGCACAGATTAGGGCTACTGCATTGCGTCTTGTTTGCATTAGTTTCTCGTTGTCTAGATTTTAAAGTGAGCTCACAATGTACCGTCGTTCAGTGCACCGACATCTGTTTGCATGCACCTTGAAAGGCAGAAGCTAGCACTGGGACAGAAGTGGCCACAAGCACACATTTGCCGAGCACAGAATTGCCCGCCGTTGCTTATTCAGAACATGCGACGCCTATTCATCTCGGACAGCTCACGTCATGTGTGACGACTCTTGCTTTCTATGGACTTTCCAGGATTATTTGGGCTACAACGTGTTTGTACCAATGTTTTTTCAGTAAAAACAATGACAGTCTATCTTCCTTCTTTCTTTTTAACCAGGAAAAACAGCTGCGATATTTAAGAAACAGGACCTTACATATGCTTACTCCAGAAGCTGGCCACTTGGAGTAAAAAAAAAAAAAAGCTTGCTGAAGTTGCACAAGAAAATGTCAGACTGGTGGACTGGATCTGCATTGGCCTTCTACTACACCACACGATGGGACAATTAAGGGAATCATGTACCCGTGTCATTTTCAGTGCAGGATCACAGCGTGGAATTAAATCGGCAGCACACGCAACTGGCCTCAACAATTGGCTAACCTCCAGTGGTCACAAATTATTATGCCTCTAATCCATTGAAACTCATGCACACTCTAACTGCGAAATCTTAACCTCACTTTTCATTCACTGATCAATAAAAAAAAATGCGGGAGTTTCGCATGCAAATATCTTATTACATTTGAGCAGCATCCCGCGTGCTACTTATCCTAGTTTCATTTTCCCTGCATTTCCACTTTCTATGTTTATCCCTTAACAAAATGGTTAAAAACTGATTTATGACATGCAACAAAATCCTTCTGATGAGAGTCTCCGGAAGTAACAATAAATATTAATGCAAGATCTGTACCACCAAGAACTAACTAAACACGCCAAAATATACCACAAACAACACCTATTCATTTCCTCTACTTTTGTCTTTTCTCTACCTTGAAAGCAAGCATGCATTCTGGAAGTCCCAAAATTGCGTCCTGGTGTTTTCACTTATCGCGTTCGCCCCACAAGTGCATGGTGCTACGCAAACTGAATCTCTTTTCACAATCTTCTTACATCCGCAATATCGACTGAGCTCATCTTTTTGGCATTTATGAGGCGCACATTATACTATCCCTGTCACACAAGCCTGCCCTCTTGGCCCAAATACGCCCAGAAGCTCTGAAAGCCATCAGATAACGGATAGCACGACAGCGGAAGCAGCAGAAATGGTTAGGCAGCAAACCGAGCAAAATACTTCCACAAGAACAAGTCCTTAGGGTGCGTTTTTCTGAAAGTAGGTGCTGCGCTCCTGTTCACGCATAAATGACGTCATGTTCCACCTCCGCCAGTTAAAAAGTGGCCGCAAAAGCTTCGCCATGCTGGCCCAATGCGGGTGAACAATAACGATGCTGTTTACAGTTGTTGCCAAACTAAACTATGACTGTGTTCAAAAGTTGCAACGAAACTTGCTAGGGTTGCAGTTTTATCCAAAAAGAGCAAGCTTGCTGTAATATGCTTCACAAAACTTCAATTTGTTTAAGAGCCGTCTTTTCCCACCCCTTCCTATTATTGGTCACAGAGTAGCCTTAATGGTCAAAAGGTGGTGAGCTCTGTTTCGGACGTGAGCAGCCTTCTGAAACACATTACGGCTCTGGAAGCCTTTACCGATTACCCTACATAATTCGCCACGGAGTGAACGCATTTTGAACACCTGAACTTAGCTCCATCTACAGAAAGTACTTCTCAGGTTTGTATCATCCCAAAATTTGTACTATCAACCGCTATCGTATCATCTTTGTGACTCCTCACACAGTACTGGCATCAGAGGGGCCAAGCACTATCTTAAAACTGCCAGCAATTTCCCATGTGCCAAAGTGTGCATCTGGAGAGTCATCCTAACGAAAAAAACGGCATTGTGCGTTCGCAGCAGTACCAAGAAACTTCCATGTTTAAGAGTTGTGCACTATACATGCATGCGCGCGACCCCAGAACTGTTAATACAGCGTTCCAGCTAAACCTTACACTTAGACTGACGGGTCTGAAAACAGAGCCTTAGGCCAAGATTGTCCGATGAGGTTCAACTGCACCATGTTGGAACGTGGTGACATGAAGTTGTAAATCACTGAGTCCTCAATAAGCTAGCAGTGGATGAACAAAGGGAAATGCTTAGAACATAAAGGGCCCGCTGACTATGGTGGGTGAGCTTGATGCAGCAACGCATGCGGGAACAAGAGGCCCGCAGCCGAATGGTACAGACCGTGAGGAGGCCTGCCTACTTGGCGCCCCGCAACAGACGCTGCCCTTAGAAGTGGATTCCAGCGTTGTTGAGGAGGCCCCAGCCACGCTGCCAGTGTGGGAGTTTGTGCTAACAGAGGGAGAAAGAAAACAAAGCTAAACAAGCAAATGGCAGTGCTGCCAACAACACCTAACAGCACCGTCGTGGAGGAGTCCTTTTTGTTGCACCGGTGTTGACCCACTACGCGACCGCTGAGGGGCCCGTCGAAGAAACCACCGCCGCGGAGGCTTTCTTCCGCAGCGAGGGAAAAATGCAGGGCCGGGGGACAGAGGTGGCGCGTTACACCCACGGGGAGTTGACAGCCAAGGCTAGAGGAACGTGGGAGAGCCCAGAGATGCGCCCTGCCGTCTCCTCACGGCAGCGAATGGAAGACCGGCTAGCCGCCGACACGCGCTGATATGCCATCGCACTGGTCGTCTCGAGTCCGTATCACCACCGCGCCCGCGTTCGCGTCATCCGATGCGGGCGGCCCCCATGGCCCCGGCCAGGCGCTCCTCGTCTTCGGGCCCCCACGGCCAGATGGCGGCCGCCTGCTCGGGGGGCAGCTGCGGCCGGGCGGACGGCAGGGAGGCCGGCGGGGGAGGTGCGACCGATGGGCGGCCGCGCACGCCAGGGCCGCCGAAGGCGGGCGGAGGGCAGGAGGGGGCCACCCGCTGCCGCACGGCCCCCCAGCCGTCCGGCCCGCCCTGGTAGGGCTGGCCCGTGGTGGGGTCGTAGTAGCCCGGCGTGTACGGCGGCGGAGGCTCCTCTGCGCCATTGCAAGGGGGGGGGAGGGGGGGGACAACACGTGTGAACGAGAATCACACAGCTGGGCAAGTTGGAAGGCATCCATATTGGGAAAATTCAACTGCGCAAATACGCTGCACTCATCTGTCGAACATGAAAACAAGGCCCACTTGCAGCCAAGGTCACCAGAAAGAAGAATAAAAGGTGCGCCCATGTACTTTGTACAGACGGTTAACCAACGAAGCAGTAACGTGCGGCTGCTGTTTGCTCCGATGCACCGTTGGCCCTTACGACTGTCAGTAGACGCGAGGGTATGTCGCCAATAAACACGGCCAACTCTCCCCCCACCCCCAACTCCTTCCCAATCCAGTTCTGCCACATGTGCACCGGAGGTTATGCCAGAGGAGTTTTCTGCGTAACCGGGACCACCAAATTTTTCTTCCGCCTGGCCATATAAGCTTCGCTCTAAAAAACCCCCGCTGCATAGGTTTCTGAAACGATATTGGAATCACACAGGTTTCAAAATTACAAATGCCATTCCAAACACCGCACGGAGTTCTACCTATCCACAGGACAATTCTCAAGGGCACTTGAAAGTTTCCACATTCACCCGCCATGTTTTGAGGTCCCTACTGCTACCCAGTTTGGCTCTCACAACTGGGAAAAAATAATAATCAAAATGAATTTCAGAGTTAAACAGACATGTATGAGTGGGGCTCTGTGATTTACAGTCTTAGAGTGACCGCAGATAGTATGCGGGTAGTCTAAGGGTTCCCCACAACACACGAATAGGCGTGAAAAACAAATGCTGGATTGTTTCACAGGGAGTGCACACTGAACCTGAGACTGGAAATCGAAGTGCCCCAGTGGTAAAACTGATTAAGAATAAGCTATGTGGCTTTGCAAGGTTTTTTTTTTTTTTTTTTTTTTTTCACTGGCGCTGTCAAAAGGACAAAGTGACCTTGCAATCATAGATTAAGTGACAGAAAACTGAAACGAGTGAAAGGTGATTAACAACATGCTCTCTGAAAACCAAGTTTGCTCAAAAATAACTATTTTTTTCATTGTGGCATGCACATACTGCAGCGAATAGTACAAACATTCGAATTTCAAAGGCCTTTCAGAGCCTCAAAGATCGATGGTGGTGGGGCTCCTTTGACTCCAAAGGCATTTCACCCCAACGCCTTTGAATGACATCACGTAGCAGCTCAATGGTGGCACTGGAGTCTAATGAAGCTCGCCTCAAAGGCTAGCAGGGGCGTCAGTCTCCTTAATGACAGAGAGAGCATCTATTTTGCAGCTGAACAGAGACAGCAGCTCAAAATCACAATCACAGTTGGTCAATATGCTAAGCTCCCCGTTTCAGGAGACGCAGCGCAGGCTGCCATCTGTTGACAAGCTGGTAGCCCCCCGAGCTGAGGTCCTCAAAACTCTTCAAATTTGCACTGGTGTGCATACAATGAGCACACAGCTCAATGTGGCCCTGTATAGGTTGCAAGGAGTGGCCAACCACCTCCAGCCGACAACAGGCAAAGCGCCCAATATTCGGCTGAGCTATTGCGAGCTGATCTCTCTGCGGGCAGATGGTGCACCAACATGCCACTCCCAAAAGGGCATCCAGGCAGCACCCCACACTGGGGCAGTTTTTCAACTGGCTCCTACCAAAGAACTGTAATCGCAGCATCCTAAACACAATTCCGCCAACACAACTGCATGGAAAAGTGGCCTCAATTCAGAAATGTCAAGAAGCATGTCCACCCGCCTTCACCGCAGAAGACCTTTTGGTACTTCTGGACATTGCTTCCGGCCAGAGTTGACCCTATACACCAGCCACGCAAAACTCCGCTTGACAATCCAGGCTTGCAAGCCCCTTTGCTTCTAGCTGAGAGGCCAGCGTATGGGCACCCCTTGAACTCAACAACACACTTTGATAAACCAAAGGTTGCTTTTCCAATTGGCAAACACTAAATCGGAAAGTGGTTGCTCGTGTTTCCAGTTTTGCTTCTGTATGACTTACGGCAGCAGCTGCATGCATTTGAGCATTGCAGTGGAAAGTCGTTACAACAGATCTGCTTACAACAGATATTTGGATACAACATACTAATTTTCAATGCTTGGTTGGTCTTCCTATCTGTTACTGCAGATTCTGTTACAACATACATTCAGATATAACAGACCAGTTTGAAAGGTTAAGTCCACCTTGCATCTCTACAGCAGACTTTTCAAGTGCAGCAACCATTTATTTATTACGTATGTTTTCAGTTTTTGTGTTGCTACCTCACAGTTGTGATCAAATGAAAGCAATTTGAAACAATTAAAAATAATTGTGAATTAGTAGAAGTGAAACTTCTTGCAGCCACTTGCAGTATGCATAGGTGTGATGTCCTGGGAATCAAGTAATGGGATTTAGAATTTCAGTGCTATAGTGCAACAGATAAGATCATTATATGAAAGTTACCTTCATTAAAACAAAAAAATGTATGTCCTCATACATTATAGATGGCTAAATCTCCAAGCTTAGCAATGAGATCTTCACTTGCATTTCATTTATATTCATGTGAAGACAATGGAAATGCAAGTGTAGGTTGAAGACGTGAAAGAGAGAAATAATAGTATGAGTGAATCAAAAGTGGTGCCTTACAACAGGAGACCAGCAAATGTAAGAGTCATGCACGTCATTTTGCGACGTGCTTCATAGTGTCACAAGAGGATGAAACTACTGAAAAACCCAATTCATCCTGAAGGTTTGCTGGCCTAAAATACCAACCTGTTTAATTTGTAACTGAATCTCGAGAAATGACCAGCTTAGTTTTTTTTTTATTTGTTTTTAACAGTTGAAAAGTCCAAACTCTTGTTATAACAGACTTCATCCATGATTTCGTAAAAGTCTGTAGTAACAGTATTTGGATTGTTCATACTTCTATTATAGCATACTGAAATCATGATCACTATCATGGTCTGTTGTAACGAAGTTGTACTGTACTGCAACCTTCTGTCCAACAAGCGCAGAGGTCCAACAGCAGATCAGCTTTTGATACATGAAGCGTATGTGGGGTTCCACAAGTGGCGTTTTATAATGAGCGAGTGTGCTCCCAGCCTCTCCCGTGCCAGTCCACAGAGGCTACAGAAACGCCCACGGTGACCAGAGAAGCCCGGTGTCACCCTCCTCCTCCCTCACTTACCGACAGAGGGGCAGTGGGGGATGAGGCGGTACTGGTAGCAGTGGTACTGCTCCACCCGGTCCTTCGCTCGCTGCACCGCCTGCTTCATGGCGCCCGAGCCTGCAAGCAGAGACGTCTCAGCGCCATGACTGAACCGAGAGCACGCAGCAAGCAACATCCAAAAACTGAGCTACCACAGGCACATCAATGAGTTGTATGTACAAAACCTAGTTTCTAGGTTGATCACTCCTCTCGAAGGAATTGCCAAGTGTGGAATCGGATACTGCAGAGTGGGTCATGGGGAGGACAACAGTGCGACCGCACTTTCAGAACATTGGAGATGCTTGGTAGAAGGTCATCATTTGCACAGCCAAGGGTGAATCGGCATTGCCGGGTGCACAGTGCAGGCCACAGGTCACTCACTGCCCGTGGCCACTTATAGTTTGCTGTGTTTGCGACCGGCAAACCCCGTAACGAGAGGTGCACCACACCACAGCAGGCCCCCAGACAGTGCTGGTCAGCACCAACACCTTGCGACTCTCTCCCAAGAACCACAGAACAGCCAGAATACTAAGTGGCAACCCTGTGACGTGACCCAGCATGTCCGTTTGCGACGCTTCAGCGCCGACGCATCCGCGAACTTCTTTCTGCGCGACTTGTTTGCAAGGTTGACCGTATTACTCACGACACGGAGCAAGAATACCATATTTACTCACGCAATGAACCCACTTTTCCAGTAAATTCGGCATGAATTTGGGGGAAGGTTCATTGTACGGAAAAAAAAATTGCGACAGAATTTTAAAAGTTGAAATTCCATAAAATAAAGTTGCTAAGAAAAGCGCTGTACGAGCTTTACCATTTTCATAAAAAAGCATAGGTAATTACGTAATCAAATTTATTTTTTATTCCCCAGATGCTGTATTGTGGCCCCCTACTCGCCACGGAGCTGTCCTCCTCACAAAAGTCACTTGCAGCTTCACATTTGTTGTCGACCCACAGCGCATCGCCTTCCATGCCATGAAGGCACTCAAAAATTTTTTTTCCGACGCAGAAAAATTTCCCTTCTTTGGGCCCACGAAACACACAGCAATCCGTGTTCACTGCCCCAAAATATCTCATTTTCACCCGTAGCATACACACACACGTGCCCCCCAGCTGCATGGCTTCCATGTGCATCAACGCATGCTCCACCACCTTCAGTTTAAAATTGGTTGCGCAGCTCACATACTGGCCCATCGTATGGCGCGCTCCAGGAGCACAAATAGAGGCCGGAACACAGCTGAACAACAAGACCACGGAGCATAACAGCGAAGTTGCTGAAGAACAGAACGAGCAGAGGAGTGTGGAGTATGTTTTGTGCTTTGTTCGCACACTGCAACGTTTTTACGGTGCAAAAATGTTTTGCGTTCGGCAGGTGGCGCTCCGCAAGTGGGCAATTTTAAAATTGTGAGCCACGGCATTAACACTCACGTCTCCGGCTACGCTTAAGATTTCTTTGTCTTGGAATGCGTTTTTAGCATTTCTGCGCGTACTACAGCACGATATCAAGTTACTGCAATTGTCTACGGCATCAGCAACCACGCCGAGATAAAAACATACTCCCGCTGCATTTTTCGCTGGAAGTGACAAAACAGTAAATTCTCAAGAAGAAAAGTGGGGGGGAGGGTTCATTACGCGAGTAAATACAGTATATACAGGAGGCAAAACAGCCCATTGTGGAAGGCAAGGGGGAGCGCCCAGCTAACGCCACAATGAAAAGACTACAGGGCTTCGTAGCTGTGACGAAGGAGAGGGCAGTGGCATTTGATGGACAAAATGACAAGAGGCCACAAATCCTTTTGGGGCTGCACAACGAAATGCCGGCAGCGGTGGCCATGCAGTTTCTCCTCCTGCGACAGATGCTGCGGGCTGAACCTGCGCCAAGCGCTTGAGACGTCATCCGGCTGTCGCCCTGGGTCTACAGCCTGCAGCGCTGGCCTACAGATGCAGGCAGAGAGTGAGAGCACGATGGGAGAGGATCCTTCCTTGTTCTCTGTGCCTACGCGAGACTTTCCAGCCTCCTCGTGAGCCATTCGGCCAGGACAGGTGCGTAAGGAGGGCCCCCTCGCCCGGTGCAGGGCTGCTCACCAGTGTACTTGCAGTGGTGCGGGGCGTCGGGCATGACCTGGGCGATGTCCCGCTGGGCCTCGAAGAGCAGGGCCCCCCGGTTGGCCAGGGCCAGGTAGGCCTCGCTGAGCTGCACCAGGCCCTGCTTGAGCCGGATCAGCTTCACCGCCTCGTGCTCCTGCACCTTCTCCAGGGTCTCGAACTGGGCCAGGTCCTTGGCCCGCTCGGCCTGGGCCAGCCTCACCTCCAGCTGGCTGATCTCCTCCACCGTCGCCTTCTGCACCGCACCCGGCAGGCGCAAGGGCGAGTGGTGCACCGCTCAATCTCAATCGAGTGCCCAGCTAAGCTAGCCGTGTTACTGGTCTGCTCGAGAGCCCCTGGCTGGCCATTTATACTGGCTGAGAGGTATGACAAACAACTGTGTGCAAACCACCTGAGGGAACAGCAGGCGTGCCTAGCTGATGCCGGAGGCGCGATGCATCATCCCAACCACCATCACTTGTAGGCATCTGCACAAAAACTTGCAGTAGTGCAGGGACTGCCTTGGTACCTACCCTCGAGACTTGTCCCGTGGAGAGTGACAAGCCCCTCACACCTCTGGTATTTTAAAGGAGCCACGAAGAGAAAATGCAAGTTTGGTTCACTCAAAAGATTGTCTCGTTAGAATCGTACTGACACCACTTTTCAGGTAAACTTGGCTCAAATAAGCTATATAATTAGGAAAAAGGGAATGGCCATGCCACCCACCAACTCATTTCCCGCCACAGAACCCATGATGTCATACCAGCCAGCTCGGCGATTGGCGGAGGCCAGCGAAAGCAAACGCAAATTAGGCAGAGCTTGTAAGCTTGCCGAACGAGCTATTTGTGCTTAAATTTAGGGCACATTCTTTTTAAAGCAGTAAGAATCGTGGGAAAAACCGTAGAAGTTACGAACGCACACGTAAACATAGAAGTACCGATGCGTACTGCTGTTGGTACTGCCCGCACTATGCTTGGTTTAGATGCACAGGACTGCAGGGCTTTGGGGTTGTCTCAGATGACACTGGCCGATTGACGCAAGCAACGGTGTTTTACATGACCATATTTGTCGAGCGAGCAGTATGTTTCACGAAACAAGTATTTTCCCCCTGAACAAAAAGAAGCCAGGTTTAAATACAGTCAAAAACCAACCAAAGGCAGAAAACGGCTTGCCGCGGTGTGGTGGCGCCATCTAGGTTGACTAACGGTAAACAAGGCTTCCCAATCGGCTGCAGAGAGGCTGGTTCCCGTGATGTCCTTGTAGACTAGAAAAACGCACGATTTAGAGGGAAAATCAAAATTTTAACTTAAAGGGGCACTGACACAAAATTTTGAAGGTGAGATAACTTCGGAGATAGATTGGTGGGAACACATATACATCACCTGCAAAATATCAGCGGCGAATACAGCCTAGAACATATTTAAAATCGATTTTAAAGTGTGCGAAACGCAACCGAGCAGCCAGCAGAGGACCACGTGCAATCGACATCCCGAGGATATTGTGTAAATAAACAACGTCCAAGCACGTCACGAGTTTGTGTTTGCCGCTTCCGCACTGCCGGCGTTTTTCGCTGGCTCGCCCAGCTCGCCGCTCCAATCGGAGGGCCGGAGGGCAGAGCTTCTGCTCCCGAGAACGAACGACCCGATCGTTGTCGGCGGAGGCGCCGTGATTTCGTCAGCTCATCGGGCAGCTGGCCTTGACCAAAGTTCTACAGCGATTCCAGGCACTCTGTTTCTATTACTGTTTGTTACCATTGGATGCGAAAACGCGGCAGAGGCACGAAAAGCCCACTGAACTAGCCGCACAGTCGCTGTGCAGGTGGCAGCCACGGCCGCGAAGTGGCCCAGGCCGGCGCAGGTAGCTCGAGTGATAGCTTGTTACCGCTGCACGAAATTGTCCCGAAGTCCCGACCATGGTGGCTTACATGAGAAAGGAGTTAATGATGCGATGGCGGGTTGCATTAAAAATTGTCATCTGCACCGCTTACGAGAGCGGCACTCGAATATCCGCCGCAGTGCTAAGCCGAACACGTCTGTAGGCGGACCTGTAGGCAGACCGGCCGGCTGCTCCCAGCGCGCGTCTTGCCACCCACCGTCTCGAGCGTCGCGCGTCGTTATTTAGCCGCGGTAGCATTTGCACTCGCAGCGCCTGCGTCACATCCACGGTCGCTTTTTAATTAAGCGCCTCACAAGATCAGTACGTGGGTGCATTCGCAGAAACTGCCGTCGATGCGGATACGACAGTTCTACGTACGGCGGCTCTGCTCTGTGATATCCCTCCGACGGTCACGTGGTCAGCTTTGTTCACACAAAATCCACAAAATCCATCGTTTTGCGGCACTCGCTGAAACCGAAACTGCGACTGGCCGCATTGAAAATGCCTCTAATTGCCTCTAATGAGGTTTCTACAGGTTATAAGTAGGTCACTAGCTACTTATCGCAACAAAAAAAAAACAAGATGCAAAATTTTTGTGTCAGTGCCCCTTTAAATTGAATTATTTCTCAGTGAATGAAGCATCACTTGCATGCGGACAAGTGCTGGGGCCAGTATAAAACACGAAACCTTTCAAATAAAATAAACTTGTATTTCGTCTTCATGGCTCCTTTAAAGATGCAAAGGGATGTTAAAGGTGTCTTCACACGTGGGCTGTTCTACTCATGCTCACCTTGCCTAAAGCTATTATTTCCAACCACAACAACACAGGGGAAATGTTGAAACATTGAAATTCAGTTGCTTCATGCACCAAAGCTACACCACGACACCTTAGTGGAGGGCTACGGGTTGATTCATGCTAACTGAAGATCTACCATGTGTCGAAATCTCCACACAGACAATTCATTTTTTGCCCCTAGAAAGAAAAATTGCCACCACAGCTGGGATCAAGCCCTTATCCTCAAGATCAGACAGGGTTAACATTTCATAAAAAAATAATAATAATAAAATTAAAAACCTCAAGTACACAAACCGTCCAGGCAGTCAGAGACCCTTTGCCAATTTCACGCCCCCATGCCGCTGCCCCTCCCAGAAAAAACACCCCCTACGTGAACACGCCCCCAATGTGGGTAGGACTAATCTTTCCTTCCAAAACGGTTCTCTCAAGGATGCAAACCGCCCAGGCAGCTGAAGGACCTCAGCCCCCACTTCCACACTGCCCCCCGCCAAGAAAACTGCGTGCCAGTTCACCTTGGCGGCGCGCTTGAGCTCCTTCTTGATGCGCAGCTCCTTCTGCTCGCAGGCAGCCAGCGCAGTGCGTGCCTGGTCCACCTGCTTCTCCCCCTCCAGGATCAGCTCAAAGTGCTGCCGGAAGCTCTTCACCTGCTCTGCACACGGGGGAGGAGGGGAGGACGTCATCACCATTGCGGCACATCTCCCGTCTTTTCCCCTCGCTTCCACCAGAGACACATTGAGAAGGAAGCCGGCCACCACCTCACGCCCTGCAGCACAACGCCCCAGCTGCCGAACCACCATGGTGGCCGCTCTTACACGTTAGGTAACCGATTAAAGTCACACACCATCTACCTGGAAAAAGGGTTACTCGCTACACTCCAGTTGCAAAACTCCCCCCCACAGGTCCCACATATTTAAAGCCAATCTGCAGTTGGCCTCCCTCCCCCCTGCTCTGGGGGCAAGCTGACTAGCCTGCCATCTGTCGGCAGAAAGGTGAAGTGCTCCCAGCTGCTGCCACAGGTCATAAAAAGAAAAATCGTGGAAGCGTAAGTAAACACATCGGCTAATTTAATGTTGCCTGATTTGAAAAGCAAGCTTCATTTCATTAAGCTGCGCTGCTAAGTAAACCTTTGGCAAAGTCCACTTTTTGTCCCTAGCTGGGTACCAATGTGCCAGCACACTTGCCCCTCAACTTCAACAAAGCATGGGTGCTGCCCGCGTTCAGAAATTTAGTTTCCGAACTGGTGAACAGTCAAGAACTCTGAGCAGTGTACCTCGGCTGCTGAACCCCCACGGTGGCCGCTCTTATGATCTTGACACATTAAACAACCAATAACAGTAATAATAAACAAAAATCAAATTTTAGGGGTTTAATGCAGTGGTCCTCACCACGACTGGCCTGGGGAACCCTTTTGGGCTAGTGAAAGTGATGGGGGACCCCACGATGGAGCACAGGTTGATCGGTGTCGTGACGTCCAACAATTCGCACTCACAGCTTACATCGCCCACACACTTATCCAATTTTTCTGCTGGACGTTAATGACATTAATCTTTCGTATCTCATTGAAGTTTGCGATAATATTGTTATCATTGTTACCAGTACAAGGCAGCCTTTTTAATCGAACTAACTTGCTTTGCGGCCCCTTTAACCGAAATCCTGCCAACAGTTGGGCTGGGTCGTGCGCTCCCCCGGCCAGCACACTCATGCGCCACACAGCGCCACTCACCCACAAAGTCTTTCTGCACGTCCGTCCAGAGTGCATTCAACTCCGCCAGCTGAGTCATGACATCCTGCACGAGGGGGAGGGACCACTCATCTCTCGTCGCCACAACAACGCAACAGTGCTCCTGGTCACTTCACAAGGCAGGCACATTCACCTTAGCAACTCTCCTCAGATTATATTCAGATTCGGAGCCACTTATTTATTTACCTATTCTCAAAATTCACTAAAAAATGTAAGAGATGTTCGATTGCCTCACGCTCATTACTCTGGTAAGATAACAGCAAGCATTGAGTTTCATACAATACCAAGAGAAATCTGGTGGTAGCGTTAACGCGAACTTCGAAACAGTGCTTACACTTCGATGGGAACAATGGGTAGTAGTGGAACCAGATTGTGTAGGCTCGAAACATACCTCTAAATGCACGTATTGTGTTTTTTATAAAAAAATATTTATTGTGCGGTTCGCTGCTTACCAATTACATTGTGCACAAGAAAGTTTGTCGCTAAAAACTGGTGCTGTGCTAAATAAAACAGCACGTTTAGACAAAAAGCAGATGTGGGGTCGAGGAGGTTTTCAGAGTACGTTTGCCATTTGCTGCCAACTACAGTGGGACGCGACTTCTTTCAAAACTGTTAGTAAAAGTTTCAACACTCGCAGTTTTTTTTTTTTTATTAAGAAAAGGTTTTGTGCTCCGAAAAAGAAAGG
The DNA here is from genome assembly GCF_048455015.1 of Haemaphysalis longicornis. Lineage (NCBI taxonomy): Eukaryota > Metazoa > Arthropoda > Arachnida > Ixodida > Ixodidae > Haemaphysalis > Haemaphysalis longicornis. The sequence goes on from NW_027526225.1 coordinate 27,471,657, forward strand.
TACCGTTTACCTTTCGAGAAGCTATTTTAGCCGGAATTTTTGAACTTTGTCAAGCTGCGTTCCCATCGGCCGCCTGACCGGCTGGTCGGGCCATCGGAGCCATGAAAAGTGTGGCTGCTCTACCGAATGAGCGGCGCTGTGGCAACTCCTAATTCGCAGGTAAATTCGCCGCATACAACGCAGTCATCTATGTTTTCGTGCTTGCTGTGCCGGCTATGAATTGATAACCCACCCTATTCGCGACTTTGGTTGTAGAACGTTCTCACTCAGAGCAGCGTCAGCGTGTATGCGACATTCAGTTGAAGGAGAAACGCAATTTTGACTGCTTATTCCCAACACCCCGCACAGGCAAAGGCATTCATGCGAGACCGTGACGAAAACAAAACTGGCTGCACAATCTAATCCGATCTAATCATAGTACTTCCTGCGAAGCCATCGAGTGCTAATCCGAATCCACTACTACCCACCACGTCTATCGCAACGGACAATCGCAGCGCCAGACTCCTTCTGAGTTAGTACTATGACAGCAACGGGAGGTTCTCTTTTTCTGCCTAAATTTTCCTGGTGGCTTGAACGAATAGCGTTGGCCGGTCAAGGCTTACCTGGATGACCCGATTCTCGTCTGCCTGTGCCCACAGCACCATGTCCTGTGCCACTGCAAGAGGAGAAGGAAAGGGGGATCAGCCAATTCCATTTCTGCCTTTCGCAGCCCTTCTTGGAGAAAAAAAAAAAAAAAACAGTTCCGGGAACAAGGCCGCTCCAGCTAGGCTATCTACGGCAGGTTTAAAAGCAATATAAAAAAAAACTGGGCTATAAGCCAAATGAGCATTTTTAATTCAGGAAACACCAATTTGAAGATTAAAACAAAAAAAAAAAAAAAAAAAACCTCGAGGTACAGAACAGTGGGGCACCAAAGCAAAGTAAAGAAAAAATCGATGCAAGTGAGGGAAAATTCCAAAGTCAGTGCGACACCAGAGTTCACCGTACAAGGATCAGCGACCTGCAAGTTGTGCTTGGGGCTGTTCACAGCCTTTCCGAAAGTGTTGTCGCCAAAGGATGCCCCTCCCCTGCCGGGGGGGGCCCAAGAAGCCTCTCAGCTCAGTGGAACAGCTAAGTGACACCGGCCAAAATGTTTTCCTTGTCTGTAGACGCAATGCCTGGGGCGGGTGTCCAATTAGAGAGAGAGTTCCTTGAACATATTGCAGTAGCAAAAACAGAAAGAAAGTAGGCCAATGTATTCACGTAATCACCAACTAGCCCAACCTTCTACCCGAATGGGCTCAGAGAGCGCTCTCCAGAAAACTTTGCGGCAACCTCAAGCACACGACCGAAACTGACGGATGCGTGCTCGCCACAAACCCCCGTGGTTCAGAGGCAGAGGTCGAATAAGTGGATGCCAACCACTGCTTTGGCAAAGGCGCCAAGAACATACTGTACGCCAGCTACAGTGGCAAGAATGCCAGGATTTAAAAGCCAAAGCGGAAGGAATCAGGCGGTCTGTCAGCAGCGCACTGATAGGACTCACTGTCAAAGAAGTCGCCAGGTCCCACTTGACCTTAAATGACAAGTGGCGCTGAGCTGTTAGGAACCGAAAATGCAAATTGCAAAATTTGCACTGCTAAGCCACTGCAAGCCCATTAATATGCTCACTTGATGCTCAAATACAGACGTATGCTTTTTTTTAAGCTTGCTAATTTCCGTGCTCATATAAACAAGTTCAAATAAAATTAAAAAAAAAGGGGGGGACAAAAACAGCGCCAGAAAATGTGGCACACCTTTCAGCAGAAAATGTGTTACCCACATGTTTTGTCCTGAATCAATTTACGTGTCTTCTACGCTTACTGGATCTTGACAACGAGTGCAGCCCTCACCAAGCTTGATTGGATCTCTATTCCTATTCCCTGCAATGCATTCTCAATACTAAGACGAATTCGAAATTATATCGTCACAAGACAAGCTTCACCATAAATACAGTGAATTCGCCTGTGTCGTAAAATGTGCTGTTAATTTGAAGGAAAGGTACCTTTCTGGCTTTTAGAACTGCCAAAAGATGGGGCAGTATCTCTTTTTTAACTACTAACCAAATCTTGGTGGGCCCCCCCTTCAAAAGCCTTTGGGGCCTTTGCGTGAATATGTCAAGAGCAAATATTGCGTGCCATAAAACATTGGTAGGATTAAAATCTTTGCTGAAGAAATGCGCTAGAGAACACCCAGCAATTTTCCTCCAGAGTAGCTTTTAACCCACCGTTGTTTTCGACGACCACCACTTTTTTTTTCTTCTTCCAATCCAGTTTAACTGATGTCCCCATGCGGATACTGCTTTACTTTCCAGGATATTTGAAATGAGATTTGCATGTTTCAACATACTACGCATCAACTACTCATATTACTGCTTTCCCCCTTACCCCTGACTTCATCATCTTTTGGGGATGCAATGAAATGAAATATGCAAAAATAAAGTGCATCGCAGCAAAACACAGCAAACAACACCACCTGACCCAAGCAGCTCCAAAAACTTGGCATTTCTCACGGCCTATGCCAACTTCCCCCTGATTGTTCAAACCATGCCATTATTTGCATTGAGCTACCATTGCAACAAGATGGCCATTCCGTTCGAAATCAATGATAGTACCCAGCAGGGGAAAAGTGTTCACAAGGCTTCACGAAGTGCATCCGTTTCGTGAAATACGGGACACACTTCACGGAAGCTACACAACTTTGGCTCTTCACGCCCGACCTTAATTCTGCTTTTCTTAGAACCTTCGCTTCTGCGCAACTGTTCTATTTCACACGTGATATAGGCTGGCGCTGCAGAATTAAATTAATCTTTTCACGTTTCGTCCACGCAAAGAGCAAACTTACACCTATCAAGCACCGAACAACTCCACCCTCAAAACATTTCCCCACTAACGCGCTGCTGGGCCATATATCGCAGTTCTTCAAACGTTTGCATCTTCGCGTGCGAGTTCAGCATGTACAGACAGCGATTTTCTGCACTGAGGAGGAAAATCCCCACTTGGAGGTTCAGAAATTTCCTATTTTTAGCATTTTTTCCACTGCAGGTTTGTCAAGAATTCCCTGCAAAATTCCCATCGTTTTCTTTCGGCAGCTGGTAAGTGTTACGCGGTTTCCTGTTCGGTTTTGGGCGTCAGCCAGCGCCACCCGTGTCTAGTTTACGTAGCGTTCCGGGTGCAGACGCCGTTCAGAGAATCAGAGTTCCAGCGTGAACGAAATTCTACTACATCCTCCGCGCAGCCAGCATTTGGCTATGAATTTCACGTTTTGTGCCCCCCCCCCCCCCCCCCCCAAAAAAAAAAGCTCACTGTGCATGCTGAAGTTTTAAGTTAAAACTGCCCGTATGAAAAAGGACTAACATGTTGGGAAATTGAGATAATTTTAGCTCAGCGCCGGGACTACTGGCACCATCTCTCATTGACAGCATGCGGACTAAGGCACATAGCATGCGGACTAAGGCGCATACTGCACAGGAATGCATGCAAACAGCCTTGAGCCCTTCAGCCGCTGCCGCTTCACGCATTACTTGCTCGTTGTCATGGGGCATTTGTTCCTCTGTGCTCCCTCCTGTTTTATTAACTGCACTGGAAGCAGTCTCCGATTCTTGAGGCTCGCGGGAACACAGCTGTGGATATTTTAACGTGTAACCGGAGAAGTTTTAAGGGATCCTTTTAAAAGAAAACAAAGCAATAAATGATGCAAGATCCGGTTTACAGACATTATTTTTCCTCTTGTCTCCACAACTCCTAAAATACCCTGCCTCAGTTAAAGATTCCCTTTTTCCCCTTTTGGCTAAGATTACAGCCGGAAATTCCCCGAAAAAGGGAAAATTCCCCGCACGGAACGCCACCGCGTACAGACGATAAAATTTTGCGGCAACCTGTTTCCGTCCGCTTTCGGGGCAGCAAGCGACACGCAAAGTGAGGCGATCAATCTGGGCTCATCATCAGCCCAATCAATGCATTTATGGGACAAGGTTACAGTTACACAAAAAAACGATGGCGTGTGCACGCTTCCGCGGGAAAGTGTCAAACCCTTCAAGTCTGGCCCATTGTTTCCACGATGTCGCCTCTGTGGCTTACGTCAGGCAATGAAAGAGGGGACGTACGCTTCAGTGCACACCAACGACTCTCAAGGCCAAGTTTAAACAAAGAACGGTCGGGTAAGGCTGGGCCAACGTCTATCCACCCAAGTTGTATGCGTGAACGGTGCATGCAGGCTAGGTTACTCCCCCCCAAGACTGCTGAAACAGAGTGCAGCAAGCTTTTGGTTCTGTCGTATCAGGAAAACAGGCAGGTCTAATGCCATGCACCCTACCTTTGCCCACTATGCCTGAACGGCTTAGCGGACAGGGAAATGTAATCCAGTGAAAATTGAGAAACTGTGTTAGCTGAGGCTCTGAGAAACTTTAATAATGACTCGCTTTTGCATCAACAACAGAGAATACCTTCACGTATTCTATCCTGCATGTCTACATTGTTGTATGTTAATAACCAGGGTTACGATTAGCGGAGAGATGAATTCACTGTTTCTGTCTTTTTTTATGAGTGCCATAACGTAATGCAGATTTCTCACTCAGCTTTATTTACTGGCTGGCAGCAGTGCTCAGTGACTCCCAGGTGTGTGAGGCTGCATTACAAGACACGCAACTCAGCCCCAAACCCAGACTTGCAGCATCAGGTGCTGTTTGGGGCAAACCCCAAAATCGGTTTGTAGACACTGCCAACCTCTAAAGATTAGAAAAAAAAAAAAAAAAAAAAAAAAAAAACAGACAGTACGGCAGTATCCAAACATGCTCTGGCAGGAGATAATTTTTTGGGAAGAGAAAACATTTGTCATTTCTGTGCCCTTTTCGCTGCAATTTGAAAATGTCCAAGCATACTGGGCGCCTATGCAATGATAGAAATGCACTCCAGAAATTTTTTAAATGCAGAGCATTTCTTAGCCTCGCCTCTTCCTGCGTCGGACGGCGTCCACAGCTCCGCGTCCGCAGCAGGTGCGCCCCTCCTCCTTCCCTCCTCTCTCTCAAGAGCAGCTGGCGAGCGCATGCGTCTTAGTCAGCCCGTTCGCTCCGTCGCGGTCTCGGCGTAACAGGTGCGCGATAGCAGCGCGGTGGGGCGTGGAAGGGTGCGCGCTGCTTGCGCATGCGCGCTCTCCCCCCCGTACTGCTCTCCCTCTACTGCGCACGCTGCAAATATAAAGCGGCTAGCGGTCGCTCGTGCTTCAGTCACTGCGTTGCTCCTTCCTTCCTTGGTTGACGCTCGCTCCACCCTAACGCGACTTTACTCTCCTCTCTCTACCCCAAACCAACACCAACGCAACTACGACCCAACTACCCACCCTAACGAGACTTTACGCGGCGTTAACGCCCCCCAATGCTCTGCATTTACTCGTGTTCCCCTCGCGGGAAGGCGCGGGAATTTTTTTTTTTCTAAGTCAGGCAACTTCAGGGGGCCCACTGCTGTTAAAACAACTTCCTGTATTAAGTAAACTCTGTGAAACTTGTCAGTCTAGCTGCTTTTCCACTTATTTCAGCGTGCCATTATTGCTTGTCCAGCTGCTTTTTTTTCCCACTTATTTTAGCGTGCCATTATTTTTTTGACTAAATCAATTAGTTACCAAGGTAATCAGGAATAATTAGCCATTTTAGCAGGAAGAATAGACAAAACAGTCTTAGTTATAAAAGTGTAATCCTTATATTTTCCAGTACTACGAACCCTGGTAAGTGCAATAAGAGAACGCCTTTTGACCCACCGCTTGGAACTAATTTCAGAGCTCATTAAACTTTGGTGGCACCAGTGGCAAGGAGCCATTCCGAATGACCATTTCAAACGAAGTTTAATAAGCTGTAAAACTAGTTCCAAGCGGTGCATCCAAAAACAGATTCTCTTATTGCGCTCACCAGGGTTCATAGTATTGGAAAATATAAAGATTACACTTTTATGACTAACATTGTTCTGTCTATTGTTTTTGAAAAAATGGCTAATTATTCCTAATTATCTTGGGAACTAATTGACTGACTCAAAAAATAGTGGCATACTTGAAATGAGTGGGGGAAAAGCAGCAAGACTGACATGTCTTACAGAGTTTACTTACAAATTAAAAGAAATTGCTTTAAGAGCCATGTCCCCCTTAACCTGGGTGTTCAATCTGCCAGTCAGTTTTGGGCACTTCTCTTTCTAGACACTGATTCCCCTCTGTCATTCTTGAAAAAACAATATCTCCCTGTTCCTTCCATGAGAACCCACTGGTGCAGTTGGTCCCCATTCAAAAGAAACACTTCTAAGGACGTCCAAGAGAAAATTTGGACTCGTCACTAAGTGCCTCGAATTTGAACTCCCCTCTGCGCAAGGAGGGGAAACAAAGGAAGAAACTTAGGGTTCATTTCAAGCAGAGGCCTCATCAATGAGAAGGCTCCACACAATTGAAGGTTTGACGGAACCTGGTCTGGTCGGGTAAAAGATTCAAGCCGAAATGCTTTTTTTACCTTTTTAGTCGGTGATCACGTGTTGTAAGCTATAAGAAGGCTTCACACACGCGCATGCACAGGGAAGGTGTTGAGTGGATCGAGGCGTCCCCCTCACCTGCATTCTGGGCGGTCAGAAAGGACTTCATGGCGAGCCGGACGTCTCTCAGCTCCGAGATGACCAGGTTGAGGTCGGCGTGGCCACCGTTGAGCGCCTTCAGCCGCGCACCACTCCTGCAAGGGGGGGAAGACCACCTGACCACTCCAGACTATTGTGTGTTGATGCGCAACCCCACAACGGCCAACAGAGTCAAATTTTTGTCCCACCGCTAATTTCGGTCAGGTTCCCGAAATTTGCCGCATCAAGTCAATTTCCCAGAAGGAAATCTGGAGCTAAAAGCAGACGGGCCCGTAAACGAATTTCACCTTACACGGCATTGGCAATACGACAGAGGGAAATGAGAACAATTTTACACAACAACCTGTGACCCTTCAAATAAAGCACAACGATTGCAAACCATCCCCTTCACAATGTACTACAAATGAGGTAGCAGTTTTAGTGCATCATGAAGAAAGGGCAACGTGTCGTAAACAATTCACAAATGTCCAACTTCATCACGCCCTGAGTGCAGAAAATTAATAAGCACCCACATCACATGACAGACTGTATAAACAACGCATTGGAAAAAAAAAAAAAAAACCAGGAAAGAACAGCAATGAGCAAGAGAGGTGCAGAGTTTACTGGCTGTGACTTGAATAAATGTAATTTGTCTTTCATTTGGCACCCCTGCCAAGTGGGGGGTCCTGAAGTGCACCTCCCCCATTCCGAATCACCTTCAGGACATCACAGAACTCCCTTTGCGTGCATTTAAAATGCCCCAATTCATAAAGCGCCGGTACTGAGTCGCCCATGAAACAACCTGCATCAACACTCAAACTCCGAAGAGACCTTTAACTATTCCTGTCCTTCCAAACCCTCCACAAAAGGCCCCACCACACACAATCGGCCTCTTCAAAGCTCCTCCCTTGAAGGCCCACGAAAGCAACAAAGCGTTCCAATGAATGCTTTGTGTACAGTTGGAGCTGCTTTTTTGTTTTTGCCCAACGCACAACGCGGACAAATTGTTTGGGTTGCGGAATGTGACCTCGTAGTTTCAAAACTGGCCGCGCTATTTTTGGTATCAGCGGGAAGGAGGGCTCTCGGAAGATTTGCATCGCTGCCATTTCACCAAAGTGAAGAAGACAGTTGCTTCAAACACACAAAGGACTGTGTGATAACCTACAGGGATAGCCACAGGGCAGGGATTTGTGCAGTTACATTCCATTGGAATTCCTCATTCGTGGATGTACTATTATGAGCAATATGAAAGGGAACACAGGAACGCCTAGAAAACACCCTCAGACCCAGCTATGACTGATATGCAGCGGCCGCCGTCGGAAACAGAGTGGAAAGGGCGACGCTGTTCTTGCAACTGTTCCCATTCCCGCCGTGCGCCTTCGGCTGCCCGCAATGCCATATTATCGGTGAAAGGACGTAAGCTGCTGCTTAGTAGAAATGCCAGCGTGGTGGGAGTGCCAACAGTGAGTGGAAGAGCGCCCTCCTTTCCCCCTTTGGCTTTCACAGCGCCATCCGCGTATCGCTCAGAATCTGTTTCGAGGCTCTTTTCCACGCGTTCCTGTGTTCCCTTTCATATTGCTCATAATAGTACAAGTCCAAACGCTGAAAATTTGACGCATTGCTTGTGTGCGCCATCTACGCTGAATATGCAATGTCTTCCACTCAATAAACGCATTCGTAGTGTGAAAAAAAAAAAAAAAAGGATGCAGCGAAACTTTCATTAGTTGCCTTCAATTGAGAAAAAAGTTGCACTCTCTACGACTGCTCAAGGATGTGGGTGGCACTGCATATTTTCCCATGACATCCCGTGCCCTTGATTAATTACACATGCTAATATGTGCACAGAAGTCCATAAAAAAGGTGACAAATTTCCCTTTCCATGCCTTCCACCATGGCCAAGCTCTTTAAAGGGGCCATGAAGACAAAATGCAAGTTTGCTTTATTCGAAAGATTTCGTGTTGAGCTTGTCCAAAAGCAAACAATGCTTTATTCACTGCGAAATTATTCAATTTAACCTAAAATTTTGATTGCACCAAAACGTGTGTTTGAGCGACGTTTGCAATGACATCATAAGAACAGGTCTTTCAGCTAAACTTGATGTGGAGTGGAGACTTGTTTACTGTTAGTAAACCTAGATGGCGCCACCAGACCATGGCAAGCCGTTTTCTGCCTTAGGTTTGTTTGTGACCGTATTTAAACCTGGCTTGCTTTTGTTCATGGAGACAACAATCGTTTCGTGAAACACGGTGCCCGCTCGACTAATATGGTCACGTAAGACACCGTCGCTTGTGTCAGTTGGCCAGTGTCATCTGAGACCACCCCAAAGCCCCGCAGTGCTGTGCATCTAAACCAAGCATAGTGCGTGCAGTACCAACAGCAGTATGCATCAGTACTTCTATGCTTACGTGTGCTTCAAAAGTGCTTACGTGTGCTTTGCCATTTAAAAAGCAAGAATTTTGATGAAGTTCAATATGAGTTGGCCTGACAGACTGAACACACTGCCACTATCTACGGTCTTGATGTCCGTAACACCGCAAAACTTATCGCATCGTTATCGTTCGTGCTGTGTGTGCAAACAGTGCCCACTTGTCCGCTATCAGCAACCGAGTTTCTTCGGACTTTTGACGTCCCCCTCTCTGTATGCTCCAAGCACTTTCCAGTTGTTGAAGCGCGAGATAAAAATAGGATCGCCGTAAACAGGACACTGCACTGCAGAGCTTGATTGTCGCCTCGTACAACTGCCAATGCAAGCTCCTTTCTTGGGGACCAACCTCACCCAATAAACGATTCACTAGTTTTCATCCACAGCCACGTTTGTCCTTTCCCATGACTCAAACGTGCAAGATTTGCACGTATGAGCAGTGACGCACTGGACGCTTCACGCCCACTTCACACTGTAGACTTACATTGGCTTGAAAAATCAAAACTCTCACTTGGTGTTGTATCAGAAACACGTTCAAAGCAGTCGTAGTACATCTGGACTACTTGGAACACACATACATATACATAAAAAATGTACGCCGAGTCTATTCTTCTCACGGCAGCCATGAGAAGTACCTCCCCAAAATTCTAATGGCAATCTGTGATTGGCTATGCATACCACCTGGAGCATCAAATATCCCTCGGAAACCACTACTGCCGGCTGCTTCACTGGCATGGTGGGATAGTGCCAGCTTTCAGGCGGGAAGACTACAATTTCAATTCGAAGAGGGGTTTGTGTGTTTTCAGAATTTGGCAAGTTTTTGCTCATCCACCCTTTCTCAGCAAATTTTTTTGCAGTGGGGTTATTTCTCTAACTATCGTGCAGTTGACGCACAGTATGTCTACTTGGCTGGATTGGGTCAAATCTCAGACAGGTGGTCCGCAGTGCAGGTGGGTTGGGTTAGGTTACGTTGGGTTGAGATATTTTAGGTTAGGTTTACTTTGTGGAAACTGTTGGGAGAAATTTCCCACGGTAATTCTCACAGCTGCAATGAGAACAGACACTGCCAAAAATGTACGCAGGAATATGTATGTGCACGCGTGTGAAGTTCAGAAGAACGACGACGCAGTTGAAGAAATGGGTTCGTCGATTGGGGATAAAAAGACCATTCATTCATCCATCAACCTATGCACATCCATTGCACAACCAGTGCCTCTATCAAAATAGGAGGTATCACGAATACTCAATCAGAATGGCCACACCCTCCTGTTCTGGTATGACTGGTCTAAAATGGCGAACTAAAAAAACTACTACTAAAAGCGAGTTAAAGTATCGGTTCACGTGAACTTTGTTCTGTTGGAAATTTCCCATTTCATGTTCTGGTTCACTGATCTTGAAATGCCACCAGGAGAAAGATAAGGGTTTCCTTATTTACAGTACGTTTGAAGATTAAAATAATGCGTTTTTGTATAAAGGATTTTTGCAGACGACAGATCACCGATTGGTTTGAACCGGTCTTTAGCTCTACTGTTACAAGGGATATCGGATATAACGAACTAAATTACCCTGCCGATACTACTTTGTCATAATGAGGTTCAAATGCTCTGGCGTTGTTTCAGATGGAACACGTAGAAGCTAGTTTTGTGTCATCTAGTCCACAAGACAGCCTTATTCTCCTCTTTTTTTGAGCACCAAAGTGCAGCAGTTTAGCGCATTTGGCAGTCTTTTGAACAACCTTGAAAGAAGAGAGCTTTTCTTGCCTGAAAGAACCCACACTGACTACTTCGGTGTCGTTTAGTCAGGGCTCAACCCTTTCAAATAAATAGAATAAGTTAAAATGAATAGCAAACGTGGCCCAGAACTTGTCCTTTTGGATGGAAAGAGAAAAAAACCCATGCGCCCTTCTCTTTGCTCGCTATCACGTTATGGGGAGTTGAGCTGAGACAAATGCAGCTAAACAGGTTCCAACCGGCTCATCAGCAGGTACCAACTACCCTTCATATTTTCCACATTAAAATCATTTTCACGTTGAAGGGAACTAAGGGAACTTGAGAGACACCCCTCCGTCATGGGCACAGTTCTCTATGGCATGTGGATCTATTTAACAAAGGGACGAAAAAATAGACACCCAGCCAAAAAGGAATTGGCCTTCCTGTGAATATGTGTGTAAAACTTATTGAACCTCGACGCATCACGTCAGTTCGGACAAAATAGCCTTGCGCGTGTGGTGGTGGTAAGGGGAGTAAAAAAAGTTACGCCAAACACGCTCCGAGCATTACATTACATTAGCACCGCCCACTGCACTGCAAAGCGACGCCGACCTAAAACGCGTTGCCTCGTTGAGAAGGGTTGGTTGAGCAGCTCGTTGAGAAGGGTTGGCAAACGAGACCGAACGCCGAACCTGAAACGGTCGCCGATAGCACGTAAGCAATGCTGCGAGTTTTACCTCCCGCAAGCTGCCTCGCGCGCTGCTACGAGAAGGCTGAAACAAGAATCCATATCTGTAGAACTACGAGGAGGATAATCGCGAGTGTCGCGCGCGCAAGCGGCCTTGGTTAAATCTGACGAGTGCGGCGTATTAAGGACGGCTGGGCCGGGCCCATTCATTTGCTCTGCTTTGAAGAAGTTTTTCGGATGTGTTCCTTGCGGGGCTTCTGCTCAGCCGGCGGTTATGACAGCCACTCTTGGGCTTGGGCGGTCGCGCGTCGTTCGAGCATGGGGACACTCGCCAGACGACATGCTTGCCTGGCGCTACTAGAAGGCGTTTTCTAAGTACGTATCCAAAAGCAAATGCGCCAAGAGGCGCCAACAACGCTCGCAAACTCACCGACGAATGGCCCGACTGGCTCGATCCATGGCGAACTAGTCGACGACGGGCCGCCGGCGAGAAACAAAGGCCCTCAGGTGAGCCGAATCCCCACTTGGCCGCACCGGGAGTGTGACGAAAAAAGCATTCAAGGTCAATCCCGGCTGGCGCAACCAGCAGCGTCCTGCTGGTGTGGGCTCCGACGGGTGCAATCAGCTGAATGCAGTAGGCCTAGCATAGATCACGCCGACGCCGCAAGTCGCGCGGACGACAGAACACAGCCGCGGTTTGCGACGCACAGCGAACAGCCGGCGCAGCACTCCACGCACCGCACGTGCATAATCGCGGCGGAATGCCAAACTATTTCGCGTTGACGGCTTCGACCACACACGGCAACGACAACAGGCCGCAGCGCTTGCTTGCAGCTGGCACGACCACCTACACTTCGTAAGCCTGTCCGATCAGTGCTCGTCTACGCACAAACGCCGTTGCTCCTAGTTCACGCAGTAGCCGCTAGGTGCTCTCAAAACATCCACGCTTTTGCGGCGCTTACCATCGCGGCCAGTGGTGTACTATCGTTACTATGGTCCCTAGAATATGAGCTAGTCTGCCGTCCGCGCGCCTTCTCTATGGGAAGGCGAGTCAGTAGTATCAGCAGTATCAGAGTCCTTCAATGCTTTACTGGTCACGAAACTCCATGCGCGCGCCACTACAGGCGCCACCGCCGCACGAAGGTCATCCAGCCGCCGCGCGTGCGGCGTATTGGCCAGCTCTTGGCGTGCAAACGCTCGCTGCTTTTGGTGTCTGCGCGCTGATTAAGTGGTGTCTGCGCGCTGATTTTTTTCGTAGTAGTTAGCGATGAATAGTCCAGTTATTGTGTTTATCACCTTCCTTCAATGGGTTTTATTTTTCGAAGTAAGTTACCGTAGACTTCGGCCGCGAACAGCAACGGCTTCTGTGTGCTCTTGCACAGGCGCTGCGCCGTCGTGTTTACGGATTTTAAATCTATATTGCTTCTTTTCTTAAAGCAAAGTTGTAGATACCACACATACGGTAGCTGTGTAGTCACGGACTGCTGTGGGCCTATCGATAATACAATAAAAAACTGAAAGAAACCAAGTACGCGTCGTTCAGAGTACGCTTAATGAATCCGTTGATTGCTCTGAAATGCACAGAACGCTAAAAGAGATAGCCCAATAGTATTGTCGTTTCGATGAGTGGGTACATACTTGAGAACATCTAGAAACGCTGCAGAAACGCGAAGGACCAAAACACGAAGAGATATACGTTGCACCATGTGTCTTTCTGCTTCCACGCTTTGCAATCCTTGCAAAAACAGGAAGGGAAAAATGAACAATGAAACTGATTTTATCACACGCAACAAAAAATTAAAAAATTTCAATGTTACGAAGGGAGACAAAGGAGCGTGGTCCAGCGTACAAAAATTTTTTTCGCACTGCGATGTGCAGCACACGGAGGAAACAGAATATTGCCTCGTAGCCAAGAACGACGCAAAGCTTTTCTGAACGCAGCGAGCTAGCGATGAACAGATGAACGTCGATAAAGTGAGTTGCGCGGCATTTGCTATGCATGCATTACTCTTGGAGCGTTATTAATTTCAGATCCATGGAACTAGGATCGAGAACATTGTCGAAGAAACAAAAAATCAAGTTAGCGACAAGGTGGCACCCTTTACATATCAAACAATATTTCCCAACGGGACGTACGACAAAAAGAGCAAACGGGCGCTCCGGTTGAAACGCCAGATAAGAAACCGGCATCGGCCACGCGCGGTTACAAAACAAACAAAACGAACCCTAAGGGATAACTCGCGGAAATATAAAAAGCAAAAGCACAAGGACGTCCCAAAGCTTTTTTTACATGCGAGCCTGAGCGCAAGGTAATACAAATTTGCAAACAGGTAATGAAGCACCGCTACAACCTGACTGATATGACAAAAATCCGGCTTTAAGTTAAACTTGTACAATTCTAGGTCCACGATGCTCTCAAAAGGGTACATTGCTTTTTCCATTCTCACACACAGTGCATTTCCACACACTGTCGCACACTTATATAAATCGAAGCTGAAATCTCACGTTGCTGCCTTGTAATGGCGCCCCTCCATTTCTCACACAGCTGCCCGTCGCTCGGTCAACAGAACAAGGAAACATTTTCTGTAGTATCGTTGTACAAGGAACGACATCCCGGGACGCAACACATGTTCGCCATCGTCGTTGCTCTACTTAAGTCGCATCACAAGAGCGCGATATGCACGTTACATTTTATTCCTGCAGAAAACAAACACAACTCGCCGCGGCTCCGCCGTTCGAGCCAGCGCAACGCCGCCCGAGGAGTGACCTCAGTGAGAGGGTGGCGCCACCACGCGGCGGCCAAATGCAGCATATGAAGCTCTCCCATTGAGTTACGGAGCAGTTTCGTGACCAGTAAAAGCATTGAAGGACTCTGGTAGTATTAACTCTATGGGGAGGCGTGTCCGCGCCGCTGATGCACGCACAGCGCTGCGCAGAGGGCGCTGCCAGCAATCGGAGCGCCCGAGCCATAGAGAGAAACTCTATGGCCCGAGCGGCGGGAGCGAGAGCGGCCGCCGGCCGGCATGTGCCGCGCGCTACTGCCGCGGAGACCGGGCGCGCATCGGGGTTTTACGGCCAGTTAGAGCGGTGAAATCCAGCGGCTCGGGGTACATCAGCTCACAATTGAAGCTGCGATAGAACTACTATAGGTCCTTTTAATTTCGACGGCCACAATTTTTCGCGAATCGGGCTAAAAAGCCTAGGCTATTTGCGGACGCTTACCTTCGCGAGTGAGACCGAAGGATGAAACCGCAGCAACGAGAGTAGCCGTTTCGCTACCACCGCTGGTACCATTATTTCGCGCATTGTTGAGACAGTGAGATTCGTTCCAGGAGAGCCCGGCGGCGCCACACGCAGTGTTTGTGCTAACTGTGAAAACTACGTGGTTATCCCCGAACGTCATGTATTGAAGGTGGTCTGCATGTACCCGTCCTGGCTGACTCGAAAAAAAAAAAAAAAAAAAAGCTGTACTGAAAGGCTTTACCAAAAAACCCGTTCCTAAATACTTCTGGCCGAGCCCTCCTACTTCCCCTAGGGAGGGGGGATGTTAAAGCAAGGCATATGGTCATTGAAATAAATAAGCCTTAAGAGCTGATCTTTTTTAATTTCAAACAGCCGCAAGTAAAATGATTGGACATAACACAGATGTTCTCCCTTGTTGCTTTCCATGCGTGCGTCTCCCGATTCACTCCGAGTATGCGGGCGATCAAAAAAGAAAAAAAGAAAACCCTGTGTAATGAAGAGTGCAAGCGCAGTTACTGTTTGGCAGCCTGGTTCTAGTGAAAAAGTTTCCCGCACTCTTCAAGTTAGCGAATTTTCCAAATCGTGGAATTCACAAAAATTACAGGCGCGCAAAATAGAAGCTATAGTACCACAGTTTCTGCCTGTTGATTGAAAGTGCCAAAAACATCATATGCGTGCGTACATTCTTGTTACTTTTATTCGGCATTTACATTTAACAGATATTGCCAACTGAGGATCAGCCTTTGCCTTCTCGTTTCGCCCAGCAAGCACGCTTTTTCCGACCCCGCGACTGCACGCTGTACCGCGCCAGCCGCGGCGGGCCGTGGCTCAACGAAACAAAGGAAGCGACAAGTGTTTTCCGGAGGCAGCGTTCGACGTGCGATTGGGCCTAATTAATGAACGATGCGAATTGGTCAGATTCCGTTCAAGCTTCAAAGTGTATACAGTAATTCCTCGTTATAACGAAGTCAGCAGGACGGCGGAAAATTTCGTTATAAGCGGTATTTCGATATAAGCAACCACTCGAGAAGAGCTTAAGCAATTGAGCTTTAACTGCGCCACAACTGCAAGGAACCAAAACACAATGTATTCAGAGAAGAACAACTTTATTCGGTTGCAAAAAGGGAAGTCAGTTTTGGCTGTTTCAAGTTTTTGTCGGGCACGAGCAACCCCATCTCCGATTTGACCAGCAATGAATGAGGCCGTGGTCGGCGCCCATAAAAGTGGCAGTGGCTGTGGCCAATTTATAGGGAGGCGTGCGGGCGTCACGGAATGATATGCGAATTTCGCGCTGGAAACCACCGCAAATGCCGTGGCTAGAGTTGTGCTTGTTGCGCTCAAAAAACGATTACCCGCTCACTCTGGGTACACAGCGCAATCACGAAAACTGACGGTTTTCGCACCAGAGGCTTAGCATGATCACTGGGCAAAAACAAAAGTTTGCAAAACAAGCGCTTTTCGGCGTTCCCTTGTCAACGACACTGCTAATTCTACGGTTCGAGTGTCGGTGTTCGCACGCCGTCGCGCCCACGCCACTGACCAATGTCTAGGAACAAAATTTAAGGACCGTACCACGCAGTTGTATCGTTTGTCTAAAGTCGGATGACGCAAATCGAGCATGAACTGGCTCCAGAAAATCGCGGGGAAAGACCAGCTTGCGTTGACCGGCCATGTTGACCGCCTGACTAGCCGATGGGTCGCCGCCAATGGGCGACGCCTCCGCTCGGCACTTCTTTCTATGCGGGTCAGGCTCTTCGAGCGCTTCGAGTAATGCGGCCTAAAAAGCATGCGTTTGGGTTGGGACCAGAAGAAATTTCGAATAAAGCGATATTTCGAATAAAGCGATCTCGTTATAACGAGGGAATACTGTATTTGACTCCCAAGCAAAGATAAGTGAGGATGGCTCCAAAGCGCCTCAAAAAAAATTATGAAGCACCCTACTACAACACAAATATTTTCACGCTCTTATATATCCACGAGGTCGCGGGTTCGATTCCGGGCCGTGCCGCCCGCTTTTCTGATGGAGGTGAAAAGCAAAAACGCCTGTGTGTACGTGATTTCGGCGCATATTAAAGATCTCCAAGTGGTAAAAATTAACCCGGAGCCCTCCACAATGGCGCGCCTCATCGCCTGCGTTGCGTCGGCGCGTTAAACCCTACAATCAATCACTTATATATCCACGGCAGTGTACGGCGGTGGTATACACAAAAACGCTTCTTTGTTGGATAACTTAGTCGAAATACCGGCAAGGGCGTCCGCAGAACTTTTTGCAAGGGGGGGCATCCATTAGCGGGGTGGGGGGGGGGGGGGGGGGGGGGTACGGTTGGATAGCACCAAAAAGGCGCTATTTGTGGTTACAAAAAGTACAAACAGCGAATTAGAACCAGACTTGGAGGATATACATTGGATTTTATTACCGCACAAAGAAATAAAGTTAACAAAAAATGCGAAAAGTTACTGTCACTTTGTAAAGAAGAGTGGCCAGTCTCGCTGCGTGAGGGTTCTCAACTCGCAGCAACTGATCACCAGCACACAGTACAATACATTCACATACATAGAACTGCACTCCGTCAATCTTCCTTGAATAGCAGCTGCAGACGCCTCGGGTATTTCTGGGCAAATTGCGAGATGACATGTGCGATGAAGTCTGTTGAAATGGCTCAAGCAATAAAGATGCTACTCGCCTCCATGGCTTTCAATGCAGTCCAGGCGTACAAGCGTTTTGAGGGGCTGATTTATAGGTTTTGTTTCGGGGCTTGGGCGGTGCCGACATTTCGCAATTTCGAAGGAAAGGGGTGTACAAGGTGGTGGGACGGCACGGGAGGATGTTACACTCTCCCTACTAGGTGTAGCGGTGAAGATGGCTGAAAGTTTGTCCGAAAACTGAAGTTCTTGCGGTAAGACTGCATAGATCTAGAGTTTAGAAAAAAAAAAAAAAAGTCAAACCTTTCAGAATTGTTCGCTATCTTCAATAGCCAGCACAGACAGTCTGTTTCACTGCCGTCACATGACCGGCAATGTTAGTCAGTGTCTAACGGTGCAATGTTGTCCGCAGTCCTGAAGGGCGTTCCATACGGATACGCAAAACCTGAGTGTGCTAATCATTGGAGTTGCGTAGATTGTTGCGCTAGTTGGTTCACGTATACATAATTAAAAAAAAAAACTTTGCGCTAAAAGACGGGACAAAGGAGAGAACGTCGGTGTCGTTCTCTCCTGAGCCCTTAAAATTGGCCCTTAAAATGAGCCCTTAAAATTGGCTGAAAGCGCCCATACCTACGAATGCAGCACAGCGAAGCGCCGTCCGCTGCACTGCTCCCCACGCCGACGCGTATTCCGGTTTCGGCGATGCATCACCCACGAAAGGGAGAAAAGGAGGAGTGCGAGAGGGAAAGGCGAAGGGTTGCGGGGCTGTTCTGCCGGCGCACACACTCCCCGCTCTTGGCCCGGCGGCCGGCCGGCAGTGAATACCCATTTCTTTCCTCCGTGTGAAGCGGCAAGTGTTTCATTCGCGCGTTGGATTTCGCCTTCTGGGACGGCTGCGCTGTTATTCAACCACACTCCTAGTTCTGTATATTTTAACGAAGTTAGAAGTGCTTCAACTGTGTCTGTGTTGGATTTCGCGTCCGCTTGTGATACCCACCGCTGTGCATTTCGAAGTGCTTCAACCGGGTCGTTTGATTAAGTTTTACGCTGCAACAGTGTTCTAGGTAACATTACCTAAATACTTTGTAATCCGTGCTGTTTTGCAATCGCAGTGTAGCATTCACAAATCGTCGCGTGAACGGTTGCTACGCAAGCGTGCATCCACAGTTCACCCTGTGATCGGCCGCCGCTGTGAAAGTCAACCTTTATTATTAATGAATTCCTGGAGTGTGACAAATAGAAATTTAGCTTAATGCCCCATAAAGTTGGGTCTAAGTCACGCTGGGAATACGCGATAAGTATAATCACTTGTAGCCCACCTCGAACATTTTGGTACTCAGATTTTCTGACGATTGCTTTCAACCTTGTCACGATGGTTGCACTTTCTGCCCTGCTGCTTTTTATGCGGTCGCACAAACAACCGGGTTGCTTGTTTTGTTTTTTTCTTTATCGTATATCTAGCGCTCCGCCCAGACGAAACGGCAGTTGGCACTAAAGTTTTGCCCAGGCACAATTAAAACTGTGAAATACTCCTGCTCTGATCTTCGCCTCTTAGATTTAGACACGCAGGACTACCTATTTGCACCGGCTCCTCTTCGCGATCGTGTGTTCACGGGTCTTTTTCTTTTTTGCTTGCAAGCCCCAATGGTGCTAGCACCCACATTTATTTGCGAGTTGGACTATGAAGCCTCCACTGATGACTTACGTTTGTCCACACACACTGACCAAAACAAGCTACAAGGGGCTTTGGTATCCAGTATTCTTACGCTGGAGCATGCTTAAGGCATGTGATCACGAAAGCACTTAAGTTTACAGCAAATACAGGTTCTCAAATTGACTGAAAAACTGAAACATAACATTAAGCCTTATAATTATTTACCTAGTATGTGTGCTAGTTCTGCATCAATTGCTAAAAAAAAAAAACCGGAACACATGCTAATGAATTGATCATGAAAAAGTGACGTAGTGAATAGTAAATCTGTCTGCTGAAAACAATTTTTTAATAAAACTACAGATTTGAATATCGATTACATGTTGCAATGTATGGGCATATGAAACAGCAGAAACCAAGTCCCAAAGCTCGAAAATTCTTTATTAAATGCTTTATAACCTCAAATATACATACAATATTTTACGTGCCCATCACGGTTTAGGCCAGGAACATCTTGGCTCAAAACTTTCCACAATTTCTCAGTCAGCACCTGCAACACCAAAAGAAACAAATAAACGCTTCCTTTTACAACCACACCACAAACGTCAGGTGAATCTAAATTCACAATTGATGGTGTATTTTGTCCCATATAGGGCTACATTAATATGTACACAAAAGTTAGTTTAGCCAGCTTTTGAACTATTCTAACTGCTGATTCTGAATTTTTTTTCTACGTGACACCAGAGATCCTTTGCTGATGCAGTCTTGTGTCTAAAACCTGCTTTAGTCCCTTCACACCAAATGGTATTTTTGACTTTTTTGAGAATTTGTACAAGGCCAAATCATGGCTTACACTAGTAGGATTAAAGTTCTGAGCTAGACTGCTTTGATCTCTGATCTCGTTAACAAACTGCACTGCCTTTCCCAATAGCTAAGCAGGTGCTTACAGTGTATCTGACAGAACAGCTGTCACACAATGGCCATACAGGACAACTGGGTCGGTTTATCAGTCAGGAATTATATGAGGGGGCACTAGGCTGAGCCCAACTCATCGCACCACTGCTGCAAAAACAAAGTGGAAAAAGATTCTATTTCGGGGGTTGTAGTTGCCGAGGCCACTCTTGGGCTATGAAGCGTGACACAGTGCTAGGTTCGATTCACGTTAATCCTGACATTTGGGTATCTTGACACGCACTGAAATCTCCACACACGGGCGTTTTCGATTTTTTTCTTTTTGCCTTCACTAAAAAAAAGGAAAAGAAAAAGTCCTTGGGCTCAGCTGCACAATGCTTTAGGAACTGCGGCTGCTGCTCAGGCACAAGTTGGAGCCATTACTTGACTAGGCACAAATCCTCAAGAGTTGAAAACGGATTTCAGCGCAAAGCGGCAAAACAGCACTTTATTAAAAACAAGAGAAGTGGGAAAGACCTTATAACAACACGCGCTAAAGAACGACCTCTTTGAATAAACACAGTGTCACTTTGTAAATCGTCAATGCCTAGATAGCATATCCTTCATGCACAAGTATACTTAGTTGCTCCTTTAGACCGACAACGATGGCCAGAAGAAGTCAGGCTGCTGCCTTGCACGCCTTGTACTTGCTGCTTCGCCTTAATATTACCATGTTAGGAGCCAAGTATCTGAAATACCCATCTGTTCGATGCTTTGAACGTGCCGTCTAGGTGCTGTCGTGCAGTAATCCTCATTGGACGACGAGAACGAATGCAAATTAAATGACTCGCGAGCGAAAAATGACGTTACCAAAGTTGATCAGTTCGCGACTCCGGCACCGCTTTACCATTGAGCCAATGCTGTCGACTTGTTTGTAAACAACCTGTAATTTCTCCGCGCCACGTAACATCATTGATAGTGGTTGTGGACTGAAGTAGCGTAGAAAACCGGGCTAGTTGGTGCAGATTCATCTTCGCAGCGCACAAATAACGGGACAAAAAGGAGGATAACAGTGGACAACCAACGAACCAAAACTGAATTTTTGTTCGTTGAGAGACAAACGCTCTCAAGTACCGCTCTCTTCAAGATACGCCAATTCTGCATCTAAAAGTGCTAAAGACAAGCGCTAACACACGAGTCAGACATTTTTCGAATTTTATGTGCTTCCACTATACTTCCCTCACCTTTTGTTCATCGTGCGAGAACAGTACCGTTGTATCATGAAGGAAAAGCATACAACCACAATCTTTGCAATGGGTGGGAAGAGGGCCAGAAGGCACTCAGTGAACTGGCCAACATCAAAGCGACCACAATTGAAAGGAATGCAATAAACCACGTTTAATCTAGAAGGAACAACCTGTTTCTCATGTTTCACACCACAGCTGTTTGCTCGGCCCTTATTACTAATATTCTTTTCGATGGCGGGACAGCAGCAGTTTAACTTAATTTTGGCTGAAAACACCACATTGATGTTATATCTGCACCCCACTTCTTTCAAGCGGTGAGATACATCGTGCAGGTACGAGATTACAACTATCTTTTCCTTCACAACATCACAAGCAGGAGACAAGTTTTCTTCACCAAATCCAACAACTGAAGACAGGCCGACCCAATGACTCCGTCACCGTAGCCAGCACTTTTGGGTCCAACTAACTGTTCACCAGAGCTAGACTCAATTAGGTGAAAACAAGACTGAAAACAAAACAAGATGGCTGACCTGAGGCAGTTGACAATAATCCCATATTTTGCAATCCTAGAACGTGCTGATGAAGACTTCAGTAAAGGCTTCTTCGATCGCGGGCTATAGAGCCAACATACATGATTCTGCCCAAATTTTAATAACAGGTCCAAAAACTGGATTGTTCTTTCGTTTAGCGCCTTGGAGATAAAGGTCAGCCTAAATGCGTGACGTTTGAATGCTTTTAAAATGTCACCACTTTTCTTGTAGGGTCATAGTTTCCACAAAGTACTAGGTAATCGTCAACATACATGAAAATTTTATTTGCCAAACCCTCCAAGTCACGTTCCAATACACGGTCAACATGAGCCAAGAAAATGTCACTAACAAGGTGAGGAACTTTGGAACGTCTACAGATTCCAGATCTCTGCACAAAGACACTGTCACACCATCCTACAATAGTTGATGCTAAGTCCCATGCCAAAACCTCGATGGAGTCATCCGTCGCCTATATTCAGGATGGTGTTGCTCTGTGTCACAAGATAGATGCCGACACGTCAGAAACTGGCAAAGTAGGCCATGTGCAGAAAGGAATTGCTGATGGCACTTTCAACCTGCTTGTTTATAAGGACTGCACCAGCACAGACGGCATCATTACAGAGTGCAGACCGTTTAAACATCTTGAAAAGGGCTTCGCAGCCTCTGGTAAATGTTTCTTTGGTTATCAACGTAACTAGTTGATGCATTTCTTTTTGTTATTCCCCCCACTGTAATGCCAACAGGCGCTGTGGGTACCAAATAAAGTAAGAAAGAAACAAGCGAAAGCTCACTGCATTGCCCCACAGTTCACTCGACTGCCTAACACGGCTCCCACATCCTATTACGAGTATACCACTCCACTGGAATTTGCCCTTCTTTGTTCGACGACTTAATGAAAATAGTACGCCGTGAGCTGGAGGCTACGGCTATGGCTGGCCTACTAGCCCCGACCCGTGAATGAACGTCACCTTCCATCTCCCTAATCCATGCGATATACAGCAAGAGCTCGCAAGCCACACCATTCCACGCATTTGCTCTGTAGCTCACCCGAAAAACGCTTTCACTGTTCCTCGTGTCTTAACTGGTCCCCACCAATATGCCCCACGCCATTTTCAGACACAAAATTCCGAAGAGTGGAGTACTCCTGAAAACAAGCCAATATGCTTCCACTGCTGTCACGGTGGGCATGTGGCCCGCTACAGCTTTCGACATTGCCACGCTAAGCCTTCGCCTCACCACAAGACTAATCAATGCAGCTCAAGGAGGTAATACTCCATCTGTGACCTGGACGACAGATCCTCTATTAACCAAGGAGTCTAAGCCCAATTTACTAGACGTTACTGTTGATGGTGTTGCAGCCCAGGCTCAAACTGACACAAATGCTCAAATCTCTGTAATGAGCTTAACCCTCCGCTGGCATCTCCGCAAAGTTCTGACGCCACCCATGCAAACATCTGTTCGAGTTGCCAATGAGAGCACACCTTCAATTGCCGGAATGCGTACCGCCTGAATATGGATTGCCGACCACGATAGTGTCGTTCTCTTCACCGTCCTTGAAAAATGCCCCCATGACATTATCCTCAACGTCAATTTTTTTTCGAACCGCTCTCATTGACTGTTCTGCGGGACTTCTCTCTTTTGAATTTCCTTCTGCCAAAAATGCTCAAAAGCACCGTTCTCGTTCCACAGATTATGTCCATTTGCTGTCAAATGCTGTAACATACATGCCCCTGTGATAAAGCCCACCCGTTTCTCACAGTTATTTCTCACCAGATTGTTCGACAAGCCGAGCGGAAGCTACTACAAGCACATATCCTTGAGTGCCGCCAGAAGCTACGAGCTTTGGAGAAGCAAACCTTCTTTGCACGCCGGCAACTTGAGTATCTTATTCCTGAGGACTTCCCAGATGTGCAGCTGCACACAAACTTCACTGCTAGCATGGCAGAAGGCCGTCATAGAACGTCGCAAGAGAGGAAACTGCAAGCATTCCGGCCGGACGTGCCACAATGCACCCAAGAGGTCATCAACCTATCTCCGTACACACCGAACGAAGAGGAGGCTAAGGTTTTGTCCCGTGGTGTGAATTTTGACACGGAAGCACCCCCGGAGCCAGGAAAGGTGATTTGTGCGGTCGAACGCGTGGTCGGCCAGCTTCCCTCTGACGTACGGCAAGAAGCGCGCACCCGTGCTATTGGTGTGCTCTCTGGATTGCGAAGACATTGTGCAAGACTGCATTTATCGGTAGCGGAGAGGCAAGCCATCAGGAGCCTGCGGAATAACAGCAGTATCGCAATCCTTCCTGCTGACAAAGGCAATGCCACGGTCTTGCTAGATAGCAGTGACTACCACACGAAGATGTTAGCCCTTCTCGAAGACCAGCAGACATACGCTCCTCTAGCCCGTGACCCAACTAGCAGGTTACAGTCGAAGCTTCAAGAACTGCTAACCAGGCTTTTCAAGCTAGTCCTTCCGCACCACAAGGGCCTCTACTACAGGTTACTGTGCATGAACGGTTCAGCCCCGGAAATCTACGGCCTGCCTAAAATCCACAAGCCTGGCGTTCCTCTTTGGCCTATCGTCGACTTCTCGAGGTCACCGCTCTACCGACTATCAGGCTACCTTCACCAAGTGTTGAGCCCTCTAGCCGGTAAGACGCCCACGCACGTCGGAAACTCGTCCTCTTTTGTTTCGAAGCTTAAGGACGTAACTCTAACTGAAGACGACGTCAAGTCTCTTTTCACTAGTGTCCCAGTGGATCTGGCAGTAGCCATGTGCGAAGAAGCACTAAACGCGGACATTAGTCTTCCCGATCGCACTCCCTTTGACGTCCCCGAGCTATGTGAGTTGCTTATGTTTTGTCTGAGCAACATTTATTTTTCTTACGGGGGAAGCCCCTATCAGCAGACCCATGGCACGGCGATGGGTGCGTCCATATCAGTTACTACGGCCAATCTAGTTATGGAGGCTTTAGAGGGGAAGGTATTGGCAACCTTCACACCGGCACTGAGGTTTTTCTGCCGCTATGTCGACGACTGTTTTTGTATTTTAAAAAAGCAAGATGTCCCATGTCTTCTGGACAGCCTCAACGCCCAGAATGTGGATATACAGTTCACCGTGGAGTTCGAGCAAGAGAACATGCTTCCCTTTTTTGGATGTTCTTGTTCACCGCGATGCGGGCGCTCTCTCCTTCTCAGTGTACAGGAAGCCCACACACACGGGTTGTTACCCCAGTTTTGAATCTTGCCACCCTCTCGGCCACAAGACATCCGTTGTGTCGTCCTTGATAAAGCGCGCCGTACGCATCTGCTCAGATGACAGTGCACTGAAACGTGAATTAAGAACGATTCGCCGCGAACTAATCGCCAATGGCTATCCTAAGCGACTTATTTGCCGAACCAAGAATAAGGTACTACAGCAAAGAATGGCCAACAACAGGACATTACGAGCACGTGCAGCCATCCCCTACGTCCCAGGAATAAGCGAAGCATTGTCGCACGTCTTTTCAAAATACGACATGCGCATTGCCCATGTACCGACCAGCGAGCTCCGCGACGACTGAAAGAGCACCAACGTGATGTAAGAAATCATAATCACATGACGAATGCCATTGCCATTGCGGAGCACGCGCACAATCATTCCCACAAGATTGACTGGGAGAACACCGCAATTTTAGCTAAGGAAAAGAACACATCATCTTGGCGTCTGCTAGAGTCACTTTTTATCCAATCAACGCCAGCCGCAATGAACCGGACGGATGGGACTTTGCCTCCTGTCTACGCATGCTCTCTACGTCATGTGCTGCCTATATAATTGATGATGATGGCTTGTCTTACGTAGTGAACAAGGAACCTGTATGTGGTTCCGAAACGTCAATATAGTTTTATTCTTGGTCAGTGTTCGCTTTTCTTTTGCAAGTTATTATATGGTCTTCCCTATTACAGATGCGCTGCTTCTGTGAAACGTCACTCTGCCACATATCATCATTACTGTGGTAGAGAACCAAACCTGCCTTCCCTTTCAGTTTTTCAACTTCAGTTTCACACCTCAAGTCCTTCCCAAGGGGATTTCGCTTGCAATGCTGTGCCCTTTCTGCCATGAATGCTAGCACCCCTGCAGATTTACCTCCTGCAGTGCAGGCGTCCCATCAAGCACCATCAATCAAGGCAGTGGCTGCTTCAGACCTCCCACCGGATCATACCACCGATCTCCCTCGTCTTCTGGATTCCTGCAAGGACATCTTCGACTTGGACAACCATTCACCAACCCAAACTTCTGCAGTCACACATCATATCAACACCAACGATGCTTCACTAGTGTACAGGTGGCCCTATTGCGTATCACTTGCTGAACGACTCGTCATCCAAAAGGTAAAAAAAAAAATGCTCAGTAAGGATACAGTTGAACCATTTTCCAGTCTGCGGGTGTCTCCAGTCGTGTTGGTCAGAGAAAAAGATGGGACGTAGTGCTTCTAGATGGATTATGCAAACTTTACAATTATGAAGAAAGGCCTTATACAGTGGGATCTCATTGATACAATTCTGCATAATACGTTTTTCTTTTCATTCCAAGCCAAAATCCCTTAGAAATAATGCATTTTCGTGCATTTGATACGATCACATTTTTGCTAAAAATTGGATAGCACGACCACGAAAGTGAACCTTGACCATTTTTAGAAACCTTACATTTATTCTTCGGTATACTAGCTCAAACCCCATGTCAACAACCCATGACCTGCATGGCAGCGCCGGTTCTGCGACAAAAACACTGCTGCCGGGCGTGGGCGCTCTGTTCAATGAGGATGATATGTGAGGCGAGGCAGTGTGCCATCTAGTGAAACATATCATAATCATAGAGTTTCTCACTTTTATCATAATCGAAGAAGAAGGTTCCAATGCTCTTGGCAGTCGACGACTTCCCTCCCCAACTTCTCGCCATGCTCTGTGCTTCCTGCTCCGTTCTTTGTTCTCTTTCTGCGCTGTTCCTGTGTTCGGTGGTGTTGCTTATGAGGCTATTTTTGTTCTTGTTCTATTTGACTAGTCTTGTTCTCCTTAGGCTGCCTTGTTGCTGTGCGGGGTGTGCTGCCAGCTTGTGGCAATGTAGAGGAAACGGAAGGCACTCAGTATAAAAAGAAAAAGTGGAAATTGTACAGAAATTGGAAGAAAACCCGAAGAGGAAATGCGTGGATTTGGCACACAAGCTCGGTTTGCCAGTGTCAATGCTCAACACTATTGCCGGTCAGCAAGAGGAACTTCAAAAGAATCTGCAAGGCCCTGATGCGAAACAAGCACAAGGTGCGAAGCATGACCAAATGGAAGACATCCTGCTGACATGGTGGGAGGAAGTTGGAGCGGCAGGATGAACGCCGATAGGTCAGTACTACGCGAAAAAGTTGACAACACTGCGCTCTCCTTGGGCATTGAGGACTCCAAAGCGTGTGGTGGCTGGCTTCACCAATTCAAGGCACAACGTGAAGTGTCATACAGAACAGCGTCCGCCCAAGTGAAAAATACCAGCAGCTTTTTTTTTATTTTTACATTTCCGGAGAATTTTCTCCCAGACTTCGAAAAGAAAGTGCAGCACAAATTTACCAACTACTCCACTGTTGCTCAATAAAATTGAGTTGCTGACGGAGAATGCAGCTAGATTTTTCTCCTTTTTTTTAACAAACTCTTTGGATAATACGATTTTCACATAATGCTTTTTATTTCCCGGTTCCCCTGAAAAACGTATCAACGAGATTTCACTGTACATGATACATAGACAAGATGTGGCTGGCAACTTGTGGAGGGAGGTAACTTCGTGCAACCAAAGCCCGATTAGTCATGCTAATTCCTCCTATATTTCAATATGGTCTAACACCAGCTACCCCACTTCGGCAGAGCCAGTGGGGAACATTTCAATACTACTGTCACTGTGTACTGCAGAACGAACATCCATCCCGCATTTAAAAACCCTGCATACGAAGCTGCATCGCGCAAAGTTGTTCTATGGCCACTGAATGTCCTCGCTGAATGTCAAGGAAGCGTCCTCACCGACGCGCTTTGGCGTTGTCTATCAGCGGATTCGTATGTATACAAGCGTTTACAGCAAGAACGGTAAATATATTACTACGCCCTTCAAGCACATATCGGCAAAATGCGATTACTTCGCCGCGTTCGCAGGAATGAGCCGCACAGTAGAGAACACAGTCGTAGCATACTAGCAGGAATGAACGCATCGTACGGCTTCTTCCACGTTTCGTCACCCCGTGACTACAGTTTACCTCAACACCAATTTATAACGCACGCCCTTAAAGAGCTTACACTCTAAAAAGCGCTACAACCTTTCTGGTAACCTTGAGTGAATGTAAAAGCGTAGCCACCGCGCACATCACGTCGTAGCTAGCGCCGACTTCAATGCGAATGCGGTCGTCGACGCGGCTACGTGAACGTACCACTGACAGCCTCAAGGAAAGTGTATTTGGGGGCTCTAGAACAACGTATTTAAATTTAGCCCATGTTTGCGAATAACAAATGATTCCTTGAGTGCTTTAGTTACATTGTCATTCAGAATGTGCCTAGCAAGTTATGTCCAACATACGGAGAGCGCACGGCATTTGCAGTACACGGACAGGTATATGATTACCCGTCCCTCTTGATACCAGCGCTTAAAAAATATCTTACCTTTCGTTTATGACGCAAAAAGATGCCGAGGAGAAAGCAGCAGGTTTCGTCAAATACAAGAAATCGATGCTGGCACTCTACTTGCTCTAGTCTACTTGCGCTTTGAAACTCGTACACAACAGGCAAGTGGCTTCGGCTTGACATGGCTTGACCAGTGTTGCTTTTGCCTTGCGCAAACTTAATTTAACTAAAAAACTCTGTAACACAACCGGCTAAATATAGCCGCTCGTAATTTGTTATTTGCGGAGGTAACAGAGTATAAAAGTCGCGTAACAGAAAATGTTAGTTGAATTAAGTTTGCGCAAGGCAAAAGCAACACTGGTCAAGCCATGTCAAGCCGAAGCTACTTGCCTGTTGTGTACGAGTTTCAAAGCGCAAGTAGAGTGAACTAGAAGTTTTAGAGTGGCCCGACCGGCCGCCCGGAGAGGTGCTCGTTTCGCGCAGAAAATAGCGGCGGCGCTGTAGTCAACGACAACTGAAAGCGAAAGCGGCGGCTGGCCGCGCGCACGGGCGCGCACCCAGCCGGGCCAGGAAACGCTTTACGCGTGGAGCGCTGGAAATTTTTTCTGCGGGTCGTACAATTGCTGAAATGTACTGTAGGTACAGTGGACTGTGGGTAACGAAATGAAAAACAAATGCTGCAGCTCATTTTGCGTTAGTTTTGCCTTTCCCGCTCGACAACAAGAAAAATTACGGATTTTCCTTCAGTGCAGCATTCGTAACGGATTCCAAATAAAGTAATTGCAGCGACATTTTCGCTATTCCAATGTCCTATAAAAACGTATTTTGCGTTGAATTGACTAATATGAACCAGTTTATGATTGCTTTATGATTGTGTCCTTATTGGGCTGCTTGATGGACATGACACGAAAAAATATGAGGACTGGGATGATAGCTTCTCAGAAAAATTTCTTAGTTATTGTCTTGCAATTTACGCTCGAACTGCAGTTATGTGGGTTACTATCGTAAGTTGTTGCGTTTGTTTTTTATTGCGTGAGTTGTTATTATAGCAGCATTTAAGCAGTGGCCCGCTTGGGATAATTACGGGTCACCGTGGTGGCCGAACAGAAAATGACACGCGCAAGCGAGAGATCTTTTAAGTGCAATGCACTTCTTAAGCGACCCTGAACCTGCGTCCACCGGCGATGTCCGCGCACGTGGAGATGGGCGCGCGCAGCCTGGCCGCTGACATAGCACATACCCACGTGGGGGATTGGCCAGGAATCTCCTCGTCTTCCTTGGCAACGGGGGGAGATGGGCGCGCGCTGCCTGGCCGCTGACATGGCACATACCCGCGTGGGGGATTGGCCAAGAATCGGGCGTGAGAAGGGCTAATGCACCCGCTTAAAGGAGTAATGACACGAAATTTCAAAGCTGAGATCCGCTCTAGCAACAAGTACAACGACAACACAAATAGGTGTCTGTGAATAAATGCATCTTTCTTTCTTTGTAGTTGTGTGTGTGTGTGTGTGATCTCTCTTTCGCGAACATTACCGAACCACGCAAATTCAACTCGTGCATTCGCACTTTCACATTCTTCCCCTCGGGGAAATGCGGGGAATTTTTTTTAGAGTGGTTAGCTCAGTTAGCTCAGTTGTCCCAATGACCGTCTTTCATAGAACTATTCCCGCAACGTTCTATTAATGGCACCACCTTTCACCTGATTCGATCAAGAAAGGAGTTGAATCAGATTAACACAAATTCGCAAGTATGCTGAGAGTACAATTACACGCACATAAAATAAATGCAAAACATAGATCAGAAGATATATTGACCGCGACAAAAATGAAATATAACACGTCTACTATAGAGGTAAAGGTTCAAGAAGGCTAACATGGAGGTTCAAATAAACGGAACTGGAACAAATACACATTTTGTTTTCATTTTCAATAGCCCAGCAAATAAAATGTAACGCGGGAAATCATGCACAAAGTCTACACATGTAAAGGTTTAGGAATGACGGTAACATGGAAATTTAAATTGACATTTTTGGTCAACGCGTTTTCATAACTCGCCCTCGATCATTAGCGACGGCTAAGTTTAAGGTGTTGCTCCCACCTCCGCATGTAATCACGGAACTTGTTTAAACATTTTATGTAGAAATGAATCCGTGTCGAAATGTATACAGAACGAAACCAAATTTGCGGTCAAGGTCTCACGTGCTGGTCGCAACCAACGCCGTTAAGGTGTTTGTTGTGAATAAGGGCTGCAGCGCATCCATAACGCTGTCATGGTGGAACTCCTTGTCGCTGAAGCAACCGGTAAAAACGTCCTAGAGGTGGCTAATAAACTTAAAAAATGCGCGGAAGGATTCAGAAGTCCCCCCAAATTTGAAGAGGTAGTAAACACAGCGGCATCTTCCCCTGGCATGCAGGAAGCAGTAGTTGGTCCCGCAGACTTGGCACTTCGTTTTCAGTACACACTTTCTTACCAAGTGCCTGCGACAAAGTAGGATAATAAAAGAAGCCCACTAACGACAGTACACGCATCAACGGTAGGGGTATCCCAGAAGAAGGCTTTTGGTATTTTGCAGCATAGAATGTGCGCCCCGCCGCTTTTGCTTCATGCGCAGTCAAGAAGGGGAAGGGAAGAACATTCCTGGTGCCTGTCCGTCAAATTAATCCCTCGTTAACTCGAACTCTGCTATATCTCAAAATATCTTCTCGAAACTTTTTTCTCACCGTGTTTACCTCCCATAGGCGGCACGCATTCGCCCGCTTTATCTCAAAACGTTTTTTAGGAGGGCCACGGATGTCTCGAAATACTGGCAGAGAGGACACAAGGCAAAGTCCGCTGCAGGCAGCTGATAAGGTCCCCGTTCGAATGATTACTCCCACTACTCGCCGAACGCGGTTGTAAAGTGCAAGTTTACGCGGACTACGCGTCCCCGTTACCGGAATTAATGCTGTTTGGCGCATAAGATAGCTGTGGACGACGCAGCTGATCATGCGGACGAGGAGGAGCCTCCAGAAGTGCCTACAACGGCAGAAACAACATACATGCTGCGTCTGCTTTGTAGCAAGGTAGAATGTAGCGGTGGCGACCACCAATTCATGCGATGTGTTGAGAATTCTCGGGTGCGCTTTTCTGGGATGCAGATGCGAACGCGAATCAGCCGAGCGCAACACAGCTGTTTCTTTCTTCTGCAAAATTAAAAGTTTCTTTTTCTTGCGAATTATTTTGCCTTTATTACGAAATCTCCCCTGTGCAATTGTGCTTTTGTTAGCAGCCCTATATATGTAGCTGTTATTTCAGGGACCTGGCTACAAATTTTCTGCATTTGATTTAACTCGAAACTCCGCGCTTATCTGAAAATTTTCAGCTAATTTTACGACTTTGAGTTAACGAGAGATTACTGTATATCAACAATTAACGTTTTCAGAAAACGCATACAAAATGAGAAAGTATCGTTGGGGGGGGGAGGGAGGAGGGGATGTCTAAAATTTTGTGGCGGGTCGTACTAGTTTAAAGTTTGCTCAAGCGGAGTCATAACGTTTCTGCGTCTACTTTCTAAGCCAGCTGACCAAAGGCGCAGGATCGATTCCCGGCCACGGCGGCTGCTTTTGTGATGGAGGATAAAAGCGAAAAACGCCCGTGTCTTCGAGATTTCGGCGCACGTTAAAGATCCCCAGGTGGTCAAAATTAATTCGGAGCCCTCCAGTAGCGCTTGCCTCATCGCCTGTGTACCACCGGCGCGTTAAACCTCATAATCCAAAATAAATCAGCTTCGCAAGCGCAAAACACCGCAGCGAGCAACGCAAATATTGCCGCGCGCAGGCTGGGAGCTGGTGCCGGGGAGCGCCGGCTGTTCAGTTGTTGACGACAGCAGCGCCGCCGCTATACCGGTTTTATTTTCTGCGCGAAAGTCAACCCGGCGGAGCAATGGGAGAGGCCGCCGCTCGGGCCACTCTAAAACTTCTAGTACACTCTAGCGCAAGCCAGCATCGATTTCTTGTAGATAACGAAACCTGCT
This sequence comes from Haemaphysalis longicornis, assembly GCF_048455015.1. Taxonomy (NCBI): domain Eukaryota; kingdom Metazoa; phylum Arthropoda; class Arachnida; order Ixodida; family Ixodidae; genus Haemaphysalis; species Haemaphysalis longicornis. The sequence goes on from NW_027526225.1 coordinate 27,503,915, forward strand.
GCTTTCTCCTCGGCATCTTTTTGCGTCATAAACGAAAGGTAAGATATTTTTTAAGTGCTGTTGTCAAGAGGGACGGGTAATTATATACCTGTCCGTGTACTGCAAACGCCGTGCGCTCTCCGTATGTTGGATGCTAGGCACATTCTGAATGACAATGTAACTAAAGCACTCAAGGAATCATTTGTTATTTGCAAACATGGGCTAAATTTAAATACGTTGTTCTAGAGCCCCCAAATACACTTTCCTTGAGTCTGTCAGCGGCACGTTCACGTAGCCGCGTCGGCGACCGCGTTCGCATTGAAGACGGCGCTAGCTGCGACGTGATGTGCGCGGTGGCTACGCTTTTACATTCACTGAAGGTTACCAGAAAGGTTGTAGCGCTTTTTAGAGTGTAAGCTCTTTAAGGGCGTGCGTTATAAATTGGTGTTGAGGTAAACTGTAGTCACGGGGTGACGAAACGTGGAAGAAGCCGTACGATGCGTTCATTCCTGCTAGTATGCTACGACTGTGTTCTCTACTGTGCGGCTCATTCCTGCGAACGCGGCGAAGTAATCGCATTTTGCCGATATGTGCTTGAAGGGCGTAGTAATATCATACCTGCCAGGTTTCCCGAATTTTCCGGGAGACTCCCGAATTTTTATGGTTTTGTACAATTGTACGACCGAAACAAAAATCTCCCGAAAATGCACCTGTCTTTGGCCAAATCTTTTTCCCAGTGTGGCCACAATGTGAGGGGGGTATACCTGACAATACAACGCGACACCAATTGGCATCGTTATCAGTGAAGTGCTTAAAAAGCGTAGTCGGCCATGTGTAGATGGTGAACCTGTTCGACCCATTGTTAGTTTACTGTTTATAGAAACGCAGCGCCGCCGCCGCCGCTTTCATTTACATACAAGCACGGCCGTTCTGGACGGCGGTTCTGAAGATTGAGCAAGTCTCCAGTGGTGTAACTTGTTGTTAGCTTAGACGAAACAACAAAACAGTTCAGTTCCTGCTGTTTTGTATTGCACTTGCAGTACTATTTCCAGGACTTTCTGATAACGGCGGTGTCAGCCACGTCGAACATTGAGTGGTCTAGCTTCTTGGTAGTTTGTACGAAGAAACAGTTCATTTCCTGCTACGTGTTAAGCAAATAAAAACAATGTGTGTAAAGTTACCCATTCTGTTGTAGCTACTACCCCCCAGTAAGATCTCCCTAATGCCATCCCGGCAAACCTGGCAGGTATGTAATATATTTACCGTTCTTGCTGTAAACGCTTGTATACATACGAATCCGCTGATAGACGACGCCAAAGCGCGTCGGTGAGGACGCTTCCTTGACATTCAGCGAGGACATTCAGTGGCCATAGAACAACTTTGCGCGATGCAGCTTCGTATGCAGGGTTTTTAAATGCGGGATGGATGTTCGTTCTGCAGTACACAGTGACAGTAGTATTGAAATGTTCCCCACTGGCTCTGCCGAAGTGGGGTAGCTGGTGTTAGACCATATTAAAATATAGGAGGAATTAGCATGACTAATCAGGCTTTGGTTGCACGAAGTTACCTCCCTTCACAAGTTGCCTGCCACATCTTGTCTATGTATCATGTACAGTGAAATCTCGTTGATACGTTTTTCAGGGGAACCGGGAAATAAAAAGCATTATGTGAAAATCGTATTATCCAAAGAGTTTGTTAAAAAAAAGGAAAAAAATCTGCATTCTCCGTCAGCAACTCAATTTTATTGAGCAACAGTGGAGTAGCTGGTAAATTTGTGCTGCACTTTCTTTTCGAAGTGGGGGAGAAAATTCTCCGGAAATGTAAAAATAAAAAAAAAGCTGCTGGTATTTTTCACTTTGGCGGACGCTGTTCTGTATGACACTTCACGTTGTGCCTTGAATTGGTGAAGCCAGCCACCAGACGCTTTGGAGTCCTCAATGCCCAAGGAGAGCGCAGTGTTGTCAACTTTTTCGCGTAGTACTGACCTATCGGCGTTCATCCTGCCGCTCTAACTTCCTCCAACCATGTGAGCAGGATGTCTTCCATTTGGTCATGCTTCGCACCTTGTGCTTGTTTCGCATCGGGGCCGTAAACTTGCGGATTCTTTTGAAGTTCCTCTTGCTGACCGGCAATAGTGTTGAGCGTTGACACTGGCAAACCGAGCTTGTGTGCCAAATCCACGCATTTCCTCTTCGGGTTTTCTTCCAATTTCTGTACAATTTCCACTTTTTCTTTTTATACTGAGTGCTTCCGTTTCCTCGACATTGCCACAAACCTGGCAGCACACCCCGCACAGCAACAAGGCAGCCTAAGGAGAACAAGACTAGTCAAATAGAACAAGAACAAAAATGGCCTCATAAGCAACACCACCGAACACAGGAACAGCGCAGAAAGAGAACAAAGAACGGAGCGGGAAGCACAGAGCATGGCGAGAAGTTGGGGAGGGAAGTCGCCGCCTGCCAAGAGCATTGGAACCTTCTTCCTCGATTATGATCAAACTGAGAAACTCTTTGATTATGATATGTTTCACTAGATGGCACAGTGCCTCGCCTCGCATATCATCCTCATTGAACAGAGCGCCCACGCCCAGCAGCAGTGTTTTTGTCGCAGAACTGGCGCTGCCATGCAGGTCATGGGTTGTTGACATGGGGTTTGAGCTAGTATACCGAAGAATAAATGTAAGGTTTCTAAAAATGGTCAAGGTTCACTTTCGTGGTCGTGCTATTTTAGCAAAAATGTGATCGTATCAAATGCACGAAAATGCATTATTTCTAAGGGATTTTAGCTTGGAATGAAAAGAAAAACGTATTATGCAGAATCAATATTATCAATGACATCCCACTGTATGAGGCCTTCCTTCATAATAGTTAAGTTTGCATAATCCATCTAGAACCACTACGTCCCATCTTTTTCTCTGACCAACATGACTGGAGACACCCACAGACTGGAAGATGGTTCGACTGTATCCTTACTGAGCATTTTTTTTTTTACCTTTTGGATGACGAGTCGTTCAGCAAGTGATACGCAATAGGGCCACCTGTACACTAGTGAAGCATCGTTGGTGTTGATATGATGTGTGACTGCAGAAGTTTGGGTTGGTGGATGGTTGTCTAAGTCGAAGATGTCCTTGCAGGAATCCAGAAGACGAGGGAGATCGGCGGTATGATCCGGTGGGAGGTCTGAAGCAGCCACTGCCTTGATTGATGGTGCTTGATGGGACGCCTGCACTGCAGGAGGTAAATCTGCAGGGGTGCTAGCATTCATGGCAGAAAGGGCACAGCATTGCAAGCGAAATCCCCTTGGGAAGGACTTGAGGTGTGAAACTGAAGTTGAAAAACTGAAAGGGAAGGCAGGTTTGGTTCTCTACCGCAGTAATGATGATGTGCGGCAGAGTGATGTTTCACAGAAGCAGCGCGTCTGTAATAGGGAAGACCATATAATAACTTGCAAAAGAAAAGCGAACACTGACCAAGAATAAAAATATATTGACGTTTCGGAACCACATACGGGTCCCTTGTTCACTACGTATGACAAGCCGTCGTTGTCAATTATATAGGCAGCACATGACGTAGAGAGCATGCGTAGACGGGAGGCAAAGTCCAATCCGTCCGGTTCATTGTGGCTGGCGTTGACTGGATAAAAAGTGACTCTAGCAGACGCCGAGATGATGTGTTCTTTTCCTTAGCTAAAATTGCGGTGTTCTCCCAGTCAATCTTGTGGGAATGTTTGTGCGCGTGCTCCGCAATGGCATTCGTCATGTGATTATGATTTCTTACATCACGTTGGTGCTCATTCAGTCGTCGCGGAGCTTGCTGGTCGGTACATGGGCAATGCGCATGTCGTATTTTGAAAAGACGCGCGACAATGCTTCGCTTATTCCTAGGACGTAGGGGATGGCTGCGCGTACTCGTAATGTCCTGTTGTTGGCCATTCTTGGCTGTAGTATCTTATACTTGGTCAGGCAAATAAGTCGCTTAGGATAGCCATTGGCGCTTAGTTTGCGGCGAATCGTTCCTAATTCACGTTTCAGTGCACTGTCATCTGAGCAGATGCGTACGGCGCGCTTTATCAAGGACAACACAACGGATGTCTTGTGGCCGAGAGGGTGGCAAGATTCAAAACTGGGGTAACGACCCGTGTGTGTGGGCTTCCTGTACACTGAGAAGGAGAGAGCGCCCACATCGCGGCGAACAAGAACATCCAAAAAAGGGAAGCATGTTGTCTTGCTCGAACTCCACGGTGAACTGTATATGCACATTCTGGGCGTTGAGGCTGTCCAGAAGACATGGGACATCTTGATTTTTTTAAATACAAAAACAGTCGTCGACATAGCGGCAGAAAAACCTCGGTGCCGGTGTGAAGGTTGCCAATACCTTCCCCTCTAAAGCCTCCATAACTAGATTGGCCGTAGTAACTGATATGGACGCACCCATCGCCGTGCCATGGGTCTGCTGATAGGGGCTTCCCCCGTAAGAAAAATAGGTGTTGCTCAGACAAAACATAAGCAACTCACAGAGCTCGGGGATGTCAAAGGGAGTGCGATCGGGAAGACTAATGTCCGCGTTTAGTGCTTCTTCGCACATGGCTACTGCCAGATCCACTGGGACACTAGTGAAAAAAGACTTGACGTCGAACGAAACCATGACGTCGTCTTCAGTTAGAGTTACGTCCTTCAGCTTCGAAACAAAAGAGGACGAGTTTCCGACGTGCGTGGGCGTCTTACCGGCTAGAGGGCTCAACACTTGGTGAAGGTAGCCTGATAGTCGGTAGAGCGGTGACCTCGAGAAGTCGACGATAGGCCAAAGAGGAACGCCAGGCTTGTGGATTTTAGGCAGACCGTAGATTGCCGGGGCTGAACCGTTCGTGCACAGTAACCTGTAGTAGAGGCCCTTGTGGTGCGGAGGGACTAGCTTGAAAAGCCTGGTTAGCAGTTCTTGGAGCTTGGACTGTAACCTGCTAGTTGGGTCACGGGCTAGAGGAGCGTATGTCTGCTGGTCTTCGAGAAGGGCCAACATCTTCGTGTGGTAGTCACTGCTATCTAGCAAGACCGTGGCATTGCCTTTGTCAGCAGGAAGGATTGCGATACTGCTGTTATTCCGCAGGCTCCTGATGGCTTGCCTCTCCACTACCGATAAATGCAGTCTTGCACAATGTCTTCGCAAACCAGAGAGCACACCAATAGCACGAGTGCGCGCTTCTTGCCGTACTTCAGAGGTAAGCTGGCCGACCACGCGTTCGACCGCACAAATCACCTTTTTTGGCTCCGGGGGTGCTTCTGTGTTAAAATTCAAACCACGGGACAAAACCTTAGCCTCCTCTTCGTTCGGTGTGTACGGAGATAGGTTGATGACCTCTTGGGTGCATTGTGGCACGTCCGGCCGGAATGCTTGCAGTTTCCTCTCTTGCGACGTTCTATGACGGCCTTCTGCCATGCTAGCAGTGAAGTTTGTGTGCAGCTGCACATCTGGGAAGTCCTCAGGAATAAGATACTGAAGTTGCCGGCGTGGAAAGAAGGTTTGCTTCTCCAAAGCTCGTAGCTTCTGGCGGCACTCAAGGATACGTGCTTGTAGTAGCTTCCGCTCGGCTTGTCGAACAATCTGGTGAGAAATAACTGTGAGAAACGGGTGGGCTTTATCACAGGGGCATGTATGTTACAGCATTTGACAGCAAATGGACATAATCTGTGGAACGAGAACGGTGCTTTTGAGCATTTTTGGCAGAAGAAAATTTAAAAGAGAGAAGTCCCGCAGAACAGTCAATGAGAGCGGTTCGAAAAAGAAATTGACGTTGAGGATAATGTCATGGGGGCATTTTTCAAGGACGGTGAAGAGAACGACACTATCGTGGTCGGCAATCCATATTCAGGCGGTACGCATTCCGGCAATTGAAGGTGTGCTCTCATTGGCAACTCGAACAGATGTTTGCATGGGTGGCGTCAGAACTTTGCGGAGATGCCAGCGGAGGGTTAAGCTCATTACAGAGATTTGAGCATTTGTGTCAGTTTGAGCCTGGGCTGCAACACCATCAACAGTAACGTCTAGTAAATTGGGCTTAGACTCCTTGGTTAATAGAGGATCTGTCGTCCAGGTCACAGATGGAGTATTACCTCCTTGAGCTGCATTGATTAGTCTTGTGGTGAGGCGAAGGCTTAGCGTGGCAATGTCGAAAGCTGTAGCGGGCCACATGCCCACCGTGACAGCAGTGGAAGCATATTGGCTTGTTTTCAGGAGTACTCCACTCTTCGGAATTTTGTGTCTGAAAATGGCGTGGGGCATATTGGTGGGGACCAGTTAAGACACGAGGAACAGTGAAAGCGTTTTTCGGGTGAGCTACAGAGCAAATGCGTGGAATGGTGTGGCTTGCGAGCTCTTGCTGTATATCGCATGGATTAGGGAGATGGAAGGTGACGTTCATTCACGGGTCGGGGCTAGTAGGCCAGCCATAGCCGTAGCCTCCAGCTCACGGCGTACTATTTTCATTAAGTCGTCGAACAAAGAAGGGCAAATTCCAGTGGAGTGGTATACTCGTAATAGGATGTGGGAGCCGTGTTAGGCAGTCGAGTGAACTGTGGGGCAATGCAGTGAGCTTTCGCTTGTTTCTTTCTTACTTTATTTGGTACCCACAGCGCCTGTTGGCATTACAGTGGGGGGAATAACAAAAAGAAATGCATCAACTAGTTACGTTGATAACCAAAGAAACATTTTCCAGAGGCTGCGAAGCCCTTTTCAAGATGTTTAAACCGTCTGCACTCTGTAATGATGCCGTCTGTGCTGGTGCAGTCCTTATAAACAAGCAGGTTGAAAGTGCCATCAGCAATTCCTTTCTGCACATGGCCTACTTTGCCAGTTTCTGACGTGTCGGCATCTATCTTGTGACACAGAGCAACACCATCCTGAATATAGGCGATGGATGACTCCATTGAGGTTTTGGCATGGGAAGAAAGTTCCTTCGCGGCTAGTTGGTGGCCAACAAGCTTTCCGAACAGCTCACGTAATATCAATTTGCAGGTTTCCCAGCTTGTCAGGTCTGCTTCGTGTGTCTCAAAGCAACAATAGTCTGGCTGGGCCCTTGAGGTAAAATATTACGTTGGCCAGCCCCAAGGTTGCATCCCATCTGTTATGAGCGCTCACACTCTCGTAGGTGCTTGTCAAGTCATCAACGTCAGTGCCGCAGAAGGTGCTGCGGTCGCAGGGATGGGAGATGACCATAAGTGGCATAGTCGGCCAGAGGGCTCCATCGAGTCCCAAATTTCTGTGCCGACCTGGCGTCCACTGCGCAGCTCCGTGTCTGAGGTAGCAGATGTTGCAGTGCAAGAGGACCAGGATAGGGCACGCTGCGCAAGCCCCTTCATCTTCACAGCGCGCAAATGAGGTTACTGCGCGCGCAGTAATCCAGGCTGGTGCTCTGCTTTCAGCATTGACGCTGGAAACCTTTTCTACTCCCTTCCGCATGAACAAGTTTTGGTCTCTGTGAAAGAGTGTATCACTGTCTACAACGGCGAGGTTAAGTTTATGCAAAGTTGCGGGATTTCCGTGGAATCCTTTTTGGAGCTTCTGCGTTTTTACTTAGCATCAACTATTGTAGGATGGTGTGACGGTGTCTTTGTGCAGAGATCTGGAATCTGTAGACGTTCTAAAGTTCCTCACCTTGTTAGTGACATTTTCTTGGCTCATGTTGACCGTGTATTGTAACGTGACCTGGAGGGTTTGGCAATTAAAATTTTCATGTATGTTGACGATTACCTAGTACTTTGTGGAAACTATGACCCTACAAGAAAAATGGTAGACATTTTAAAAGCATTCAAACGTCACGCATTTAGGCTGACCTTTATCTTCAAGGCGCTAAACAAAAGAACGATCCAGTTTTTTAAACCTGTTGTTAAAATTCGAGCAGAATCATGTATGTTGGCTCTATAGACCGCGATCGAACAAGCCTTTACTGAACTCTTCATCAGCACGTTCTAGGATTGCAAAATATGGGATTGTTGTCAACTGCCTCAGTCAGCCATCTTGTTTTGTTTTCAGTCTTGTTTTCACCTAATTGAGTCTAGCTTTGGTGAACAGTTAGTTGGACCCAAAAATGCTGGCTACGGTGACGGAGTCATTGGGTCGGCCTGTCTTCAGTTGTTGGATTTGGTGAAGAAAACTTGTCTCCTGCTTGTGATGTTGTGAAGGAAAAGATAGTTGTAATCTCGTACCTGCACGAGGTATCTCACCGCTTGAAAGAAGTGGGGAGCAGATGTAACATCAATGTGGTGTTTTCAGCCAAAATTAAGTTAAAGTGCATCTGTCCCGCCATCGAAAAGAATATTAGTAATAAGGGCCGAGCAAACAGCTGTGGTGTGAAACATGAGAAACAGTTTGTTCCTTGTAGATTAAATGTGGTTTATTGCATTCCTTTCAATTGTGGTCGCTTTGATGTTGGCCAGTTCACTGAGTGCCTTCTGGCCCTCTTCCCACCCATTGCAAAGATTGTGGTTGCACGCTTTTACTTCATGATACAACGGTACTGTTCTCGCACGATGAACAAAAGGTGAGGGAAGTATAGTGGAAGCACATAAAATTCGAAAAATGTCTGGCTCATGTGTTAGCGCTCGTCTTTAGCACTTTTAGATGCAGAATTGGCGTATCTTGAAGAGAGCAGTACTTGAGAGCGTTTGTCTCTCAACGAACAAAAATTCAGTTTTGGTTCGTTGGTTGTCCACTGTTATCCTCCTTTTTGTCCCGTTATTTGTGCGCTGCGAAGATGAATCTGCACCAACTAGCCCGGTTTTCTAGGCTACTTCAGTCCGCAACCACTATCAATGATGTTACGTGGCGCAGAGAAATTACAGGTTGTTTACAAACAAGTCGACAGCATTGGCTCAATGGTAAAGCGGTGCCAGAGTCGCGAACTGATCAACTTTGGTAACGTCATTTTTCGCTCGCGAGTCATTTAATTTGCATTCGTTCTCGTCGTCCAATGAGGATTACTGCACGACAACACCTAGACGGCACGTTCAAAGCATCGAACAGATGGGTATTTCAGATACTTGGCTCCTAACATGGTAATATTAACAGCAAGTACAAGGCGTGCAAGGCAGCAGCCCGACTTCTTCTGGCCATCGTTGTCGGTCTAAAGGAGCAACTAAGTATACTTGTGCATGAAGGATATGCTATCCAGGCATTGACGATTTACAAAGTGACACTGTGTTTATTCAAAGAGGTCGTTCTTTAGCGCGTGTTGTTATAAGGTCTTTCCCACTTCTCTTGTTTTTAATAAAGTGCTGTTTTGCCGCTTTGCGCTGAAATCCGTTTTCAACTCTTGAGGATTTGTGCCTAGTCAAGTAATGGCTCCAACTTGTGCCTGAGCAGCAGCCGCAGTTCCTAAAGCATTGTGCAGCTGAGCCCAAGGACTTTTTCTTTTCCTTTTTTTTAGTGAAGGCAAAAAGAAAAAAATCGAAAACGCCCGTGTGTGGAGATTTCAGTGCGTGTCAAGATACCCAAATGTCAGGATTAACGTGGATTGAACCTAGCACTGTGTCACGCTTCATAGCCCAAGAGTGGCCTCGGCAACTACAACCCCCGAAATAGAATCTTTTTCAACTTTGTTTTTGCAGCAGTGGTGCGATGAGCTGGGCTCAGCCTAGTGCCCCCTCATATAATTCCTGACTGATAAACCGACCCAGTTGTCCTGTATGGCCATTGTGTGACAGCTGTTCTGTCAGATACACTGTAAGCACCTGCTTAGCTATTGGGAAAGGCAGTGCAGTTTGTTAACGAGATCAGAGATCAAAGCAGACTAGCTCAGAACTTTAATCCTACTAGTGTAAGCCATTATTTGGCCCTGTACAAATTCTCAAAAAAGTCGAAAATACCATTTGGTGTGAAGGGACTAAAGCAGGTTTTAGACACAAGACTGCATCAGCAAAGGATCTCTGGTGTCACGTAGAAAAAAAATTCAGAATCAGCAGTTAGAATAGTTCAAAAGCTGGCTAAACTAACTTTTGTGTACATATTAATGTAGCCCTATATGGGACAAAATACACCATCAATTGTGAATTTAGATTCACCTGACGTTTGTGGTGTGGTTGTAAAAGGAAGCGTTTATTTGTTTCTTTTGGTGTTGCAGGTGCTGACTGAGAAATTGTGGAAAGTTTTGAGCCAAGATGTTCCTGGCCTAAACCGTGATGGGCACGTAAAATATTGTATGTATATTTGAGGTTATAAAGCATTTAATAAAGAATTTTCGAGCTTTGGGACTTGGTTTCTGCTGTTTCATATGCCCATACATTGCAACATGTAATCTATATTCAAATCTGTAGTTTTATTAAAAAATTGTTTTCAGCAGACAGATTTACTATTCACTACGTCACTTTTTCATGATCAGTTCATTAGCATGTGTTGCGGGGTTTTTTTTTTTTAGCAATTGATGCAGAACTAGCACACATACTAGGTAAATAATTATAAGGCTTAGTGTTATGTTTCAGTTTTTCAGTCAATTTGAGAACCTGTATTTGCTGTAAACTTAAGTGCTTTTGTGATCACATGCCTTGAAGCATGCTCCAGCGTAAGAATACTGGATACCAAAGCCCCTTGTAGCTTGTTTTGGTCAGTGTGTGTGGACAAACGTAAGTCATCAGTGGAGGCTTCATAGTCCAACTCGTAAATAAATGTGGGTGCTAGCACCATTGGGGCTTGCAAGCAAAAAAGAAAAAGACCCGTGAACACACGATCGCGAAGAGGAGCCGGTGCAAATAGGTAGTCCTGCGTGTCTAAATCTAAGAGGCGAAGATCAGAGCAGGAGTATTTCACAGTTTTAATTGTGCCTGGGCAAAACTTTAGTGCCAACTGCCGTTTCGTCTGGGCGGAGCGCTAGATATACGATAAAGAAAAAAACAAAACAAGCAACCCGGTTGTTTGTGCGACCGCATAAAAAGCAGCAGGGCACAAAGTGCCAACCATCGTGACAAGGTTGAAAGCAATCGTCAGAAAATCTGAGTACAACATGTTCAAGGTGGGCGACAAGTGATTATACTTATCGCGTATTCCTAGCGTGACTTCGGCCCAACTTTATGGGGCATTAGGCTAAATTTCTATTTGTCACACTCCAGGAATTCATTCATAATAAAGGTTGACGACTTTCACAGCGGCGGCCGATCACAGGGTGAACTGTGGATGCACGCTTGCGTAGCAACCGTTCACGCGACGATTTGCGAACGCTACACTGCGATTGCAAAACAGCACGGATGTCAAAGTATTTAGGTAATATCACCTAGAACACTGTTGCAGCGTAAAACTTAATCAAACGACCCGGTTGAAGCACTTCGAAATGCACAGCGGCGGGCACCACAAGGGTAAGGTACAAGGGGACGCGAAATCCAACACAGGCACAGTTGAAGCACTTTTAACTTCGTTAAAATATCCAGATCTAGGAGTGTGGTTGAATCACAGCGCAGCCGTCCCAGAAGGCGAAATCCAACGCGCGATTGAAACACTTGCCGGTTCGCGCAAGTGAAAAGGGCGCACGCTTCGGTATTCACTGCCGGCCGGCCGCCGGGCCAAGAGCGGGGAGTGTGCACACCGGCAGAACAGCCCCGCAACCCTTCGCCTTTCCCTTTCGCACTCCTCCTTTTCTCCCTTTCGTGGGTGATGCATCGCCGAAACCGGAATACGCCACGCCGACACTGGCCGGCCGTGCTCCGACTGCGTGCAGCGCCGCCGCTGCATGCATCACGGAGGAGCCCCCTTCGCAGCCGCCGGACGGCAGACAGGGGGTCTATTCGATTCAGCCTGCACCTCTTGAACCAGTTCACAGCGGTGCAAAGCGGGTTCCGCCATCGGCGGAACAAGCCCTGCACTTTTGTCGTCTGCTTCTGCACCTCCTCGGCAGGGAGTGCAGGCAAAGCCATGAACCCGTCCTGCACCCGTCGGCACCACCGGTGAATCGAACGGCGCGGTTCAGGTGCCGCGAGCTGCACCGCTGAAACGAACGGCGAAGTGCGGCACCGCCTGAACTGGTTCACGCGGTGCAGGTGAAACGAATAGACCCTTATAGGTGTACAGCGCATTTTCACACTAATATATATATTAGTATAAAGCGACAGTAAGCCAGAAAGCTTTGTAGTGGAGCGAAGGCCGTTTAACTTCCAGGTGGCTATTCTACGTTTGCAAAAGCAGAAAACAGCGGTGGCAGCGGTGCTTTAAAGGCCGACTGCACTAAAATTTTCGACAACGTCAAGATATTTTCTAACCGTACGCATAAAAAAAAAGAGGGGTAAATTTAAAGCACTGAGTTCGAAACACGAACGCGCGCTACGCAAATGGCTTGTAAGAATTGGTGTCTTCGAAACAGAAACTGAAAAAAGCCGCCATTACTGGGCCGCCATCACATGTTTAATATATGTGAAAAGCTCTGCCAACCTCAAGCCATCAACTTTCACTTTGCCGCACATTCCGAATCGAATTGTAAATATGGACTGAAGCCACGTGTGAGCCTACAAAGCTAGACGACGCGGTAATATTAAAACGACAAAAAGTTGCAGTAATGAAAGTCGAGCTATAGTTGGTACGGTGGCAATATTCTTCAAACAGCGCTACGACGACGGGGACAAAGAAGGGACAAACACATGTGCTGTTTTGGTCCTTCTTTCTTTGTTACCGTCGTCTTAGCGCTCTTTGAAGAACACAAAAAGTTACCCTTGTACCACTGTTTACTGATTTATATTTTCAACACTGAGGATACGTTCATTGTATAACTGCTTTTGATACAAGTATACATTCGCCTTTCGTAAAAACTAAATCATTCATTCTGCACAAGTAAAGGCTTAATTGCGCGATTTGACATAACTAAAGTCATTGCCGTTTATAGGAAACAGGCTGTTTTGTTAGCATTATTACAGTTCACAAAGGCGATGGCTGGTCTCCGGGCAGATATTTGTTACTACGACCAAGACTGTGTTTTGTCCATTAAATGAGAGTTCAAATGTTTGTACCCACACGTAGAACAATTTTAGATCGGTTGTTAAAGTTTTGGAATGGTGCAGGCCTTGCCAGCCGAACAAAATAAAACAAATATTGAGCGCTAGAACGAAGAAGTAAAAAAAATCAGGTTTATTCCGTTTTCAATATGAACGGCACCGGAAGTTGCCGCTGTGCTTTATCACCGTAGCCGGATGTTTCTCCGCGCAGCGCAAGTAGGGCGTTACTGGGAATATTTTGAACATGGCGTTAGCCGTTCCCGTGATTTTTTGGACTTAATATGCTTATAAACGACTCCAGTGACGACAAACAAACTGCGTGAGACAAGGCAGACGATATCACGCATTCATAGTAAACCCCTTTCAAAACGCGCGCGTACTGACGTCACGGGTCCGGCGCTTTGGCGGAGTGATACACTACATGAGGTGGTGCCGTTCTTGAGTTTTAACAGAGTATAGCTGTTTTATTTTACTTTTTCACAGTTTTGTTTCTTTGCCAGCAGAGTCGTTAGTGCGCTTGCAGGCCCGATCAGATTATTCAGCTTAATTCGGCGAAATGTTTCTGTTTGGCGCAATTGTAAACGGTGTTAGAATATTCATATTTTTTGCATGTTTTCACGGAGGGTGTTACATCGTTCCGTTGCAGTTCGGCAACGGTGCACTGCGCAGGGCAACTGATAGACGGCACCTGCTTTTAAAGCGACGGCTTTGTTAGTGGGAGCGACGGCATCCTGTAAAAAAAAAAAAAAAAAAAAAACTAATGCATTTTTCCGTAGCCCGTTTGGTCGACCGAAAAGCTCCGATAAGATATCTGGACACACCGCGTGCGTGAAACTGGGCGTCCATCGCGTAAAAACGGTTACTGGACAATCGACAGAAAAAAAAGTTCTAGATAAGACAATACACGTAGTAGTAGGTGGTTCGATGGAAAAGGAAAAGAAATGGACTGGGGATATTATTGAGCCCAGCTGGGGGCTCACCGGCATACAACCCAGTTCTGATTCTGATTGTAGGGTTTAACGCGCCGACGCAACGCAGGCGATGAGGCGCGCCGTAGTGGAGGGCTCCGGATTAATTTTGACCACCTGGGGATCTTTAACGTGCGCCGAAATCTCGTACACACGGGCATTTTTGCTTTCGCCTCCATCAGAAAAGCGGCCGCCGCGGCCGGGAATCGAACCCGCGACCTCGTGCTCAGCAGCGCAACGCCTTAGCCACTGAGCCACCGCGGCGGGTCATACAACCCAGTCCGGGGGGGGGTGGGGAATATAGAAGGGGATGAATAGAATAGGGTAGAGAAAAAGGAGATTGGTAAAGAGAAAAGTTGAGGCGCCGCGAGGAAAAGAAGCGTTGCCACAGTCACTGGGGGCCACCGAGCACAGTACACACCACAAACACAGGTCCTGGCGTCATGCTGCGTCCGGGAGAAGTTCTCGACGGGAGCGGTGGAGCGTAGAGGCGAGGCTGTGCTGCGATGAGTCGTGCGCGGAGGTCCGAAGTGAGGGGAGCTTGCTGGGTGATGTTCGTGGTAGTAGAGCGGTTACTGGCGAGCGGGAGCAGGCGCTCGACGGCCCCACGCAGCAGAGCGCTCGACGCCCGAACGAAACACCCATGGCTCGCGACGCGTGGCCGGCATAATCGCGATACCGCCCCGGCCGCGCAGGAGCGAACGAAAAACACGTCCGCACCCCACGACGACCGAGGCGAGACTGGGAAGCAGTCGATCATGAAGCATCGATCATGAAGAAGCAGTGCAATAGTATACGGTGTATTCACCAGGCTTTGGACCGCGCGGCGGCGCTACCTGCGTGGCGACGACGACGCCATTTTCGTGGTTGCACTCCGCCGCACGGTACAAAGCCCAGTGAATACACCCTATACATTTATCTCACAAAACGCGTATCGGTACACATTTACAACGTTCGCAAATGCGTTTACTTTTACTTAGTGCGAAAAAAATCGTTTGCAATTTTGGTCTGAAGGTTCGACCGTCGATAGGACGCACTTTTAGCGAACGTTTGGCGCACTTTTAGCCATAGTTTTGACGCACTTTGGATGCAGTTTTGATCGTAGGAAGCTTTCGTGCTTCTCTCAGCTTTCCTTCAAGAAGGGATGGTAATTTTTTTGCAGGTGAGCAACGTGCCCTTCAACCTAAGTCTACGCAGTGCACTGCAAAGTGAGCACTGCTGCCAAACGCATTACTGTTTTGCCGTCCTTTTCTTGACGTTTCTTTGTGCGCATATTTTGTCCGGCTGTACATGGCCGAAGGAAACTGCAAAGGCAGTGGCGGATCTGAAGCGGCATCTCAGGGCCGAACTCAGGGCAATCAAGGATGTGTTGCGAACGTTAAGGTGAAAAAAGACATTCAGAAAGTGCTTAAAGGAGCCATGAAGAGAAAACACAAGTTTGGTTCATTCGAAAGAGTGCCTCGTTAGAACCATAACGACACCACTTATAACGCAAACTTCGCTCAAATTAAGCTACATAATTAGGAAAAAAGGAAATGACCATGCGACCCACCAGCTCATTTTCCGCAACAGAACCTATGATGTAACTCGAGAATGCTCTGCGATTGGCGGAGGCCGGCAAAAGCAAACGCATGTTAGGCAGGGCTTACAGTTTGCATAGCGAGCTAAATGCCCGTGAAACATACTGCACATTCTTTTTATGACAAAGAACGGTGGAGTAAACGGTTGGAGTTCCGAACGAACACGCAAGCGTGTGCGCCAATGCGTACGAAACTACCGCCGGCCGAGCTCGACATCTCGCCGTCGCGCAGACGAATTTTCGGGTTCGAGGCTCTTAGGGGCCAACGAACCGTCCCAGCACGCATAGCCGCGACCTTAATTGCTTGGTATCGTAATCCCTTCACAGGAGGTTGGCCGTCATATCGCCAACCAGCAAAGGTAAAAATAGAAACGAGGGGAGTAAGGAACAGCAAGCAGCGACGAGATAGTGACAGTCGTCGCAGTTTCGGAATGGTGTTGGCTCGCTGCTATTGTTAGGAGCTCGTTTCAGTGCTCTGGCTTTCCCAATACGCCGCATGTTCTTTGGGACTGTTCTGGTTCGCAACCATCACTCGCAATTCATCTTAAATCCCTTACACCTCCTCCCTCTTCTCTCCAAGACTGGCTCGCGCCACCGGAGGGAACAGACCGAGTGGCCTGGTGGCGAGCTTTGGTGGCTCACGTTTGTCAGGTTCTCCCGTCTGTATAGATAATTTTGTTCCTTTCAGAACCCCGGACTTTGGGGGTCTTTTTCTTTGTTTTTTGTGTGTCAATAAAGTTTACCAACAACAACAACAGTTTACAACCACTGAAAACTTCAGTTTGTTCGAGTACTTTACAATGAAATTTCGTTGCTACGTTTTGAAATGCCCATGTAGTACGGGCAAATCGTCGAGGGAGTGCGACATCGCCGGTGAGGAGGTCTCCTTTCATGTGCTGCCCAACGACGAACCTCGGCGAAGCAAGTGGCTACGTTTTGTGAACTTTGCAAACGGATGACTTGATAATTAAACCGACGTTGTTATATTTTGAATATACAGGTGTATATTTTTATTTTTTTCTGTGTGCCTGTATGATAATCAGCTTCTTTGTCAATCAAATTTCTTGACATGTTCTGCTTTTATGAAGTAATTTCCACATTTCGTTCTAATTGCGTATACATGTACCTGGCTGCCAACTATGCACGGAGGGAAGGCATTTGTCAGGCTATCCACCTTTTTCCTTCCCAAAGTGTTTTTGTATTCAGCAAAGAAAATAAATTCAAATTGAAGT
This sequence comes from Haemaphysalis longicornis, assembly GCF_048455015.1. Lineage (NCBI taxonomy): Eukaryota > Metazoa > Arthropoda > Arachnida > Ixodida > Ixodidae > Haemaphysalis > Haemaphysalis longicornis. Next base: position 27,520,631 of record NW_027526225.1, read on the forward strand.
TCATAAATACACGCGTTTACAAATTTTTTCCGAGTAAACCGCTGCTCCACTCGCGCTCAAACTTCACACGAAGGTCGCATTTTGTGACCTTTTTTTGTTCGACACCAGAAACAACGACGGTACTTACCTGTTTATTCAGGAAATAAATAAAAACAATTTTAGCCTGTAGGAAAATGGCGCCCACTTTGGACGTGCAAGCTTAACTTGGAACGACGGTGGCACCTGGGGTATGCAGAACGAAACTCACGATGGCGGTTCACGACGCTCACGGTGAGGAGCCCAATGAGGCCGCAGACCATCAGAAAACCGTTTTCGTCACTAGCTTACGATGATGTCATATAAGTGCATGAGAGTTCATACGAATCGTAATAAGATATTCCCTCGGCTCATCGTTGCCAATACCAATAAACGTTGGATTTTTTAATACAAAGGTGTTTTATTCCGGGATTCACGAAGATTTCACTTACGTCATACCCGTCACGGAAATGAAGCCAGTGACCTGTAAAGGATGCACCCCTGCATACAAGGTCTCCTTGCAGGGAAGCAACCTTTAGTACTAAAGAGTACGTTATATTTAGGGTTCTTCGTTTTCGGGTGTTACATTTTAACACTAATATGTTTTATGTTGGGATACACCAAGATTTCACTTACGTCATATCCGTCACGGAAATGACGCCATGCACCTTTGCCGAAGCGACCCGCCAGCAGGTCGTCGCTCGCCAAGCACAGCCACAAGACAGCTGCAGACCCGCAAATCATGCTCAGCTGCAGATTTCGCTGCACATTTCACTTATGTGTTTTACCCGCCGCGGTGGCTCAGTGGCTAAGGCGTTGCACTGCTGAGCACGAGGTCGCGGGTTCGATTCCCGGCCGTGGCGGTCGCTTTTCTGATGGAGGCGAAAAGCAAAAATGCCCGTGTGTACGAGATTTCGGCGCACGTTAAAGATCCCCAGGTGGTCAAAATTAATCCGGAGCCCTCCACTACGGCGCCCCTCATCGCCTGCGTTGCGTCGGCGCATTAAACCCTACAATCAATCAATCACTTTTGTGTTTTACCGATTCCTTTGACGGAGGAATCAAACAGTTTTTTTCATCTGCTTTAGGATTCCCTGTCGTCTGCCGTGCCACGTTACCCAGCTTTCCGAAATCAGACTTTCGGCTCCTTGATAGTTTTCTCTCTTCTACATTTAGTGTGTACGTCCGTGTCCGGGCTTGTGACGTGCCTTTATGAGATCGTCCACTGCAGACGAAAATGCAGTCCGTTCATCTGCAATGAATGATTTCATAACGGCGCGTCACGCGCGCACGCACGCGCGCACAGAATAACAAATGTAAAGCGAGAACGAACGAGCAAATACGAACAAACAATTCGTGAGTCCGATTTCGGTAAGCTGGATAATCTAGCACATGCAGACGACAGACGATCCAAAAGCAGATGAAAAAAAAATCCAACGCGTTGGCAACTATGATCCGTGGGGATATTTTATTATGATTCGTGTAAACTCTTATGCACCTATTTGACATCATTGTAAACTATTATTCGCAAAAAAAATTATGGATGCCATCCCGCCCTGCGAAAGTGGATATCCAGCGCAGCTGTTGTGAACTACTACACGTCTTAATGGGGGAGAGTATGAAATGGCCCTCGTTGTCTCGGCGGACTTGTCGCTTGCACTCGGCTTCTCTGGCGGCAAATGATGGGTCCTGGCGCATGCGCTCGGCGTCTTGGGCGACAAATGCTGGGTCCTGCCTTGCCTGACGCATGCGCGCTAGCCCTCGAATGACGTCAACCCCCCTCCCCTTTCGAGAGCAGCTGCAAAGCTGACTTTAACAGCACACATGGGGGAGGGGGGTCCCATTGTTTATCGGCGCCTTATCATCCATCATGCGGTTTCGATGCTTGTTTTGTGTCTCTTTTCTTTACACGAATACTGAGCTCTATGCTGCACGCATGATTAGCCTGAAGCATGCGCTCAGCGTCTTGGGCGAGAAATGCTGCGTCCTGCCTTGCCTGACCCATGCGCCATCCCTCGACGTCAACCCCCCTCCCCTTTCGAGAGCAGCTGCAAATCTGACTTTAACAGGATACATGGGGGAGGGGGGGTCCCATTGTTTACCGGCGCCTTATCATCCATCATGCGGTTTCGATGCTTGTTTTGTGTCTTTTTTCTTTACACGAATACTGAGCTCTATGCTGCACGCCTGATTAGCCTGAAGCATACGGTCGGCGTCTTGGGCGAGGACTGCTGGGTCCTGCTAGGGTTTTTTGTTTACGACACGAAATTTCTCGACAAACGAGAGGCTAACAGTTTCGCTGTAAAAGGTTTCCTGATCGTCTACGGCCTCAGTTGGCTCCTTCATACCGTTAGAGTGAACTAGAACACACTACCGTGAGCCGCCATCGCACGTTTCGTTGTGCATACCCCAGGTAGGCCCGTTGTTCCAAGATCAGCTCACGCGTACAAATTGGCCGCCATTTTTCCATAGGCTGGCGAAAATACCACACGAAACGGCATATACTGCTGGGGGAATTACTGTTACAAAACAGTATCCAAGAAATTACGGTTTGGTTCGAGTAAGTTAGCAAGTCTCCAATGATGAATTCCGTAGCCATTTAATTGCGACAGTTTCGACGTCTGTAGGTCGATGAGTCCAGGAGTAAGGGCAGTTGGTTCTTTTAAATGGGTAAGTGCCCTCAAGCCTAGTTCAAGTTGCCATCCCGGTTGGAGTGCCGTAAACGCCTCGTCTACATTGCGGCGGAGTCGAAGCACGACGCTAACAGTTTCTTGGACAAGACAGCATGCATGCAGGGACGACTTGAATGATATAATTCTCTTTGATCGTTGGCAAGTTGGCAAGTCGTTGACAGCTCTCCCGTCGGTTGAGCTCAACGCTGGACGCTAGATGGAAGATACTAGCGTCACTAAATGAGTTACGCTTAAGAGTACCGCCACTTCGTGCACCCAAAAGCATCTGGAGGCCATTTTGTTCCATGCTTGCAGTGTTCCCATCTCTCAGAACGAAACGCTACCGGTTGTGACGGGCAGAGTGCCACCAGCCGCTCTAGCGTCCGTGCAGCAGAGAGAGAGATAGAGGACAGGCGTCCAGAAACAAAATGGCTGCGCCCATATGTAAACATATATCACGTGGTGCCTACCGACCGATGAAAATCCTGGCGGCACATAACAATGAGAGAAAAGAGTGCCGATACTCTTAAAAGCCTTCATTTAGTGACGCTAGAAGATACTGCAAACTCCAGTGCGTATATTGTTCAATTGTTCGAGATTCCCCTGCCACAACAAAAGTTTTCATCATCGTCCCCTGGTGGTCCGTTGATTCATTGTGGTGCACTTCGCGGCACGACTAAGAACAGTGATTTCGAGCACTCTTCTCAGAAACTTATAGAACACTTCTATAAAAGCGACCGGTCGAACACACCAAGCTCCTACCATAAATTCTATCTGGTCAAAATAACCTTCCAGAAATCTCAACTACTTTATAGAACTGAGGCGCCGAAATACTTTCTGCTTACAAAGTATTAGAAACCCATATATCTTCCATCTCTGTGCAACTTAGTGCCCCCAAGCTTCCACTTTGACCTTGTACTTTTACCGTCCAAGAGAGCTTTTCAGATCCTTTCAGTAAGTGTAGCGAAATTAGTGTTGACAAAAATGGGATTTCTCGGAATGCTATAGAGTGAACTAGTCGAACGATGATTTTTAAAGGGGGGGTATTTTGAAATCATCATAATTGCAGTCGATGAGCAGGGCACGATGTAGATTAATGCTGGATGGTGTCGTCACTTACACATGAAGCGAATCATTACATTGGGAATATAAGCACTTGTATCATACAGGATATACAACGTAGAGCTCTCGAACACACAAGGAACACACCAACTTAGAATTGCAAAAAAGGGCGAACGACACGCAAAATCCTGAGAGAGATTTATTCTTTAAATCAACAAACATTCATAGTGGCATCACGCGAGATACGCGTACAAACAAGAACGTTCCCATATCTTTGAGACAAAAAAGAATAAGCGCAGTAATCTTTCACGCAGAAATAGATGACGTGCACTCCAGCACAGAGTAGTCCGTCCGGTGCCAGGCAGATCTAGACACGAACAGAAAATAGAGGAGAAGGCGTCACTTCTTCATTCAATATGATAATTTCTGCCCCGGCTTGAACATTTTTACGAGCAAAAAATCGAAAGTGCACACTGGCTCAACTTCCGTACAGTACACTAGAATCAAGGGCTCCATGAAGACAAAATAAAGTTTTTTTCAATCTGAAAAAAAAAACACCAACAAAAGAACTAGCATTTGCGAGTTCCCTCAGCTCTATTCCATCGGCGAACGACGTATTTTATCAGAAAAAAAACTGTGGTTGATTCCTCTGTCATAGGAATCGGTAAACCACGAAGTGAAATGTGCAGCGAAATCTGCGGCTGAGCATGATTTGCAGGTCGGCGGCTGTCTTGTGGGTGTGCTTGGCGTGTGACGTCCTGCTGGCGGGTCGCTTCGGCAAAAATGTTCTGGCGTCAGTTCCGTGGCGGATATGACGTCAGTGAAATCTTGGTGTATCCCGAAATAAAACTCTTTCGTGTTAAAATATAAAACCCGAAAACGAACACCCCTGAGTATAACGTACTCTTTAGTTCTAGAGTTGGCTTCCCCGCAAGAAGACCCTGTGTGCAGAGGGTGCACCCTTTACAGGTCGCTTGCTTCGTTGTACTGGCGTCACTTCCGTGACGGATATGACGTCGCTCAGATGTTTGTATATCCCGAAATTTTTAACACTTTCGTTTAAAAACTGAAGGAAAATTGAAACGCTTTAGATTTTGCGCTACAGTGACGCAGTCTGCGCAGCTGTGACGCCGTAAGGCCGCAGCTACAACAGGGTAACTGTCAGCGATACGAGTCAAATTTCTTGCCGAAAGCTTAACGGGATGTGGCCGCCAATCGCAGAAACGAGATTCTGTGATGTCATATAGACTTCGACAGGAGGTGACTGTGGTCGGGTCACCACTGCTTCATCTGTTTTCTTTATCATCTAGATAAATGTGTTGAGGTTCGCAATAAAATCGGCATCGTTGTCATCGGGTCAAAGCCCTCTTTTATTAGAGCCCAACCTGCATTTTGTATTCATGAACCCTTCAATAACATACACCGCTGTAGAAGAATCGACGATTGGTCTAGTTGATTGTGGTTCTTAGCATCTTTAAGTAGCTCAAAATCGGTGTGGACACAACGAAGTGAAAGAGGAAAGAAAGAAGGACAGAAGAAAGAAAGAAGCGCTGTGGTCTGTGTACTATCTTTCTAGTGTCCGCGTCGAGTTGGCGCTACTTACAGATGGTATTCATTTCTTCACCTTGGAACACTGTAAACGGCCATTCGGCGCCGCTTTGGCACAGACATGGCGCGGCTTACACCTGCATCTTGCAGAACAAAAAACACCGGCGTGCGTCGTCGGCCCCGTTTCAACCCGATTCTCAACGGTGGTGTCAACAGATATGTTATTAATCGCACTCACATTGGAGTCAAGGCATTACTTTGCGTTCGTGGGGTTGAGTTTAGAACGTCCAGCACACATCATGCGCTTAGCACGGACAAGTACCACCATCCCGCGGATCCCGAAGTAACCAGTGACGGTGCACCCGCATGGTTGCCCGCACGCGTGCCACGCCAGTGAATACAACCTATAGATCTTTATAGCGCGGCAGGGGGAGGCAGAAAGTTAGATGGGCAGATGAGATCAAGAAGTTTGCGAGGGTAAATTGGTCGCAGTTAGCACAGGACCGGGATAATTGGAGATCTATGGGAGAGGCCTTTGCCCTGCAGTGGGCGTAGATATGTTGATGATGATGATGATGACGATAGATGCTTAAGAGCTCACCGCCTCAGCGCTAATTGGCGCCGCGCGCCGTGGCATGGTGTCCAGGTGCGGGGGAAGTCTTGCGTCGCTTCCGGTTCACCGGGCTAGGGGCCAAAAGCAGGCACTGGGTCACGAATGCCCCGGCCGACGGGAAGGACGGCAGCTGGGCCTGCCACTCGGCGAGCCTGGCGCAAAGTGGCGGTGGGACGTCACCGGGGCCTCTCGGACGCTTGGCGAGCAGCTTGCGGGCCGTGTAGTCCAGCCACAGGACGTTGGTGAACGGCTCGTACGCCTTCCAGTCGTTGCTGCGAGCGGCGTTTGCGGAGCATACATAAGTACGCACCGCGAAGGAAGCGAGGATAGCGGTTAGCGTACACTACGCTACCCGCTATGCTAAAACTACCTATTCACGCACGCTGACAGTGCAGCATACGTATGCGTATAGTTCAGGAGGTGCAACTCAATGGGCTCGGGTATGTTGCCCTTACCATTTTTGTGCAGAATCACCATCAACTTCCCTCTGCCACATGCACGAGAAATCCGCGAAACTTTAATCACGAAGCCTCCCACATTTTCCAGTATATAGCTTGCTTGGGTAAAAGTTGGTGGGAAGCGCATAGAAGGTGCGACGCGGGTATGCGACCGGCCCGACGTTAGGCCTACAGTCGCGGTTTGGGGTATAATGTCGATGACCGACGTACAGTGAGAGTGACTTTGCTTGACAAGCTGCCAGGTTCAGCGTTGTCACGCTCACCTTCACCCGTCTCATTTTCATGCGGAGTAGCATGTCAAGCTCTCTGCCACTCTGTACTACCAACGTCATCACTCCTCGTTTCCCGTTTAGCGTTTCTAACGGTAAGACTAAACGTTAGACGCTAGGCCTAACGTCACTATTGGAAATCTGACGTCGTCGCCCAGAACCAATTGAATGAAGCGCCCATTGTGCTCATCGTACTTCAAGCAGAGGGTCGCAGTTTAGGTTGTAGCGTAAGGCTACTAGGCCTAAACACAGGCGACAGTTGCGGCGGCTACTCTAGCAAAGTTTCTACCTACGCATGGAGCAGCGCACAGTCGCAGCAACGTATTAATCTTTATAAGAAGAACTGCACGCTGCTTTCGCGCGACATTCTGAGGTTGGCGCAGCCAATTAAACCACCTCCATTTCTTTTTGCTTTTCACTGAAAAACGTTCACGTAAGTTCTGAATGTTTCAACGTCCGTGGTCATCATGCTGTGTGCGAGTCTATGAAGCCAAATATAGGGCTGCAGATTTCGCGAAAGTTCCAAATGTAATCCTTATATAACGTAAATTGAGATAATTGGTCAGGCGAAATATTGAAAAACTAAAGAATAAGAAAAATATTAAAAAAATGAGAAAACAACGGCAAAACGTATAACGCACGGCATTTCACAATATCGATTTCGCGAAAAGTTCACCTGTAATCGTTATAATAGCGTAATTGGAGATAATTGGACGGACAGGATTTAGAAAGAACCGAAAATTTGGCTGGAAAAAACTCACACTCAAAACAGGCGGCGTAAGAAGGCCATAGAGTTTCTTACAATATATATACACTAGAGAGGAATCTGGCGCTAGCGTCTATGCGGCTCACATCAAGGCCGTCTGTGTCGTCATGGACCGCCATTATACATTGCGCTCGCCTTAGTTTCATCGTTGGCTTGGATTGCAACGTTTTAGTGACCGTGAATTTAAACAAAGTGCCACAAAAACGCGAAGAATAGTGTGCAATTATGTAAGTGGAAAATAAAAACAGGCTGTTTTAAAACTCAGGAAAAAAAGGAAGCAAAGCGTATTTTTGCCGGAACAGTTGTGCCTGTTATTCCGCAAGCCAAGGTTGTAGTTACGAAAAAGGTTAATATTGGGGGGGGGGAGGACTTATTAGAGACTCTGATTTCAATAATTTTACCATTATTGCAAATAAGTTGCTCGAAGAGTTGGGAAAGTTTTTTGAGCGTGCCTATTAAAACGTTGCCTTCGTGGTGAACCGGTGCACCAACCGCCAACTAGTTTAACAAGAAAAAATAAAACGAGGCGTTAAACAGTCGTGCACGATGACAAGATAGGACGCATACAAGCGCCCGTATCGGTCGTATCTAGTCTTCGTCGAAGTACATTTTGTTTCTTCTTTTCGTCGGCTACAAATTCCGCGGCGGCATATTACCCGCTCAGTCATGCGCCCTTCGACTGCGGCATGAGCAACGTCAGGTGCGATCACGCACTGCCTGCTGTTTCATCGAACACGGCTACCACAGAACCGGGAGGATTTCGGCTTCCTTCTAGCTCGTAGACGTGCTAATGCATAGTGAAGAAAGGAAACCCCAAAAACCGCTTAAGAATCCCAGTGTCATGCCAATCCCAGGCCAAAAAGGGGGTCTTCCCATGAACCCCCACGACGAAGGCGCAGTTTCCTCTCTAGTATACTTACTAAGAAACTCTATGGGAGAAGGCCACGCACTTGTAGATAATTCTCCGAATTTCTGCAGAATTTTCTTTTCATGTATTCCTACAGAGCCTTCAGTCCGAGGGCAGTCCGAGAACTGCCCTCAGACTGGTCAATCGAGGAGGCCCACTGTCGTTGGGGCCAGCCCTAGATCGACTTCGTTGTTAAAACGTTGACGGAAGACCGTTCCGGCGGGGAGCCTATTATACTCCTCCCCCTCCAACCGCTTCTACTCGTGCCCGATCGACGGGATGTCGCTGCTCCCTGTCGCTTGCCAAGGTCTTTCGTCCCCTAATAACTCGAACGGTAGCTGCCGAGACACGTCATGCTAGCGCGCCACATCACACCCCACGTGACGCACCACGCGCGTGCATACACGTACCCATTGCGTTCCCTCATGAGCCGGTATATGTCGTACTGGTAGCTGCCCGATCCTCTGAAGAGCTGCGAGTCGAGAGCGAGATCCGTGAACAGCACCGACTGGGCCGCCGCCCTTCCGCTTTCCGCGTATTCCGCTTCTGCCCCTGCAGGCGAAGAGGATAAAGAACAACGCGGGGCGTCCCACAATCACTTCACCACCAAACCCTTTTAGTGCCCGCAATGAAGTTTGCGTTCTCAAAGGCCCCTGTACATGGCACAAATATCGGCCTACAAGGCGACGCAGAGAAGAAGATGGTTACCTGCGTACAGTCGTGCTCAGTGTGAGCTGCAACGATGATCCCTTAGCGAAAAGTAATACGTCTGAAATACGTACGAATATGCTTGAAGTGCACTTCAAATATGATTTGTATTTGTAAATGTATTTTAAGTGCATTAAAAATGCATTTTCTCAATTTTTAGTAAATATTGAAAATACATTATTAAAAATAAGGGAAAAATACAGTGCTTTTAAGCACCCTCCAAATAGATTAAAAATGCACTGAACCTCACGAATGTGCGCTTAAGGCATTCAGAATATATTGAAAATGTATTTCTTCCCGCCAAACGATCATGGTGTAAATGCACTGTAAATATTATAAAAATACACTTACCTAACTACATTTAGAGCAGCACTCTGAGTATACTTTAAAAGTGTGCTGAAGCATGGAAATATACTCCGAATATATTCGAAATACATTTCAAATGCCTTTTACGTTTGTCGAACGAACATGATAGAATTACAATCTCAATGCATGAAAAATACTAATAGAAAATACATTTTAAGTGTATTCATAAAGCTTTACGGAATACATTTCGAGTACACTACAGGCGCTGCTTCAGTTGCTGAATTGTAAGATACACGTAAAGCATATCTGAAGTTCCGGATAAAATACATCTCAAATGAATAAACGTACTGAGAATTTCTCCTCGATGTTTACGTATAATAAAAGAAACTGAGGGAGATACTTTCACTTACTGCGCTGTCTAAAGCAGACATAACTCTGCGTATTAGAGAGAAACTTGGCGTACCAATATGTAAGCGGCGGTGTTCCAACGCAATCGGCAAAGAAAAAAACATCGAATTCAACGAGTATATATATGTACGAAAACACTTGCACTTTGCCAGCGTTGTTACGACGGTATCGCTGTGGAGGCTTTGAAAATTTTCTTTTTCTGAAAAATATTCGCCTTAGATGGACAACCCTGGCTATGCTTGCGAGGGCGAGCAGCTCGGCGCCTCTCACTGCCGCTCACTACCTCCTCTCTGTGCCCGGCACCTGCAGCACGAGTTGAGCGGCGTACCCCTCCTTCACGTTTTGTCTGCCTTCGCTGCGTTTCTTTTGCCTGTCCTGTTTCGGACTCCAACGCGCGGTCGTCGGGTGGCCGCAGTCTCTGCTTGGACGGCGCGTTTCAGCGGCGTTGGCCGTCTAGCCAAGGTAAGCACGATATACCGGCGTACGGTGTCGCACTACAATTAATGGACGTATGTTTGCCTTGTAATCGAAGAGTGCTAATGCCCTTTATAAAATCCGCACGTGGTTGTTAAGCTTACCTCCACCTGCGAGCAAGATTTCCTACCGTAACTACGCCGTGCAAAGGAATGTACTCACAAATCAACGACATCAAGAAGACGTAAAAAAATGGATTTTAGTGCTTTCCTTTTAGCGCCTAATTTTTAGCTCGGGCCCTGCTGAGTGGACGGGGGACTGTTGCTACGAGTTTCCTTGTAGATCGAGTACTCATTGAGGACTAACACTTGCATTAAACACATAACAGTCAGGAACGTTTTTAGCACAGCCTGTTCACAGAAAGTCCGCCGTCCATGTTTACGCGCTTGAGAAATTTGTGAAGTGTATCCAGGGGGCAGCTTTCTTTTGTTTTCTGTTCGCAGCAGCCGCTCACAGCTGCGCATGTTCACAGCAGCCGCCGTACGGGGAAGGAACCCAGTTTGTGGCATACATGTATCCGACTAATGCGCGTGGCCGGGCCATACGGCGAGAATCCGAGCAGCCTTCGCGATTTTTGTCTGTCGCATGTCGCCATTCTGTCAACTAAAGCCATGAAAGAGTTTATGCCGTCTGTTTCGAAGTGACCAAAAGTGGTAAAAGCCACACACGTAATCTTCGGTGCAAGTGGCTGTAGCGAAGGTGCTTCATGCCCAGGGACTACAAATTATTTGTCCATCTAAGACAGAGAGTAGCCGCTAAGTTACAATCAGTTTCCTACCGCCACCCAGAACCAAGAACCAGCAAAGGAAGGAAGGAGAAGGAATGCGGGTGGGGAGGGGGACTTCGAGGGAGGCAACCAGTTCCCCGCGCGAGACCCCTCGGTTCCCGGAACGGGTCCCCCGGGCGGGTTCGTCTCTTTTTGTTCCTTGGATTGCTCCCCCAAAACTTCGCGAAACTTCAGGACATTGGCCCCTTCCTCTTTTGTGTTTCCTTGCAACTTTTTCCCTCCTTGCTGTATTCATTTCGTAGCGCATTCACGAACACGTGTGCGCGTTCCGAGAGGCCCTTCGGTCGCTCGTGGTCGAGTGACAGACACGCGGAACCCGACGCGCTAACGCTGGACCACGCCACCGGAGAATTTCAGAAATGTGCCCAAAGGCACCGAAAACAGCATGGGCAGCTTGGCGGTTGTGTGTGTTTAGAAGCCGCAATTTCCCATTTGCGCCTAAAGGGTGTACTTAAACGAGTTTTTTTAGGTGTCAGGAGTATTTATGAAGCAACTATTTTTACTTTACGGTCCCTGAAGCTAAAAGGTGTTTATCTTTTTTTTTTGTATGTTAAAGACGCGAGCATTCACAATTATTTTCCGCGTTGCTCCCTAATTAAATGATGACGTTGTCTGTGTACAGCAAAAAGTATAAAATTACCTGCCGGTGATGTGCAGCGGAGAGCAAAAAAATTACATGTGTGTGCAAACACAAATACACGTTTTCTGGCGTTGCTCGTTTTAATCGCTTCGGTTAGGTGCCTACGATATAAGAGCTTGTTATTTAAAAGACAGCGTGAAATTTTTCGTGTTTTTCGAAATAACCTTTCTTTGCCGTTCCTTTGAAAGCATTGGTGAGTGCACACGCCAATCTAATGTCATTTATGTAAGCTTTCTACTGCAATCCTGCCCATGCATTTTTAAATTGTTTCGCTGCGCACTATTTTTTTAGAACGTAATCTCCGAAGAAGGTGACGCCGAAATATGGAACACGTAACAATAATTGTAGTTAGTAAGATTACTGCCTATCTTATTTTATTAGCGTCCTGTGAGGTCACAGACCAGTTTTGTCGAAGTTAGTTGGAAAACTAGAATTCCCACCGTTTCAAGTTAATTCAAGCGCATAAGAAAGAGAAGTAGAATAACTCTAAGAACTCCGTTGCATGTTTGGTAACGTTGTTATCTTAGCTCTGTCTCTTTTTTTTCCCTAATTTTCGCTCATTTTTATCCCTAGACAATTTCCAAACATAAGCCTCCCGCCCCCTTCCCCCGCAACTATTCTTTCTTAAAAATGGTATTGAAGATCCGATGCCGCATGGCAATATAAACTATGCTTACCATTACATAAATTGTCAGACGTCCTTCAAAGGAGCATTGTTTTCACGCCGTTTTTTTTTTTTTTTTCCTTGCTCGCGAGGGGTGTTGGCACGGCTAGAGAAAAGGCCTGATTGATTTGACATTTATTTGCCTCTAAAAAAAGTGTTTCACTAATATTTTCCCATTTTCTTTTCACTGCAGGTGCTGGTGAAATTTCCCGCGTGGAGAATCGGAAGTACGAAGACTCTGATGCACAAAGCTTCATCTGCGCTGGCTGCCGAGGTGGCTGAAAGGCATTCATTCCTGCTACTTAGTAATGGCGAAATTGGCCACTCGACTGAGGTGTACAATAAACAACTTTCAAACTGCCAATTTGTGCGCATACATGCTGTTCTTTTCAGTCATTTGCTGGCCCGCATTCCGAGCATGGCCGGTTTACATTTTCACAATGGGGAATATTTTTAGCCTAGTGCCTATTAAACTTTTTGAAACCACAATATGATAGTTTCTAGTTGAACGTTAACAATTCCACCTAAGACACATTGCCATAGTATCTCTCAATGTATTTAGGTTTTATTTAGTATACACTAGTAACACATTTTGAGTATATTTGAAGCAGTATTTTCTGTGCATTTAAAATGGATTACTAATACATTTTGCACATATTTAAAATTACATTTTCTGAGCATTTTTAACGCATTTAAAACGCATTAAAATATATTTTTCATGCACTGCTTAAGTATTTCTGAGGTACATTTTAAATACATTGTAAACGTATTCGAAATGCAGTTGGAATGCGGACAAAATATTGCACAATAAATACAAAGTTAATATATGTATTAAATGCATTCACAATACATTAAAAATACGGCATCTTTTCGCTAAGGGTAGTATCGACAGCATTATGCAAGTATTTTCGGACGTTTCATCCAGTAGTAGACGTTGACTTAGGTGACCTCAAGAAGCGTCAAACCTGAAGACAGAGTCATCGTTTCGCAGACACACCCAGAGTGGTCCACTGAGTGTGCGTGTGGGGGCGGGGAGGAGTGGGATAGGGTGGATACATGGGTGCACGGGAGAGAGGGGAATAACACCCACTGTAGGTACCGGTAAATCTCCCGCTGCGCCGATCATAACCATCATCGGTTACAAACCCGCTCTGTCATTAAAGTGATCCTCCCCGTTTTGGGCAGCCATGGCCGGTCTCGCTTCCGTCGTTCTTCCGTAACATTTTGGTGCCGATACTCGGGAAGATGAACGCCCGGTTCGAAGGAGACCACCGACGTCACCCCCGGCTTCAGGTACGAAGCCCGTTGTTTTGACCGCTATTTTGTGTGCTAAGCCAAGCGCTCAGCCGGAGGTCGGTGAGGCCGGCCTTGACCGGCTCGTGACGACCGACATTGGGTCCACAACGGATAAACTGCGCCCACAGAAACGCAACCTTCACGGTCCTACTGCGAGGCTGATCAAGGCAGCGATTGAGGTTCTGCCAGTCGCTACACCGTTTCCGCACGACTTGCAAGAGACCATTGACAGCTCGCAAGCAAAGACGCTGCACTTGATGAGGTAGACCAGAAGGTCATCGAGCTTCTTGACCATGATGAAGTTGAGCGAGACTAATTGATGAAGCGGGACCGCGATGAAGCTGAGTGGGGACACTCGTAAACCCAGCTATCACGAGCGAAAAGTTTGTTCGGCTTTGTTTTGCAAAGACCATGCACAGAGTGTTTCGTGAATGTTTGGTACCACACCCGCCACACTTGCGCTTTGGCAGGAGGCGAGAATGAGTGATAAACCTCTAGCGAAGCAGCACTTCAATACCTGCCTCGTCACGTGGTACTGCAGCGGCGAGGCCCCCAACGGTTGCAGCTGCGACGCCTCTCCGCAATTGGTCACGTGGCATGTCGTCACACCTCTCACACTCTGTCGCCGGCGGCGTTACAGGCCATACTAGGCGCGACTGTAAATTACTTTTACGCAGCGTACACGCACCAGGGTACTTTGAGAGTGAGAGTAAGAAGGAAACGCGGCAACAGCATTTTTAGGGCGCAGCCCTAATTGGCAGCCGTCACCTGGGCTTCGTGGAGTACGTGTTTATGTCCGCGTAACCGAGTGACCGAACGCAGCAGCGACGGGAGAAAGAAACCGGAGGGAGTGTCTGGCGAAGGGTGAGGAGGAAAAGGCCAGCACGCGCGGCTATGGCGTCATCTCTCACTTCCTCCCATCACTCTTGCTTCATGCGTCGCCGCTAAAGAGCGCCCTCCCCCTCCCCAGACGCTGTTCCGTTCGCCGCTAATCTTAACCACGTGACATTTGCGCGGGAGGTTCAAACACAATTTGCAACAACACGCTGGCCGGCGGCGGCGACGCGCTGTGCGATAACACCAGAGTAGCGCGCTCGCACCACCATGCGCTCGCCGATCACGCGATCGCTTCCTGAGACGCATCAGATATGCGCTGTGACCGAGAAGACTGCAGCTTGCGCTGCACCCAAATTTCGCGTTAGGGAGTGTAGTAATCGTCAGTGCATTTCTTTTCGTGGGTTTCACTTTCTAAAGTCAGTGTTCATTCGCGCGTACGTCAATTTTTCTAGTCTCCTTGTTTGATTCATACAGCGCCCAGCGGGTCTACAAGCGGACGGCGTGTGCGCTTTGCGAGGTGCCGATTCGAGGCATCCTTGGGACCGCTTTAAGAGCACGCGAAGCGCACCTCTGGAGATCCGCGACAGGGTGTAGTCGATGACGGATGCCCAGACGCCTGCCGTGGGCACCCGGAGCTCCGTGCCCTGTAGCACGTACGTGGCGTGCTCCTCTCCGGTACGTCGCACCAGCACGTTGTCGGTGTGCAGGTCGCGGTGCTCGAAGCGGAGCGCCAGCTCGGCCGCGGCCAGGGAGCAGCTCACTTGCACGAACACGCTCTCCAGCTGCTCCGCGGAGCCCTACAGCCATCGAACACATCGTCATCAGCGACAAGCTTAAGGGGGACTCACTCCCCTGGTCCCATTTCTATGGAGCTCACGTAGTTCACGACCGGAAGCTTAAAAACCATCGTGCTCAAATACGAGAAGATTTACAGTTTCATCAAAATGCTTCCAGCTGCCTAGTTTGCTTATTTTTAAAAAAATATGTCACACTTGTACTAAGGAGGATTAGGCCCAAGGGGAGGCCTATTCGGGCCTTGGCGCCTTACACGACGGTCAAGTTGCCTTGGCTCTTAACGGCGTCTTCAACCCTTTGGAGGGCTCGTGTACCGAAAAAAAGATAAAACCTTTAGACAGCTAGTGCCATCTAGTGCAAACTTCCTAAACTAAAATGTGTTCCTTGTTAACATTTTTTGTTTCAGTACTAAAGTTATAATTTCTAAAATAATCAGACTAGGTCGTCAGGAACATTTTCGTAGATCTGTAGAACTTTTTAACAAGAAAGTGTTTTATTATCGAATACACAAAGATTTCTCCGACGTCATATCCGTCACTGATGTGACGCCAGTACAACGGAGCAAGGGGCCTGTACAGGGTGCACCCCAGCACACAAGGTCTTGTTGCGGGGAAGCAACCTTAAGTACTATAGAGTACGTTATACTTAGGGTTGTTCGTTTTCGTGTTATGTATTTTAAGACGAAAGTGTTTATGTCGGGATACACCAAGATTTCGCGAACGTCACATCATTTTCCTCGCAGCGATTCCATGAAACAAACAGCGGCTTGCGTCACGATAAACCGGAAGCAAGCGAGACAGCGGTGATGTACAGCGGTGTAGAAGCAACCGAATACAACACTACCACGTACTGAGCCGTTTTGTCAGTTTCGGTCTTATCAGGCGAGCAGACCACGACTCCTACGTCCCTTGGTGCTCCGGACCACTAAACAAAATGTTTCTTCATCGAACCCGTGATGAATATTGACACTTTGTTGGACAAAAGCATATTGTCCGCTTTAGGTCGCGTGAATATTGGTGTCGATCCAACCGGTCGTGCGGAGCACGCCTGCTCGCATAGCGTAATCCCCGAAATCGTGGACGAGTAGCGCCATCCAGCGGCTGCTAGGGAAGACGTCGCGTACGCCAGACGTTTCCTACACTTATTGGAGTTATCCGAAACAACCGTTCCGGTGTGTTCTAGCGCAGCAAAAGCACTCAGAGGGTCATAATAAAAGTTTCTATGTACACAGAACTGTACAAGGGTCGCGCAATTATATGGCTGAGTATTGCACCAGGTATATAGCACCGAAACTGAAACGATCTTATTGGCGGCTGGGGTGACCGCGTGATCTATCGCTTACGCTCTCATGATATTGTTTCTAGCTTTCTTTTTGTTCTTCGAAGTTCAGACATGAGACTGCAAAAGCTTCCTGTTGGATTTTTATGAACTTCTGAAGAGGTATTGCTAAAATATTAAAGACGATAGTCTTTTGTGGGATACTTAAACCCAGAAATTTTGGTCTGTCTGTCTCTATGTCTGTCTGTCACTCGGCCAAAGTGAAACAGAAACTGTGCAATAGTCTTATACTCCCACAGCCCAATTTAAACGTCTCAGTCCGGTGTAATTGTTCATACTTCTCAACACTGTTAAATAGGAACAAGACATTATGCAAATATAAGACAGAAAATTAATACATAAGTGATGTGTACAGTGTTCTTTTATAAAAAAAATTCATAGATACTTGGTTTTTGCGAGGGTCTATTGTGAGGGTTTGCGTAGGTTTATTGTGCCAATCAATCATCAGACATCTTAGAAGTAATCTCAGGAGTGCCTCAAGGCTCGGTCCTTGCGCATATTTTGTTTCTTCTCTATATCGATGATATTGCTTACGATTTGATGTAACAGTCCGCATGTTCGCTGATGATTGCATTGTTTATAAAGTGATTAACAACAAAGACGACCAGATTGCATTTAACCAGGCCCTCTCCAAAATAGCATGCTGGTGCCAAGAATGGCAAATGTCTGTTAACGCACAAAAAACCGTTACCATTCCAGTGAGTAGGAAAAAAAAACGCTATTTTTCCTATAAAACTCAGCAAACACAATTAGAAAGGGTTCAGGACTATAAGTACCTCGGCATAATTACATCCGATAACTTAAAGTGGTATAAACAAGTAGAATTTGTAACCAATAAAGCCCTTGCTTCGCTATATTCTCTTAAGAGGTCATTTGTATGGCCTCACCTGATACAAAATTACTTGCTTACTAATGGCTTGTACGACCGATCCTGGAATATAGTATAATCTGCTGGTTCCCTCATACAAAGCACCTTATTGCTAAACTAGAAAATGTCCATCGGAGGGCCATTCATCTAATATAAATATAAACGCTACGACTCCCCCATGAAATTACTGAGATGAGCTTAACCACCTACAATAGGTCAATGCGCCACAATTTTGCGCCTAAAATTTTGTTTAAACTAATCCATGGCGGCCTAAAAATACCTTGTAAGAAATTCCTTACTTCATCTGCTTCCAGGTCTACAAGAACAGAACACGACAAACATCTTATAGAGTACAGGTTCCACAACGAATCCTTTAAATACTGTTATTTTCCATGTGTAATAACAGAATAAAATTATCTTCCTGATGAAATTGTTCCTAGTTCATCCCTTGATAATTTTGCTTCTAAATTGTCTTACTTCTTGTGAAATAGCCCTTCTTGATATGTGTTCTGTATTCCCTATTCCTGAAACTTTCATGGGTTTCTATATGTAATGCATAATCGTTGTTATCCTCTGAAATGCTACGTGATTAAGCGTGTAGTCTATTTGGATGATATTGTTGTTTTCACCTTGACCTTTGGTTCTGCTTTTGTGAATTGTTCAAAAAGAGAACGCTTATTATTCGTGTATCCCCCAATCTTGCAACAGCCTCCAGAGTTGAGGCACGGCCGCTGGATGATAGGCGCACTGACGTGCGGCCTGCCGCGTGCCCCCAAAGCAGCGTGAGTGCGCCTAGAGCCAAATACTGCCACCGCGGCGCCACCGTTCCGGGACTGGTTGCTGCGAGTGCGGCCCGCGGGACGCCTGCATTTCGGGCCGCTTCAACTGTATATATATATATATAAATATATATATCCAGTTGAATGAAAAGCGATTGCAGTTTCTACCTGATATTTAATCTTGCTCTCTGTAGCCTCGAAAAAAATTAAGGAGAGTAGATGTGATGTCCGGGGTCGCCAAAAAATAAAAAAAAAATATATTTGGCGGGCTTCGGCAAGCTAAATTTTTGCCCGGACACAAAATAAAAAATCAAAATTCTACAGAAATTCTAAAAACTGCCTAATAATGCGTAAGCATTTAAACACCGATATTTCATTTCACGTTTTTTTCGTTGTTATTTTGAAACAACAATTCACATCTAGAATATCATAAGTATTAAATATTATAACTGCTTGAATTATGCGTTTTTTGTGCAGATACAAGGCATTACACTTCTTGCATTACGGAGAGATTATGCTGGGGTACTCAAAAAAGAAAGTTGACGTATTATTAACATATGTGAAAATTTCCCTACGCTACGAAAATTAATTCGAATTGAAGCGCAGTATGTTCACACAGGAAAACTACCCCATCGTCTTTAGAGCGCGCTAATTTCAGCACACACTGGTGCTGCTCCAGGAGCCCGGCCGTTAGCTTCAGGGATAAATGCAGATGGGTTAAAATTGGCGATGAAATGACAGAGGAAATGTACCAAGCGCTAGTTCTCATTGCAAAGTTTAAAAAATGCTTAGCAGCGAGAGTGGACCGTACGCACTGTCTCTTGAACACCGCACGGTGTATTTATTTTTCTTTCTATACAACCTCTGTAATCTAGTTTTCAGTAGCGTGCTTAAAGGCATTGTCCTGCCTGCGAAAAGGAAACAACCCAAATCTCTATGCGCGGCAAGATATGATCGAACCACTATAAAAGTATCAAAGGACACGCATAGCAAAATGTCTAGTCTTTTCAAATCCCTTTTCAACCGTCCTATCGCGTGTCCCCGTTTTATGAGGTGCGCATTCTGCCCGCCCAACATGTTTTTGCAATAGAACTGTCTTTAGGGCAAGCTTTAATCAGTCGCCGGCAAATATTCGTCGCTCTCCCGTTTGTCGACAACGCGTTTCCTGAGAAAAGGTGACAGTTTCGAAATTTCGGACGCATAAAGTCCCACCAAATACCTGCCGCGTGAACTGTAACTGATCAACTTGCGGCTTTAAACTGCACAACGCGGTACGTGCTGTGTGTGGGACGTTTTCAGACAATTAAAGCTAACCGGTGGTTATCTTTTTTGCTGAATATTATCTTTTTTAACAATGTTGTCGAATATGGAGCATATTTTTAGATTTAATAAATTGAAAGTGTATTGCCTGTATCTCACTCCAGAAATATTTCATCTTCTGGCTGCTTCAGTCACGGCCGGGCGGATGAATCCAGCGACAGACTGACAGACCGACATGCATACGGACAGGCAGTTTTCGCGGTTGAGTAGCCCAGGAAGGAGAACATCATCTTTAAAACCCGTGCGCTGGCTGTGTCTCTCAGTCAGCGTAAGCGCTCGCCTACGGGGACCGCCCCGCTCCGTCCCGAAACCAGTTCCCGAACACTAGCGCCGCAAGGGAGTCTAGCGGCGGCAAACGTAAACACCGCCTCTACGCCCTCGCCCGTTCAAAGAAAAAGGGCAGCTTTTGTGCGGTTACCTCGCTACGCTCTTCTCGTCGTGATTTTTGTCTGCCGTTGCGGCGGTGCATAGGTGTTTGGCTTGCGATTGTGATTAGGGCGGTCTAGAAGATCTTCTGGAGAGCACTTACGGTGGTGTGCAACGTGTGATTGAGACGCTGAGTGTGTGCGACTGCCTAATTTGCGCGTAGTACGTTGCGACGGTGACCACAGGCGCTCTGCATCAGTTCTGCGGCCTCGATTTACGACAGTGATGAGTCCATTCCCGACGAACTTCTGCGCTGTGTTTTATTAGAGCGCCAATTTGAGGCCGCTGGGCGTTTGGTCGCCTACGTGCCGTGGCGAGAGGCAGCAACACCGGTCACACAAGAGCACTGGGATGGCGCATGACCACTCCCGTGGTAACCAAGCTAGCCACTGCAAACGATTCTGCGCGCATAATTTATTTCGCACCGGACTGCTCCGTAGACCACATGGCTGTGTTTTTACAACGGAGTTAACCTGTGCGACGTAAGGTATAATTGTGTGTTCGGAGTCGTGAGGCAGGCAGGTAATGTTCACCATTGCGAGGGTGTAATAACTACCATGCTGAATAATCTGTCTGCTAATCTCTTCGTTGGTCTAAAACCTCAAGCGAGCTGATAATAGGACATGCGGCCCGATGGGAGGTAGGGCTGCTCACAGGACAAAGGTATTTTGTTGTTGTTGTTGTTACCAGCTGTAGGAACCAAGCCTTAATAATACACATCCAGGCCTCAAGCAGTGAATGAGAAAAGGTTAACTAGTTGCGCTTACCCCTGGTGCCAAGCATTTTAGGGGCGAAGCTCCTTAAGGCGTGGGTCTGTCCATCCTCGACGTATGTATGTAGCCACCTCTAGTTTAGTTCTTGGATTGTTTACTAGATGGCGTGGCTACCTCTAGTTAAGTTCTTGGATTGTTTACTAGATGGCGGTACTTGTATATGATGAAAAGATGCGCTTGGATTGTTTACTAGATGGCGTGGCTACCTCTAGTTTAGTTCTTGGATTGTTTACTAGATGGCGGGGAGCGTTGTAATAAAATCCGTTCGCTGTTGGCGCGCGCTCGGAGTCGCCCGATGGATAAGGCTGCAGATGTGCGAGCCCGCGAGGCAAAAGCGCTCCGTGAAGCTGCGTGACGCCGCCGCCAAGATCCTGCCGTACGAGAGCGGGAGGCCGAAGCGTGTCGTCTGGATGCGCGACGACGCCGCCAAGATCCCAGCGTTCGAGAATGAGAGGCCCAAGCGTCACGGCAACGGCGCGAGGACCCTGCCGTACGCGAAGCGGCACGGCTGCGGCGCGAAGAGGATCTCCAAAACGTCAGAGAACGGGAAGCGGCGAGAAAGCGCGCGTATCGGCAGGCAGACCCCGATGCAGTGAGAGCTCGTGAGGCGTCTGCAAAACGCATCAGGCGAGCTCAGCCCCAAGGTGCCGACGCGCGGTTTAAGCGAGACTTTCTAGACGTTACGTTCGGACACAGATGTAGTGGGCGAACTTTCACTGAAGAGTCACGGTTTTACCGATGATTTCCCCTCAGGAGCTTCGCCCACTCATCATCATTCACCCCGTGGATATGCTGTGAATTTTTTTCTTTATGTGGGCCCTCTGAAGTTACCGTTTTTAAAATTATCCCTTTTGAGGCAGGTTCAAGCTGGTATAATGCCATGCATTTTACAGATGCTGAACAGTTCACCCAATATGTTTTAAAGGGGCCCTGAAAGGCATTTTGAGCACACTAAATGAACTAGCGCAATCGCTAGATTGGGTCGCCAACGTCACCTGAGCCAACTATTACTCTTTTACGCGCAGCGGAAAGCTCACACTTTTGTTGCAAAGTTTGTCGCTTTTTTCTCACCCTTTCCTTCGTGTTTTTGGACGCCGCCATCTTCACATGTCTACATCATCGATTCCCAGATGTTCGTCATGAGCTAGACATCCTGCTATTGGGCGGCTTTTTCACGCACTTCCGGCAAAGAGATGAGTCGTCTGCTCAGCGTCGGCTCGCCGGCTGATCTGCCAGCGGAGTGCCGGAGTGCTTTGACATTTTACGACAAACGAAACAAGTGTAAACAAACGCTTAACCGTTTGTATTGAATGCAACACGGCCATAACACGACGTGGATTTTATCTTACGTGAGTACGTACCATAAAGAAAGTCCCGTGGCACTTCTTTGGTGCAATCGCAGAGAACGCCCTGAGCCGAATGCCCGGGTTTGACGCGTACATTTTATTCAACTTCAAAACAATCCAGAGATGCGTTTCGAACGAACGCAACGTCACAACATGCGTTGCAAGTCTGAACCGCGATTGACAGACGATGAGTTGCCTCCTCCTGCCCGTCGTAAATTCGGCACTCACCTCACACCCGGTTTGCGGGGACGAGCAGCAAGTCACAACTCTGGCGCGCAAGCAAGAAGGCTTTTAGCCAGGCACACTGCACATACCCCATGCGAGGTTGAGTGGTACGTCGTTCGAGAAAGATAATCCAGACCATGGGAAGCACTATCCACCCGCAGAAGTACAATGTCGCATTTCATCGCGAAACGAACGCGTCCACAACACACAGGAGGCGATGCACACACACACACACAGCTTCGGTCGCTGCATTGGCTTAGCTGCAAGCTTCGTTCGGACAATCAGCGATGCTACGACGATACAGAGCTGCGTGAGGACGACGTGCTAACCACTTCACGTATTTAAAAACACAGGGGCAAAGAACTAGTTCCGATGAACTAGCTAGCTAGGTTCATCGGAAGCAAAAAATCTTTCCTCCATTATAGTGCCTGAAATATACTGGCTAGTGTGCCGAGGGCGGGCTCCAGCGGCTCCAGGCGGGCGCCGGGAGCGATGTACGCGGCCGTCTGCCGCTTGGGGCGCTGCCGTGCGGGAGTGTGCGCGTTCATCCGGCCCGAGCAGATCGCGCGGTTACCTCCGAGCTGCGTAGCAGACGGCAGCGGCAGAACTTTCCATTCCCGCTTGCGACGAAAGCGAGCGAAAGCGACGGGAATTCTGTCGCGCAACCAAAATTTGTCCCGACCATTCGACAAAAACGATCGTCGCGCGACAAAGCGACGGAATTCCTTCCGCTCTCACTCGCTTTCGTCGCAAGTGCGAAGGGGCCTTTATGCGCAATCTCCGCCCCACATAAAACAAGCTCTTGCTTGTCGCCTGAGCATACGGTTGATATCTAACTACGTTACACTGTGCTTGCCAGTGTATTTAAACGATGTCACTAGGTTTGAAACGTACGCGCTCGGCGTGCAGCTTTGTAAACGCAAGCGGTTTCACATACGCACGCTATTTTGCTGCAAATAGAGTTTTAGTACAGCGTTTGTGGCCTTTGCATACGCTAAACGCTAAATTTTTGCGTCCCGCTACGTGACACCGCGATGGGAGTTTTAGTAGAGCGTCTCATCAGTTTTGCGTAGCGACACACTAATGCATACGGCGCCATCTGTCAAATGTTTTCCGAAATGTCTCGCCGGCTGATCTGCTAGCGGAGTGCCGGAGTGTTTGGACATTTTACGACTATCCAAACAAGTGCAAACAAACGCTTTCCCGTGAGTGTTGAATGCAACACACGGGTGCAGCTTGTCAGAACACGGGTTCTCGCTGATCGAGTGCAGCGTTGGTTTGCTCTTCGCCTTCACGTTCATCGCCGCTGATAAAGCGATCCGATCCGGCGCGTTTTGTGCACGGGTTCTGTGTCGGTTGAAAATGTCTTTTTTCACATGCCGCCGGTAGTAGGAATTACAACCACCGCAAAATAACACCCGGCACCAGCGGGGCCACATCTGAGACCGCGCTTTTTGGATAAACAGTGCACGGTGCACCAAAGGGAACGAGCGCACGATTCTCCCCACGCGGCTGCGAGTTCGCCGCCGATACCAACTGCACCTACGTACACCGCGAAAGGGCAAGGCCAGGCCGCACACATGCGGCCAGGTCATTCGTTCGCTTTTCCAGCCTGTGTCCATGGTGTCTACAGAGATGAAAAAGCCGAAAGAGCTGGCCCGTAGCAGACGGCAGTCTGTGGGAGCGCAATAGCGGAAGTACGTCACCGCTGAGGAGCGGAGCATCATGGGAGGGGAGGCCAACAGCGAAGAAACAGTTGAAAGGAGGAGGAAATACGGCGCGACGATAATTCGCGGTTTTTGATTTACGATTTCTCAGCTAATACTCATCGCTTTAACAAAATTCTTGCAGGAGGAGATTGCTAATACATTGCTTTATTTGGTTACATGTACATCCATGCATCGGCGGAAGGCATTTCAGGACCCCTTTAAGTGCGAATGCACTTTATAAGCGACCCCAAACCATCCACCGCCGCCGGCGGCGGCGGCGGCGTCCGCAGTGCTCCTCTATATTTAAAAAAGAAACAGCATCCGGCGCCAGGTTTCGATGCGAGGACTTTGCGGCCGCAGCGCGACGCTCTACCGACCAAGCCACGGACGCGACGGTGATATCAGTGTTAGTGACGTGCCTTATATCTTTAACGCATTCAAACTACGTCGTCAGCGGCGTGCGTTGGCGACTCAGCGGCGTTATAGCGGCTTGATAACTGCGTGGTGTACACGTGATACTACAAACCCGATGGAAGAGATGGAAGAGAAGGCGGCGAGGCGGTGGGCTGCGGGGGCCGAGCGCAAGCGCCGCAAGCGGGCCGACAACCGTGCATTCGCACTTTCACATTCTCCCCCTCGGGGAAATGCGGGGGAATTTTTTTTGATGTGTGCTGTCACATGCGGGGACAATCAGAACAGATCTTATGATGTGCAATGCTTTCAAGTCCATTTCTTCTGTGTTTAGCATGACTGAGGACTTGTCTGCAGCAATCTTACCACAAATAAGTTATTGCTTGTCAAACACCACAAAAGTACTACTTCAACTTAAAACTGAAATTAGTCAGGGATCAGGTTTTTCTTGTCAGTTTTCTCTCTCAAGCAGTGATGGCAGTGGCAGCTGAGTGTTTTGTCTCATACACGGAGAGTGAGAGAGAACAACTTTTATTAGTAGCATTGATCAGAAGATCATGCGGGAGCGGTTCCCTATTCACGGGAATCCATTGGCCGTCTTGACCATGGCTGCCCTCTTGACGAGGATGAGTTGATCCGGGAGGGAGGGGCTAGACAGCAGTGTCTCCCACCGCTCTTGGTGGTGGGGGGAAGGAAATATTAGGGGCGGCAATCCTGGTGTAATTTTACATTCTACAATGATGTGCCTGAGTGTCGTTGGCTGCTGGTAGAATTTGCACCCGGCTGAATATTCGCTTGGGTACATTAGGTTAAGTCTGGTGGGATGAGGATGTGTACTTGATTGAAGAAGTCGTCGCAGAGTTATTTCCTGATCCTTCGTGAGGCTTGGATGTGGGAGTGGGAACGTTCTCCTACTAAGCCTGTAGTGCTGAGTAATCTCTCGAAATGTAGTGAGTGGGATAGGCTCTACCGTACTCTCCAGGGCCTGGTTGGTCGGTACGCGGGCCTGTTGGTGAGCAAATTCGTTGCCCTCCATGCATGGGTGGGCAGGCGTCCACGCAATTTGCACCTTTTGGTTGGGGGATCGACTTGATAATATTCGATGCTAGAGGGGCCACCCATCCCGATTGGTAACTTCGGTACGCTTCTTGAGAGTCCGTGATGATTGTACGGGCTGTGGTCGGCGTGAGCGCCAGCGCGATGGCTAATTCTTCCGCTTCTTTCGTTGAACTTGTTTTTGCAGTAGCACTTGTGACCAGATCATGCTTGGTCGTCACTACTGCTATCTTGGCCTTTCGTCCAGGGAGAGCTGCTGCGTCAGTATAGACCGTGTTTTGGTCTGCTCCATATACCTTGTTCAAGGCTTTAGCTCTTGCGGCCCGCCGGCCTGTGTGGTGGACGGGATGCATATTCCTGGGTAGAAGACGAATAGTGACTTACGCTCTCCAATGATCAGGAAATTGTAATTCTTGGTTTGCAGTGTCGGAAGCCCATTTTGTTTTCTCGAGGACTTTTCTTCCCGCTTGAGTCTTGGCTAGTCTTGGCTTTTGACTTGAGAGATGGCCTTCCACTAACTCGTCCAGCGTATTGTGCAGGCCCTTTCTCAGCAGCCTGTCGGTGGACGTGCTCATGGGAATGCTTAGGGTGTGCTTTGTTGCTTTCCGTATGATGGTGTTAATTTTGTCGCAGTCTCGCTTAAAATCAAATACTGTATGATGTAGATGATTCTCGAGAGCACAAATGCCTGAACAAGGCGTAAGCTCTCTGTTTCATTGAGTCCCCCTTGTCTATTTGCCACTCTGCGTATCATGTGAATGACCTGTCCAGTGGTTTCCGTCACGCGTTGTATCGCGACGTTACTTTTACTATCGGCTTGAATGTGGAGGCCAAGTACTCGAAGGGATTGGCAGGGCTTGATTGTATGTCCCTCCAAGACGACGTAGATGTAATCTGGCTCCTTGTTCCTACGAGGCCGCACAATCAATAGCTCATACTTTTCGGGTGAGCAGGTGAGGCCGCACTTGTTCGTATATTGGCTGACGGCATCTGTTGCTTGTTGTAGTGTGTCATCCTGTATCCCTCCAATCGAGTCCGCGCCCGTCCAGAGGGTTATATCATCGGCATAGGGGGCATGATTTAGGTTAGGTATACTGGCCAGTTGCCGAGAAAGACCAATTAGGGCAATATTAAATAAAATAGGGGATAAGACAGATCCTTGAGGCGTGCCGCAACTCTCTAGGATGACAGGACTGGAGGTGACGTCAGCTATTTTGAGTGTTGCCATGCGGTCTGAGAGGAAGTCGGTTATATAGTCGTAAGGCCTCTGGCCACACCTTGTGTCGTTGAGGGCAACGTTGTCAAATGCTCCTTTTAAGTCCAGAGCTAGTATCGCTCTAGGGGAGCATTGCGTGGCTGTGTTAAGAACCTCCTCTTTGAGTTGCAGAAGAACGTCTTAAGTGTCGAGGTGTTTGCGGAAGCCAAACATTGTGTCGGGAATTTGTTTGTTTTTGTCTAGGTACTTTTGCAGGCGCTTGAGTACTATTCGTTTGCGTAGCTTTCGGTTATGTTGTCGTTTTTTCCATCGTTTTGTGAGGTTACACCTGGCATCACAAAGGTGTAGTAGGCGAGAGTACGTAGGGAGTGGAGTATGCAGTTGCGATTGATTCAGTATGCCGTTTGAGGTCTTTCACTGTTTCTGTGACCCAGATGTCATGGGTGTCTCCAGATTAATTTCTTCCGCAACTTGAGCTTCCCTAAATCGGTCCCAGTTGACAAGTCTGGCCCAGCCGATATGGGTCTAGTAGCTTTGTCCTTTAATAGATAGTTATTTGAAGGATGTCGTGGTCCTAGCCAAGATTGGTGTTCTTATTGACCCAAGTAACGTCGAGGAACTCAGCCAGTAGTGAGAGGTCTGGAGTTGTGTCTCTCGCCGTACTGGTGCCCAGTCTGGTGGGGAAATGGGAATCGTTTAGTAAAGTAATCCCGTTCTGGTCCATAATATGGACTAACTGTCGTCCTCGCTTCGAATTGTACTTGTAGCCCAACATCTCATGAGGGGCATTAAAGTCCCCAAGGATGAGAACTGGTTGGTCCGTGGTTAGGTTTAGGGTTTCTTGGGTGGTGTCTTGTAGGCCGATCTGTTTAGCAGAAGGTCGGCAATATACGTTCAAAATGAACAGATTTGTTTTTTCCTTGTAGCACGGGAGTGATTTTCAACCAATGTGTGCTCACAGCCCCCCTCTGGGCCGTGAAATGTTGCTTTGCTGCTATATTATCCTTGTTTAAAGTGGCTGTTGCTGTTCCTGAAGGGTCTGCGCAGGTGATGTAGCCAGGAAGGTGAATTTTGCCATTGATTTCCTGCAGAGCTATTATATCTGGTTGCGGCTCTAAAGTTCTGATATATTGCTGAAGTTCTCCCATCTTCGCCCTGAACCCACGGCAGTTCCATTGAGAAGCCATCTTGAGAAGAAGTAGGGTTGGGTGCCCAGACATCTGAGCTGGTTTTAGCGTACAGGGTGGCGCGTCAAGTCGAGCGGTGAGTTAGCAGAGCTTCGTTATATGTTGGCTTCCAACATTCAAAATCTAGCGGCTTGGTTCTGTTCATCCTCCTGTATGGCTTTGTGAATTGCTTCTACGCTCTCAGAGATACGCATGATAGCTTCTTGAAGTTGTTTATGTCATGTTGCGCTGTGTTCTGTGCTGAGGTGAGATTTGAGAGCATACCTGTTTCCATGTCTTGACACTGCGACTGATTGTTAGGAAGGGCTGGCTGCTCCTTCTGGCTTTCTTTCTTTGCCTTTTTGCACTTGCCGGTAGCGTCGCGTGGTTGCGCCTGCTCCACTACTTCCAGGTGAGGACAACCTACCTTTTGTAAATATATTTAGAGGTGTATGATTATCAACTTTGCGTCTGGGAATTGAATACAAGAAGTTAAACTTGGTTGTGAATTGAATAAAATATTTT
Source organism: Haemaphysalis longicornis (assembly GCF_048455015.1). Classification (NCBI taxonomy): domain Eukaryota; kingdom Metazoa; phylum Arthropoda; class Arachnida; order Ixodida; family Ixodidae; genus Haemaphysalis; species Haemaphysalis longicornis. The sequence goes on from NW_027526225.1 coordinate 27,549,014, forward strand.
TGAATATGAATAGTACAAGCTGGCTGCAAATTGAATATTTTCAAACCACACTATCTTTGTTTTGGTGTTTCTATAGTGTATAAAACATATCTACATAAAAAAAAGACAGCTTAAGCAGTCAGAACTAGACACACCTCTGTTCAGGTACTTGTGCTTGACATGTAAAAAATTTAATGTAACAGAGAATATAAAAATAGACATGCAAAGCAGTGCAACAAGAATTTTGCATAGATTGCCATGGAGAAATATGGGCTCCTCTAAATACTGTGAACACAGTAAGCATATTAAGTATATTTAATATGATTGGCAGCAGTCCCCCCCCCCCTCAATCAGTGAAAGGAGGCTGGGCATGCTAGTTGCTGGTGAGACCTCACCAACAAGCCAGCAATGACGCTTGATTTTTCACTCGTGCCGTTATATTTACAGGAAACCTATTTCAGATAAAAATTTTGCTCTCGTAGTGTTGCACTTGACCTAACATACACCACAGTTAGCGAACAATTGTTTGGTGCAAAGCTTCTACATTGGGCTTTTGGTACGGCTTCGGTGTCATGCAGAAAAACCAACCCGTAAGGTCTTACGATGTAGTGAAGCTTGTAAGTTTGCATCTTGCTAACAGCAAACATTCTGTTTGCTGCGAATGTTTGCTGCGAAACAGCAAACATTCGTTGCTCTACTATTTGCAAATTTCAGATATTTGAAACAGAGCTTCAAATCGAATATCAAAAACTATTCGCGAATTATTCTAAGTTGCGAATGTTCACACACCTTCAAATATACTGCCTGGTCACTTCAGTATAATATAATAAGTTTATACAAATAATTTCATGAATGAAAGTTAGAAATGCCGTAAGGTGTTCATTATGCAAGTTTGAATAATTTATTTGAAGGCCATGTCTAGAGTGCCGTCCGACGGTATTATAAGCACTCCACTATATCGACGTCCACTGGCGTTTTGTAACAAAATTGCCGCGTCTGGCACTACATCGCTCAAGATAACGTAAAGAATGGCAACCGAACCTAAACATAACATCACCTAAAGAACACAAAGACATCCTTAAAAGACCAAAACTAACCTAAGCCATAAAAAATTAGTTAAATTTAGAGATGAAAAAAACAACAACCGAGGCACAAACATGTCTTGAACTACCAGCCTTGAGATCAGGAAGCTAAGACGGATCCTCTACACTACAACGACAGACTCTTTGGTCGGTGCTAGCCTAGTCTTAAAGGGACACTGAAGTGATATGTAAACATTGCGGGATTACTAGCGCAAATTGTAGTCCGGAGTCCCCAGGCCATGTTTCGACCACTCTATAGCGTTTACGCGATTTTATTTAGTAGAAAAACTAATTCGAAAACGCTGTCCTCCTCTCTTTACGCTCGCCCATTTTCTGTGGCGTTTTCGTGTGACGTCAGGAGGGGATGAGCTGGCAATTGGCTGCGCCACGGCTGCGCTACTGCACGGCTCCCCGGCCGACAGAGTCGGCCCAGCGTTTCGTCCGCCGGCCGCCGGCAGGTCGTCGCAATCAAGGAGGTTAAAAAAAAATTGCTTGGTCGCAATTCGTTCGCTTAGTTGAAACGAAGCCAGGACACGTTTGTGAATGGAAGAATGTGCCTTTCTTTACTTGGTTTGTTTGTACACTGTATCTAGCTCCAAGTCAAGTTCGCTTCACACAAGTGCTGCACAAGCGCACATGCGACGCTTCGCTGACTGGTACGCCAGTAGGAAAATATAAGTCCTCTTGAAGGCGGGAGAAGAGTCAGCGAAGTCAATATAGGTACTAAGGAAATAAAATCAACTGATATTTTTACCGTACAGCGTAAAACTAGGGCGCGGGAAGCACTTTTTTGCGCTGGGCGAACAAGCACAGCGGTCAGCAGCACGACTACGCATCTGCGAACGCTTTTCCGTCTACGAAATGCAATTGCTAGACGTGAGCTACTGTGGAAACTCGGGCGACGCTTACTGCACGATCGCAGTACAACAAATAGTCACCTAAGCTGCTTGAAATGCCAAAACTAAATAAAAGTGTAAACCGGTTGTACAATATATACCTTATATTAGCAAGGCCTTCGCGTCCCGCTCCGTGGCTCAGTAGTCGGGGGAGCTGGGTATGTCACCGTAAATGTTTTGCAAGTCACGAGTTCGAATCCCCGCGGGTGCGTGCTTTTTTTTTTTTGTAAGTTAACTTTTTCGTTTTCCACCGATGTTTTCTATACTGAGTTCACCTTTTTTGGGGCCGCAACGTTCATTGCTCCACGAACTAGTTCACAGAACACACGCAGGCTGACACTGGCGCGCTAGCGAATTCTCGTTGGCGTGCTGTTGCCATAAGCACCGACTGCTTGCGGGCAGTGGGCACAGTCGAGAATCAACAGACCCTTGGCCTGGTGCGAACACGCTTTTTACGATACAGGCATGAGTGAGGCAAGCTCCAAATATAAGGGAAAAGTGCATGGCATTTATGGCATTTGAGCGTCTGCGGGGACGCGGAGGGCGTTCATGCACTGCGTAGGCCTGGCTAGTGAATGCTACGATTCCAAGCCGTCCTGGGAGGCTTATCTTATGCATTTTACAGCCGACAACATGGCAGAAGCGCGGTACGATGATTACTCAGATATTGAGAATGCCCATCCAACAACACCATTGGTTGTGTTTTACAGAACCGAAACCGAAACTTGTTTGATTGCTAACCTTGGGCATCGTCCAATCACGGTGCCCCCTCCTCCCAACATCAGAGCCTTAGTTGGTGCGGCCGCCGCGAACCGCGCATGGTAGTTTTTCTTTTTTCGCGCTTTGTAAAATAATTACCGATTTGTCAACCGGATAAACGATGAAAAGTGTGCTAATTTGAGCCAGTCTACGCAGTGCAAGCAAAAACGGGAGCTTGACAAATTCACTTCAGTGTCCCTTTAAATATTGGAATGGCGTCGGACGGCACTCTAGACACTGCGTTATTTGAAATCATTGATAAGCATAGGGTGCAGTTGATTGGATGGTTAACCCCTCTGTCTTTCCTGTACTGATTGATTGTGCGGTTTAACGCGCCGACGCAACGCAGGCGATGAGGCGCGCCGTAGTGGAGGGCTCCGGATTAATTTTGACCACCTGGGGATCTTTATCGTGCGCCGAAATCTCGTACACACGGGCGTTTTTGCTTTTCGCCTCCATCAGAAAAGCGGCCGCCGCGGCCGGGAATCGAACCCGCGACCTCGTGCTCAGCAGCGCAACGCCTTAGCCACTGAGCCACCGCGGCGGGTTGTCTTTCCTGTACTACCCCCTTCCTTCATTTATAGGGTGGGCATTCATAGGGGCACGTGTTGGGTAAAATGTTGTGTTGTATGTGTTGGTTTGTAGGCATCCGTGCAACGGCTTTGTACTTAAAGGTCGGTGAGGGAATCTGCAGTTTTTTCTGCTTTCTACGAATCCCTGGGTAGTAAATTTGTGGGCAGCAGTGCGTGCCGCCTCATTCGCTTGTAGTTTAATAAGGTGTGATGTCCAGATGAGGTAGATGATCGCTAGCTTTTGTATGCGTAGTAGTGTATTTGAGGTGTGATGCATCATTTTTGATAGAGGCGACATGGTTACTGGGAGGCACGGTGCAATCTGTCATGGCTATGCTTGCATCTGTTTTTCGAGAAGTTGTAGAAGTGGTAGTAGTGAGCGTGGAGGAGGAGGAGGAGGAGTGAAACTTTATTTTTGATCAGAATAAAAGAGAGTTAGAGCCTGTGGCCCTCCGCACAGGTGCAGTCCCTATTCCGGGACCCCATTGGTCAAGGCCGCCACTCTCGCCCGTCGAACTAGAGCCCTTTGAGACTCCAGCCCCGAGCAATTGAGCAGGGCTGCCTCCCATGCCTCTCTGGTAGGGGAAGGGTTGGGGGATAACGCAGGGTTGCGCTGGCATGCCCACACCATGTGGAAGGTGTCGGACACCTCCCCACAGTGCAGACACCGTCCATCTGTTTTAGGGTCGAAATGCTTTGCTACTGCAGGGCACATAAATGTGTTCGTCTGCAGGCGCCGCAGTATTCGCTCATCGGCCTTGCTCAGACCCTTTGCAGGGGCTGGGTAAAGCCGGCGGTTATCGCAGTAATGTCATACGATTTCTCTAAACCGCAGAAGTGGTTTGCTAATGTCCGAGCCGGGAGAGCATGGGTGAGGCGCCCGGTGGGTAAGCGCTCGGGCAGCCGCGTGCGCGGCCTCGTTACCTCTCAGACCCTGATGCCCCGGAGACCACACAATTTCTTTAGGAGCGGGGTCTACGAACAGCACCACTCGTTTTAAAATTCTGTAGGCCATGGGTGGTACCGTGCCCGCTAAATACCTTTCACAGGCTCGGCGAGAGTCCGTTATTATTGTCCTTGACTTCGGGTCCGAGGCGGCGAGCGCTATGGCAATCGCCTCGGCTTGCGTGGAGTTAGGAGCCCGGTAGGAGAGCCCATCGACTTGCTGGTCCCTGTGAATTACAGCGGCAGTGAAAAACCCTAGAGGCGACGGTCCTGCCACATCAACGTAGAACACACCTCGCCCATTTCCGTATTTCCTTTCCAGGGTCTTAGCGCGTGCTTCCCTCCTGCCTTCGTGGGTGTGCTTTTCCATGTTACGCGGAAGTGGATGCACCCAGAGCCTGTGCCGCCACAACTCTGGGAGTTTGCACGTCTCCTCTGGGATACACTCATGTTTTATTTGTAGGCGATTAAGCAAGTGACGCCCGGACGCCGTTTGTGCGAGTCTAGTGTACTGATTTGTGAGATGAGCCTCTTTCAGCTCTTGATATGAATTGAGCACTCCCAGCGCCGATAACCTGGTGTTGGAGGTAGCCACCGGGAGGTCAAGGGCTCGTTTTGTGGCCTTCCTAATGATGACGTCAATGCGATTCTCGTGTTGTTTGTTCGTACGGAGGTAGGGTACGGAGAAGAGGATCCTACTGGTTACGAAGGCATGGGCGAGCCGGAGCGCGTCTCTGCCCCGTAACCCTCCGCGCTTGTTGGATACGCGTTGTATCATCCGTCCGACCTGTTCACCTGTTCGCTTCAGTTTGGCAATGGTGGTCTCTGGACTAAGTTTGTTGTGAATAAGCAGGCCCAGGATCCTAATTTCGTCCACTTCTCTGATAGAACCACCTGTTAAAGAGATGCAAAGCCTTGTGTTCTCTTTAGGATTGGGTTTAATGTGCAAAAGTTCTGATTTTGTTGGAACACATTGGAGGCCGCAGTCATTAGCATAGCTTTCGACAATGCTGGCAGCCCTTTGAAGGCGGTCCTCCATTTCCCCAAGGCTGCCTTCTGTGCTCCAGATTGTAATGTCATCGGCGTAAAGGGCATGTTGTATACCCTCTACCCGAGCTAATTTGTGCGGCAGCTGCATCATAGCGATGTTAAAGAGTAGCGGCGATAGGACCGCTCCTTGTGGAGTACCCCTTGTACCCATGTAATATGGACCGTACTCCTCATCTTCGATCCTCAGGAATGCTTGACGCTTGGAGAGGAAATCTCTGACGTATGCGAAGGCTTTCTGACCACAATCCGTTCTACTTAAGTTTTCTAGTATGCTGCTGTGCCGGACGTTGTCAAATGCCCCCTTGAGATCTAGGGCTAGGATGGCTTTATCGTTTTGTTGCATTGTAGTTGGTCGAATTACGTCGCGGTGTAGCTGGAGAAGGACGTCTTGTGCTGACATATGTGGGCGGAACCCGAACATAGTGTCAGCAAAGAGGCCCGTGGACTCAATGTGTGGAGAGAGACGATCCCGGACCATCGCCTCCATGAGCTTACCCGCGCATGAGGTGAGCGAAATTGGCCTCAGATTATCAATATTAACAATTTTTCCTGCTTTGGGTATAAAAGTGACCAAGGAGGTCTTCCATTCTGGGGGGAGTGGACGGCCGTCCCAGATTTGATTTATGTAATCTAACAGTTGCAAGTAGGCCGAGTCCGAGAGGTTCGCCAATAGTTGGACTGTTATACGGTCTCTTCCTGGGGCCGTACCTCGGCGCATCTTAGCTAAAGCTGCCCGAAGATCTTGTAGTGTAAAGGAGGCATCCATGTCAGGGTTCTGCTTGCCTGCGTATTGATACTCAGGTCCATTGGGGTCTTCCGTGCGGCAGAGATATCTGTCACATAGAGTATCTGCGAGTTGGGTCGTCGTACCTTGGTACCCGTGTAGGGCTCTTCGGAGTTGACGTTGTGTTTCCCCTCTCGTCTGAGTTGGGTCAATGAGACTGCGAAAAAGGCGCCATGTCCCCTTGGATCCCATTTGACGCGCAGCCGAATTGCATCTCTCTATCCAATTTGCGTCGCTAAGTTGGACAGCGTATTCTGCCGCTTTTTCAGTCAGTTCACTGATGCGGGCTCGAAGCTTGCGATTAAGTTTCTGTTTGTTCCATCTTTTAGTAAGGCCCCGGCGTGCCTCCCATATATGCATCAGATGGTTGTCCACAGTTGGGTTCTTTTCGGTGGTCTGAATTGTTGTAACGTGTTGCTGTTGCAAGGCGATGATCTGTTTCGCCCACTCCGTATAGCTGCCTGTGAGGAGAACAGGTGGAACTTCTTGCAGCCTAAATTCATGCCAGTTGGTTAGTTTGGCCTGGCCCCACTTTCTTCTAGCAGCCTTCGCCAAGAGGGTGATCCTAAGGAGGCAATGATCGCTACCGAGTGTCTCCTCCAGGTTTTCCCAAGTAGCGTCTTTACTATTTTTAACTAGGGATAGGTCAGGACACGTGTCGCGAGTTACCGAGTTTCCCATACGCGTGGGACATGCCGGGTCCGTGAGCAGCGTAAGTCGAAGCGTGGAGATTAACTCCGCTAACTTGCGTCCCCTGGCCTGCTCGAAGTGATATCCCCAATGAAGGCTCGGGGCGTTAAAATCCCCAACTATCACGAGGGGTGCTTTGTCGGCCGATTTAAGTGCTCGATAGAAAACTTCGTTAAAAGTTATGCGGGGCTTGTGCGGGGGGCTGTAAATGTTCAGTACATGTATTGGAGGATCACGACGTCTAAGTGGAAGGACCTTTACCATACTGTATTCCTGTTCGGTTTCAAGACCTAGATCGACTTGGAGCGCCGTATACGCCTTGTTGACCAGGATGCAAGTCGTAGGGCCCCCCTGGAATGAGCTATACCCTGGAAGTTTAGCATCTGCTCCAGGCTCTTGAAGAGCCAGAATAGCTGGTGCGGGGCCGATGGACTGGATATATAATTGGAGATGCGACCTTTTTTTCCTATTCCGAAATCCTCTACAGTTCCATTGTATGATCACGAATTTCTCATCTGGAATTTTGCTTCGGGCTTTCCGCTGCGGTCGGTTAGCCATGATTGAAGATTATTGAGATTTAAGAAACATGGCCTCCTCCCTGGATTAACGGTGTCTCTAACGGAGGCACCAGTGGTTCCATGGGGGTAGTGGCCGAACTGAATTCCTGCAAGCCTGTGGCCGGGCGAGGCACCACCTTACGCCTATGCGAATCCGATCGCGGGGATCGTGAGCGGGAGCGATTGTCTCTGAGTTGTGTGCTGACCCAATCCTGAACTGTGTCCATGACTGAGTCAGTTACCGCTAGAATTATTTGCGAGAGTTCCTGCTGCCAGAGCTCTGCAAAGGATGCCCTGACTCCTTCTAGAATTTTCTTTGGCAGTTCCTCTATGGTGCGTTCCAGTTTTGTCAGCCGATGTTCCACCTGTGGCACACGTTGTACAAATGTGCAGTCTGAGCATCGGGAAGCGCTAGACACCCCAGACGCGACCGAGGCACTCTCATCCCGCTCTGATGGCTCGGACTGCTGCATTGGCTCCGAAGTCCCAGGTGTTGTTTGGGACTCCGTGAGCCCAGCTAGCCTCGTTTCTAACTCTTGAATTTTGTTCACAAGAATTTCGCTCTGGCGCCGTAGCTCCGCATTTTGTCGCTGTAGGGCTACTTCGGTTTGGGTTGTGAGGAGGGAAGGGGAAGAGAGAGGTCGGGAGGCAGCCCTAACCCAATCGCTCACCTCGTTTTTGGTGTTTGGCAGGGTTGGAAAGTCCTCGGCGCTGAAAATCTGCGTCCTTGCCACGGTCCCGGATCCAGCGTTGTTCTTGACCGGAGCAGGTCTGCCCGACACTGGGGTCGAAGTCTTGTGGCTTCTCTTGCTTGCTTGAATCTTCTTGAAGTCTTCTTTCCGTTTGTCGGTGGTTGGTGAGGTTCCCGGCTTGATCGGTTTCCGGTATTTGCCGTTACATCCAGAGGTGCCGGTGAGATGTTCGCCCCCGCAGATGAGGCAACGGGGAGTGCATTTGTGTTCGACAGGGCCCTCGGGAGTGGTAGCCACCTCGGAGCCGCATTGGTCGCAGCGTCCCGGCTTGGGTCTCGGGCAGATATCCGCCCTGTGTCCCACCGTGTCGCAACGATGACAGGCGGGGATCGTTTTCTTGTACAATCTCACCGGGATGCCCTGGTCGTTGTAGTAGATTTGGCGGGGAACAAATTTCCCCTCGAAGATGACCACAGCGACGTTGCTGCTGCCAAGTCTTCTCACGGAAAGAATTTCGCCGTTTTTCCATCGCAGCTTGGGTTTGAGAGAGGCCGACGTATCATTGGGGTCGATGGTGATGACCCCTTTGCAGACGTCGCCTGTGGCTTTGGCATGTCCCCGGAAGGGGAGCTGGCGGCCGTTGACTGTCAGCGTGACATCACCGAGCAGTCGTCGGGCGGCAGGCTCTGAGTTGAGACCACACACAATCACGTCTTGTTCCCATACCGGCCACACAGACAGTTCCACGCTCCCGCATTCGCGTAGGAGATTGCGCACTGCGGATCCGACTTGGCCTGGAGCAAAAGTTGCCTTCAAATCCAGCGTTGTGCTCGGCTTGAGAACAACGATGAGTTCGTCGCGCCCAATGTGGGGCGTGTGCTTCGGTCGCCACTGGGGCTTGCTGGATCTGTGAGTGGAGGACTTGCTAGCCACACCCCCTTGAGGAGCATGACCAGAGCGAGCCGCCGTCTGTTGTTGGCCAGGAGCGTCGTTGCCCTTGGGAGCTTTCGAACTGTGTTTGCGTCGCCATATGCGAATCATGTCTTCTAAATATTCTTCCTCGGATGGTGGACAGTCCTCGTGTTGGGCGGTGTCCATGCAGACGACTTGCATTGAGACAGGGTCGTATCCCGTGATGGTCTTGGACGCCGCCACCACCGGGGAGGCTCCGGCCTGCGCTAGCGGCAGCATGTTCGCCGCTAGGCTTAGTGGCGCGGCAGCCGGTGGATTATTCAGTCACTCACAGCTTGCTCAAAAATGGGCCCACCTTGATAAGAGTGATATCCGCTTGTGCCGCTGAGCTTCGCGAAGACGCTGACGCCAAAATTTTCGACGTCCGAGTTGAATTTTGGCCACAAAAAGTAAAAATTTGCGGAGCCCACCGAACAGGCGACTGTTCCATGCACGTGCCAGCACGTGCGGCCTGGGCATCAAGGGTTTCTTATGAGTCAATAATGGCAGACGTCCCAGGATTTTGTGCTTAAATATGCATCAAAACAGTGAACTGCCACCTTCATAACAGCCACCTTCACAACTGAATGAAGGTGGCTACACAGACTAGTTGGGACTTCATCGTGGACATTTTGGTCAAATGTCAAGCATGACTCAAGGAGAGGATAGAGACAGGAAAGAGCTTCATCAACGAAGCATTATTTATTTCCCTCTGAGAGTGATTACAAAGTAAACAAGACCCTCATGTGACACTGGTTTAACACTACGTGTAAAAAGCAATTACAGCTGCTGCACACTTCACACTAATTCAGTAATCTATAGTGCATCTGTGTCTCATCTTTCTCACATAGGTCTCAAAGATTTCTCGTTGCTGTTTCGTGCCATACAACTTCAGCATTCTCATCATATCAAATTCTGGCATGTAGCCACCTGGCGTGCATTGAGTCTTGGAGTGGAGCACCAAATCGGTTTCTGTTCCATCCTTCAGCAATGCGGCATGCTCCCACCACTGCTTGTTAGGGCAGTGCCTTCTCTGCCCTATGTACATCAAGATACATTGGAATACGAACAACAAAGCACGTGACTTTCAGTACATGCTGCGCATCATGGTAACGGGCTGTGTAGCCACAGTAGGAACAAGTTACAAGAATTAGTGTCCAACGTTTCTATGTAAATAGCATTTGAGAATGTTAATTGCCGCATTTGGTGCGGGGTCCCACTACGGTTATCAAACTTTGCCGCTGTGTCGGATCAAGCAGAACAGGACGAAGGTTGATAGCAGAAGCAGAACCGAGCACCAAATATGGTGGTGGGCGAAATCAACATTTTCACAGACCGAACGGTGCCCTCTCAACACCCACGAGCAAGTTGGTCTAACTGGGAGTACACAGTGCCTTAGATAAACTGCACGAAGATTATCATCACTCCCAAACCTCCCGCCTCATCCACCTACCAGACGAGACACCCTTGAACTCCTCGGATATCCAGTACCGACCCAAGAAGAGCTAAACGTGGGCCCCTGCACATCCGTCAACACATATGTGCAGCCGCATCAATACGCTTGTCAGGAAAGCAACCCTCTGGAGACTAGCGAAACTAACGTGGAAAATTACAAACTTTTCATTTCTGTGCGCCAACAGCCCTCTGCAATGATTTAACAAGAATATGCAGCAAGACCATGACCCCCTGAATATAATGTTCCGGAGGTTATGACAGCACGCAGCTATTACAAGACACGGGGTTCGACGAACCAAAGCGACGCACAGGAATCACCTTTCTAGGTCGCAATAGTCTTGTCTTGTTATTTCTTAGTCAACGACCGTGTGGTGTGCGACAAGAGTTTCGTGCGAACGATCGTTCGCGGCTGGCCACGATAGCACCGCCGTTTGAAGTTGAAGGCATACGCGCACCCGCACGTCGGAGACGAAACGCCCAGCGGCCTCAACACGGTGCTCTAATAAAACGCAGCGCAGAAGTCTGTCGCGAGCGCACTCATCACCCTCGCCAATCGAGGCGGCGCAACTGATGCAGAACGCCCATGTTCACCGTCGCAACGTACTACGCGCAAAATAGGCGGCCGCACACACTCAGCGTCCCAATCACACATTGCACACCACCGTGAGTGCTATCCAGAAGTCTTTGAGAGCGCCCGTATCACAATCACAAGCCAAACACCTATGCACCGCTGCAACGGCAGACAAAAATGACAGCGAGAAGAGCGCAGCGAGGTAACCGTACAACAGCTGCCAATTTTCTTAAATCATGACGTCGGATCCGGCAAAAAAATTGCTTTATTTTTTTTTATGTCTAGTTGGCCCACGCGCAGTAGGGCTCATCCACTGTTCCTGAATGTCAGGTCCTTGCGTGCGCTCTCATCTAGCGGCCGTGGTTGAGGCTTGCAGTATCAACAAACAAACAAACAAACAAACAAACAAACAAACAAACAAACAAACAAACAAACAAACAAACAAACAAACAAACAAACAAACAAACAAACAAACAAACAAACAAACACATCCACTGAAGAAAACATTTACCCCGCCACCTACTGTCGCCCGCGCCACTATAGATTCTGGTGGCATTTTAAGAAATCAAGCGGCAACAGATATACGAAAGGTTCCACTAGATAAGTTCCACGTTCCGCTTGGAACGCACGTGGGGTAGAGCAACGGGATTCTATAAACGGTGAAGTAGGGTGCCTCATTTCATGCGCGTCTCTGCCGTACGGCAGCGCTGGCATTGAGGGGCCGGTCTGGAGCAGTGGAACGCAGTAAATTTAAATTTACTTGAGCAAAACTTCTAGCGCATTTCCTTTGTAGGAGCGCGACGGAAGACTAACAGCATGAGAGGTGAGCGGGAAAGTGAAGGGAGGCATTTACTTCGCAAATGTCGACAAAGACTAGCGTCTTTTGACGACATCTGCAACAAAAGGAGCAGATGCACGGCCAATTTTTGTAACGCAGTTTCGACCCCTTCCTGTGTAAGTTGTGCGTTGCCAGTGGCAGCGACACATTCCTTTACGTATTTTCTATCTTCTACCTTATTTTGCAGACGCTACGTGTAAGAGAGGTATATTCGTGCTCTCGGTGAGCTAATCTATCGATCTAGAGCAAATTGTATTTTGACTTCAGTGTAACACAGGTTAGACTGATCATCAAAGAAAGCGCCCTGTATGGCCATGTCGTCGCCTGTAATGTAATGCTGGCTCACAGCCATCCTCTTAGAACGTCTTGTCGCACATATTCATATGTGCGACAAGACGTGCAAAGAGGATGGCTACAACACACTCCTAAGAAGTACTCAACTTAAACGCAAGGTACATCCTCAGTGGGAGCGTACTGCCGCTACCGGTTCAGGTATCAAATTACTTCAAGGCCCTCCCAAGCCGGCAGTAAATGTGTGTTATTCTCATACCACTTAAACAAATAAATTCGTAAATCCCCCCTCCCCACCCCTCTCTCCCCCTCTCCTGAGCATTGAGAGCGCGCGCTGCGCTGCAGCCAGCTCGAAGAACAGGAAGCCCTGATTCTCCGGGCGAAGACTGCAGCCACAGCCCGCGGCCCACCGGAATAGGATGGCCACCCAGTGCTACACTTTTTAACCCAACTCCCTCCCCCTCTTTTCTTTTTAAACATATCCAACAACAACAACAACAACAATTATGGCGGTTTAACGCCCCAAATGCACACCTGGGATATGAGGCGCGTCGTAGTGGAGGGCTCCGGATTAATGTTGAGCACCTGCAGGGGACATTTGGCTCTTTAAAGTGCGCCGAATTCTCGACACACGGGCATTTTCACTTCTCGTCTCCATCTGAAAAGCAGGCACCGCGGCCGGGAGAGAAGCCCCCGTCCCTGGGCGCAGCAGCGCAATGCCTCGGCACTCAGTCACCGCGGCGGGCTCGAAAGAAAACAAAAAAATTGAACCCAGTTTCACCAGTGTGAAATATGCACGAGGTTCTCTTGTGTCGTCTGGGTCCGAGGTCAACGGGCGCAGCGCAAATTCTGCGGTTCGCTGCAAGAAATGGGCAGATAAACGGCAGCAGCAGGATCGAGGCTCCTTCCCCTGGCGGGAGGGAGAGGAACACGCCGACGATGATGATGATGATGATGACTGCGATTGGTATCCTCTTTGCAGCAGGGTGATGACGTCAAAAAAGCTTTAAAAGCCGATGACGACGACGATGATGATTGCTATTGGTTTACCCTTTGTAGCGGAGTGATGACGTATCATCTTACCAAAAAGGACTAATATACCTACGTTTTATGTTCTTGGTTTAATACTAGCGCAGTTTAGGGCAGGCACAAAAACATTAGGCACAAAATACTTTTTTTCCCTTTTACAGGTGGTAACTGTCGTAGGCAGTATTCCTTTCTCTGCTTTTCGTCTAATTCTAATCTTTATGAAGCCATGATTCTAATCTTTATGAAGCCACTGCGAGACCATTGCACCATCTATCGGTGGGTCTGGGAACAATTTTATGCGAGGCCGCCCTTGCGTGTAGGTGTAATGAACAGCTTGCCATAGAAAGATGCCATGTATACTCGAATGCAACGTACCACCAAAGGCCCCTGCTGGTCAATATTCTCCCACTCTCGCCATTCCGCTTCCTTTCAGAAGGTGCAAGCAATACAGTGCCGGCTTTGCAGCTCACCTTGAACTTTTCCAGCGGCTTCCCTCCGTACTCGAAGTCGAGGATGAGGAACAGCTGCGCGTCGCCGAAGACCTCTGGAATGCAAATGGTCACACAATGCAATTTCACGGTCACGCTTGCGAAAGCCAGAAACGCGCAATGCCGTAACGCCAGTCTCCGAACCAGGCTGGGTGTTCCGGGGGAAATTCATTGTAAGATACTCCGCATTCAAGGGTTCGCCGAGGCTCCGCGACGATTCCATAGAGAACTGATTTACCGACGGCCTGCTCTAGCGTTAGGAAACGTACGAAAAAGTTCTGCCAGGATTGCTTAACAGAGTATCTGTCATCAGGGCAAAAGGCCGCGCTCTTTAGAGGTGCCACGAAGACAAAAACTGTGATCGATTCCTCTGTCATAGGAATCAGTAAAATACTAAAGTGAAATGTGCAGTGAAATCTGCAGCTCAGCATGATGTGCGGGTCAGCGGGTGTCTTGTGGGTGTGCTTGGCTCTTTAGTGCTAAAGGTTGCTTCCTCGCAAGAAGAGCCTATGTGCAGGGGTGCACCCTTTACAGGCCGCTTGCTTCGTTGTATTGGCGTCACTTTCGTGACGGATATGACGTCCCTGAAATCTTCGTGTATCCGAGAATAAAACACTTTCGTGTTAAAAATGCCGCGCTCTTTAAAGGTGCCATGAAGATAAAATACAAGTGCGCGTGGTTCATTAAAAAGGCTGGTTTGTCCTGATAATAACAATACCAATTTTGTCGAAAACTTCAAAAAAAAAAAAACAATCCAGATATTAAATAAAACAGATTCAACAGTTGCGACTCCCAGCCGCTTTCCGGCGATTTTCTATGACGTCACAGAATGTTGTTCACGCGATTGGCTGCCACCGAACTAGGGCAGCGACAAAACATGACCGGGGGATTGTCGTGAGCCCTCTAGTTCCGTTTGATAGTATCACTTGAGTAAAACGCGCAGTATAACACACTAATAAAACTGTTTTTAGTGCGGCCCATAATGCGTCACTCCTACCCATATTACGTCACTACGGCGCAAAATTCGGAAGTTGTTCAATATTTCTTGCGTTTTGTCGGTTAAAAAATCTTTCTTGACTGGAATGGACCTAGTGAGCTGCAAACTTCTAAGGGTAGCATTGTGGGCACGTTGGTGCTCCATTACTAAAAAAAAAAAATGGCCGCGTATCTGCTCCTTTCGTTGCAAATGTCGACGCAAGACGATAGTCGACTGGCGCCCCTGACAAGTAAATGGATCTCTTCTCTTTCCCGTTCACCTCTCATGCTGTTCCTCTCCCGTCGCTCTCATCCCAAGGTAAACACACTAAAGGTTTGCTCAAGTCAACTCAAATTTACCGCGTTCCACTGCTCCAGGTCGGGTGCCTCGAGGCCAGCGCTGCCGTACGGCGGAGACCCGCGTGAATCGAGGCATCCGACTACAACGTTTAGAGAACCACGTTGCCCTCATCCACGAGCGTTCCAAGTGGAACGCGGAACTTATGTAGTGGAACCTTTCGTTGCTGTTGCCGTTTGATTTTTTCGAATTCCGCCAGGTAGCGCGGGCAACAGGAGGCGACGGTTTTGTGCAATTGATGTAGGATTTGATTTGCTATCGCAACAAGCAACCATTCGTAATTTTTAATAAAGAAACACTGCAAATATTACTCATGTATTGATTTTCTGCCTTATATTTGCGCAATGTCTTGTTCTTGTTCAACAATGTTGACATGTATGAACAAGTATGAATGGGGCTTAAACGTTCAGATTTGGCTGTGAGTATATGACTATTGCGCAGCATGTGATCAGTTTGGCCGGCTGGCTGAATCGAGTGACAGACATACAGACAGATAAAAATTCAAGTAGCCCAAGAAAGACTACCGTCTTGAAAAAATTGCGCAAAAAATGCGGACACGGACGGAGTGAGGTCAGGCAGACACAACCGCTACATTATCACCCTTATCAAGTTTGAGCTGTGTGTGTGTGTCCTCATTTGGTCCGTGTCCCCTTTTTCGCGCAATTTTTTTGAACCAAAGTGTAGATCTTAAAAACTGAACAAGGTTGTATTTTGTCTTCATGGCCCTTTTAAGCAGCTTGGACTGGACTGTTGACTCGCCAGAATACGTAATATAGTTGGAAACTTGACACTTCTTGAAATTTCGGCAGGAGCAAACCAGTTACTAGAGGAAGCCATGCCATCAGAGAGGACCACTGATAAGCTGAAGTTTTACGTCACCACTTCTCGTGACTCACCTTGAGATCTTTTAACACGAAAGTGTTTTATGCCGCGGTACACAAACCTCAGCGACGTCGTATCCGTCGCGGAAATGACATCACCAGAAAAAGTTCCATTGAGACGGCGACGCAAGGATTCTAGCCCACGGTCACTCTGGCCGCAACGGGAGGTGTTAAACGCTCTGCCAACTGGGTCATGAAGTCAAGCCCGCATGGCTGTACGAACGCTCCTTATGTCCTTCCCTCTAACTTCGCCATTCAGATGGTGCTGCCATCTGGGAGAGGTGACGCGAAGTAGTGCGTCATGACGCTAATGAGCGCCGATAGTTGGCGCCTCGATATGGCAGTGTATACCAGCGTAAGCTGCTGTGTTAATCCGTTCGCCTAACTCTGCGTTCGGAGCTACGAACAAGCTGAGCTCGTCGCAACCGAAGCGTCTGGCGCACACGCCACAGAGCAGGACCAATGTGCTCGCACCTTTGCCGAAGCGACCCGCCAGTAGGTCGTCGCTCGCGAGGCACACCCACAAGACGGCTGCCGACACGTAAATCATGCTCTTTTCGGTGTAGCGGACCGTGACTTCACCAATGATTCGCTGACAACTCGTTCGGTTTAGTTCGCACGCTTTGCGAGAGCCTGGGGTTTGTATCGGATTTGCGTAATGCTCCGGCGCGTGTAATCCAGTGTCTAATGTTTATGCGTCTAGCGGTGCCATGCCGACAAAATGTATACAGCGATGTGCAAGTTCATATCGATGCATAATAAACATTCAACTGCTCCTGTGAAATCACAGTTCACTTTCGTGTTTTACCGATTCTTATGAAAGAAGGATCAACCACACTTTTTTGCTTAATTCTATAGATCCAATTTAAAATAGACTCAGACGGTCACACTGGCTCCAGGATGAACAGGTTTGATGCTGCGTACTGAGCGAGTCAGTTTAGAACATTTCTGTAATAACCGCTCTCGGAGGTAACAGGGCGCATTTCGCGTACATTGGTCCAGCGAATGGCAATCGTTCGACACATCTGCATGAATATGGTAACATTTCACAAGTTTCTTGCCAGGCGTACCAGCCGAAACAGTTCCGCCGGCATAACGCGGGTCGAAAAATGTCCTTCCGTTGCCCCATCACCCATTTGCGCTTCTCTTCAGCCGATCTCCGCGCAAAATAATCGCGAACGTCTGCCCATCGTGAAAGTACTGTTCGGTGTCCAACCTGGGTTCTCGTTCTCTGAACAAAAGCGCTCCTCGTACTCCTTCCAGCTGGCAAGTAGGACGGGGTGGTAGGGCCCTTGGACACAGTGCGCGCTGCAGATGAAGTAGAGAACCATAATGTTTATTACATTATGTTTATTACAATCAATCAATCAATCAATCAATCAATCAATCAATCAATCAATCAATCAATCAATCAATCAATCATGTTTATTTACGTGCCCAGGAACAGCCAAAGGCCTTGGTGCTGGCGCACGGATAGTTACATAAAAACGAAATACACGAAACATATTGCAACAAACAAACAAACGATAAGACAGACACAAATCGAAGTCGGGAAAATGACATAAAGAAAACAAAGGCGGAGTGAAAAGTGGGAACAGGTAAAAAAAGACGCCTTTGTGGCTAAACTTGTTGTAAAGACCGCACAACAAGCAGAGCAACAAAATTTTGTCAGTAATACGACAAGCCCTTACCCCTCTACAGTGCCCCTTTCCCATACTTATGCCCTCTACACCGTCCGCTCTCTCAAGTCGGAGCAGTATCGCTTTGTACTGTGCTGACACAGTCGTAAGCGTTCGTTTAGCACCCAGCGTCCGCCGTGTTGCTGATATGATTAAAAGGGGTCATCAAGAGAAAATACAAGTTTAATTTAAGATAACTAGCCTTTGGTAATTCACTCAGCGCCATTCTGGCCACGAAAGACATTTTTAAGCGAAAAAAAGGGGAATAAATGTTACAAAATTTTCAAATTTCTCGCTCTAATGACATGTTATGGGTGCGAGTGACGCAATATGTGCCTGCAACAAAAACGCGATTTTCAGCGCTAACTGCCTGTCAACATTTAAGTGATACGATCAAACGGAATCAGCAGCCGCACTGTTCACAATAAACCATTATTGCTTCTTCATGCTTCATGCTAGTGCCACTGGATGAGGTTACAGAGTATCGGCACCCTTTCCTCCTATTGTTCCCTTCCGCCGCCGTGACCATTGGTAAGTTCGCATCACGGTACACTTGTCTACACTGCTACGGTTCATGGGCATCGCCATTTTGTTAAATGCGACGCATCTCTTTCTCTGAGACATGTCCCTCCTGCGTCGGCGTCGGCGGCGTTCGCACGCCACCTGCGCATGCGCGACTCTCCTCCGCTCTTCTCTCCGATAGCTGTGCGCAACACTCTCACTCGGTCTCATTATCATAAACAACAGCTGCGTGCGCGCGCTTCGCTCGCTTCGCTCCGCTCCCGTCGCGCAAGTGCGCGCATGCGCGACTCTCCTCCGCTGTCTCCTCTCCTTCAGGCGCTGTGAATATAAAGCGGGTAGCGCGCTGCGGCGGTTCAGTCAGCTTACGCCCATCTTCCCACGTATGAGAACACTCGCATGTGATGAAATGCATCATACGCGTTCACAACACGTTTCACCCGATTTAGAGAATCAACCCAACGGAAACACCAATTGAACCCCCCGATGCGTCGTATCACACCAGGGTTCCCTCGCGGGAAGATAGGCATAATTTTTTGTTTATGCGTTTTCTGTCGGTCAACTGTGGTAGTCTCAGCTTGTCGTCCCTGCTCTGCGGCTGCGCGCGACTGGCGCCGCTCGGAACGCGAATCAAAGATAACGCGCTTCGCAACATTTCAGCCGGAGAAGTGCATCCGACGATACCTCGTTGCTGCTTCTTCGGCAGTGTTGTTTACAAATGACCTCGTCAAAGTTAGCGGTGAGGTCGCAGAAGTGGCAATCTGGCAACACTGATAAACACCAAAATGGCCGCTGTTGCTCCCTTGCGTTCCTCAGTGACGGTACTCTGCATTTTATGTAATGATACTACTTCGCCATGGCGTATATAGGCGGCGGCCGCCAAGCGCACAAACAAGATTCTGTGACGTCATAGAAAAGTTGCCGGAAAGTGGCAGGAGAGTCGCCACTGCTTCGTTTGTTTTTACAGCGAAACTGTTTAGCAAATCGTAATTTTTTGTGTCCGAAGTTAAAAATAGCAAGAAATTGCCGAGCGCGCGCACGTGTGCGCGGGCCTCGCGGCGACCGCCCAGCGTCCCCGGCGCACGTTTGTCCAGCCAAGCATACCCACTTTAGAGAGATTGGGAAAGATTGAAAAAAAAACTGAAGCGTTCGCCGTAATCGTGGCAACACGTGCTAGGAACAAGAAAGACAAGGCGTAGCGCTGCTGAGCATGAGGTCGCGGGTTCGATTCCCGCCCGCGATGGCTGCTTTTCTGATGGAGGCGGGGAGCAAAAACGCCCGGGTGTACGAGATTTCGGCGCACGTTATAGGTCCCCAGGTGGTCGAAATTAATCCGGAGCCCTCCACTACGGCGCGGCTCACCGCCTGCGTTGCGTCGCCGCGTTAAACCCTACAATCAATCGACAAGAAAGACTCACGCGTTCGTCGCAATCGCGGCAACACTTGCTTGGAACGAGAAAGATGCGTCGCAGTTTACGCCCCTCCTAGGCGGTGTCCAATGATTATCACTCGCAAAAAACAACATGAAAGGAGTTGACACTTGTAGCAACAACGATGGAATAAAGGCCGTTGCGGCAGCAAAGAAAAAGCAAATCGGCTGCAACCGTGGACTCAACCTTCGTGATGGTCGAACAGGTTGCGTACAGCTTCGCTAACTTCAGGTCTTACGGGTTAGTGTGAGCTTCCTTCATTTTTCTGTAATACCTCAATTATTTGTTCGATGTTTTTGCCGCAAAATGGGTGCCATTGTTATCCGGTCAAAGCAGCCTTTTTAGTGAACCGAGCTCGTATTTTGCCTTAATGACCCCTTTAAAGAACTGTTGTTAGCATTCCTTGTGACGTCATGTAGATGCTAGATACACCTACCCGTTCATAGCGATGAAATTGGCCGTCCGGTTTGTCGTGTTGAAACGAAGGTTGCTCAGTACTCTGCGTGCAAGAGAAAAAAAAGAGACTGAAGTAAATACTAACACGTCAAAAACAAACCACGTAATCAAAAAAAATGACGAAGGAGTATGGTTTCTCCTTCGTCACTCGCGGCTGTAGGGAAATACGAAAATAATTTCCACTCTGTGAAGAAGGCTGACCAGCGAAGCTAGGCCCAGCCAAAGGAGTGCATGAAACAAAACACGTTTGTCGTTTGCGACTGAACACACTTCCTAGTTAATTCACTGAATGAAACTTGGGAGGACTAGGTTTTAATTCCAGGGGAAAACATAGGGCTATCTGCTACCCTCCCGTATTGTATACTGACCTGTGTGTGTGACACACCAACATACATCACTCGACTAATCGGACCGTAAGAGAGAGAGAGAGAGAGAGAGAGAGAGAGAGAGAGAGAGAGAGAGAGAGAGAGAGAGACTGTTATTCTGTTGAGTTTCTTGCGGGAGGCTCAGCAGCCGAGGCGTCGGAGTCTCAGCGGTGGGCCTCAGCTGGTACCTATGTTACCAAGCTCCCTCACTTCAGCGACCCGTGTGAGACCCACGGTTATAGTAGTGACGAAATTTAAAATGTGAAATAACTATGTAAGCAGCCTCCTTTAAGCGTGGAGATATCTTTGAGAATGTTTCAACTGCAATCTAGTAGACTTGGTTGCTGGCTAGTTGGTTCATGACAGACGAAGAAATAAATACTGGGCGAAAGACGAGGACGAAGACAATACGGAGACCGGAGCAGCACTAAGGTGTACTACAAGAGAGAGTTGTGTCGTTCGGGGCAGCTCGGAGGCGGCCCTTTTGCGAAGAAAATTTCTGCTGGGGAGCTCCTGTTGTAAGCAGCGCCCCTGGCGGCCTTTGCTTACCAGATGGCTTCACAAGCTTTGCATCTGTTTGTTAAATCCATCCTTATTTATTACCTTAAATAGCCGTATTTCTTTATTTTACGGCATAATGGTTTATGAAAAGCTTTTTAACTGTTTGGTTTAAAAACTTTTAGGTGGCGCTGGCTGCAACAGCACCTCTTTGGGGAACACCTCCGCTCCATACATTTCTTTTTCATCGCAACAGGGACCGGTGCTCTCCATTAGTTTGTCAGCCGCACGACAGACCTCTATCGTCTAGTACACTAGCAGCGCTCGTCCGGTCTCCCTCTTCCCTTGGTCCTAGTCTTTCGCGCAGTATTTTTTCCTCTGTCGACCGTAACAATTCAGTATCATCATCATCATCGTCGTCGTCGTCGTCGTCATCCAATCTGCGCCCACTGCAGGGCAAAGGCCTCTCCCATAGATCTCCAACTAACCCGGTCCTGTGCTAACTGCGACCAATTTATCCCCGGCAACTTCTTGATCTCATCTGCCCATCTAACTTTCTGCCGCCCCCTGCCACGCTTGCCGTCTCTAGGGATCCACTCTGTTACCCTTAATGACCAACGGTTATCTTGCCTTCGCATTACATGCCCTGCCCACGTCCATTTCTTCTTCTTAATTTCTACTAATATGTCCTTAACGCGCGTTTTTTCCCTGACCCACTCCGCTCTCTTCTTGTCCCTTTAAGGTTACACCAATCACCTTCCGTTCCATTGCTTTTGACAGTTCAGTGTAACATATCTTAAATCAGTTTTAATCTTTCCACGCACGAGAGATCTCAGAACAGATAGCCTTTCGACACCGGCATCAGCATGACGCATTGGGCGCTTCGTTTGTCCCGACGGTGGACGTCAAGGCGTTAGGGTAGACGTAAGGCCCCGGCTTTAGAGGCCGGGTCAAGGCGTGAACTTCTATAAAATAAACGCAACACGGCGCTTCTCTTACGCCAGTCGAACGCTGTGCCAACCATGCTTTCAGCGCTAACCGTCTCGGTCGTCACGTTCACTCGCTTTCACGCGGCATTGGCTGCGTGTCGCGCTTTTTCCTGTCCACCAGTATCGACCTTTCGTCGCCGTATCCCCATTCTTTGCCACTTTTTCTTTCGCCTGCTCGGCCCTGCATTCATCTCACACACGGTTTCACAAAGTGCACACGCGGTGCTGGACGCGTTGAGAAGCCGAACGACGGGCCCGTCGGACAGAGGGAGCAGTGCGAATGCAGCGCCAACGCAGCCACTGCCGCCACCAGCTCGGGGCTCAGCTTGATATCCTCCTCTCCACACGCGCTCTCTTATTCTTTGTTCCTTCACTCAGCGCACGCCGATCGACGGCGCCCAATTTCGCCGGCATGTTCCATCTGAACAGGCCGACAGAGAGAGAAAAGTTTTATTGTGTGGACCCCAGGCCATTCTTCCCTCGAGGGAAACGAGGCGGCACACGACGCTGCCCACACACTTACACTACGGGCGTTTTCATCGACGGAAGTGGACCTCTCCGCACCCGCCCTTTATCCCCCAGTCCCTTGCCTATACACAGAAATTCTATACCATTATCGCCAACTCCGTCTTCAATACCGCCTCCCTACCCATCCCTCAGAGCACAGGCGGCTCGCACTTGGCGTCGACTACAGATCGACGTCATTCAGGCTGTGCGGAATCAGGGTGTAGACCTGCATTGCGTGAGAATACTAGAGGACATCTACAATGGGTCCACACCTACCATCGTTCTCCATAAGGAGAGCAGTAATACGTGAAAGGAAGGGTGTCAGACAAGGAGATATTCACAGCATGTTTACAAGAAGTATTCATAACATTGGATTGGGAACAGGTGGGCGTAAGAGTTAATGGAGAATACCTCAGTAACCTCATATTTGCTGATGGCGTTGCCTTGCTGAGTAACTCGGGGGAGGATTTGCAAAGCATGCTTACCGCACTGGACAAACAGAGTAGAACCGTGGGCCTGAAAATTAATATGCAGAAAACTAAAGTAATTATCAATAATTCGGGACAGGACAGCTGTTTGAGATAGGTGGTGAGGCCGTGGAAGTGGTAAGCGAATATATCTACTTAGGCCAAGTTGTGACCCCGGATCCCAACCATGAGGCAGAGATAATTAGAGGGATAAGAATGGGGTGGAGTGCACTCATTAGGCATTCTCAGATAATGAATGGCAGCTTGCCATTGTCCCTGAAGAAGAACGTCTATGACAGCTGCATCTTACCGGTACTCACCTACGGGGGCAGAAACTTGGAGGCTCACCAAGAGGCTTAGCAACGTGAAACGTGATTCAACATGAATCACTAAGAGGGTTCAACTTAAATTGAGGACGACTCAGTGACAAATGGAACGGAAGATGATAGGTGTAACATTATGGAACAAGAAGAGAGCGGAGTGAGTCAGGGAACAAACGCGTGCTAAGGACATATTAGTAGAAATTGAAGGAATAGACGTGAGTAGGGCATGTAATGCGAAGGCAAGATAACCGCTAGTCATTAAGGACAACAGAGTGGGTCCCTGGAGAAGGCAAGCGGAGCAGGGGGCGGCAGAAAGTTAGATGGGCGGATGAGATCAAGAAGTTTGCGGGGATAAATTGGTCGCAGTAAGCACAGGACCGAAATAATTGGAGATTAATGTGAGGCCTTTGCCCTGCAGTGGGCGTAGATAGGATAATGATGATGATGACATATCGACACATACAACACCTCGAACTACACCACACCTTCCCCTCCACCTACCCCTACAACTGCCCCTCTTGCTCCGTCGGGAACACCACCTACCACCTAGTTTGGGGAATGCTCCCACGTGCCAAACCCCCTCCCTTCCCATTCCCCTGAGAAGTTGAAGCGCGAGCTGGCCAGCTCACGGTGCGAGGACCAAGAAGCCACATTGGCAGCTCCGGGGACCAAGGAGGTTTGTACTTATAGGCGGGAGCTCCTCAGCGTCCCCTCCACTGCTCGCAGGAAATCAGGGGAAGCGCGGAAAGTTGGGCTAGACGTCTAGTTGGTTAGACGTCTAGTTGGTTAGAGGTCGTCTAGTTGGTTAGACGATAATGGGTGCATTTTACTAGCGCAAAAGACGGACTACACGAGTAAGAAAAACACAGGACGAAAAGCTAGCGTTCATCCTGTGTTTTTCTTACTCGTGTGGTCCGTCTTTTGCGCTAGTAAAATGCACCCATCAGGGGAAAGGGATCTTTAGGACACCCCCAGAAGATGTTGGGAAGGGTGGCGACGGCGCCATTCCGGGAAAGGGCATAAAGAAGGGTGGATTCAGTGGAGTATAGCGGTATAACGGAATGTGTTTGTCCGGACTCTGAAGGATACGCCACATGTGTTCTTCGGAATTGGTAAAGTTGACGTGAGCCGGGGGCTACCTACGGTGGTCAAGGCGGTAGAAACAGAAGATAGAAGCTCGCTCACCGAGCGATGGCGACCTCTGCACTCGCTCCGACCAGGGACTGCGGCTTGAGGCCGTCGACGATCTGGTCGCCGCCCACGGGGATCACCTTGAGCACGCGCTCGTCCGCCCCCCTCCGCACGAGGTACACCTCTCCCGCAGAGCCCTCGCCGAGCTTGCGGACCACCGATGGAGGACGCTTCCCCTGGCTGCATCCGCAAGAAATAAGAAAATTCACGCATCTCCACCAAGTGAATCATGATGAGTGGACGAAGCACTGGGGATCGTTCTTACCGTAAATCACCAGTGAGAGTGCTTACCCCTGCTAAAACGACTTGCAGTCCAATCCAATCCATTTCAATCCAGTCCAATCCAATCCAAATTCAATTCAATCCAATTCAATGCTCCTCGCGCATGCGCAGCGCGGCTCTCCAGGAACTCTTCCTCTCTCTCTCCCCTCTCTCTCTCTCTAACCTTTTGTGAACCTTTTATTTTGGTCTTGTTAACCTTTGTGAACCTTTTTTCCCAGATGTTTCGATTTACACGGTGCTGTGCCGTGAGCCCGGGAGCCGGATGCCGGACAAGCCTCGGTCTTTTCTTCACCCCGTTCTTAGCAGCGTACGCAGGCATTCGGCGCCGATGCCAGAGAGAGGTGGGGATACTTTCGCAACAGGGCGCATTTAGTTATCAACGGACAGGAAGCACAAGACTGGACGACGCAGCAGCCGAAGCCCGGTGGCTGAAGTGTACTAAAATGTCACTGGTTCTCAGCCGTCACGGGCCGGGGGACCCCTTTTGGGTGTTCAAAAGTGATGCAGGACCCCACAAAGAACTGCAGGACCCCACAAAGAACTATGTTACGCGTGCCGTAATGTGAAACAGTTTGCACAGACAGCTAAAGTCGCCCTCACATATATTCAACGTACGCCTTTTGAGGCTGACTTATATGCTGATGCATGTTATGTCTTGGCATGCCATGTTGCCAAAGATTTGCTCGGCCAGCTAACAGTCGCCCTAACATTGCCTTCTCTGTGGGGGGCTTATTTGCTTAGCTGGCGTGTTATGCAAAAAGCCGGCGTTAAAGGATGTGCTACGCTGAGAAAGATATAATTTAGAAGCCACATTTTAAGTGCAGAGCATTTTATGGGCTCGCCTTGTCGTCGTAGCTAGCTAGCGGTCGATGTCAAACGACTGCCGGGATCAGGCGGCGCAGCGAGATAACAGACCCAAGTAGAGCCTGGTGTATCGTCGTCAGGGAGTCACCCTGTGGCTTCGAAAACCACGCGGTTTAAATAGTCATAACCGTTCAAACCTCGTGAACCGCTTGCGCTTGTCATACATCTCCCCGTTTAGCGCAAAGAAAACTGTAGGTACATTTCAGGCAAAATATACGTAATTGCCCGCCAGCGCCTGCGTTGAGTTAATTAGGATCGCTCGCTGGGTTGGTTTTTACAATAGTAAGCAAAAAAGGGGCCGCGCAAGAGAGAAATGGCGCGTTCGAAATGCCACAGAAAGGCTCCAGCCGCGCAAGAAAAAAAATTATGCGTTCAAAACAACGTAAAACAGCTCCAGCATACAAAATCAAAGCAAGCACAAAAAGAAGAGAACTCCCGCTGGCGCAGTTTCAGGCAGGGGGCGCGCGAGCACTGGGAAGGCGGGAAATTTGAATTGCATATTCATCAAGAGAGGAATGAGACAAGGCGGCGAAGAGCGTGGCGGGTGGTAGCAGTGAGCGGATAACGGCGCCACCACCCATTATGGCGAGTCACTGCTCTGCACTTCCGACAGCTTTTACATTGAGTTGAACGGCTTTAATTATTTTGCGTTGGCAGGAAGGTTTGGCAAAAAGGGGAAAAAATGAATGGAGGTAGAGGAAGAGTTTGGGGAAGGCTTTGCGGACCCCTGGAGGGCCGTCGCAGACCTCGTGCAACCCTGTTTGAGAACCACCGCTCTAAGTACACCGTACCAATGCCAAACGTCTTCAAACAAGACGTCTTCGTCAGGGGCGACGAGTCCCTTGTAAGAGCATCGGTAAACAGCACAGATACAGGAAACAATGTAGAAACCATTGTGCCAAATACTTCTACTAGATTCACCACAAACGAAAAAGGATGGTGGAGCAGGCGGGAACGCTTCTTAATGAGGAGGAGGAGAAGTGAACCTCTGTAGCAACATCGCCGAAGACGACGAAGCACCTCACTGGGCCTCGTGGCGCCGAAGAACTGCGAGTGTTTGGCCAGGCATCGCAGCCGCTAGCCTGTCAGCTGCTACCTTCTGCCTTTGTTAAATATGTGCGCTTCTGTGGTCCGTCGTTTTCATTGACTAGTGCTGCCACAGCTTATCTAGGCGAGCCTTACGTACTGATGTTTATAAAAAATCAGAGCCCTTCCGCCCTGTGAAGAGGGATGTCCGGGTGGTGCTAGCGCTCTGGTGGGATTTCCCATGCTGAAATTTAGAGGACAGTGGCGCGATCTGAAGGTCACAGACAAGACACACACACACACAGGACTGAAGGGAGGAAACAATGGGTGCGTTCCAGTCTCCCCTTTAGACAGCTTCGTTGCCGTCTGCGCGGGCAGTCCGTCATGTTAAACCCCGTTCAAATTTGAACGGAGCAGTCGACGAAAACTACTTCCAGGAGACGGCATTAAAGTCTGCAACGATGACTAAGAAGTGACGCCAGCGCCACCTTTTCGCGTATTAATGTTGTAATAAAACTGATTGTTCTTTTATTAAAATATTTAGAGTAATTTACTGGTGGAGAAGATGACTGTATAATTTTTAAATCACGTATTGTTTGACATAATAACGGTAATAATATGTACAAAACCTGCGGCTCGTGTTTCTGAACATGTCTGCTACGAGGCTGTCGTAGGCGTTGGTGTTGCGTTTGGGACCGCGCCGCGTTCCAAATTTATTTCTTTAGACGACTAGTTAGACTGCTCCGTAAGCTGTCAACCCAAGCTGTCCGCGAATTGGAACGGAGCCAATGATGTCGGTTGATTAACCAGCACAGAAGGCGTCCGAGGAGCGCACGGCCTTGCGCAATGGCACAGGGGAGATGCCGCGCGCTGCAAAATGTATACACGACTCGCGAAATAGGCAGGGGTGGTGATTTATTAACAAAGGAGGGAAGAGAAAAGGCCTGGGATATTGTTGAACTCAACGGGGAGTTCACCCTCATACGACCCAGTCCAGGGAAGGGGATTGGGGCTTCAAAGGATAGGAAGAGAGAAGGGGGAAGAGAAGAGCGGTAGGAGAGTGGGAGATAGTCTATGTAGAGGCAGTGGAAAATTGCGCCCACCTCCCCGCGAGGGGAACCCTGTGTAGATGCGACGCATCGTGGGGTTCACTTGGTGTTTCCGTTGAATTGATTCTGAAATCGCGTGAAACCTGTCGGGAACGCGTATGATTATTATGTTTTATGATTATTAGTATGTTTTATTGGCCAATTTTGGTCAATCTCTCTAAGTGGTATGCTTGGGGCTTCGCTGTCGCAACGACCTTTACTCCATCATTGTTGCTGTAAGTGGGCGCTTCTTTTCTTTTATTGCAAGTGTTAATCATTGCCCCATCATGCGTTGTATCAGTAGCATCTTGACGTAGTTTGAATGAGTCAAGGATATAAGGCGCGTATGCTCAGTGGAACGCGTTTGTTTCTGCCCTTGTACTGCAGTGCACGTGGCGAGGGCAGTGAGTTTTTTTGTCCCTATTTACTTTTGTCGCACGACCTCCTTCTCCTTCGCCAGAACGTGTACGGCTGTCTCGCGTTCATTCTCTTCATTCGTAATTTTTTTCTTTTTAACACGGAAGTGTTTTATTACCGGATACACAAATATTTCAATTATTTCATATCAGTCACGGAAGTGACGCCAGTACAACGGAGCAAGCGGTCTGTGAAAGGGTGCACTCCTGCACACAAGGTCTTCTTGCGCGGAAGCAGCCATTAGTAATAAACGGTACGTTATACTTGAGGTTGTTCGTTTTCGGGTTTTATATTTTAACACGAAAGGGTTTCATGCATTTCACTGACGTCATATCCATCGCGGAAATGACGCCAGTAGACTTTTGCAGAAGCGACCCACCAGCAGAACGTCGCTCGCCAAGCACACCCACAAGACAGCCGCAGATCCGCAAATCATGCTCAGCTGCAGATTTAGCTGCACGTCTCACTTTCGTGTTTTACCGATTGCTATGACAGAGGAATCAACCACAGTTTTTTTTCTTGCTCTTTTTGCAACTCGGTTCACTTCCGTCTTCGCTTTTTTAGTAATGCTTAGCAGGAGGCTGGGTAGCCTTCCACCAAATGGGTGCCCCAAGATGAGCACCTAAACTATCGTCAATCAATCAATCAATCAATCAATCAATCAATCAATCAATCAATCAATCAATCAATCAATCAATCAATCAATCAATCAATCAATCAATCAATCAATCAATCAATCAATCAATCAATCAGAGCAAGACCGCGCTTGCTTTAGCCCACTCACCCAAGTCGCAGCGCCTCGTCGAAGGTCACGGGTTTCTCCTGCCCACACAGCTTAAGTAGCTGACTCAGCATGTCCTCAGGTTCCATGTGGTACGGGGCACCGGAGGCACTCAGCAGCTGCGCCTTTGGATGAAATGTATCGCTTAGCCAAAGAACCGATTTACGTTTCATCGCATTGAGCATGCGGGCATAACAGTATCCTCTTCTGCTCGTTACACCTACTTACAGCTTGGCGGACAACAACGGAACTTTAAAGCAAGCAAAATGTCTGCTCTCGATCCTTTCCAATAGCCACTGGTCAGAGTGTGCGGACGCGCAATCGCCAACTGGAGGAGTTCTGAAGTACTATCAGCCACAGTTAAGCGCCGTACGTATATATACGTACGGTGCTTAACTGTTTGCATAGGGTATCAAAAGCGCGAACACGTATGAAAACAACACCTTTCGCTACCAACAATAAAACGTGAACCACACGGAACGTATCCTGCTGCTGCCGTCAAAGGGCGCACGATGGTCCAGCGGCAGCGTGCTACCAGTCAACAAAATAAAACAGCGCGCAGAGAAGTCACATGCAGGGAAGGAGCTGATAATGGGGGGGGACTTGCACTATCCATCGTCATTTGAGTCGCTCGTGAAAGCGGTAGTAAGCCGAAATGCCACTTTTGGGCCTAGCCGGAGTCTGAGCCCTTTTAAACGCGCGGAGAAATCTTCGAACGGTGCCCTCTGGCCCCCCACGTCGGCTGCGGGACTGGCGCCGTTGTTGTCTGCTACATTACCATCGTCTGCGGCTGCAGCTTCTGCGTTTGAGCTCGGCCGTTTTGTTATCTGAGCGTATAAAAAAGCGATTTTCAGACAGTTCAACTACATCATTGTTGTATTTAAACAAATATAAACCTATTTTAAACTATCTTTTATGTGTTCATTTGGACGTATTTGTAAAAACTCATACATAAGATTTTTCTATAACAAAGTTCAAATTTTTCACCCCCATGGGGACCACAGCTTTTCGATGTAAGGAGTTACGAAACTCCGCTTCAAAAAATGACCCGCACCTGGACCCCACCCCCCTTCCCCTCTTTGGATTGTGCATATAGTGGCACCGCCGCGGCCACCACACGCACTACCCAAAAATCATACGAATTATTGAAACTGACAATTTAACTTTAAAATTTGTTTCAAACATGCTTAATTGTTTATTTTTGTGGTTTCGCAAGTTATTGAATGCTATCTTAACTCCGGTTTTTAGGTTGCGATTGCTTCTGCGTCCGCGCAACTGGCTCGACCAATTAGCGCTTGTGCGGGCACTCCGGCACAACACAGGTCCGATGATGATTGTAGGGTTTAACGCGCCGACGCAACGCAGGCGATGAGGCGCGCCGTAGTGGAGGGCTCCGGATTAATTTTGACCACCTGGGGATCTTTAACGTGCGCCGAAATCTCGTACACACGGGCGTTTTTGCTTTTCGCCACAACACAGGTCCGACCTGAAGCATTAAATGTGCAGTTATCGTTTGGGCTACAGCACATTGTATGTCAAAACTAATCCAGTAGCCGATCAAGCGGCTCTAAATAATCCTTTTCAGCTTGCACAAAGCCGTCAAAGCGACTTTTTATTTATTTATTTTTTTTTTTTTGCCGCCAGAAGACCGAAGATGACGCGCAGCAGACGACAGAGCGAAAGCGATGGTTGACCCCACAGTAGCATTTCTTTTTACTACTCTTGCTTCGTATGTATATAAAACACTTGCAAAGTTAAACACATTGGACTCCTTTGGCATGACAAGCTTACGTAAGCACTCAAATACCATTTTTCGCCCAGTCCGTCGTCGAGAGGCGAAGCACGTTGTATAGTTTATTTTGTCACCAACAGATGGCGCCACTGTAAAACAAAATCCGAAACAGTGGACCAATCGTAGGGCCACTTTTTGATGCATGGTGCCTATGGGGAGTTTCGCAACTCCTATATCAAGGAGCTCTGACCGCGGCGGCGGCCGCGGCTCGTATGAGCACAACGACTGAAAACGAGGCCGTGTGCGCAGCGCCGAAAGCAGGCCTGGCGAAAAACACGATGCGCTTCGAGGGGTGTGTTGCCGGTGGTGTGTCTGCGGTCAAAAGGTCAACTTGCGCGTCCTCCGCGAAACCGCTGGGCCAAAGTAGTAAAGCTCTGCTTTAAAACGTTGGTTCATTAGAAAGGCTGCTTCGTCCCGATAGTGCTGATTCCGGTTGTATTCCAATCATGGAGACTTTAAAGGGACACTGAAGTGATATGTAAACATTGCGGGATTACTAGCGCAAATTGTAGTCCGGAGTCCCCAGGCCATGTTTCGACCATTCTAGGCGCGTTTACGCGATTTTATTTAGTAGAAAAACTAATTCGAAAACGCTGTCCTTCTCTCTTTATGCTCGCCCATTTTCTGTGGCGTTTTCGTGTGACGTCAGGAGGGGATGAGCTGGCAATTGGCTGCGCCACGGCCGCGCTACTGCACGGCTCCCCGGCCGACAGAGTCAGTCGGCCCAGCGTTTCATCCGCCGGCCGCCGGCGGGTCGTCGCAATCAAGGAGGTTAAAAAAAATTGCTTGGTCGCAATTCGTTCGCTCAGTTGAAACGAAGCCAGGACACGTTTGTGAATGGAAGAATGTGCCTTTATTTACTTGGTTTGTTTGTACACTGTATCTAGCTCCAAGTCAAGGTCGCTTCACACAAGCGCTGCACATGCGACGCTTCGCTGACTGGTACGCCAGTAGGAAAATATAAGGCCTCTTGAAGGCGGGAGAAGAGTCAGCGAAGTCAATATAGGTACTAAGCAAATAAAATCAACTGATATTTTTACCGTACAGCGTAAAACTAGGGCGCGGGAAGCACTTTTTTGCGCTGGGCGAACAAGCACAGCGGTCAGCAGCACGACTACGCATCTGCGAACGCTTTTCCGTCTACGAAATGCAATTGCTAGACGTGAGCTACTGCGGAAACTCGGGCGACGCTTACTGCACGATCGCAGTACAACAAATAGTCACCTAAGCGGCTTGAAATGCCAAAACTAAATAAAAGTGTAAAAGGGTTGTACAATATATACCCTATATTAGCAAGGCATTCGCGTCCCGCTCCGTGGGCTAGCGGTCTGGGGCGCTAGGAATTCACCGCAAATGTTTTGCGAGTCACGAGTTCGAATCCCCGCGGGTACGTGGTTTTTTTTTTTGTAAGTTAACTTT
Source organism: Haemaphysalis longicornis (assembly GCF_048455015.1). Taxonomy (NCBI): domain Eukaryota; kingdom Metazoa; phylum Arthropoda; class Arachnida; order Ixodida; family Ixodidae; genus Haemaphysalis; species Haemaphysalis longicornis. The sequence goes on from NW_027526225.1 coordinate 27,580,950, forward strand.
TTTGTTTTCCGCCGATGTTTTCTATATTGAGTTCACCTTTTTTGGGGCCGCAACGTTCATGGCTACACGAACTAGTTCACAAAACGCGCGCAGGCTGGCACTGGCGCGCTAGCGAGTTCTCGTTGGCGTGCTGTTGCCATAAGCACCGACTGCTTGCAGGCAGTGGGCACAGGCCAGAATGAACAGACCCTTGGCCTGGTGCGAACACGCTTTTTACGATACAGGCATGAGGGAGGCAAGCTCCCAATATGGGGGAAAAGCGCATGACATTTGGGCGTCTGCGGGTACGCGGAGGGCGTTCATGCACTGCGTAGGTCTCGGCTAGTGAATGCTACAACTACAAGCCGTCCTGGGAGGCTTATCTTGTGCATTTTACAGCCGACAACATGGCAGAAGCGCGGTACGATGATTACTGAGATATTGAGAATGCCCATCCAACAAAGCCATTGGTTATGTTTTACAGAACCGAAACCGAAACCGAAACTTGTGTGATTGCTAACCTTGGGCATCGTCCAATCACGGCGCCCCTCCTCCCAACGTCACAGCCTTAGTTGGTGCGGCCGCCGCAAACCGCGCATGGTAGTTTTTCTTTTTTGGCGCTTTGTAAAATAATTACCGATTTGTCAACCGGATAAACGATGAAAAGTGTGCTAATTTGAGCCAGTCTACGCAGTGCAAGCAAAAACGGGAGCTTGACAAATTCACTTCAGTGTCCCTTTAAGGAAAACACATGACGCAGTAGCGACCCGCAGACACTTTTCGGCGACGTTTCTTTGACGTCACAACATCTTGTTTGTGCTATTGGCGGCCGCCGAGCTATATACCACGGCCAACAGCAATTACTGGGCGGCTGTTGTTACAAAATGTGATCTGGTTGAAAGGAAGACGAAGCAGAAGAGTTTGAGGCCAGCAGCAGCAGCACAGGCAGCGAGGCTCGTGCTATCTTCTTCCTCGACCGAATCGCCCGCTCGAAAGTCTTAATAAACCGGTGCTAGTTTTACCGCGTCTGCCTCCTGGTTTTCAACATTTTGGTGCCGTGACCAGGATGCAAGGTTTACACAGTTGAAGACCCCTAACGATGAGGTAAGACTATTGAAAAGGGCACCCCGGACCTCGAGCGGCGCATCGAATCAACAGAGCGACAGAGCGACATCAACGTACCGGGCCTCACCATGGACCGTTTGAAACGGAAACGTGGGACGCACCGCGCATCAACGACAAGGATCATTAACGAGATGAAATCACTGCTGGATGGTAACCCACTACCTATCGGTGAGCTGAATGAACACCTCAACATACTCAAACAGAAGAAGACTGTATTAGCCGACCTGGACAAAGAGATAGAGCAGCATGTACCAGATGAGGAGCTAGACGAGGGATTTGCCACAGCAGAACATTACCAGGACTCAATCGATCGCATGATCTATCGATCGGAAAGAAAACTTGCGGCCACGTGCCCTTCGGCGATTAGTGCAGGTCAGGAGGTCGCTCCATCCCGCGAAAGAGTCCAGATTCGACTGCCGAAGCTCGACATACAGACTTTCGATGGAGAATTTATTCGCTGGCCAGAATTTTGGGACCAATTCGAATCAACAATACATAAAAATCCATCGCTAGACAATGTGGACAAGTTTAAGTACCTGCGCAGCTATCTGAAGGGGAAAACGGAAGGCATCGTTGGCGGCTTGTCGACAACCAACGAGAGCTACCCCATAGCCATCGAACTACTGCAGCAGCGTTTTGGTGATAAAAGCTTGTTAATCAATGTGCATATGAGCAACTTGCTAAACCTATCTAAAGTGACCTCCTGCGACGACTTGACTGGCCTTCAGGCACTTCATGATCGGACACAGACCAACATGAGATCATTGAAGAATCTCGGTGTGGACGTCGCGGCCTACGGAATTATGTTGAGGACTCTACTATTGCAGACTCTGCCCCGTGAGCTCGTGCTCAAGTTCAACGAACTAACGTTAAAGGAAGTACCAGCACGAGAACCGGGAGGTCAACGGCCCGATGAACTCTCGCTATTGCTTGACCTGTTGAAGCTAGAAGTACGGAGTCGGGAAATTACTTCCATTATTACTGGAGCAAGAATCGACACGCAACTTCAAACTCAGGCACCCCGTAACGAAGCCAAGGACAACATTCAAGGTCCTACCTCCACGCTAACGGTCAAGATATACCACCATGGATGTCTCTTTTGCGAGTCCAATGGCCACACAACAGGTGATTGCCGGGCTGGACTTTCATTAGACGAAAAGAAAGCCAAATTGCGGAAAAAAGGATGTTGCTTTCGCTGCGCCAGGCCCTTCCACCGCTCCAAGGATTGTGCAAGAAAGCTTTCGTGCCGGAATTGCAAAGGGCGTCATATTACTTCTTTGTGTGATCCAACTTGGAAACGTGCAACAACAGAAAAACTGTTGACGGTGTCCAGCTCTGCGGCTGAATCAGAGACGCCCCAGAAAGCGCTTTTTGGGAGGAGAGTGCAAAAAGACGCGAATTGTACCTCGCCAAACACTGAATCAGAAGCGGTGGCAACCATGCACGTGACAACGGAAGAGAGTGAATCCGTGAGGAAAGCCTTTGGGGAGCTCGACCACATTGGACTCCAAGATAAGCGAAAACATCGACAGGAAGATTAGAAGGGCCCAACAGCCTTCACTGCAGCCACATTTAAAGGCAGTGAACGTAACCTTGTTGAATTTCGTAGGGGCCCGAATCGTCATAAGCCCTGTAACGATGAAGACATCGACAACATCACCGATTTCGAACGCAGCGAACATATTGACAATACACGTGATGAAAGTGCGTTTACGTCAACCACCTGCAAGACTCAGACATCTGAACGAAGAGGTTACCAACCAGCGAAAGAAACACAGAATACCCGAATTGTAATGGGTCCAGCGAACGCCAGTGGACGCGTTTCGAATGACGGTCAGCAGAACGGTTCCGTCGCTGCAAAGTTTCGACGTCTACCTCGACGAGAAAGGAATATTGGGGGTAGGATGGCTTCTGCAGTTGAAGAACTTCCCCGGAAGCATCGTGCCTGCCGAACTGAAAGAGGTTTTTCTGCCCCTTACCCAACGGCTTTCCTCGATAGTTTATGTTCAACTTTAAAACCTGAAGCTTCGTTATCAGAAACCATTTGTGCGCGATGGAAACATCGAGAGCATCGATCGAGCAGGCGATGGAACCGATTGCGTCAGCGCGAACACCTGCACAAGTTACCCACCGCAGATGTAACTCCAACGAAATCTTCAGTTCCTTTCGAACTTATAGATACTGCGATTGTTAAGGATAGACACGCCGATTGACAGACGTTGACGAGGGACTTAACTTTTCGGGGAAGAGATGGAAAAGTTCGTCTACGTGAAGTGTGTACCACCGTGGGAATCAGTTCTAGTCGACCGATTTAGGTATCGCATGGTCTTCAGGCTTCATACTTGTACGCGAAGAACGTATTCCAGAATCAAGAATTCAGTCAACCAGATCCCTATTATTTGGCCGGCCCGGAGCTTGTTACAAAATGTGATCTGGTTGAAAGGAAGACGAAGCAGAAGAGTTTGAGGCCATCAGCAGCAGCACAGGCAGCGAGGCTCGTGCTATCTTCTTCCTCGACCGAATCGCCCGCTCGAAAGTCTTAATAAACCGGTGCTAGTTTTACCGCGTCTGCCTCCTGGTTTTCAACAGCTGTATTGCAGGGGCCTCTAGTTCCCTTTGACCGTATCGCCCGATTAACGTGCTGTTACCGCAATGATAGCAATGTTTTTTAGTGCTGGCATCTATTGCGTCACTCCTGCCTATATTGTGTCACTGTAGCGGGAAACGAATTTTTTTTAAACATTTCTTGCGTTTTTAAGGTTTAAAACGTTTTTGATGGCTTAAATGAAGCTCAGTAAGTAACCGCAGGCTACGTCTTTCAAATTAAAGTTGCATGTTGTCCTCATGACTCCTGCAAGGACTGAATGGACGCGCACTTGGGATTCAAATAAATAAATAAATAAATAAATAAATAAATAAATAAATAAATAAATAAATAAATAAATAAATAAATAAATAAATAAATAAATAAATAAATAAATAAATAAATAAATAAATAAATAAATAAATAAATAAATAAATAAATAATTAAATAAATATATAAATAAATATATAAATATGTATTTGCGCACACCTGCGGGGGCTGCTCGCAGAAGCTGGCGATGGCCGACGTCACCGAGGGAGCATTGGACACCAGCACGCGCTCACGGCTCCATCCCTGGCCGATGCGGACCACGATGCTCCTGCGGGAGGAAATACAGGGAGGGCTTCTAAAGACGACAGTCTGTCTTGGCTACTCAAACGCGAAAATTTTAAAGACGCTAGTCTTTCTTGGGCTACTTGAACGGAGAAATTTTGGTCTGTCTGTATGTATGTCTGTCTGTCACTCGATTCAGCCAGCCGGCGAAAGTGAAACAAAGGCTGAGCAATAGTCTTATATACCCACAGCCAAATCTAAACGTCGAAGTCCGGTGTCAATGTTCATACTTATAAACACTGTTGAAGATGAACAAGACATTACTCAAACATAAGGCCGAAAATCAATACATGAGTGATATTTGCAGTGTTCCTTTATCAAAAATTTACAGATGCTTGCTTTTTGCGATAGCAAATAAAATACTGCATCAACTGCAGAAAACCGTCGCCTGCTGTTACCCGTGGTACCTGGCGGAATTTAAAAAAAATCAAACGGCAACAGCAACGAAAGGTTCCACTAGCTAGGTTCCGCGTTCCGAGTGGAACGCTCGTGGAGTAGGGCAACATGGTTCTATAAAAGTTGTAGTAAGGCGACTCAATTCACGAGCGTCTCCGCCGTATGGCGGCGCTGGCATCGAGGCATCCGACTTAGAGCAGCGGAATGCAGTAAAGTTAAATTGGCTTGAGCAAACCTCTAGTGTGTTATCTTAGATGGAACGAGACGGGAGAGGAACAGCATGAGAAGTGAGCGGTAAAGAGAAGGGATGCATTTACTTGCCAGGGGGGCGAGTCGACTATCGTCTTGCGTCGACATTTGCAACGAAAGGAGCAGATACGCGGCCAATTATTGTATGCATATCTGTATGACTGTCTGTCCCTCGATTGAGCCTCCCAACCAAAAGATAAGGTGAATTATTGAGTGAGACGTTTATATAAGCGAAACACTTTCAATTTAATAAATCTATAAATATGCTGCATATTTGTCAAGACTGTTTTGCAAAAAGGTAATATTAGGCTTATTCAAGGAAGAAGGTCAATACATAACTGGTGTTTGCAGTGTTAATTCAAGTAAAAGTAGCAATGTTCTGAATTTTGGAATTTAAAATAAAAAAATGGCTGCGGCGTAGCTCCGCCAACCTTGGATATGCAAAGCAAAAGCTTGGCTTAGCCTGGTTGAGTCTTGGTTTCGCTTGGTTAACCTTCGATTTAGCTGCATTGCCGACCACGTCTCAAAGCCGTTCGGTTCCATGCAACGCTCACAGGAGGAGGCCGGGAGAACGCGGCGTTCATTCATGGCGAACGCACCGTTCCTCTTCGCCGGGCGCGAGACGAGTCACGTTGCCCGAAGCGACCCAGCGCCGCATGCATGGGAGGCTGCGGGGGTGGCTGGCCGCTTCGGCCGCAGCGGCGGCGGCGACCGCTGTCGGCGCCCGCATGCGCCAACAGCGGGCCCGGGGAATCACGCGACGCGCTTCGAGGGGTGTGTCGCCCGGGGGTGTGTCTCGGGTCAAAAGTTCATTTGCACATCCTCCACGAAATCGCTGGACCAAAGTAGTAAAGCTGTGCTTTAAAAATACGTTGAAAAATGCGTTGAAAAGAACCGTTTGAACCGCGAAATACAAACAAGGCTGGCGACCGAGGTCGAGCTGTAAGTCCCAGCAGTCACAATAGATGGCGCAGCAGTGCGAACGCGGCAAAATTGAAACCCCCAAAAGTCCAATAGATGGGCTGAGAGAAGAGGGGTGCAGCGTGAGAGGTGGGCGGATGCAACAGGAGAGGCGGGTACGTGGCAGGAGCAGCAGAATACTGTAGTCTTCCCGCGCAATGGAGTAAAAGGATTGACACCATTCAGGGTGTAAATCACTTCACAGCGTATACGCGTCAACTCGGGATCACCTGTGGGCAGTGCTGAGACGAGAGGAGTCCGAGCTAGCAGCACCGCTCTCCGCTCGCGGCCGACCACGCTGCAGGGAGCCGCGCGTTCTACGGCGTCGCTGGGAGTCGGCGGTCCCCTGCTGCGCGGTGTCCGATTGGCCCGTGCCATGGGCGGCTCCCGCACCGGACGCCTGCCGGCCTGCGAGCACCGAGGCATGTTTGGCAAAGTTTCCAGCGGTATACTCTCGCCGGGTTTGGAGCCCCGCGAAAAGAAAACGCACTGCCTATTCTGTGAACCAAACGAGCAAATAATGTTCAGCGTTATTTTGCGGTCCAGACCACAGGGTTATGTTCTGTTTTCAGCTACTGCTAAAAGGACTCGGCTCGTCTGTTTCCGTGGCACAGAGGTAGAGTATTGGGATTTGGCGCTAGGCCCTTGAGTCCTAGCAGTTATTTTATTTCCTTTTCAAGTGAATAAACCTGTTAGTCAATTCTACGCATTATTCCTGTAAATAACGGTGAATTGGCATCTTTTAAGTTGCTTTAGACGAGTAAGGATGAACCAAACCAGTACGGTCCACAGAATAAACCTGCACATCACCCTCTGGTCTGCTCCACAGAATAGGCACTGCCAAAAGAAAAACCTGGTCGTCTATATAGGCTCGGAAGATTGGCTCAGAAACAAAACATCATCATGATCGCCATCAGCCTGATAATTATTAACAGACCAACACCGCTACGGTAGGCTTACAACTGCTCTTGCACCAGATCTACAACTTTAAAGGTGTAAAGCGCTGTACATAACACCCTTACACACCAGCAAAAACAAGAGAATACTTCTTTTAAAGGGTGTTTCGTCGCTTATAACACCCTTACACCCTAACAAAAACACAAAAATGCAGCATTTTGCATGGTGTGTGATCGTGTACTACACACTTGCAAAGGATGTTCTTTCTTATGATAGGCTGTAAAGGTGTTAGTTGTTGACAAACAGGGTGTGAGCCAGCTTACAGGGCACTTTCCGTAACCTAGGTACTCCAAATTTCATGGCCCTCCTTGGCTCCGTGCACACACCTCCACGACAGACTCGTGCGCTGTTGCGAGAAAGGAACCTGTAAGGATCGTCTTTCAACGGCCATTGAAGGAGGCCTGTGGTGCTTAAATTGAGTGGCGAAACACTTTCAGCGAAAACAACCCGACTCGTTTCAGCCTTTTCGGTCAGCGGATTCACTGACTCCGTGCGCGCCCCGCTTCTTCCCAGCACCAATACTAAGCGCGATGACGTCAGCGAAGATGCGTGAACGACTATGACGCGAATAGACATCACTCCCGACCAGAAAATTATCAATAGTGCCACTTAGTGTTAGCAAATAATGAAGTACGCGTTGGAAGCAATACAGTTAGACCTGGATATAGCGAATTTGAAAAAAAAAAAAAAATCGCAATTTTTCGTTACATCCAGGTTTTCGTTACATGCAGGTTTTGAGTTGAGGCTTGCAGGAATGAAGCAAAAACGAAACCAGACTGCTAGACATCAGTGACGGTGAAGTCACCCTTCAAGAATTTATTTCACAGTGAAACGCTCCGTGATTGCGTCTGCTGCTTTCCCACGAGCTTAAACGGCATCCGAAGGAGCAAGGTCACTTACCACCGTAAGCGCAAACGTAACTGAAGTATCCTTTTTGCCTTTTGACACTTTTCGTTGCGTTAACACGTTTCAAGTACCCAACTTATGCCGAAGGGGCGCCTTTTTGCGAAATTGAGGCTGTTTTACGCACTCAAAATTGTTCAAGGGTTGCTAGCTGGGATACGTTACCTGGCGGAGACCTTCTTCTTTATCGCTGGCGGAGACGGCCTTAAAAATTTCGAGTTTGTCTTCACAAGACCACAATTTTCGTTTTCTGGCAGCAGAACAGAACCGACACTACAGGTAGCTGCGGCGACGAGAAACTACACGCCGACAGGCGGGCCTATGCCCCAGCCGACACCGCTCTCACTCGTGGAAAAGCACGGTAGTTTGCGATGCAAGCGAAGTTCGCTAAATTACGGCATTTCTAGCCTATTCTTCAGAAAAATGTCAAAAAAAGGCTCACCAACGCAGCGAATTCACTACATCAAGGTTAGCCATCGCAACGCCTTCGTTACACACAGTTCGCAAACACATGGACTTCAACGGCGGTGGCAGTGGGGAATCAAAAACTTTGTTAAATACAGGAATTCGTTACGTAGAAGTTCGTTACATCCAAGTTTAACTGTATTTGGCCCAAGAATATAAGAAGAGGTCGATCCACAGCCCAGACCGCGTGGCGGCGCTCCAAGTCCAACAGTAGCAAACGGTTCCCATACATGGTGCGCGAGCAGCAAAACGCGGGAAAATTGCATTCACTGGAGCAAACCTCTACCGCGTTTGTTGTGAAAGGAGCGAGACGGAAACAGAAAAGCATGACAGCTGGGCGGAAGAGAGGACAGGGCCATTTACGTTGCAGGAGCGCCAGAAGACTGCACTGTTTCGACGACATTTGCAGCGAAGCGAGAAGACACGCGGCCACTTATTAGGGAGTTTTAGAATAGGGGGCCCCAACGCTCTGGGGCCCCCAAGCGTCTTGGGGCGTCGTACTGCGCATGCGCAGAACCCAAGCTGTCCTTGGGGTTTTGGGTTTGCGTCTAGCGCGCACGCTATTTTGCCGAAATAGCGGGCGCCCCAAAGCTGGAGTTGGCGTTCTTGCGTTGCTCTCGCAGCCAGCGAGACTGCGGGGGACCATGGCTGAAGCGAAACCTGCGGCTCGTTCCTCGACTCACCCGATCAACTACGACGGTCGCTGAGCTGAATTTGTAGATTCCGCACGTTGTTCGCAAGAAATGGATAAAGCAGGCAATTGTGAAGCGTTTTCTGCCTTCGGAAATAGTCCACGCACACGCCGGCCGCGCATGCCAGCTCGGCGCACTCAGCGGCTCGAACCGGCGAAGACTACGGTAGCAAACGCTTGTCGCTGCTCTTCCGAATCAATCTGATCGCTAAAAAAAAGTTCCACATGCGAGAAAGTAGGTGTTAGTGTGATTAAAAATTGTGCTAGGGCTTGTTGTCAGGGCTAATTTTAGAAGCGGCGATCAGATATCTGCCGCGACGCTAAGCCTACGCTAACCGGCCGCGGACGTTCGGCGATCCCACCGATCGCCGCGGGGCGCGGTGCGCCGAGCGGCGAATGACTCTAACATTGTCCAAATTCTGTTAAATGGACCCACCGTCCCTTACTGGGTTCGCTATCGCGCTGCAACATACCGCTTCCAGCCTTTTCGCAAGAAATCAGAAGCGGGCACTTTATGCTGGCGGCCAGGACACCAACGCAGTGTCTGCCCAACCGGACAAGCCGCCTCTCGGTGCCCAACCTGCGGACTCATAAAAGCCACAGAAAATAATCCGTGTACTCCGAAATGCATCGTTTGTGAAGGCCCTCATGCTACTGGAACGGCGGCGTGTCCCAAGCGCTACCAATCACGCCGACATGCCGCGGGGTCTTTTTGTGCCACGGACTTTCCTCCGCTGCCACCTGGCAAGACCTCGGAGACTGTTCCCAATGGACGACCAGATCCCCTATGTCACCTCGATGCCTCACAGCTCCCTCCATCGGGCACCGTCAAAAATTAGCGGTCGCTTAGCTCGGCTATGTGAGGATATACGTAGCGTGAGCTAAGGTTCAGCTGGTTATTCCTAGGTTTCCTGGTTGTCTAGGATTAGCTGATTATCATGCTTACTACTGCTAAAACGATTTCCAATCCAATCCAATCCACTCTAATCCAGTCGCGGTGGCGGTGGCTCCGGTGCACCAGCTGTGCGCCGTGTGACGCCACTGCTCCTCACGCATGCACAGCACGGCTCTCCAGGAGCCACGCGAAACTGCTCAAGCTCAGCCAGTGTAGCTCACGCTACAAAAAACAGAGGTGAGCTGCCAGCGCTCGCCTCCCAGTGCTCTATCATCATCATTACCATCGCGTGTCTATCTTCCCCTGATACGCAAACTGAATTTTTAAAGAATTACAAGCTATCAGGGCAGAAATCCTCACCTTGAAACAAGAAAATGCAGCCTTGAAGCGCAAGAATAGACTGTTAAGACAACTCCACTCTCATCCCGAGATTCCCCCCATTCAATCGGAGCAGCCAACTCCAGCCTCCCAGGATATTTCCACACTACCCCCTGTAAAGCACAAAGCCCCGGCTAACCCCACTTCCCCCGACACACCCTCTACATCAGACGATCGTCGTCTCGCAGGGATCGAGGCTGCATGCAGAACAGCTGTCGCGCAGCCGAAGGAAGAATATTTACAACTCCACCAAATCCTCTTCGCCAACCAGGCAGCCATGCAGGCAACCATTGAATCGCTACGTGCCGGTATACATAATTGCATTCGGTGGATTGTCGCACCTACCAGCGACCGAAATTTGCCTCAAAACACCCCCCTTTCCCCTAGTGAATGTGACGATAAGCCGAACGCCTCATTTTCTGTTTGGCAGTGGAATTGCAGAGGCTTTACCCGCAAGCGTTCTAACCTGCGGTTACTTCTTTCCACAGAACCAAAAGCTCCTCTCGTGATATCATTACAAGAATCCGCATCGAACGTCAAGTTGACGGGTTATCCCTGTCTTATAATCTAAGGATAACACGCGTACACTGCGGTATTGTTCCAACGTGACCTTCCCGGGGAACGTTTAGAATTTGGCAGTATTGATATCCCACATGATTTGCTTTTACTTTACACCCCCCCTGAACGGAAAGCCTCCAGATTGCATATACTCAACGTATACAGCAGCCCCCGTGCGCACTCACACACATTCAAGCAACTGTTCCACCTTGCTATTCAGGCTTCACAACCTCATCCTCTAATCATATTAGGCGATCTCAATGCCCCACACACTGTCTGGGGTTACCACACACTACTCGCAAGGGTCGTCTCCTATTGGAGCGCATCCAGGCTCAGCGTTTTACGGTCCAGTCCGATCCCTCTACCCTTACAAGAGTAGGAAATAGCGTGGAAAAAGGCACCTCCCCGCATCTTTCCTTGTCGTGCGGACTCACAGACTTTAAATAGCTCTGCACGCCACCTACGCCAGGAAGCGACCATTGCGTAGTAGCTCGCCCTACGAATCCAATTAAATTGCCCGCCGTCCCCGCCAACGATTTCATACAGACTGGGAAAACCTATGCAGTGCACATGTCGGAGCCAATCGAGGTTACTTCTGATACGTATCAGTCATGGGTAAATCAAATTATTGATTGCAAACACGCTCATGACAGTCCCGTGGACCCTGAAATGCCCGAGGAAACAGTAGACGCCCACCTGCATCATCTTTGGGAGGCCTATCGCAGCATGCAGCGTAGCTGGCGCAAGCAGAAACACAATAAACGCCTTAAAGTAGGGTTAGCCACCCTCGCTACAACGATAGTCTTATACGCCTCGAGATTCGCGATCGCTGCGCTGCCTGCCGCCGCTTCTCCGCGGCGTTTGCGGGATTAGCGCTGCGTGGCTGATAGGTGGTCATGCAGTGTTTTGGTTCTCTTTCGCTTCTCTTTGCCTTTCCGCGCACTAAACAACTTGTTATGGTGACGTCTGTAAGCTAATTGCACGTTTAGGGCACTTAAAAAAAACAGCTGCGTCTTGGTAGAGCGCTCTAACACCAACAAGAGCTACCCGGGGAGGCGGTTCTGGGCGCTTCTTGGCCGCTCTTGCGGGCGTCGGCGACGGCAGCAGCATATCACCGCTGTCACCTTCGAACACGTCAGCACAAGTGATCGCCTCGTTTAGACCTGATATTGGCACTGTAAGAGGTTGGTTCGTTTTGCAGCGCAAACAAATGCGGCTTTGCTTCGAATATGTACGTCGTAGAAAAATATGTTTCGGGGATGTGATAGCCCAATAGCTGACAAAAACTTGTGCCTTTTATGGGAATATAAGCCACGCGAAAATGTTAAGTACACTCAAAGCCTGTGCATTGTCAGATATGTGACCACTTATGCCTTATAGTAAGAACCAAGGTATATGTAATGAAATCACGAGAAAATGAAAGGTCTGCAAGTCAGAAATAAATAGAATAGTCGTAGGGGAATAAAAAAAAATTGAGTGCAGCTTCTGAAATGCTAAAGACGTTTGTTTGAGCAAGGTAGTATTCACCAGACCAACTAGATGCGAAATGCACTGATATTTCGCTAGACGGCGGGGGGGGGGGGGGGGGGGGGGGACGTTTTAGTAACCACACACACAAGCTGCGTGTTCACTTTTCGTTTGTTTTTCGCCTTCAACGGACGGCTGATCACTCGGCGGACGCATTTTTTGAAGAATACAGTGTTGACAGTTCACAAGCGATACGAGGTGTCGTTGGAAGAGTTGATTGATGGGTTGCAGGGTTTAACGCGCCGACGCAACGGAGACGATGAGGCACGCCGTAGTGGAGGGCTCCGGATTAATTTTGACCACCTGGAGATCCTTAACGTGCGCCGAAATCTCGTACACACGGGCTCGTTGGAAGAGTGTCGTATCTGATAAGGGTCTCGATTTCGGTTTATGCTAGATTCTGCAGTCTCCCGTGTCATACGATGTTTCGAAGAAGATTTTGGTCAGGGACGCGGATATCTCTATAAGCCCATCTTCGCGCTTCTCGTGGAGGATAAATGTAACAGATGAATCTTTGCGAGCGCTCACCTCGGGACAAGACGACACAGCATTAAATTTGTCATCGTGTGCTGACTCTGGAGTGTAATTTTGCATTATCCATCGTACTTCATTCGTACTATGTTTGTGAAATTTATGCCGCATTGGCTTGTTCAGGGTACTGATCAATATCTGATATGTGATATTGGCAGGCGTAACTTGCGTGCTGTCAGGTATGAGTGCTCCGCTGGATTTTGTAAGTGCACAAAGTCGATTTACATCATAGTGTGTACGGCCGCAACATGACCATCGGAGGAAACACTGCTTACGGAGACACTGCCACTAAATTTCAGGGCAGCGGAATTGCAATCAGCTGCATGCAAATGCTGGCTTCGGGACGCCGGCCTGTGACACATGCCCGGCGCTCATATAGATCTCACTAAGATCGCGTCATATACGTTTATACTCTCGTGAACACACCACGCTTGCGAACAGAGTGCCTGCTCCACGTTATTCGGTATTTTGAATGCGGACAAACGGTAAATCGCTCTCTTGAACGAGCCCCAAAAGCAACGGCGACAGGGGGAAGCGGGCCGGGGACTCCCGCGCCTGCTTTCGAAACGGGCCGCTAGGGGGATTTCAGTGGCGCCCCTACTAGCCCCTACTAAGAGGGACCTTAGCCCCTACAGGCCGCGCTCGAGGCGTATACTTTTGAGCTCGCCCGAGCACAGTGAGGAGTGTATTTGAAGAGATGAAAAGAAACTCCAGTATGAGGCGTATTTGGGCCCTCCTTAAACACATGCTGGATCCCAGTCACTCGCGCACAGCTACTAATATTCGACTTATGAACATCATTCAACCATGGCATCCGCGATCAACCGGATCAACTACCGGCGGCGCGCCGTTGCTCCGGCGCGCCGCCGGCAGCCGATCACGGAGGCCGTGATTCAACAATTCCCCGGTTATGATCGGCTCCTGGATCGGCTTCGTACACTTCAAATAGCGCCAGGGGACACCATAGAGCTGTTGGCATACGCAGGCAATAGTAATCCGGATTTGGACAGAGAAAGTTCACAAACAGAAGACACAGCAGCACTCATGAAGATCCGGCCTGGCTCGGCGCCTGGACAAGAGGGTATCACCAATAAACACCTCCGAAACATGGACGACAACTCCATCTTCATCCTTACAGTTTTACAATCACTTTTTGACTACAGCCACTCTGCCCTCTTCGTGGAATCACGCTAAAATAACCTTGATACCGAAACCTGGAAAACCATTGAAACTGGAACATCTCAGGCCCATGTCTCTCGCTTCCAGCGTAGGAAAAGTTCTTGAACACTGTGGGGATCGCGACTTACACGCGAACCCCTTTCTGGCGAGCTTCCCATCGCGGCCGGCGTTGCGCCACGCGCCTCGCTCACGCGACGAGAGCCATACGGGAGGGCGCCAGCGACCGGAGGGTTTGTTGTCGCCGGGTGGAGGTGACCCGTTTCCCCTCTGCCTTACCCGAGAACCAGTTCTTACGCTCCACTAGCGCCACCAAATGGCGACGTCTGGTAGGTTGTCGCATGACGAGAGGACAGCCTCTTGCCTTGGGGATGTGGTAGCGCGCGGACGTCTCGGCGCGCTGGTCCGGACCTGGGGAACGCGCCTCGAAGGGACGCTTCCGGGCGAGCTCAGAGACTGCACCCGCGCTCGCACGCGCGGCGCCCCGCTGCTCTGGTATTCAATCGGTGAGTCGAACCATCTTGATCTCTAGCGTTGTTTAATGCCTCGCTCCCAATGTTACCGTTATGGCCTACGATTAGTCTGCATGCAGTATGTTTGATTTGCACGTCGCAATAAATGCTGCCATTGGTGTTTTTCCCTTGTCGCCTCCTGCTTTTGTCTGTCTGTCTGTCTCCGCAAACAACGGACCCGTCTGCAGCCGGCGCTCCCAAGGCATGTTTGCTGAGCGAGGATGGCTGCGGGGTGGGAAATAACTAGTGTGTGGAATGTAGAATCCCACAACACATAATGCATACCCGCCTAGTTCAACATCTCACCCATGCCAGTGCACTTCTCCACACAATGCTAGGCTTCAGGCAGGGTCTCTCGATCCAAGATCTCCTCCTCCAACTCCACCATGAGATACCCATCCCACCGTATAAGGTAGATAAGGCTGCTAGTCTAGCCCTAGACCTCAAGCCTTCGATAGAGACTCACACAGAGCTATCCTCCGAAATCTGGCAATGACTCACCCCCAGGAAACGAGTTTACACTTACATTAAGGAGTTTCTCACTGATCATACTATTGTAATCCACGTCGCTGACCTAGTATCCGACACTGTTCCCATGCCCTCAGTTGGCACCCCTCAAGGAGCAGTCTTCTCTCCCCTCCTTTTTAATGTGGCTCTTCTTAATCTTCCTAAGCGCTTATCTCCATTCTCACACCTTAAGCATAGTTTGTATGCCGATGATATCACTCTCTGGTGCGCCGGAGGTAGTGATGCACAAATTGAGGAGGTGCTTCAAGCAGGCACAGACGTCGTAGTCACGGAAGCGGCAGGCACTCGCCGGTCTTGAGTGCTCCTCTACTAAGTCGGAGCTCAGGGCCCTCCCTGCTCCCCGCTGGTCATGCTACACTCCGGACATAGCGATAAAAATTCAGAATAATTCCGTGCCAAGTGTCTCTATACTTGAAGTACTGGGCTTGATCATACAACACAACAGTGCCAACACCCGATACATCTCCAAACTCACCTCTCATGTCAATTAAACTATGGGCCTTCTCCGTCGCATAACAGCCCGCAACAAGGGAATGACCGAATTCGAGCATCTGCGACTGATTCATGCATTCGTGATAAGTCGCATTACATACTCTCTCCCATACCTTAATCCTACAAAAACAGAACTTAAGGTATATTGTCTCATCCGAAGGTCTACAAAACGACGCTTCTAATCCCTCAAAGCACTTGCACTGCCAAACTGGAACGCCTAGGCATGTATAACACGGCTGATGAGCTCATGGAAGCCCACTCTATGATTCAACTTTCCCGCCTTTCTACCACTCCTGGAGGTAGACCCATCTTAGATTCACTCGGGCTTCATGCACCGAAATTTACTGACGAGAGAGAACGCATTCCTCCCGACTTACACAATCTCCTAGGATGGCGCCTCATAGGCGTTGTCAAATCTCACCCCCCCTGCCCGTGAGACTGCTAATTCCGTGCAGTGCGCTTCGCAGCTATTGCGCTCGCGATACCGGCTTCCGCCGTCGTCGCGATATGCGTCGTGATATGCGTGCCGTACGCGTGAAGCTCGGCAACAGCACCGGGCGTCGTGAAATTGCCGTACTCGCTCGCCACGGCGGCCCGACAGCGTACGCGTCGGCCGGGTGCTGGCGGAGTTGTGCTGGAAGAAAAGTAGGCAAGAGATCAGGACGCAGGAGGTGTAGTTAACCAGATGAGAATTTACAAAGTGCAGGGGAGAGAAAATAGTATGCAAGAGCAGTTAACGGTGAGAGAGTTCGGGCCGCGCGCCAGCGAGCGAGTAAGGCAATTCACGACTCCTGACGTTGTTGCCAAGCTTCACGAGTACGGCACGCATATGACGACGCCCGCATTAGAGTTTACGTACAGTTCATAGAGGCGTAGAATTCACATACGTGAAAATTGAAGGTGAAATGCGCGCATGTTGCCTGACAGGGAATCAACATAGTCTCGGGGTAGGGGGCGAGGGGGATTTCACAGCTCCTACAAGCGCCTGCCATCTCCTACTCTTTCGGCCAATTCCCTGTAATATGCACCTGGAGCACAATGTTGAACGCCGTGAACATCGTGCATGCGTGCTCGCCCATAAATACCCCATGGGCCCGACCACCGCATATGTGGACGCCGCTTGTTATCGCCACCAGAACGCTTATGCAGTCACCGCTCTCTTCGATCCTAAAGCACCCCCTTACCAATCACTAACTATCTTAACGCGCTCCCCTGCCACTGAGGAAGAGGCGACTATTGCACTTGCGCTCACTCACCGGCCTACCCCAACAATTATTATATCGATTCAAAAACGGCCGTTAGAAATTTTGCCCGGGGTAACATTTCTCCGCAGGCTCTCAAAATTCTTCGAAATCCTCCCACCTTCCACGCAGAGCTGATTTGGACTCCAGCCCATGCGGGGCTTGAAGGAAATGAAGCAGCTAACCTTGCAGCTCAAGAGCTAACAGTCCGAGCTGGGCCAAGTCGCACCCCTTCCGATGGAGCCCAGTCAGCCCGTGACAGCCTGTTAACTTTCCAGGAAATTACCTGCTACTAGCGCCTCTCTCGCCGGCGCTACTCTCCACCCCACTGGTCGCTTTCTATCGCAGAGGAACGATACTGGCGCCTTATCGAAACCAATACCCTCCCTTGTCACGTCAAACTACATGCAATTTATCCCTCAGTATTTCCTTGTCCCCATTGCCCCGACTGCGGAGCCCCCGAAACAGTCTTTCATATCATTTGGCTATGGCCCCACAACTCATTCCCTCTGATCTCTTCTGAAGAGCACTGGGAGCCGGCGTTACGCAGCTCGGACCCTCAAGTCTTGCAAGGACTTGCTGAACGAGCAGCTCAGGTCACCGGCACCCTCCAAGCGCTGGTCACCACTTGTCGTTAGTCCAACTGGTGCTCAAATAAATTTTATTAACACGAAAGCGTTTTATTTCGGGATTCACGAAGATTTCACTTTCGTCATATCCGTTACAAAAATGACGTCAGTACAATGAAGCAAGCGGCCTGTAAAGGGTGCACCCTTGCATACAGGCTATTCTTAGGGGGAAGCAACCTTTAGTACTTAAAGGGACACTGAAGTGATATATAAACATTGCGGGATTACTAGCGCAAATTGTAGTCCGGAGTCCCCAGGCCATGTTTCGACCACGCTGGGCGCGTTTACGCGATTTTATTTAGTAGAAAAATTAATTCAAAAATGCTGTCCTCCTCTCTTTACGCTCGCCCATTTTCTGTGGCGTTTTCGTGTGACGTCGGGAGGAGCCGAGCTCGCAATTGGCTGCGCTACTGCACGGCTCCCCGGCCTTCAGATAGAGTCAGTCGGCCCAGCGTTTCGTCAGCCGGCCGCCGACGGGTCGTCGCAATTCGTTCGCTCAGTTGAAACGAAGCCAGGACACGTTTGTGAATGGAAGAATGTGCCTTTCTTTACTTGGTTAGTTTGTACACTGTATCTAGCTCCAAGTCAAGGTCGCTTCACACAAGCGCTGCACAAGCGCACATGCGACGCTTCGCTGACTGGTGCGCCAGTAGGAAAATATAAGGCCTCTTGAAGGCGTGAGAAGAGTCAGCGGAGTCAATATAGGTACTAAGGAAATAAAATCAACTGATATTTTTACCGTACAGCGTAAAAATAGGGTACGGGAAGCACTTTCTTGCGCTGGGCGAACAAGCACAGCGGTCAGCAGCACGACTACGCATCTGCGAATGCTTTTCCGTCTTAGAAATGCAATTGCTAGACTTGATATATTGTGGAAACTTGGGGGATGCTTACTGCACGAGCGCAAAACAAAAAATAGTCACCTAAGCTGCTTGAAATGCCGAAACTAAATAAAAGTGTAAAGTGGTTATACAATATATACCTTTAATTACCACGGTCAGTAGAGCCCGCCCCGTGGCCGAGTGGGCTGGAGCGCTTAGTATGTCGCTGCAATTGTTTTGCAAGTCGCGAGTTCGAATCCCCGCGGGTACGTGCTTTCTTTTTTTTATAAGGTAACGTTTTCGTTCTCCACCGATGTTTTCTATACTGAGTTCACCTTTTTTGGGGGGCCGCAACGTTCATTGCTCCACGAACTAGTTCACAGAACGCGCGCAGGCTGGCACTGGCGCGCTAGCGAGTTCTCGTTGGCGTGCTGTTGCCATAAGCACCCACTGATTGCGGACAGTGGGCACAGGCCAGAATCAACCGACCCTTGGCCTGGTGCGAACACGCTTTTTAAGATACAGGCATGCGTGAGGCAAGCTACAAATATGGGGGAAAAGCGCATGGCATCTGAGCGTCTGCGGGGACGCGGAGGGCGTTCAGGCACTGTGTAGGCCTCGGCTAGTGAATGCTACGATTCCAAGCCGTCCTGGGAGGCTTATCTTTCGCATTTTACAGCCGACAACATGGCAGAAGCGCGGTACGATGATTACTGAGATATTGAAAATGCCCATCCAACAACGCCATCGGTTGTGTTTTACAGAACCGAAACCGAAACTTGTTTGATTGCTAACCTTGGGCATCGTCCAATCACGGTGCTCCCTCCTCGCAACGTCACAGCGTTAGTTGCTGCGGCCGCCGCAAACCGCGCAAAGTAGTTTTTCTTCTTTCGCGCTGTGTAAAATAATTACCGATTTGTCAACCGGATAAACGATGAGAAGTGTGCTAATTTGAGCCAGTCTACGCAGTGCAAGCAATAACGGGAGCTTGACAAATTCACTTCAGTGTCCCTTTAAGAGTGCGTTATACTTAGAGTTGTCTGTTTTCTGGTTTTATATTTTAACACGAAAGTGTTTTATGCCGGGATACGCCAAGATTTCACTGACGTCATATCCGTCACAGAAATGACTCCAGTCAGCTTTGCCGAAGCGACCCGCCAGCAGGACGTCGCTCGCCAAGCACACTCACATGACAGCGACGGACCCGCAAATCATTGTCAGGTGCAGATTTCGCTGCGCATTTCAATTTCATGTTTTACCGATTCCTATGACAGCGGAATCAACCACAGTTTCTCCCTCTCTCTCTGTCTCTCCCTTTAAGCCCCTGAGGCACCAATTAATAAATCCGATAGGAATGGGATAAGGTGAGATATCCTTAATTCTACATTTTTTCGCTCATCAACGGCTTCACCACCGGGGGGCTTAGCGACGTACCTGGCGTGGTGATTGAGACTTCGACTCGGATGTCTCCCCTGTCCAGGGCTCGCCTTCTTTGGTTCTCGTCCAGCAGGCGGTCCACTCCCGCCGCGAACATTTGGCGTGAAGAGCCCTGCACCCCGTCGCTTCCTGTTGGCGAGGCTGCGGTACGAGGCCTCCCAAGCACCGGAGTCGAGTGCCAGACCGAGAACGCCGATCCACCGCTGCTCGGGTGAGCGACCTCCCGGAGCCCGGATCCTGAACTAAGCGAGGAAAGACGGCGAACACCTTCACGCTGACGGGACGCTGGTGTGGTGTGCTGGGCCGGAACATGTTCGGCGTCGCCACCTTCATGGTGCGACGTCGCCGGAGAATTGCCAGCGCGGGACGACAGCCTCTTGTAGATGGTGGAAAGCGGTGTAAGACCTGCACGGGAGCAGAGACGGGGCCTTACACTGCGATTGGTCCGAGCAGGAGTAGAGGAATAGGCCACCAGCCATGTTAAATGCCGCGTGTATTTCACATCGACCGAAGTGCAGCGGTTCTCCATCTCCCCTACAGCGGTTCTCCATCTCTCCGGTTCTCCATCTCTCCAATTCCCTACACCAATTGAAATCCTGTGCGCGCCACTGGCTTACATGGCTTACATGGAGCGCGTAGGCTTCAAAAAGACGTTACCTTTGGAACTATTAAAACAATTTTATGCTACACTCACGATCACCGTTCCAAACCATTGTAGTGCAATATAGCAGGGATTTTTATTTGGCTGTATTAAGTGCCAAAAGCCTGCAGGCTAGCATAGTTCAGCCATGGCACGTCTAGCCACACTGAAAAATTATATACATTTTTAATGGTGTAAACCACTGGCTATAACTAACATCCTCCCACCCTAGCAAAAAAAAAACAAAGGAAAACACCCTTAAGGATGTTTTGTCGGTTATAACACCATTACACCTTAGCAAAACACAAGCATACACCCCTTTACAGGCTGTTCTATCATTATTTACACCATTTCACATGGTGTTTTTTGTATTTTGGTAGGGTTGAAGGGTGTTATAGGCAAAAAGGATGTAATCATTTTACAGTGCATCGGCACCAGCGCAAAGCAGACAGTAATAAAAGATGCAGAAGAACGTACCTGTATCGCCTGATGCTCGCCTTCTCGGTGCGGCGAGTGGAGGTCGACCTTCACCGCCTTCTTGGCTCGAGCTCGACTCCGCACTTGAACTGCGGCGATCCGACCAGCTTCGGTACATACTGCGTTCCCGCTGTAATCTCTCTCTCCACTTTTTTCGCAGGATTGGCTTCTTCAGCGACGTCGACGGTGCCGCCTCCGCGCTCGCTCGGGACTCCTGGAAGCCCTTATCGGGGTCGTTGAAGGATAGCGTACGCGCCGACGTCGGGACTTCTGCAAGCGTCGCACTTGGTCTACCACCCCCGTCTGTATCCGATGTGTCCCAGCCGCCAGCCCCAACGCCTGCAGCGTCAACGCTCGGCGGGCTGCCCCGGGGGCGAAGCAGAGGCGCTCGCTTCTGGGAGGGCGCGGATGCTTCGTCGTCGCTAGACGAGCTGACGATGTACCTGTACACCACGCGCATCGCCTTCCGCGGCCTGTCGTCACAGACTGTGCCGTTCATAGAAGTACCGGGTAAGGAGACATCTGGGAGCGTGTCTTGGAGCGGAGCTTCTTCCAGTTCGGGCCTTCCTGGTGGAGTGTGGGGACTGAGCGAGCTCTGGCGCGTCCTGTACGCGAACGGCTCCGTCTTGATCTCGTACTCGTCGATTTCCGCTTGCTCCGCGATCACGTCCTTGAGTTCTTCTCGAAGCCTTTCTCGCTCGCGCTGCTTCCGCTTTTCGCTCAAGTCGAAGAACTTCAGACCTTGGAAAACGCCGTAGTATCTCCGCTTCTTGCGTCTTTTTGCTTGCTCCTCCTCCTGCGGGCAAAAAAGATGAGCTTTTCTATTGCGCTGTGTTGGAGGCGTGAATACTACATCCCACTGCCACGTGATTTTTAAGTAGTTACACGCTGACGCTAGTTGCGTCTTTCCCCCGAATTCGTTGCCAGCGGAATATCCTGGCGGCGCACGCCCGCATCGTGATCAAGAATGGCGGCTGCGGGGGACAGGGAAGAGAAAAGGTGAAAGAGTGTGGCGCGGGGGCCGCAGCGGTCCCGTGAAGCGTCAAGGCCACTCCACGACTACGTGCACAGCCAGCCGGAAATAACGCAAGATGGCACATAAAAAACAGATTGACATCCACCTCAATGCAGCCGTACACTATAAACTTTTTTTCCACCCATATACTCCCTAGAGGTTCTTTTTCGCCTGTCCTCTAGTGATCCTCCTTGTAGGAGTTTTTTTACTACATGGAACAGGGAGGTTTTGTTTACCTCTTCATAACAGGGTGTGTTTAGGTGATAGAAAGGAGGTAGTTAGGGAGTGTTAAGAAATGTTAGGGAGAATTTAAGGAGGTCAAAATGGAGTATTCTTTATTCCTCAAGGCGTTTTTAAGTGATGTTTATGGACTTTTTAGGCGGTTGAATAGGAGCTTATTATGGCTCCCTTGGGAAGTACTTATGTTATTTTACGGGCGTTTTGAGGAGGTTCAAGGGAAGCATTTACTTCTTTTGCATGGAGTTTTACGTTTTGTAGGCCTCGCGAGGGGAGTTTTTAGGAGGTTCAAGGGAAGCATATATTTCTTTTGAATGGAGTTTTGCAAAGTTGGGGCGGTTTTGTAGGCCTTCCGAAAGGAGTTTTTTCAAGGCCACAAGGGAGAGTTTCTAGTTCGCTGCGGGAGTACTGATTTCACACGGTTTTGCTCGGTTTCAGGTTTATTTCAAACGAACTTTCGCATACAAGTTTACATGGTACATGGTGTACACAAGGAGGCTCGGAAATAAAAACTTAGGGCGACCTCCTATAAGAAAGCAAAAATGGTAAATTGCTAAAAACACGCCAGTTAGGAATGGAAGACAGCAATAGAATGCTAGTTGAACAAACCGTAGAATTAATATTACTACAAGAACTGGAAATACGCGAAAAACAAAGATAGGCGCAAACACAACCACATGGTAAGTGAAATCATTATATAATAATAGCGGATGAAGAACGCGTCAGTACTTATCAGAACTTATCAGAACGCATCAGCACTCAGTACACAAAGTGAAAAAAATGGTTGCAGTGGTTTACAACAACAAACAAATTTCAGTTGGTGGTGAAATGAGCGATCTGTGTGCTAGTTGAACAAACTGTAGAAACAATATTACTACAAGAACTGGAAATACGCGAAAAACATATAGGCACAAACACAACGGCATGGTAAGTGACATCATTATATAATACTAGAGGATTGAGAACGCGTGAGTACTTATCAGTACGCATCCGTACTCAGTACACAAAGTGAAAAAAATGGTTGCAGTGGTTTACAACAACAAATTTTTTTTCAATTGGTGGTGAAATGTGCGAGAGCTGTGTAACGATTTGATATTGAAAGGTAACGAGCATTTTGTAGATGGTAAAGGCACAAGAGATAAATGATGTAGGAGACAGACAGCAATGAGATGGCTATGGATAAATGAGTAATATAAAGAACGAGAAATATGCTGCGGAAAATACCAGTGCGTTTTGATAAAGACACAAATGCGCCAAGAAAAGTGACCCAGTCTGAGGGGTTAATTGCAAGGATATAGAACAGAATGGGTGGTATCGCGACAGCTTCTTCAGAGTGAGAAGAAAAAGCCATGTAATTCGTGTTTTTCCGATAATTTTGAGTTGATTCATTTGGCACCAGTTGCCAACATTATTTAGATAATTGTATCAAGTTATATTAGTTGGTTAATATTATTGCTTCACTAAAAGATAGCTGTATTATCAGCATACAGAAGGGCCCATCAAATATCCCCTGTTCAGTAAAAAAAAAAAAGAAAACGTCAGAAACATAATACGAAATTCTTTAAACTACTATCCAATGATTACAGGATTGAAAACAAATAAAATATTGGTGAGGGACATTGATGCGATAAAAGTTAATTAGTTCTAAATCCTTCACACGTGGTTTGGTGCTGGCAAGGTCCAAAAAGGCATGTTCCACAAACGTTAGAGCTCTGTGTGCCTTCTTGGGATATTGAATGTTGAAAACCCAGAACGATGCAAACAGACTACACAGTCCTCCCAGTAAAGATGATGCAGTCAAGACACTCTGGCCATCGATGCGGATGCTAATTTCCCCTTTCGCGGAATGCAGGCAGGGAGTCAAAGGAACATCTACCTGAAAAAGCAAAAAAGAAAAAAAAATGCCCCACATGTAAAATTCAAAACAGACACTATGGTTAAACGAACTTAATAATTCGGCACAGTAATAAAATTGTTATGCCAGGTTCCCTGCGAATTTCAGTACTTAAATTAGGAATGCAAAGGCTTCATAAAACCAAGTGCCAGTACATTAACCATCGTGGCTTTTGCAGCAATAAAAAAGATATTACTTCCGCACAATATACTCGAGCACAACTTTAAATGACAGTGAAGTTAAAATGCAAGTCTCTCTAGGTTGATAGATTAGCTCACGGGGAACACTATTATACCCCTCTTACAC
The DNA here is from genome assembly GCF_048455015.1 of Haemaphysalis longicornis. Taxonomy (NCBI): domain Eukaryota; kingdom Metazoa; phylum Arthropoda; class Arachnida; order Ixodida; family Ixodidae; genus Haemaphysalis; species Haemaphysalis longicornis. The sequence goes on from NW_027526225.1 coordinate 27,605,165, forward strand.
CTGGAATTTTTTTTAAAATAAGGTTGAAACTAGCAAAAACACGTTTTCACCGGAAGGGCTTAAGTGGCCTGACGCGCACAACTTCTTTCTTGGCTGCCGCTGGATGGTGCTACTCGTCCATACTTGGGGTGGCAGTACCGCTTTCCAAGGGAGCATGCGAGCTACGCATGAGAAAATCCTTCAACGCCAAAACTTGCGAGGCCTCAAAAGGCCAATGTTCTTGTTCAGTGAAGCGTAAATACTGATCACAGGTCCAATGGAGAAACATTTTGCTTAGTGGTCTCGAACGGCAAATGACAGGGGAGTTTGGGGAAGCATGAGCGATTTGACCGGAACTGACCAAACTGCTTGGTACGTGGTAATGTTGTATTCAGTTGCTTGTATACTGCTATTAATCACCGCTGCTTCACTTGCTTCCGGTTTATCCTGATGCAAACAGCGACTGCAGTCGTGTTTGCGTCACGCTTGATGAGCAGTTGAACAGCGATTTCTCAGCACTTAAGGCATCTTGGCACTAAATCAATGCTGAAATGGCTATGCGGAGGTCCGACTTCCGTTTGAAATCAACTTGCTGGTTGTCTTCAATGACCCTTTAACAACAAGTTACCCTTATGCCTCATCACTGCAACCGATTGTTCCTCCGTGTGGTGCAAAGTGTGTTAGTGTGTAACGTGAAACGAACCGTTTCTGTGATTTGTATGACTTATTCTGCTATTAATTACTGCAGTGACAACAAGCTATGAAAGAAAATCCCGCCATCTCCACGAAGTGAATGATGATGAGAGAGGCGAATCTAAAATGCTTATCAGCAGACAATGTGACGCATTTAGTGCAAGCTGCTTTCATAGTGTGTGCATTGACATTAGGATATGGCCCCCTGGCAGAATGATGCGCTGCGCGAGATTTTGCCGTACCTAAAAGGACAGGCAACTCATTTTTACGGAGTATAGGATCTATAAAAGGGTTGCGAGTTGGGCGAGTTGGTAATTATGCATTGCGAAAAATAAACTGCGCGCAAATTAACGAGGACAAGAACACATGAAGACGGCACAAGCGCACACTCGCAACTAGTTTATTATTGTACAATTCAAAGCTTTATATGCCCAAGCGCCCAATTGCCGCGCCCCAATGCGCCACAGTTCTTGGTGCACTCAGCCGAAAATACTAAAAAACCGTAACAACAAAACCACAAAACGAACTTTGAGGCGCACGAAAGGCGAAAAATCAGCAAAGATAACCGCATCATACATGGATTAAGACCCCCCTCTCACCCCCAACACTCATTCCCAGAAGAAGCATCGAAATAGCGCTCAATGTGCGTCTAAATATGCGACTTCTCGATTAAGCAGGGCGATAGAGGGATGACTGACACATTCGGAACCAGCTTTTCTGATGTGGCTGGCTTCTACAATTTCTCGCGTTTGCTGGTTCTTATGTCGCAAAAGGATGGCTGTGCGCTCAAACACAGGGACACAATCAGGTCTGCATGCGCGGCAATGAGAAGATAAGTGGCTCAGGTCACGTTGAAAAATGAAAAAAAAAAAATATACGGTACTTTTAGACGTCGTACGCTCGAGTTTGTGACAACGTACCCGTGTGCGGCTCTGTCCTGAAGTTCGGAGAAATGCAGGCGGGTTGTGTTATATTTCTCGTCTTGCATTACGCTTTCTTTTATATATTAGCGCCCTCTTCCCCGACCTCTCTACCTTCCTTACCGCTTCCGTCAGACTGCGCTGATTTTCGCCAGCACGAAGTAACCGCCACGTTGCTTTGAAACGACGCCGCGCGCGACAAACGATTTTACCTCGAATGCCCTGTTACAAACCAGCCTACAAAAGAATGCGAACGCATACCCCAAAACCCACAAACAAGTAAAATAATACGAGTGTGCGCTTTTTTCTTTGCCCGTGCGCGTACGAGCGGTGAGCGGCACGGGTACCCGGGTACTTCGCTGTTAACCCTATCCAAACGTTTGACAAACGCATCGACTGATGAAAGACCACTTACCAGCGAGCTGTCCGCACCTGTCGCCGTATCCAAATGCTGTTTGCGGCCGTTCCTCGTGTGACAGGGGCACATGAAAATCTTTCCACCAAATGGCACTACTAGTCCTTCACAAATAAGAAAAAACGACGGCCCAAGGCCAGGCTTGAAGCTCCGGCCGCGCAGAGTCACCGGCCGCGCTGCGTTGAGAGGTTGTATACATCCGGGCAGCCAGTCGTGCCGCCAGGGCAAGTTGAGTCGCTGCAGTCGGGTGCGTTAGCGCGCTGGCACGGGAATTTAAATCGTCTATGTATGCGCAAGCAAGCGAAGCAGATGAACGTTGAAATTGTTTGCAACGGCGAGAACTGCCTCTTCGTTAGCAGCAGAGTTTGACACCACCTATCGCCAAAATAAACAGATTGAGACAACACGGCCGCGCTCTCTGCCTGTGATCGCGCTGGTTGAAGCATCTATACGGGTATACGTACGGTATTGGTTTTGTAGCTGCGTGCAACCGTTGCGTCCTGCTTACTCGTTCTAATTAGCATTAGGCCACGGTTGAAGTTCTGGTGCACGGAGACAACAGAAGACTAACATGGCGACCGCCCGCTTGAGATGATTACCTCAGATAGGGCGTTTATTGTGGACGTGGTAGTATACAAGGAACCGAACGCCATCTCACAAATGGTGTTAAGTCGTTCTAAATCCTCCCTTTTGCTACCCGGATGGGCAACGGTACTACCGTGGAGGTTCGTCCACTTCTTTAGATCATGCCTAGGGAGTACATTTTTTGCTATAGGTACTTTTCAGGGCACATTACTTGATTAAAACTCTATTTCCGGCTAGTTTGCGTTTACAGTGTACGGCTACAAAGGAAAGCTATACAGCTTCCTCAGAAACTTCGCCGTTGAAGAGAAATTCGTCCTGGTACAGGATTCGAACCCGGGACCACCGCCAAACTGGAGCAGTCGCTCTACCAACTGAGCTAACCAGGAGGCTAGTCATTCGCAGCCCGAGAGCGAAGTGATCAACAACTCGAAGGGATGAACTGGTGTTAATCGACCAGATTTAGGGGAAATCGCCAAGGTGGAGTAAGTTTTTGTGAAGGAAAGTTTGACATCTACCTAAATTCATCCGTACGGCTACACAGGCTTTCATTTGTAGCCTTGAGGTGGATGTCAAACTTTCCTTCACAGAAACTTACTCCACCTTGGCGATTTCCCCTAAATCTGGTCGATTAAGATGGAACGCGTAGCCCGAAGAGGGAATGACAGAGTGTAAAACTAGCAGCTCGGCAACTCGCTGAGTTCTTCGCTGGTATCCCTCCTTCACAGAGTGAGCTGGCCACAATTTTTATTTAGAGAAAGGAATGTCAATGTGGACTACGCGGAACATCACCGGCTGAAATCAGCCCTCTTGATCGAAGGCGGTACACACTTACCAGTCTACGGAAGACTGGGAGCTCGTCGGCTTTCGAAGCGTCGTCCGCCGAGGCGTCACCAGAGTCGCTGATACTGCTCATCACAGCTCGTATACGGGGATCTGCGGCCGGAATTGGAGGAGGCAAAGCACGGGGGTAAGTCACCCGTCTCGGCTTCCCCGTGTAGTCTTGGAAACTAGCCAGAATTCCTGGCGCTTATTTCAGAGCGAAAAATGTAGTCCATTCAAGCTACGTACAGGCACCGCCAGTTGGCGCTCGCGCATCATGTTGCAGCGCAATTAAGCAAAATGACCAAGTTCACAGACATGAAGTGGTCGGCGATTTAAGAAAAAAACAAAAACTAAACCGAGTTCAACCCAGTGCGAAACCTAGTGGAACAGCGGAACTGTGGTTTTCTTGTGTCGGCTAGAACGTCACCGGGAGCTCGTCCGGGAACGGCAGCACCGTCACCGCGCGAATTCCCCGGTTCGCGCAAAAAAATGGACAACTAAACGTAAGCCGTGGGAGGCCCTTTCTCATAGTGGAAGGGAGAGGAACCCGTTCCTGCGAGAACCACTAGATGAGGTTTCAGAGAGTCGGCACTCTTTTCTGTCATTGTTCTATGCCGCCGACAGCGGCCATTGGTCGAACTGCGTCACGTGACATTTGTTTGCCCAGGGAAGACCCATCGACGCTGACATTTTGGTGCCTCTGTGTTTCCGAGCGCGCGCTCTTTGATAAGTCGGGATTTTTGGAGCGCAGTGCGGCTGTATGACGCGTTGCGAATGAGTTTTCAAGCCCTCAGACCCCGGTGGAGGAATAGCTACCGTGCCTCAGACAGAGTAGCGATGCCGTGCTGCTTTGTACTAGGCTGTTTCAATCGGCAGGAAGTGGAAAACGCCTGCATCGCTTCCAGCTGGGAAATAGTGACAGTGGCCTTGCGTAACCTGTAGCCACTTAAAAAGCGCAGCTTAATTAGTGGCTCAGCGTAACCTAGAGCCACTAAATAAGCTACACTAGCGCAACCGAGCCTGACCCTTTCGCACTAACGCGCTGTCTCTAAATCTTCGAAAAGTAAACACAGCTGTCATGGTTGCCAAGCGGCGCCCGGACCAATACCGTCCGTCAATGTCAGCCGCAATAGGGCGCATAAAGCTCCCCCCCCCCCCCCCCCGGCGCAAGGCGCCAAAATGGCGGCCGCCGTGCGTCAGTGTCGTTACTCTTAAGCGTAGCTTATTTAGTGGCTTAGTTCCTGCGAGACCTCTGCGCCCTTTATCGGTGGGTCTGGGAACCTACTCCCACCCCTGTGTGACGCAGGACCTACAGCAGACGGACGAAAAGGCTCGACCTACAACCACTCCACTGTTAGAGCGGAATATGACATGGGCAGCGAGAAACAGCGGGTTAGTTAGTGTTCGCAGGCGTAGAGGAAGAAACGAAGGCTGTAGCACGGAGCGTGGTGCCACGCGCCCCGTCGCTTGGTCAGACTGTCTCCGCCAACGTAACAAAGGGCTTAATAGCGGCACTTTTTTCCTCGGCGGTAAGTTAAAAAAACACTATAAAAGAGCGGTAGGCCGGGCGAGTTGATTTGGTGTCATCTTGGCAAGAGCACAAAAAATACGAGGAAAATGAACCTCCCTTACGCTGTAACTCTATTATTAGTCCGGCAGCGGTCCTTTGTTGAAGGTGTACGTGTTCTAAGTAAAAGCTTTACGAAGTGTTTACAATGTGGGTTAGGGGGGAAGAGAGCGTACGTGTTCGAGCGGATTGGTTGTGTTGCCTTTCTTCTTTTTTCTGCAGATGCTAACGTTTATATTTTGTGGAAATTTGACGATTATACTATTTTTGGGCAGCGCTCCTCTTTTCTGTTTCATTTGCCCCGCCTTTCTCACGCTGTTGCCTAGAAGACAAAGAAATGGCAGCACTGAAGCGAAACAGCTTACAACAATCAACCAACCAATTAAACTCTCTTGGCGGGTCTCAATTTACGTCATTATGCACAGCAATACATCAAGGATCAGATTGCGCAATGCGAGCCCGATAAGGCCCTGCGCAGGAACACATGCCGCTTCCGTGATACAATTATGCAGCTCTTGAGCAGTTTCCTTACAGGCCGTTTTTACAGACGAGTCTTTATTGCCCTACTTAAAGGCGAAAATATTTGCCTGCTCCTTACGTCTGTACGCCTGTCTGTACGTCTGTCTGTACGTCTGTCTGTACGTCTGTCTGTACGTCTGTCTGTCTTCTGTCTGTCTGTACGTCTGTCTGTACGTCTGTCTGTACGTCTGTCTGTCTTCTGTCTGTCTTCTGTCTGTCTGTCTTCTGTCTGTCTGTCTTCTGTCTGTCTGTCTTCTGTCTGTACGTCTGTCTGTACGTCTGTCTGTCTGTCTGTCTGTCTGTCTGTCTGTCTGTCTGTCTGTCTGTCTGTCTGTCTGTCTGTCTGTCGGCCCGTCCCTCGATTCAACCGCACGGCCAAAGGTTAAAATGAATCACTGAACCAGGAGCGTGTACAGGCAAAGCCTTTCGAAACCACCAAACCTGGTGCGGTGTTCATACTTGTCTCCATTGTTGAGCAAAAAGACACCGTTAGGCGTATTTGAGGCAAAACACCAAGTTTTAGTGGTACTCGCCGTGTTCTCTTAGTTCAAAATATATGTGCGCCTGATATTTACAAATTAAAGGTGCTCCCAGAAAACAATGTTTCGACAAGATACAAAGGGAGCAGAGAGATCGCGCCCGAGGTTAAACCTTGTGGCGGCACTCCAACACACGATTCAAAGGCGCACGAATTGAACTGAATCGGCTTGAGCAAACCTCCACCGTTTTTATGGTGGGCGTAGGTAGACGGGAGCGGAAGAGCGTGTGAAGTGGGCGGGGCAACGGAGAGAGGCATCACCGTAGCTGAAACGGCCGAAGACTATCGTCTTTGGAAGACAATTGGGGCGAAGCGTAGGTATACGCGGCAAGTTTTGTAGCGTGAGCTACACTGGCCGAGGTTGAGCAGTTTCGCGTGGCTCCCGGAAAGCCGTGCTACGCATGCGCGAGAAGCACTGACGTCGCATTTGCACACAGCTGGCGCGCCGGAGCCGCCGCTCCGCGCGCGCCTCGCCGGTTTGCCCATTCCAGAGGAGTGACGTCATAACCGCGGCAGGCGCGCTGGCGCCGGCGCGTGCCCAGCTGTGCGCCTCCGTTGCGCAGTAGTAAGTCTGGCGCTTGGGCGGAGCCGCTTGATAGTGCCTCTCATTTTCAGCGCATGCGCAGAGGTATCAGCGGGGGTATACACATGGCGGGGCGGTTCCTAGACAGCCAGGAAAGCCAAGAATAACCTGCTGAACCCTAGTTCACGCTACGTATATCCTGGCATAGCCGAGCTAAGCCACTGCTAATTTTTTCCCCTCTCTCTAAAGAAGACAAACTGCGAATCATTAAGAGCCCACCCGGGAGATCAAACTAGAAGGTCCAAAACCGCAGGTGTGGGGGAATACTTGCCTGAAGGTTGGAAAGGCGCAGCCAGATGGACCGGCGGTGCTGCCGAGACGACTGCCCCGGCCGGGATACAAATTACTCGGGGTCCTCTCAGCTAAAGCTCACAACGATTCCGATGTCGCGGCTGTTTAGGTGACAAGTGGAAAGCTTTCGGAATGCGAGCTAGGCTTTAGATTCCGACGCGGGCAGTGCAGAGAGTTGTTGGTACTTTTGTTTAAACACATACCCACTTGGAAGATTGGCCTGGATAGGGAGTTGAACAGGCTCGTGGTGTACAGAGTTACTCGATATACACCAGTTGCGAAACTCCCAATAGGGCCCACCAAAAGCCGGTCCGCGGTTGCCCCCCCTCCGTTCAAACGGGGGCAGGCACGGGAGAAGTTGACTAGAACGTGCTGTTGGGCTAGGTGGTACATACTGAAAGGGAGGCTTAGCGCAAAAGAGATGGGGACGGTGGCAAACGTGACAGGCGCTACTAACAACTGAGTTTATTTCGAAAAGCACAAACATGTATATAAGAGGCATGCACGGAAGAAAAAAGAAAGGAGGGGAAAAATATACAACAGAAATATACACAACCGCAACGGAAGGGAACGAAAGGAGCGACCCCCGTCCCCCATTGTATGAACTGCATGCGATTTTTTAAACACGAAAGTGTTTTATTCCGGGATACAGAGGTTTCACTGACGTCATATCCGACGCGGAAATGACGCCAGTATAACAAAGCAAGCGTCCTGTAAAGGGTGCACCCCTGCACACAGGGTCTTCTTGCGGGGAAGCAGCTTTTAGTACTAAGAGTACGTTATACTCAGGGTTTGTTCGTTTTCGGGTTTTATATGTTAACACGAAAGTGGTTTATGCCGCGATACCTCAAGATATCGCTGACGTCATATCCGCAACGAAAATGACGCCAGTACACCTTTGCCGAAGCGACCCACCAGCAGGACGTCGCTCGCCAGGCGCACCCCCAAGACAGCCCCCGACCCGGAAATCATGCTCAGCTGCAGATTTCGCTGCACATTTCACTTTTGTGTTTTTCCGATTCCTGACAGAGGAACCGACAATTTTTTTTTAGATCTGTCAGTAGACTTAGTCAAAACCTACGCATTTGTGACTCAGTAGCCCCTTCACAATCCCTCTCCTTGCGCTGCTGAGCACGAGGTCGCGGGTTCGATTCCCGGCCGCGGCGGCCGCTTTTCTGATGGAGGCGAAAAGCGAAAACGCCCATGTGTACGAGATTTCGGCGCACGATAAAGATCCCCAGGTGGTCAAAATTAATCCGGAGCCCTCCACTACGGCGCGCCTCATCGTCTGCGTTGCGTCGGCGCGTTAAACCCTACAATCAATCAATCAAATCAAATCACAATCCCTCTCCGTTGCTAAGCGCCATTCCTCTTCAGAAGAGGAAAAACGAGGCAAACAGGGACAGCATATACTGACCTCTGGTGCCTCCGTCCAAAATGAGAAGGCAGGCGCGGGTATTGTTTCTCCCGATTTAGATTGGGCCTTATCCCTCCGACTACATGACTTCACTAGTTCTTTTCATGCAAAATACTTGGCGATTATCCAGGCCCTTCGTAAACTAGTTTCTGATAAACAACGTGTAATAGTGATTACTGACTCTCTCTCAGTTTGCACTGCGCTTTCGTCCCCAAAAACATCCTCTACGTCGAGCCCTTAATTATTTATTGCCTACATCAGTACGAGAACATCGTCTGGTGTGGTTGTCTGGACACGCTGGCATCTGGATTAACGAATCGGTAGATGCGTTTGCGGGAATTGCATTGGGTGGCCCAGTGGTGGAAATCCTGCCGCCCATACATTTCCTCACTTCGGCCCGTTTTCGTAGATTAGGCCTCCTACAAAGCATGGCTGAAACTGCGTGCGTAGGTTCAGAGCTTGATCGCCTCCGTACTCATGTAAGTGCTGGATTAGTCAATTACGAGAATGTGAAGTTAGCCTAACTAACTTTCGCTGTGACGTACCAAATTTAAATTATTATTTGCACCACTGTGATCTGGCCCCCTCACCCCTTTGTGCATTTTGTAATGAATTAGAGACAATAGAACATTTTTTCCTCTTTTGCTGACGGTTCACCTCCATACGAAAAATATATCTGAAAAACGCTTTTAATCAATTGGCCCACCCAATCTCTGTTCCTCTAGTATTATCATTCGGGGCGAAAGTCCTGGGATTTTACCGCGGGGATCTTTGCCGCGCAGTACATTCATTCATCTCTGAATCTCGCCGTCTACGGTGCTAGCCGCTAGATCAAGATGGCGAGCTGCCCTATAAAACACGTCAGCGCCTGTACTCACTGCCTTCCCGCTAACTGCCTCTCCTTCACTGCGGTACCTTCTTGCTTTATTTCTTTACGTACTTTTAACAGCTCTCCTTCGATCGGTCCTTTCCTTATTCATAAGTGTTGACATTATAGTTGCGGTGTCCTCTCTGCTGCCGCACCTCCTTTTCTGGCCATATACTTATCTGTTTTATTCCCGTTTATATACACTTCTTTCCTAGCCGAGTACTTCGTGCATTCACTTTATTTTAATCCAGAGTCCAGTTTTTTTCTCTGTCTATGTTGGTCGACCGGGCGGTGAAGGCGGCGTCCTCTCGCGGCCTCCTGGACATAGGAGGCTGACCACACCCCATTCCCTTGCCCCTTTGCTCTATAATAAACGTTTTGTTCATCGTCATCATCATCATAATCATCATCTCAGTTAGCACCCATTTCCTGGCCAATCCCCCTGAGTGGGATGAGCCATTTTTTTGCCACCAACCAACCAACCAACCAACCAACCGTTCTACTTACAGATTTTTTTTCTCTTTGTATGGCTCTATCGTGCCCAAAAACATCTCCCGTACGTCGAGCCCTTGGGTATTTACTGCCTCCGTCTTTACAAAAACTTCGTTTGGTGGGGTGGGTGTCTGGACATGGAGGCATCTGGTTCAACGAATCGGCAGACACTCTGGCGGGCATTGCATCCAATGGCCCGGTGGGGAAGGCTCTACCGCCCTTAAAGGGGCACTGACACAAAAATTTTGCATCTTGTTTTTTTTTTGTTGCGATAAGTAGCTAGTGACCTACTTATAATCTGTAGAAACCTAATTTGCTTCAGCGTGCGACGGTTGTTTAATTAGAGGCATTTTCAATGCGGCCAGACGCAGTTTCGGTTTCAGCGAGTGCCGCGAAACGATGGATTTTGTGGATTTTGTGTGAACAAAGCTGACCACGTGACCGTCGGAGGTATATCACAGAGCAGAGCCGCCGTAGCACTGTCGAATCCGCATCGACGGCAGTTTCTGCGAATGCCCCCACATACTGATCTCGTGAGGCGGTTAATTTAAAAAAATTCCCCCGCATTTCCCCGAGGGGGAGAATGTGAAAGTGCGAATGCACGGTTGTCGGCCCGCTTGCGGCGCTTGCGCTCGGCCCCCGCAGCGGGTTTGTAGTATCACGTGTACACCACGCAGTTATGAAGCCGCTATAACGCCGCTGAGTCGCCAACGCACGCCGCTGACGACGTAGTTTGAATGCGTTAAAGATATAAGGCGCGTCACTAACACTGATATCACCATCGCGTCCGTGGCTTGGTCGGTAGAGCGTCGCGCTGCGGCCGCAAAGTCCTCGGATCGAAACCTGGCGCCGGATGCTGTTTCTTTTTTTAAATATAGAGGAGCCCTGCGGACGCCGCCGCCGCCGCCGCCGGCGGTGGATGGTTTGGGGTCGCTTATAAAGTGCATTCGCACTTAAAAGCGACCGTGGATGTGACGCAGGCGCTGCGAGTGCATGCTACCGCGGCTAAAGAACGACGCGCGACGCTCGAGACGGTGGGTGGCAAGACGCGCGCTGGGAGCAGCCGGCCGGTCTGCCTACAGGTCAACACCCTCTCTATTTTGCTGGAAAGAAGACAACGACGAAGAGCCTGCCGGTATGGTTGCGTATCGGCTCCTGCTTCAACGGCTTTTAAAGCGTGTTCGCTACCACCCACCTTCTTTTTAGTGATACCCCGTTGCTTGCAAAGCACCACGCTTCATTTTAATACCCAATTTCCCCTGTTTCGTTGATCCACGGGGCTTTATTTAGCCCCGTCACCACCACTGCTGCCTTTGGCCTCGCAGCTATCATGTCAGCGCCGCCGGCGCTACGGCGGCCCCCTGTGCTGGACTTGCAGCCGGCGTCGCTTCAACTTCCTGCGTCTGCAACGCCAGTGATTACCACACTGCCCCCACTGACCGCGGCTTCGCCGCCACCGACCCAGAATGTGACTGTCCCTCCAACCGTGCCCTGCACCTCTACACCACCAAGCACTTCATCTACCGCCCATGGAACAGCGTCCCATAGTGACCCAACTACGGCATGTGAAGATGTGTGTATGCAAGACGACGTGCAACACCCGCCAAGTGTTCCCAGCTCAGTTGAAGCTCATCCGCACTTCCCAAAAACAGACTCTCAACTCGGCCCTCTCAATGACCGTGCTTCATGGACTCGGCCAACCTCTTCCACCAGTAGAACCGTGAACAAAACTGATCGGGTGAGTAGGCCACGCTCGCTGCTCGTGCTCAGACCACTCGCTAAAATCAGCGTCAATGAGATTCCCAAACACACCTTGGCCCAACTAATTGGCACAACTGCACCAAACCCTTATCTTGCCGAACTAGCTTCCCACCGGTACGACACACTGTGTAACTGCCTTTATATCACCGTCTACGACGATTCCCACACGCAACGTCTCTTATCGGCTACTCAGTTACATTTCTTCCTGAACGGCTCTTCAGTCACCATTCCAATCGAAATCAAACTGTCCCCGTATCGGCCCAACACATCTAGAGGTGTAATTGAAGTTGAGCCCAATGAAACAAACGAAGAAATTTTGAAATGGCTTCGCTGTGAACAAGCCAAAATCATCGCAAGTCACCGCCTTGGCCGCTCCAGTAGAGCCGTCTTAACGTTCGACTCTCCAACTCTCCCAAAAGTGGTCAAATACTATATGGCCATAATCAAAGTGTCACCATATCAACCGCGTCGCATGGTGTGTTATAACTGTCATAACATCGGGCATATGTCTCGACATTGTCCTTCCCCTGCAGTTTGTCGCAATTGTGGGAAAATGCATCCCGACACTACAGACTGTGGACCCACCATTTACTGCGTCGTTTGCGATGAGTTGGGCCACATTGCGCTGAACCCCACCTGCCCTGGAAGAGTTCCTACGCCACCCAACAAACCCCCTGCCAAGGACCGCCCCAATGGCGTCTCTTGGGCGGATCTTGTGCAGCAAAAAGACATTTCGTTCCCCCGTCTTCCTACTACCCAAAGCATTACAAATGAGCCCAAAAATACTCCTCAATTGAAAAACTCTGAGAGCAATATGGCCCATATCCTCGCTGAACTGAATGCCCTTCGTGCGGAAAACCAGCAACTCAAGGCTGAAATCATGGAACTTAAACGAGCCCAACACCCTAGACCCCCGCCCTCCCAACCGCCCTCCTCCCAACCGCCCACTTCGACGCCCACTTCGACGCCACCTTCATCCACAAGGCGCACTAGAAGCCCTAGTACAAAACGAACTCCTACCTCCAAATCTAAAATGGACGCCCAACTCACCCAAGTACTACAAACAATACGTACTGACATCCATCAAGAACGGGTCGCCAGACAGGAAGATTGCAAAAACACGCATGCCTACATCGACACGCATGTGAATCAACTTCGCCAACTTATACAGCAAGTCATTACTCGCCTTCCGCCCATTGACCCATCCAAAGAGCCCCCGAGAAAGATCCCACCTCCGCGTCCGCAGATTGTCTCATGACTGCTCCAATAACTGCACTGCAAAGGAACTGCCGCAGCTTCCAGCCCCAACGCACTACTTTACTGATGAAGATTAAACGAACCCAGCCTTCATTTATTCTCCTCCAAGAAACACACGGAACTCCGAGCATCCCCGGTTACGTTGCACACACAAACCCATCAATCACTCAACTAACACGCGGTCGCTACAAAGTAAAATCAGCTATCACCCCAGGGTATGCCGCCATTCTTGTACAGTCTCATATCGCGACCTCACCGATCGTCCTCCCTGAGTTCTCTTCCTGTAATCACGAAGTCGTTGCAGTTCTCACACGCCTTCCTACTGGCCGCAAAATTATTCTGGTCTCAGCCTACTATAAACCTATCGAGAGTAGCTCACGCTTCTCCGAGTTTGCCTGGATCCCGGCTCTCATCACCCATCACCCAAATATTCCAATACTAGTTGGTGGTGACTTCAACGCCCCTCACCCTCAATGGGGTTACAGCCGCACCTCTGCTCGAGGCAGCTCTCTCGCCGACACCATGGATATCCACAATTTCATTCTTATCAATGAACCATTCCAAAAGACAAGAATTGGCCTTCATAAAGCTCAGGAAGACACCACACCGGACCTCACTTGGGCAACGCCCGGTCTCATCAAGGGCTGGTCCCCATACTCTACAACCTGGGGTAGCGATCACTTCCCCCTCCTTATAACGTTCGTTTCATGGAAAGAAAACGCGTACCAAGCAAACCCTATCACGACTTGACTGGGACATTTTCCGCGAACATATAGATCAAAAAGACCCTCCCACCTCATTCGATGATTTTACGAATCTCATTCGAACTGGTACCCAAGCAGCCACCGAAGAAATCGAGTGCTCTTCAGACACACCGGCCCTCGATGCCCACCTCACAAACCTCTGGAAAAAAGTACACTTTCTCACACAATTGTACCGAACTACCGGCAAACGCCATTCAATCCTTGTCCGCATCCGCCGCCAGTATACGCCTCGACATTCGCGATCGCTGCGCCGCCTGCCGCCGCTTCTCCGCGGCGTTTGCGGGATTAGCGCTGCGTGGCTGATAGGGGTTCATGCAATGTTTTGGTACTCTTTCGCTTCTCTTTGCCTTTCCGCGCACTAAACAACTTGTTATGGTGACGTTTGTAAGTTAACTGCACGTTTAGGGCACTTAAAAGAAACAGCCGCGTCTTGGTAGAGCGCTCTGACGCCAACAAGAGCTACCCGGGGAGGCGGTTCTGCGCGCTTCTTGGCCGCTCTTGCGGGCGTCGGCGACGGGCAGCAGCATATTACTGCTGTCACCTTCGAACACGTCAGCACAAGTGAATTCTATTTATTGTCGCCTCGTTTAGACCTGATATTGGCACTGTAAGAGGTTGGTTCGTTTTGCAGCGCAGACAACAAATGCGGCTTTGCTTCGAATATGTACGTCGTAGAAAAATATGTTTCGGGGATGTGATAACCCAATAGCTCACAAAAACTTGTGCCTTTTATGGGAATATAAGCTACGCGAAAATGTTAAGTACACTCGATATGTGCCCACTCATGCCTTATAGTAAGAACCGAGGTATATGTTAATGAATCAGAGTGGTTTCTTGGGCGAGTTGGTCATTCATCGTGTGAGTAAGCGCAAAATGAACAAGGACGAACGAAGGGAACGGGACACGAGCGCCGTGTCCCGTTCACTTCGTTCGTCCTTGTTCATTTTGCGCTTACTCACACGATGGTAATGAAACCACGGGAAAATGAATGGTCTGCAAGTCGGGAATAAATAGAATAGTCGTACGGGAATAAAAAAAAACCGAGTGCAGCTTCTGAAATGCTAAAGACGTTTGTTTGAGCAAGGTAGTATTCACCAGACCAACTATAGATGCGAAATGCACTGATATTTCGCTAGGCGGGGGGGGGGGGGGGGGTGAGGAGGAGGACGTTTAACTATCGTTGTTTACAAATGCGGAGCGAAATCAACGAATGAACGTTTTAGTAATCATACACACAAGCTGCGTGTTCACTTTTCGTTTGTTTTTCGCCTTCAACGAACGGCTGCAGGAGCACTCCGCGGACGCATTTTTTGAAGAATACAGGGTAGGCAGTTCACAAGCGATACAAGTGTTGTTGGAAGAGTTGATTGATTGATTGCAGGGTTTAACGCGCCGACGCAATGGAGACGATGAGGCACGCCGTAGTGGAGGGCTCCGGATTAATTTTGACCACCTGGAGATTCTTAGCGTGCGCCGAAATCTCGTACACACGGGCTCGTTGGAAGAGTGTTGTATCTGATAAGGGTCTCTGATTTCGGTTTATGCTAGATTCTGTAGTCTCCCTGTGTCATATGACGATGTTTCGAAGAAGAGTTTGGTGACGGACGCGGATTACTCTATAAGCCCATCTTCGCGCTTCTCGTGGAGGATAAATGTAACAAATGAATCTTGGCGAGCGCTCACCTCGGGAGAAGACGACCCAGCATTAAATTTGTCGTCGTGTGCTGACTCCGGAGTGTAATTTTGCATTATCCATCGTACTTCTCTGGTACAATGTTTGTGAAATTTATGCCGCATTGGCTTGTTCATGGTACTGATCAATATCTGATATGTGATATTGGCAGGCGTAACTTGCGTGCTGTCAGGTATGAGTGCTCCGCTGGATTTTGTAGGTGCACAAAGTCGATTTACATCATAGTGTGTCTGGCCGCAACATGACCATCGGAGGAAACACTGCTTACGGAGACACTGCCACTAAATTTCAGGGCAGCGGAATTGCAATCAGCTGCATGCAAATGCTGACTTCGGGACGCCGGCCTGTGACACATGCCCGGCGCTCATATAGATCTCAGTAAGATCGCGTCATAAACGTTTATACTCTCGTGAACACAGCACGCTTGCAAACAGAGTGCCTGCTCCACGTTATTCGGTATTTCTAACGCGGACAAATGGTAAATCGCTGTCTTGAACGAGCCCCAAAAGCAACGGCGACAGGGGGGAGCGGGCCGGGGACTCCCGCGCCTGCTTTCGAAACGGGCCGCTAGGGGGATTTCAGTGGCGCCCCTACAGGCCGCGCTCGAGGCGTATAAACTCATCACGTCATATCAACGTCACCTTTCTCATAACCACTGGAATAACCTCTGTGCAACGCTCGGTCATGGAAAAGGTCTTCGGGCTCTATGGAAGATCCACCAAAGTCTTGGCCCTAAGAAAAAACAGCGACTTCCCCTCTTTTCTACTCTCACTCTCACGAAAGACCCTGTCACCGTTGAGCATGATATTATTATGGCTTTCTTCCCCCACGCCCAACTCAATCCCCCTCCCCCTCTTCCATACATACCTATTTCCTCGCCACAGGATGACCTCGACCTTCCCTTCACCTTCAATGAACTTCACACGGCCATTCATCAAGGTAAACCCAAATCTGCCCCTGGACATGACGGTGTAACTTGGAAACACCTCCGCAACTTGCCGAAGACTTCCCTTGTTGTCTTACTTGACCATGTTAACCGCTGCTGGGAAACTGGTGAAGTTCCTGAACCTCTTAAGTTAACTCTCATCTTCCCTATTCCTAAACCCAAGAAGCCTGGTACTGGCCCAACTGAACTCACAAACCTCCGCCCCATCTCGCTCACTCCTGTGTCCTGTAAACTCATAGAACGGCTCATAAATAACCGTATGACCCATTACCTGGAATATGTACGGTCATACTTTCATCCTGCGCAGACTGGCTTCCGCCCAAACCTGAGCACTCACGATAGCCTCTGGCTATTACGCCGAGTGATAAATCGCTCCCATCATAACCACTCTCCTCCCGACCTGATACTAGCAGTGGACATACGTAAGGCTTTTGATCGCGTCAGCCAATCCGCCATACTAGAAGAACTGGCACACGCCTACCCAAGCGCCCGGGCTCAAATCTGGATCCGCAACTTCCTGAACGCTCGTCCAATACGAATTCAAGGATCGCACCCAGGCTGGAGTCCTCGCACATACTACCTTGACCGCGGGGTACCTCAGGGATCCATACTTTCTCCGATCCTATTTAACCTCGCCATGGCGAGGGTAGCTCGAAATCCCGAGCGTGACTCTGCTGCCCGCTTCACAATATATGCTGATGACGTAACCATATGGACTGAATCAGCCGACTTTTTATGCCCGGAAGACATGCAAACCGAACTTCAAGCCGCAGTAAATAGCCTTGAATGCTCCTTGGCCACTCTTGGTCTCGAATTGGCCCCTGAAAAAACCGAATTCTTACCCGTATTTGGCCACAAACCCCCTCCGCACTATAATCCTCTAACTCTTCTTCTCGCCGGTACCCCTATAACCGCTAGTTTCCAACCCATGCGATTACTCGGAATCCCAATCGGACACAAAAATAGCCCGTCAATATGGCTACAACAACTCAAACCTAAATGGAAAACAATTCAACATACCATACGTCGTCTGTCGAACAAATTTGGTGGAGCAAGCCAGAAGGCGACCCAAACATTAGCACAAGCTGTCGCCATTGGTACTATAACTTACGCAGCCCAATCCTACGACCTTAACAAAACGCACATGAGAATACTTCAAAATCTGCACAGAGCCACCCTTCGCACCATCAGTGGACTACCCAAACATACTCGTCTTGAGAACCTGCAAGCTGCAGTTGCTCTTCCCCCTTTGGAAAATATCATTCAAGAGCAAGTACATCAATCCCTCCATAAACGCTCATTAACTCATCAAGGTGTCTCCATCATCGCCTGGGACAATCTGAAGCCGTTACAACCCAATGACATCCCACCGCCTTTGGCTCCCTGGAACCGCCCTTCTGTCACGGACTCTACAGCCACCCATCCCGTCCCGCGTGACGCCCACCCCGTCCGCGCAGCCCGCATCAACGCCCTCCGGAACAGTAAACGCCCCCAAGAAATTGACATTTACACCGACGCAAGCATAGCTAATCCACTAGTTGGCATCGTATGGACATCACCTGATCTCCCCTCCATCCAAGGCAAACGAACCCTTAATATTCCATGTGCTACCATTCTGGAAGCGGAACTCCATGCCATCATTCAAGCCATCGACTTCCTCATGTTCGACTTTCAATCCTCCGTCCCTTCACAAATACGCATCCTGACGGACTCATTCGAAGCCCTAAAGACACTACAAAGTCCCACATCCACCAATCCCATTGCCAACAAAATCCTGCATCAGATCTCCATCCTAAAATCTAGCGGCATCCATCTTCGCATCGACTGGTCGCCTGGACACGAGGAGTCTTCACCGGGGAACCAGGCAGCTCACTCGGCTGCACGGGAGTGTATAACCTCCAGTCCTCCGCTGCTACCCGACTTGGCTCCTCCGCCTCCTGAGTCATTACCGCCAGCCATACAGATTCTACGGTACAAAAAAGACAAAAAAGACCGCCTCAAGACCCTCACTCCAACCGGCTTTTTATCTGCTCTACCCCCGCTCCCAAGATCAGCCGAAATTTTTATGAACAAATATTTTGCAAATGCTAGCTTAACCCCAGAGACATTCCGTAAATGGTATACCCCATCCCTGCCGCCTCGATGTCCCTTCTGCGCCTCCCTCACACCCGCCAATCTCCAGCACCTAATTTGGCACTGTCCAAAATTTACGCGTTACAGAAACTTCAAGCCTCCTCCAAATGCCTCCTCCTCATACATCGACCCTCGAACACTGGAACCCTCCACGCTGACTTTAATTGCGCACTACTCTGTAGAAAGCGGTCTAGCGCGAGCAGTTTAGAGCCGTGAGCCTGCTCTCCTCTGCCCACGTGGCCTCTTCCGCCTTCGTAAGGAGCCAACCAGCTTCAACTTGAACGGTTTATTTTCAAGATGTCCCAAGCCTCGAATATCCCACCCTCTACTCCCACTTCCCCCACTTGACCTAGCGTCTTCCTAATGTAATAAAGGCTATCTCCTCTCCTCCTCCTATTTTGCTGGTCCGCCTACAGATGTGTTCGGCTCAGCACTGCGGCGGATATTCGAGTGCCGCTCTCGTAAGCGGTGCAGATGACAATTTTTAATGCAACCCGCCATCGCATCATTAACTCCTTTCTCATGTAAGCCACCATGGTCGAGACTTGGGGACAATTTCGTGCAGCGGTAACAAGCTATCACTCGAGCTACCTGCGCCGGCCAGGGCCACTTCGCGGCCGTGGCCGCCGCCTGCACAGCGACCGTGCGGCTAACTCAGTGAGCTTTTCGTGCCTCCGGCGCGTTTTCGCATCCAATGGTAATAAACAGTAATAGAAACAGAGTGCCTGGAATCGCTGTAGAACTTTGGTCGCGGCCAGCTGCCCGATTAGCTGACGAAATCACGGCGCCTCCGCCGCCAACGATCGGGTCGTTCGTTCTCGAGAGCAGAAGCTCCGCCCTCCGGCCCTCCGATTGGAGCGGCGAGCCGGGCGAGCCGGCGAAAAACGCCGGTAGTGCGGAAGCGGCAAACACAAACTCATGATGTGTATGGATGTTGTTTATTTACAATTGCGCGTGGTCCTCTGCTGGCTGCTCGGTTGCGTTTCGCACACTTCACAATTGATTTTAAATATGTTCTAGGCTGTATTCGCCGCTGATATTTTGCAGATGATGTATATGTGTTCCCACCAATCTATCTCCGAAGTTATCTCGCCTTCAAAATTTTGTGTCAGTGGCCCTTTAAATTTTCTCAGCTCGGCAAGCTTTCGAAGATTAATGCAAGGCTGAATCTGTGTACACAAGTATTGACCTCGAGCACCTCCGGCACTCATGGAAGTTCCGGATTGGTCAGTCACGGGCTTGTGAAGTTACCCCTACCAGCTTTCGCTGAGATGTGCCAAATTTAAATTATTACTTGTACTGCTGCAATCTGGTCCCACCACTCGGTACATTTTGTAGCAAAGTAGAGACAACCGAACATGTTTTTTTCCTCTCCTGCCGACGGTACTGCGAAAAAAATACTTGGAAAGCAGGTTTAATCGATTGGCCGCCCCACTTTCTGTTCCTGTAATCTCATAATTCGTGGCGCAGGTGCTGGGTTTTAGCAGCACAGATCTTTACTCCGCCGTACACTTCTTCATTTTGCAATTTGGCCGTCTCCCGTGGTAGCCCCCAGATGGCCATGCCGGGCCTCCCTCAAAAAGATCCCAGCGTCTATTGTCATTGCCTTCACGCCCACTGCCTCTCCGTCACCCCCTGCTCCTCTTGTTTTATTTCTTTAGATACATTTCATGTTTTTTTCTCTTCTTTGTTTTTTATAGTTTTGATTTTATATTGGTTTCGACACTTCCTGGTGCTGCATCTCATGTTGGGGCAGTTCATTTTTTTGTTTATATAACCTCTCCAACCGCCTACGTTAAATGCATTCGTTAAATATATTTCTTTATTTCCCGACATTATTTTGTCTCGGTGAGCGCTTTTTTTTCTGGCCAATCCCCCTGAGTGGGTATAAGTCATATCTTCGGGCACCATCACCACCACCATACTGACCGACGATCCTGGTGTAGCCCGCTAGGCACTGGGTTATGCCGGTTCAAAAGAAGGCTGCGTCTAATCTCACGGCACGGAACAAGAATAATATTACCTCCCAACATAACCTAACAAAAATAATCTAACGTAACCTAACCTAACGTATCATAACCCATTAAATCCAGCCCAACTGCAACAATCCCAACCAAACCAAGCCAAACGACACAGAATACAATCTATATTAAACCTACTCCAACCTATTCTATACTCGGTTACAACTTAAGAACGGCACCACCTCATGTACTGTATCACTCCGCCAGCGCCGGACCCGTGACGGCAGTGCGCGCGCGTTTTGAAAGGGGTTTGCTATAAATGCGTGATATCTTCTGCCTTGTCTCACGCAGTTTGTCGTCACTGTAGTCGTTTATAAGCATATTAAGTCCAAGAAGGCCCATCCCCCCCCGAGGGGGACTCGAGTAAATGCGTCGCATAGGGGGTGGGTGTATTGCGTTAACGTTTAGTGTTTGGGGAGTTGGTGGTAGTGAATGCGTTGTATCAGCAGCTTCTTGACGTAGTTTGAATGAGTCAAGGATATAAGGCGCCTTCGTAGCCTTTCATTCTGTGTCGGCTTTGTGGCGCAGTGGGTAGAGCACCATGTACCTTGCGTTCCGCCCGCAGGGTCGTGGGATCGAAACCAGGCGCCGGTAAGTTATTTTTTTATATAGTGTAGGGGGAGGGGTGCGGACCTGTTGTTGAGAGCGAGGAGGGTAGCGTGATGCGGGAGAGGAGGAGTGGGGGAGAGGGCGCACCTGCGCGCTGAGCTGTTTCGGACGGACGGCGGACGCTACATGTGAGTTAAAGAAATGCTCTGCATTTAAAAAATTCAGAGCCCTTCCACTCCGTGAAGAGGGATGGCCAGCAAAGCTGCGGTGTCGAGCCTCAACGTGAGGTTTGACTGGGTTGTAGTCCAAGGGGTGCATGAAGCAAAACACGTTTGTTTGTAATTTGCGATTGAGCATTGTTCCTGGTTGTTAACTGAAAGTTTAGTCCTGTGCAGTCACTGCTCCTCGCGCATTCCCAGCAGGGCTCTTCACGAACCACGTGAAACGGCTATCAAGCGGCTCCGACGCAGCGTCAGACTTGGCTACTGCGCAATTGAGCGCACACCTGGGCACGCGCCGGCGCCAGTGCGTCTGCCGCGGCTATGACGCAACACAATCCAACCCAATCCACTTTAATCCAATCCAACCCAATTTAAACCAAGCCAATCCAAGCCAAGCCAATCGAATCGAATCCAATCCAATGCTGCTCGCGCTTGCGCAGAACGGCCATTCACGGCACACGCGAAACTGTTCAACCTCGGCCAGTGTACCTTACGCTACAAAACACACAGGAATCGTGGGTTGAAATTTATTATAGCGCGGGTATGGTAATCACGGCGCATGCTCTATGAAGGCCCTAGGACCTTTTTAATTTTGTTTGATTTTTTCCATGGCCCAGGGGTGTGGCGCACAGTTTCACGATTCCGGGGATTTGAGTGGGCTCCGCAACGTGGCGCTACGCTTGCTAGCGACTCCTGTCTACATCGCTCTGGGACCGGAGACGATCTGCTGGATCCTAGCCATTTACAGCTTTGCTGTAAAAATCACGGGAACGGCTCACGCCATGTTCAAAATATTCCCAGCAACGCCGTACTTGCGCCGCGCGGAGAAACATCCGGCTACGGTGATAAGGCACAGCGGCAACTTCCGGTGCCGTTCTTAAGTTGTCAAGGAGTATAGAAGTCATGTGCGTCAATCACCTGATACAATGATTACCACAATAAAAAATCATTGACAAAATCATCACGAGCGAAAGCTTCGAAAACTTCGAGTGCTACAACACAGGGCCAAAGAAGCAGCTGTAGGAACGAGTTTTTAGAAAATATTTGACCCATAAAACCTGCGGGGGCATGCTTAGCCAATCAGAGGCGACTGCCGTGAGGAATTACGGACGGCAATTATTAGTGTTGCCGTGATAATATACACTACCCTGAAAAAATTCAGCCCAGCTTCGCTAACCTAATTTCGCGAACTCTGATGGTAACAGCGAAGCCGCCAGTCGTTCCCTTATCGCAAGGGTAGGCTTCATAGGCCTTCTCAAAACCAGCACATCGATACCCGTTCACGCCTATTCATTATTGTCGCGTTCCACTGCTCGTGCCACCTACTGGAACCTTTTGTTACTTTCGGACTTGTTGTTGTTGTTTGTTCGTTTATTTAATAGCCTCAAGGCTTAGTAGACACCAAGCGGGTCCGATCTATATCCAGGAAACTAGGTTGGCCTCCCGGATATAGTCCAGTAGGGAACGGTAGGCAGGACCATGGAGCCACCGATGGTAATGCGTGTCTTTCTGCAAATTTAGGCCTGCTGCCATCAAACATTTTCTTCGAATGTCCTTAGTTCCAGGGCATGTCCATAGTAGGTGGTGAAGGTCGGCCGGAACCGTTTCCTCACAGCAGGTTGGACATTTTACATGTCCTCGGTAGTCCCCTTTCCATCCACTCGTGCGGGCAGGAGTAAGAGCCACGCCCAGTCGGATCCTTCGTAGTACAACCTCCTCCATCCTGGTAAGATTGATGGGGAGGAGAACCGAACACGGAGGTATGAGAGCACGCGTTCGGCGTCGAAGGTCCTCCTTTGCAGCCATTCTTGTGGCCCATGGGTCACTTGGGAGCTGGGCGGGGGATGATGGGGCCGGGCAGTTGTGTGACAGGAAGTCAGCCCGTTCATTTCCTGCAATACTGGTGTGACCGGGAACCCACGACACAACCACTTTGGATGTTATTTTGCTGTGGAGCTGGTGGATGCGTTGGCAGATGATGGGGTTCTGCGCAACCTGTTTCAAATAGTGTATCACTTGCGTAGAGTCGGTACGAAGATTGATGGTATTCAAGTCTTCATTGGAAGCGGCTGCACATAGTAGGGCGTCGTGGATAGCCTGCAACTCCAGCAGGATTGGGGTGCATGTGGCAGAGGCGTAGGGAATACTGCCTTCGATGCTGGGATGAGTGGGGCTGGTCCACGCAGTGACTCCATGCGTTCCTGTGCATGAAGCATCGGTGTAGAGGAGGCATTGATCGTCTGGTCCCGGGTGATTTGGGAGGGGAGAGAGCTGCGCTTTACCCTCCGAACTTCGGACTTCGAACACTGGCATGAGTGGGTGCCGCGAGGTGTTTTCTTTTTCCGGCGTATGTGTTTATTTGTTACGGCAAAAATCAACCAGGCGGGTATTCTTCAATTAAAAGAAAAATGCACATATCACTTATGTGTGGACGTTTTGCCTCAAACATGCTTAATGTTTTCTTTTTTGCTCAACAGTGTTGAAAACTAGAAACATTGCCACCAGATTTACCAGTCTATAAAAGCTTTACCTTTAGAGCGTCTCGTTCAAGCATTCCTGTCACTTGTTCCATGCGTTCTTGGCACTTGCCCTTCGTTAACTATGCCCCCTCCACATCGCTGCGACCGCGTTAACAATTTCGTCTCACGAAAGCCTCGATCAAGAACAGCTTCATCATTAAGAGTTGGCCCAACGCGTTGGGGAGTGGTACACTAGAGCGCTTCGACGCACCCGTCACGTATACGCTGGCGCCGCCATTTTAGGTGCGGAGTACCTTAGGACCGCACAATGTACGTCCGCGTCCGCGCGCATAGCATTTAAAATCGCGAAAACCTCACATGCACCGGCAGGATTAGAGCCTGTCTCTGGTAGACCGGACAGAGTTGGTGTCAGTCGTCTTACCCACTGGGCTACGACAGTGAGTTCGTACCCGAGAGTCAAACGGCTTACTCCCTCGCCTGAAACGGTGCGGAGTGCCTTACGACCTCCCAGTGTCCGTTGACTGTAGGGTTTAACGCGCCGACACAACGCAGGCGATGAGGCGCGCCGTAGTGGAGGGCTCCGGATTAATTTTGACCACCTGGGGATCTTTAACGTGCGCCGAAATCTCGTACACACGGGCGTTTTTGCTTTTCGCCTCCATCAGAAAAGCGGCCGCCGCGGCCGGGAATCGAACCCGCGACCTCGTGCTCAGCAGCGCAACGCCTTAGCCACTGAGCCACCGCGGCGGGTCACAGTGTCCGTCCGCGTCCATCCGTGCGCACACCACCATCAAGCGAAAACCAAGGGAAATTTGAGCCGTGAGTTGCAGTTTCATTTAGGGAATGATCAAGGTGCAACTCACGGATCAAACCGAATGACGGTCGGGGCGCAAGTCGGATGTCATTTCGAGTCCCCGTACTCCGTACCCTCGCCATCATCTACGGAGTGGAGATGCTGCCATTTTTTGGGGGGGTCACTCGCTCACCGCCACAGCAAGTAATTGTATCAAAACCGCGCCGAAATTATCGCCAGAACGCGGTTTACTGGTGAAGTTTGAATCATCTCATCTGTTTCGCGTTGCTGGGTCTTGTATGAAACGAAAACAACAACGCGTGTAGCACCTTCGGCACGGGACCGTTCAAAGGGCGTCTTCACCCTCTACGGCGGCGCTGGCATCGAGGCATTCTATAGTACAGGTGCCATCAATAATACTTGCAGCACTGGAGGCGCATATGCGTTTCCTAGTCAGCACAGCCAGCCGTCACCTGAGCTTTGCTATTGGGGGTTATACCACAGCATAAACGTACCTAAAGCATACAAAACTACCCGAACCGAAATAAATACAGCCAGAAGGGTCTTGCAATGGTTGAAAACCACGGTGTAGAAAAATATTAACCACAAATAGCCGAAACCGATCTCAAAGGGAAAACCCGCCAAAACGTACAAGAAGCAGTAGCTGAAACTGACCAAAAGGCAACTAAAATACCCGAAATCCCATTTATAATGCATAAAGGTGTCATAAATAGATTATATGCATCATAACAAATGTTAATATTCAAACATGACAAACCATTGAAAATTGATTTATTGATTGTAGGGTTTAAAGCGCCGACGCCACGCAGGCGATGAGGCACGCCGTAGTGGAGGGCTCCGGATCAACTTTGACCAGCTGGGGATCTTTAACGTGCGCCGAAATCTCGTACACACTGGCGTTTTTGCTTTTCTCGTCCATAACAAAGACCAAACCGTTTAAAATGAAAACAAACAAACAAACAAACAAGTGATAACGGGATTCTACCCGGGTTAGTATGTTCGCTTCGCAAGAGTGGGTTACTACACTACGAGACCAAGCGGTTCAGAGCGATTAAATTGAGGGCCACATTCACGTGGACAAGCTTCAAACATGCCCCTAGATTGCGTCACGCGTCGCTTGGCTGTGCTAACTAGGAAACGCATATACGCGCACGGGAGCTGTGGCCGAACTAGAGTTCCTGTATATAGCTCCCCTAGGGGAGCAGAGTTGCGCGTCCACCCACCATCGTGAGTTCCAGGTCGTGCGGGAAAGCCACCCGTCTCGCATGTAGGCGCTGCCGCCGGGCCGCCGCTTCAGCGGCAGCGGCGAGGAGCGGTGAGCAGCGGCGCATACAAAATGGGGAGAAAAGGATGGGCGAAGGTTTTATTTTCATTTTTCATACGGAATGTACTTGTCGGGCGAAGTGCGGTTGGGAACAGCGCGTTTGCGAGAGTGATTCCATTCCTGGTAATTTTTGTTGTTGTTGTTGCCATTTTCGTGATGACGGAAGAGGCCAGAGGCTTTTTTTTTTTTCGAGTCAAACCCTGCCGTAACCGGCATGTAGTAAGACAAACGATCCTGGCCAATCCCCCAAGTGGGTATGCGCCACAAACTGCGCAGGTGGCCGCCTGGTTCTTGCTGCGGCAGGAAACTAAACATCCCCCTCGCGAGGGGCACGATCAAATGCAGAGCATTTCCGGGGGCGCACGACGTTAAGTAGTTTGCGTTACGTTAATGTTGTTGCACTTGTTGCTGTTGGTTATTGTATTGTAATTAAATGAGGAGACGTAATTACGTGGTCACGTGACATCATTTATTAGCAGGTGGGTATGATTATTGTGGCGCAGTGGGAAGAGCACCATGTACCTCGCGTTCCGCCCACAGGTAGTGAATGCGTTGTATCAGCAGCTTCTTGACGTAGTTTGAATGAGTCAAGGATATAAGGCGCGTTCGTAGCCTTCCATTCTGTGTCGGCTTTGTGGCGCAGTGGGTAGAGCACCATGTACCTTGCGTTCCGCCCGCAGGGTCGTGGGATCGAAACTAGGCGCCGGTAAGTATTATTTTTTTTATACAGTGTAGGGAGTGGGGTGCGGACGACTATGGACAACTAGAACGGGTGACATCGTGAGTTAAAGAAATGCTCTGCATTTAAAACTTGGGCACGATAGTCGGCTGCTTGTCAGCTAATCGGCGGCCGCGGCCACTGCTTCCGCAACCGCGGATACTCAGTGGAGCAAAATTAACGTGCTGAAAAGGGGTCTTGTGCGCAGCACTGAAAGCGGACTTTCCGGTCGAACTGGAACCAGCGGCATGTGGCAATCAGACGCGCAACTCTTGCGCTACGAGATATGCAGGAACTCTAGGCTTAACCGCAAAGGAGTGCGGTTTAGCTGCACCGGCCACGGAGTTCCTTAGTAAGTATACTATAGAGGAAACTGCGCCTCGTAAGCCATGTCGTCGTTGGGGTTCATGCGAAGATCCCCCTTTTTGACTTGGGCTTGGCATGACAATTGGATTCTTAAACGGTTTTTGGGGTTTGCTTTCTTCACTATGCATTAACACGTTTACGAGCTACAAGGAAGCCGAAATCCTCGCGTTTCTGTGGTAGCCGTCTTCAGTGAAACAGCAGGCAATGCGTGATCGCACCTGACGTTGCTCATGCCGCAGTCGAAGGACGCATGACTGAGCGGGTAATATGCCGCCGCGGAATTTGTAGCCGACGAAAAAAAAAAAACAAAACAAAACGTACTTCTACGAAGACAAGATACGGCATATACGGGCGCTTGTATGCGTCCTATCTTGTCATCGTCCACGACTGTTTAACGCCACGTTTTCTTTTTTCTTGTCAAACTAGCTGGCGGTCGGTGCACCGGTTCACCACGAAGGCAACGTTTTCATAGGCACGCTCAAAAACTTTCGGAACCCGTCAAACAACTTATTATTTGAAATAATGGTAAAATTAATAAAATCACAGTCTCTAATGAGTTACCCCGCAAATATTAACATTGTTCGTAACTACAACCTTGGCCTGCGGAATAGCAGGCACAACCGTTCCGGCAAAAATACGCTTTACTTCCTTTTTACTTAGTTTTAAAACAGCCTGTTTTTATTTTCCACTTACATAATTGCACAGTATTCTTCGTGTTCTTGTGGCACTTTGTTTAAATTTTCGGTCACTAAAACGTTTCAATCCAAACCAATGATGAAACTAAGGCGAGCGCAATGTATAATGGCGGTCCATGACGACACAGACGACCTTCATGGGAGCTGCATAGGCGCTAGCGCCAGATTCCTATCTAGTGCATACTGTAAGAAACTATGGCACCGGCGGCATACGAAATGACGAGAACACGCATGCGCGCCTGGCGACGGTGATAGTCCAACTATACATCTCAAACCACTTCTTTTAACCTGGCTTCGAGCATTCTTCGCAGCATACTGGGGCCCTATTCTCGACTGCACGAATTGCCAGCATTTCGCCATGTTTGCCGGCAATTTGCCGAAGTCTTTTCTGATTGGCTTTCAATTTTGGTCACGTGCTTCCGGTTGACAAAGCGGGTGCGTGTGCTGTCGTCATTTTGACGTTTCATGACGTTTACGGGCACCAGTTCTAATGTTTGTCTTATTTCTCTTTACTGAAAGCGCATAATTCTTGACCGGCAATGAAAAACTAGACTAAATGCACCGGACATGACAACGTAAGCTTGTCTTTGCTATTCAACAACAATACTGCTTGTAATACGCACCCCGTCTGTGATTGGCTGAGAAGGCGTGACGTAATTTAAACAGTATGCGCGAACGATTACGTCCCACATCGGCAACTTCAGCTTGCGTAAAAGTGACGTAATGTTAAGTAGCAGCTTGAAAATGGCGACTGTTTTTGTCGCAAAATACAAGCAAAATAGGGCAAAAAATTGCCACGGTTTTGGGCGCGGCGAAATGTCCGAGAATTTGCAGCAGGCGCCGTTTCGAATGACGCGCGTTTTAAAGCATGTTTTCTACCGAAAGAATTAATAGTTTCGACTGTTTTTAATTCAGCGATCAGGGAGCATACAAATAACGTGCCGTAGTTTGTTTTTATGTTTGGCAATAAGATAAAAATTATTTGTTTGGCGTAACCGCAACATAAGAGGGCAGTACAAGTCTCTCCATGACAAAGAGAACCCAATGCATGGTATTTGTCCACGCGCCTCCTACTAAGCTGCTGGGTCACATGATCGAACTCAAGAAAAAAATAGCAAGGAAAAATGACTCGTTTGTTCATTGCACCGTAGATTTAAGTCGAGCTTGACGAACGAGTGAATCGGCGACATCGGTGCGCTCCGCGGTTATCAGGCGTAGTGCTTTGCTGCTGTTATGCGTCACACAAGCGATGGTCGCCGCCGTCTTTTTCTGTGATCACGCCATAAACTTGTAACATAGCAGCAGACGATAGCGTACCGTGGGAAGGTGATAACGCAACAAAGCTTGCATTGAAGCAGAGAGCCCAACTTTGTTACTAAAAGCGGTTGAAAAAAATAAATAGGTACGGTAAAAAATTGTGTAATGTTCTTTAGCTATTCGATCGCGTTGTGGTGTTGACGCCAATTTTGACCTGCAGAAATGTGTGTTTCTTGTCAGCTTCAGCTACCGTCTTAATTTTTATAGTACATGCCAATTTTTCTTATATCTTTCTTGAGCAATACTTAATATATTGATTGCGATCTTTATGAGTGAATCGTCAAATTACACTGCATGTCGTCATAGCTATAGGTACAGCACGTCACTGATTGCTTACGTCGTGCTAGCGCAAAAAAAAAAAAAAAACATGGCGAATTACCGGCAAATAGTGCAGTCGAGAATAGGGCCCCAGTGACGTGCTGCACCAAAGCTATGATGACATGCAGTGTAATTTGACGATTCACTCATAAAGATCGCAATCAATGTATTCGTATCCTTAATTCGTATTCGTATTCGTATCCTTAACTCGCAGTGTCATCGCCTAATTCTAAATTTTTCTCTGGTTCGCTCTAACTTCCTCTAATTCGCTGGAGGCGTACAGGGGCTCCTTTATACGACGGCTTATGACTGGCAGCTTTCGCTCAAGGGCTGTGAAAGTCGACGGAATGATTAGACACATAAACTTTCTTTACATCTAAGTTACATTGATCACATTGATTCATTTTATCATATAGTAAAGTTATCAATATAACAATGTTGTGCTCCAGAAGCTTTTTTCCCTCTTTGCGAGACGTGCAACATCATCCCGCACGACTCTCCGCTCACTCTCCGTTCATTGCGCCCATTGACCTCAAAGCATGACCACTGGAACGATAAAAGCCGCCCTAGGAAATCCAACCGTCACCGCCGTCGACCAACTACCAAACCGGCACATAAATTCGCAGCCCACAACGCGCCAATACACGCAGCAGTTTGGCAGAACCATGACGCGGCAGTTTCTTCCGAGCGCAAACGCACGACAGGAACAGTGACGCAGCAGCGACGCGCGCCGAGCGGCGCCCGCTCTGAGCGCGCCGCACGAGCGGTGCCGCCGACAGTGCTCCCGGCGGCCAAAGCATCCTCTGTAACAGCCGGGGCCAAAACCGCCGACAAAGACCGACAAAGATCATGTCAGGGTGGCCGCAAACGCGCTCATGCACGCTATCTCGAACCCGATGTCGCATCGGTGCCACCGATTGGCATCGCCGGTGCAGCCCGCGGCACGCTGCTCGAGTGTTATAGACAAGGCTGTTGCGGTCTGTACATGCGAGACGGGTGGCTTTCCCGCATGACTTGGAACGCAAGATGGCGGATGGACGCGCAACTCTGCTCCCCTAGGGGAGCTATATACAGGAACTCTAGTACACTGAATTGCAGCGGTCTCTGTCCAGAGCAAGGGGCCTATAGCAACACCTTCCTCAAATTTAGATATATTAGTGTGTTTCCGACGGTCCACTCCGGTACTGGCGGCTCGCTTAGCGCAACCGGAGCCAATGCCATTGTCGCCGCCAAGCACGCCACGCATGCGCAATGGGGCTCCCGCTCGCTGTCGGAGCGGACCGTGAAAAATGGTCAGCTAAAACTCGCTAATAGCGAGTTTAACTGACCGTTTCTTACGGTCCGCTCCGCTCCGATAGCAAGCGGGAGCCCCATTGCGCATGCGTAGCGCGCTTGGTCACGAACGGCATGGCCCCCGGTTGCGCTAAGCGGGCTGCTGATACGGGAGTGTACCGTCGAAAACGATCAGCTAAAACTCTCTTATATCCCAAGGGTGTCGAAATTCATCCGATGCCTTGCACTAGGGCGCGCCTCATAGCCCACGAGCATCTTAGGCTGCGTTCCAATTCGCGGACAGCTTCACAGACAGCTTACGATAACTAGACGTCTAAAGGTATGAAATTGGAACGGCGCCGCGGACCTAAACGCCGTAGAGTTTCTCACTAAACGCAACAACAATGCAGACGACAGCCTCGTAGCAGACATGTTGAGAAACTCAAGCCTTAAGTGTCGTAAATAATATTACCGTTATTATTACAAACATTACGTAATTTAAAAAAATATACTGTCATCTTCACCGCAAGTAAGTTATACTTAATATTCAAATAAAGGAACAAGTGCTCTTGTTCCACCATTATTACGCAAAAAAAAGTGGCACTGGCGGCACTTATTAGTTTAGACAGGAAGGTAGCCTGAATCGTTGCTGACTGATGCCGCCTCCTTGAAGCAGTCTTCGTTGACTGGTCCGTTCGAATTGGAACAGTGCTTAACATGGCGAGCTCTCCGCGAAGACGACAACGAAGCCGTCTAAAGGGGAAATTGGAACGCACCCTTAGACATGGTTAAACCACGAGAATTTCAGTTGAATTCCGTCCTTGTTCCATCTACGTTCTTACTTTTGCTTCCGTATCTCTTCTTCGCGCTAGGAAATTACGTTTCAATTGTCGGGAAGCCAATTGCCTAACTTTCGGCGATAATTAATGGCAGAAAACTCACGTGTGTTCCTGCGGTTCCACGAACACGGCAACGCAGTCGTTCTACAACTCGCACACGAGAAACTTCAGCTTATCGTGGCACTACCCGGCATGAAACTGACGAAACGTCCTGCGCCTGCAGCAACTCTCCATTCGAAGCGCCGCCTATCTTTACCATCTACATCAATATTTTGTTTGTTTTTATAGTCTGGAAAACGAAAAAGAGCTGGGGTTGGTGCCAGTCCAAATAGCGAAGACGGGCAAGTCACGTTGCGAAGCGCTTTTTCAGCAGCGGGAGAGCAATCCTGATTAGGCTTGATGCAGCTGACACAAATGTGGCCTCGGAGGGAGATATGGCTCTTATCGTCACGATGCATGATTTCAATGCGCAAGGTGCTGACTGTATACAATGGAACGAGGTGGGGCGGCCCAGACAAACGCCTCCTAGGTGAAAGAAAAGCCTTTTCCACGGCCACCTCTCCCCTATTTTCCTCCTACGTAACCGTTAGTGTTCACCGACAGCAGCGACGTTTGCAGACATCAGGCCTGTAAAAAGTGCGGCACCGTATCAGTCAACCGACTATAATATTACGGTGCGGAGGGCCTTCTGCTCGTCGATTGGAACAGGAACGGACATGACGACGCGAATTATACCGGCGCCGCGAATCGCCGGCTGGTGCGTCTGCGGCGTCAACGCTGCGCCGAATCTCAGCAACAACACCGCGATAGTAAAGAAGAATACAGTCCCTCGTCTTGACTGCTCACGTCCGATGGCTCGAAGCGACCTCCACCGTGGCGTCCAGAAACAACACCAGCGCAACGCAAGACGAAGTTTCTTGTTACCTCACTTTAGGCACGTAAGCATTTATATTGGGAATAAAAGAGGAAGACCGTCTGTCCGTCAGTATTGCTTCACGTTCAGCATTTTTGCCACATGCGAAAATGTTAATTAAAAAATGTGGTAGATTCCTCTGTCTTTTTTCTGTACTCTTTTTCTGTCTCTGTACTGTTTCCTTTTTTGGTTATGTTCTCGTATTGTACCACCCCCACTCCTGCCTGGGCTATTCTTAGCCTGCAGTATTTCCTAAATAAATAAATAGGAATCGGTAAAACACGAAAGTGATATGTGCAGCAAAATCCGCAGCTGAGCATGATTTCCGGGCCGGCGTCTGTCTCGTGGGCGTGCTTGGCGAGCGACGTCCTGCTGGAGGGTCGCTTCGGCAAAGGTGTACTGGCGTCATTTCCGTGACGGATATGACGTCAGTGAAATCTTAGTGTATCCCGGCCTAAAACACTTCCGTGTTAAAATATACAACCCTTAAACGAACAACCCTAAGTATAACGTTCTCTTTAATACTAAATGTTACTTCCCAAAGAAGACCTTGTGTGCAGTGGTGCACCCTTTACAGGTCACTTGCGTCGTTGCACTGGCGTCATTTCCGTGACGGATATGACGTCACCGAAATCTTCATGTATCCCGGAACAAAACACTTTCGTGTTAAAAAGCCATATGTAGGGCGTTCATACTTTCATTGTTTTCATGTCAAACTGCTTACGTTGCCACTGGAAAAAAAATTCCTCGAAGCACTTACGTCTGCTTACATGATTTGAAGGCGAAACCCTGGCGATGAGCTTAACAACTTCTTTACTGATTCATTGTATTTGCTTTTGCTTCTTTACTATTGTTTCTTTGTCTTTTGGGACGAAGTACTTCAACTGGATTTTTTTCCTTCTACATCAGGTTTGGGTTTGTTTCTTCGCTTTCATTTCTTGGCCTTACTGTGCGAATTACGCCGCCAAGCAGATTAGAACGCTTCACAGCCACCCTAGGAACACGGTCCTGAGTGGGTTGTCTGTACCTGTTCTGCTCACGTGCCATCACGTGCAGGTGTACCGTGGAACGCACCTGTTTACATCTTTAAACGTTTTTATTTTTTAGTTTTGTGGAGGTTTTGAAGCGGCACATTAGCCCCTCAAAGCTCCCGGTTCCGGGGCAGTACCCGACGTGGACATGTGCCAACAATAATAAAAAATAAAGAAACAAGAACCATCTACCAACGTCTGAGAGAGAGAGAGGGACAGAGAAAGAAAGAAAGAGAGAGAGAGAGAGAGAGAAAGAGATAGAGAGAGAGAGAGAGAGAGAGAGAGAGAGAGAGAGAGAGAGAGAGAGAGAGAGAGAGAGAGAGAGAGAGAGAGAGAGAGAGAGAGAGAGAGAGAAGCTTTTTATTAAAGAAGGAAATGCAGAGAGGTTTGCCAACATGCGTACGTCGACACGCTACTCTGCAGGAAAGGGAATGGGGAAAAGATAGATGAGTGGTAAAGACAGAAGTTGTTAAGCAAAGAAAAAAAGCCATAGCGTCATATATAGGGACATGGGATGTAGAAAGCGAAGACTGTCCTCATAAGGGAGGATATAAAGTCTCGGCGACGCCAATATCGTCAATATAGCCAAATAACGCATCCAGGACTTTCCGCTGAGACGATGGAGAATGTCATGCTCCAAGTAGCAGGCTCAGCGTAATTGGTCGAGGGTGAAGACATGTCATCTTCTGCTGTAACCGGCTGCTTGCGTCAGTTTAGGCGGAGTACTCTAGGAAGATATGCTCAACTATTTCGGGGGCGCCACAGTTGTCGCAGTATGGGCTTGGACTTTGGCCTATGCGATGTAAGTAGCCGTTAGTGAACGCCGCATTGAGTCGCAGTCTATAAAATAGCGTTTCGCGCCGGCGAGGTAGTCGTTCTAGCAGCCTCAGTCTTCTCTGTGGGTCAATTGAGTATAGAAAATCATGATGATGTTCCGGAAGGGACCGTAAGCGGTTTCTTTCTGCAAGAACTAGTGCCTTGGTTAGGGTTGAGGCATCATTTTTTTGTAAAGCAAATGTTTCTTTTGTTTTTTTATTTCTAGGCCCCGGCGTGCAGCCTCATCTGCTCTCTGATTTCCTGGGACACCACGGTGTCCCTCACTTGATCCGCCTGACCGAATTCTTGAGCAAGATGTTCATATAGGCAAATCTATCGTAAAACACTCTGGAAACACACTTATCTCTTCTCAGATTGTTCGGCAGAAATAAAACATTATGTATATTTGTGGCGAAACATCAATTCAAAGGCAGCGTTTTCAGTGTTCTGTCAATTAAAAATGCATGGCTGCCCGGTTTTTGGGATAGCAAATAAACAAGCGTTGAAAACAATGTTGTGACCCCAAATACAAAACAAATCCCCGTATCTCCACGGAATCATGACGAGTGGGCGAAGCACTGGGGATCGTTCTTACCGTAAATCAGTTGCGAGAGTGCTTACTGCTGCTAAAACGATTTCTAATCCAATCCAATCCAATTTAATTTAATCGAATTCAATCCAATCCAAATCCAGTCCAATCCAATGCTTCTCGCGCATGCGCAGCACGGCTCTCCAGGAGCACTCTCTCTTGTTAACCTTTCAATGCGTGAACCTTTTGTTCATAGGTGTTTCGATTTACACGGTGCTGGGCCGTTAGCACGGATGCCGGACGCCGGACGGACAAGCCTCGGCCTTTTTAAGGTGCTTCGCCCTTAAAAAAAGCTCGCAAGCGACGCCAGACCTCGTAAAGACATTCCAAGAAGCCCAACAGTAATAAAGCTTCCAGTAGACGGCGTACGAGCAGTGGAACGCGGGCAAATTGAATTGACTTGAGCACACCTTCCCCATGTTTTTTGTGAGAGGAGCGCGATGGTGAAACAAAAAGGTGCGAGAGGTGGGAGTGGAAGCGAAAAGACGCATTCACGTGGCAGCAGCGGCGGAAGACTATCTCCTTTCGACGGCATTTGCAGCAAAATGAGCAGATACGGGGCCATTATTTTGGTTGTGTCGTTTGGTTGTGTTTGGTGCGAGCGCAGGTTCTGCCATTAACAGCCTTTGTTCGAGCCCAAGCAGTTACGGTATTTTTTTTTTTGCATCCTCTTCGTAAATAGGGGTGGGTTGGAATCGTTTAGTTAGGTTTAGGGGCGGATATAATAAATCGGACTTGCGCCAGGTGTTCCGGAATCGTACCTACGTTAAAATGAAATATCGTGTCCAGGTAACCCTTCATAGTTTTTCTGTCCCCTGGAAAGCCTGTATATGGACGTCTTCTGTGTCATGACCCAAATTGTTTACGCAGCAATAAATTTCTTTTCCAAGAACATCCCTCTTTGTATTAAATTATCAAGAAAGGTGATCGTTGACGTTTGCTGAACATAAAGTGAACCATCTTTAATTTCTCGCAGCGAAAGTAGCGGATACAGAAAGGAAAACTACTCGATAAGTCAAAGTTATTTGCAAGTATTACGGGGGTAAAGCTTAGAGGTTCGGACCCGACCACAGCGCCCCTGTAACTTTGGCGGCCGGAAACGTCATCCTATGAGGGCTCTGGTTTAGACCGTTACCGGTCGTTGGCGAGCCGCCCCCTCGCTCCCCCTTCCCGGCGAAGGCATGTAGCCGTAATATAAAATTACACCACCTTCCGGTGGGGAACCATGAGGAGGATGCGAAGCATCAAGGGGGTTCCGTGTATATTGTGTTGCCGTTATGTTGTTTTATTTATCGGAGCACGAATGGGAACGCAGTGTAAACCCGCATATAGAGACAGAGAAATGTAGAGAAATGTAGAGACAGCGAAGAGACCGACACTCGCGTTAACTGATCGAAAATCTCCTGGTTCTCGTCTTTCTTTATTGCGTGCTCACGCTCCTACCCCGCTGCCCGCCCTCTTCGTCCTCTTCTCTGGTTGAGCTGCAAGGCGCGTGGCGCTTCCCGCCGCAGCTTTCCCGCGGAAATTTAACATCCTCCTCTAAAGTTTTCAGTTCGTCATTTCCGTTGACGTTCAGCTTCGCGTGCCTTCGTTGTATCAATAGCTTCTTGACGTAGTTTGAATGAATGAAGGACATAAGGCACGTTCGTAGCACATGCTCCCGTCTCGGTTTTTAGCGCAGTGGGAAGAGCACCACGTACCTCCCGTTGCGGCCAGAGAGTCGTGGGATCGAAACCGGGCGCCGCCTAGGTATTTCTTTTTATAGTGGACTACGCTGACGTCAGCCCAAACGCTGACGGGGCTGAAGAGACGCGCATGCGCAGTAGAGTGCGGACGGCGGACAACAACAAGGGAGGGAGGGACACAGCTCCGACCCTGAGATGCTTCGCATCTGAAATAAATGCATCGTGTTGTTCATGTAATCGTGCAAATATAGAAATACTAGTGCAAATTCAGATGATTGGTACCTTTATATTCGATAAGGAAGAATAGGAACAATAAAAACGTGCGACCCGATGTGCAAGCAACGCATTTATGCATAATAGTGAAGCCAACTTTAAATGTATACTCGGCGTATAGCGCTCCATACGTTTTAAAATGACGTACACCCTTTTTGTCTATAACTACCACCCCTACACCCTATCCAAACATCAAGAAAAACCCGATTTGAAGGGTGTAATTAACGATAAGACACCTTGTAAAAGAGTGCAAGCTTGTATTTTTGATAGGATGTAAGGGTGTTATGAATGACAATACACCCTTCAGGGTGTTTCCCTTTGTTTTTGTTTTTTGTTTTTGCTAGGGTGTAGATGTATTAGTTATTGGCGGTAAGATGTTTGACTAGCGCCCCCTGGCTCCCGACGTCGGCTTTGGGACTCGCGGCGCTATCGTCTGTGACACTGTGCTTGTGAGGCGCAGCAATCCGTGTGCTAGAAATCGCCCGTTTTGATGCTTTAGTGCATTAAAAAGCCTATTTCCAGAAATTTAGTTGTCGTGCCAGCTTCTAACACCCCTAAAT
Source organism: Haemaphysalis longicornis (assembly GCF_048455015.1). Lineage (NCBI taxonomy): Eukaryota > Metazoa > Arthropoda > Arachnida > Ixodida > Ixodidae > Haemaphysalis > Haemaphysalis longicornis. Next base: position 27,642,209 of record NW_027526225.1, read on the forward strand.
AACTTCAAGTTGTATCCCGCACGAGTTCGCAACACAGGTGGAGCGAAAGACCAACTTCCTTTGAAGCATCGGTCAAATGATCGTGTGAAACGCGCCCTTTCTAGCTTATTCGCGAGGTTCAGTGCTCAGAGCTCCTCGATAAGTATTCAAAGTGCCCAGGCTTCCCTGAAGTATCTTTGAGATGCTCTTACGAAGATTAAACAGTAGACTTGGCAGTAATGAAGTTGCAGTAATTAAATCACAGTAATTAAGTTGATTTTTGCTGTAATGAGTAATATAATGAATTACTTTTGAGTATTGGTAATTAAGTAATGTAATAAATAACTGATCGCCAGTAATTTCATGGAAATTACTCATACTTTCCTCATTACGTTTGACCACGATATAGCCTGTCCGCTTCTCTTACGGCATAAAAAGTTGACCAAGAAAAGTTTACCAAGTAGTGTTCCAATGCCCAGAGAGTCTCTGGGCATATCTGGTCATTGGACGAAAAAGTTCTTCGTTATGTTGAACACAACCCTGCCCTCATCTGAGCCAACAGAGCGTACTTATGTACAGTTTATTTACAGCGCTATAAATTGGTATGTTATATATCTTTATTACATCTCTGAAGGAGCTGCGATTCAAAAGGGGCATCGGTTCAAGACACTGTCGTACAAATGGGGACACCTTTCCGACGCCTACTTTTAATCGCAGCTCCTTCTGAGATGTAATAAAGAAATTTAACATACCAATGTATAACGCTGTAAATAAACTGTACATAAGTTTGGTCTATAAAAAATATTTTTCAGATCGCAGTGTGAATGTATATGACTGTAAATAGAGTGTATGAGTTTGTAGTGTGTAAGTGATGAATTTTTGCTAAAGTAATTTCAAACTAATTTCATTACTTTTGAAAAGTATTACTAATGTAATGCCATTATTTCCAGCCACATGTAATTTTAATATAATTTATTAATTTTAGAGAATTCTAGAGAAAAATGAGTAATGTTATTTCATTACTATTTAGAAGTAATTTTGACATCTCTGCTCAGCAGTCTGTAACGCTACGCACCAAGCAGCGGACCCCTACGCGCGCATCGTACACGAAATAAAATGGCTGTAGTCTATTTCTTTCGTTGTTGTTGACTTGTCTCAGGGGAATGTTTTTTCCGTGCCCAACACTTTAGCTTTTCTTCACCGTCCCAAACGTCTTACTAGGAGGTTTGGGGATGTTGGGGAGGCTGAAGAAGTTCGTGTGGATATTTTCTTCAGGCTGTATGGCATACATTCCTTTCTTCACAAACTGGCTTTCATTATGGCTGCGTGCAAGAATGTGCATATCCGCAGCGTCCGCTGTTTGTTCACGCGCAAATACTATGAGAAGGTGAATTACAGGAAACTCAACCCCAAGCCACCGCGAAACAGCACAGACAACGTTGTCCAGAATACTCGAAGGCAGCTTTTGTGCCCGGAATCTCTATCGTAACCGTCGTTATCATAACGAACTGCAGACTCTCACCTCGAACGGTTATGATATGATTACGGTGTTGAAGGCTTGATACACTCGCTAAGAAATGCAATAAATAGTATACGTGCCGGTTTTCAGTATACCAAAGATCAAAACCGATGAATATGTCCAAGCAGCTCTTTATTGTTTTCCAACCCCTTAAAGCGCAAAAATACAAATCCTGGCCTACTCGGGACTACGTTCCATGAACTGAATACTCTTGCTCTCTTTAGTGCAGTTTTACTACAACGCATTTCTGAATATGGGTAAGATATGGCTGTGGAACATGTACCCAGTTATGAATAAACACGGTGTTACTGTATTCTACTGCATACGTGATTACCTTGCGTGCATGCGTGCGCGTGCGTGCGTGCGTGTGTGCGTGTGTGTGTGTGTGCGTGTGTGCGTGTGTGCGTGTGTGTGTGTGTCATGGCGGAAACATGTTATGGCGACGCACCTGCAGAAATGATGGAAACCGACTAGCACTAGCTCCAATCCGTACTGAGTTCTTACTCTCCGTACGGACTTCAAAAGCAGTAATGGAAAATGGGTGTGTCATTCCCACAAATATCAGCCGAGGTTGAAAGCATGATTGCTTTGTAGATGAAGCGGTTATGGTGCCGCGCCCTGTATACGAGCACAGCCTCTGAGCTTAAACCGACCACGTTATTAGTATCGTGCTCAATTGCTAACGTTTTGCTCAATAAGCTTTCATACTGGTTAGAAGCCTGGTATACAAAAACCAACAGGCGCTTATACACACAGTAGGTTATTTGGAATTCAACCAACATTTTTTTGCGGAACAAAGTGCAGTTGCGCATGCTCTCATGCCATGACAACGTAGAATGATGTGATACAATACTCCCGAGCATACATACATTACATACATACGATTACCGGGAATCCTAATTCCTCCTGAAAGCCTACAATCCCGAAGGCGTGGAATCTGTTTTTGTCTTTCATTTTCGCTGTTGTCTGTTACTAGCAGCTGGTTGTTACCTTTGTTCGGAAGATTGCTGAATTCAGAAGCCGACGCCTAGCTCTGACTCTTCGTGCTCCACACAGGACCGACTTCGAAAGAAACGTGGCGACGCCGGCAATGTGTATTCCGAAGCGGTATCAAAAACTGTACTTTAAATCCCACCTTGAGCTGGTGTATGCAATTTTAAGTCTTTTTAGGACAACAAGTCATGCACATGCAAGGTCTATTGCGGACAAGCATCAAAAGTCAACCGAGCGCAAATAAACAGCGGGGAGAGCGGGCGCCGGTGAAGCAGACGACAAATGCGAGAATCCCTAAGCCGACGTCACGGAGACGCACTTCGCAGTGCCGCCCGTGGTCGCGCTCACCGCCAATAGACAGTGAACTAAACCCTTCAAGGTGTAGATATTTATACAGTGCTGTGGTGATATATTGAGACTTACGAATGTATTTAAAAGGACACTGAGGTGATTTTCCAAAACTTCTGTTTGTGTTTGCATCACATAGATGGCTCAACTCTTCATAACTTTTATTGTTCATCCTTTCACTAAAGCAGTATTTAACTTGTAAACCCTGGAAGAACAATAATAATGCCACGAAACATGTATTGATTTTGTTTATTTATGTTGCTTTACTTATGTAGCGCTATTTAGAGGATGCTTACTGCTGCTTCAATGACACACACACGGTATCCGCATTATGCGACACATGTATATCTATTTTTGCGCAACGTCTGGTTGCTTCTCTATTGCTACAAAGACGGCTCGGTGGTTCGGCGCAGCGTCAGACTTGGCGACTGCGCAACGTAGGCGCACAGCTGGGCACGCGCCGGCGCCAGTGCGTCTGCCGAGGCTCTTACGTCACTCCTCTGGAGTGCGCAAACCGGCGACGGGCGCGCGGCGGCGGCGGCTCCGGCGCGCCAGCTGTGCCTCATGTAACGTCACAGCTCCTCGCGCAGAGCCACGCGAAACTGCTCAACATCGGCCAGTGCAGCCCACACTACAAAAGAGCGAACATTTGAGATGAAACATGATTTACAAGGGGACAGCTGAGTTCCTAGAAGGAGAATAACGCCAGTGTGATATAGAGCCACAAGCCAATTGATATCATGAGAGAAAATAGAGCGACAATTCCATTCCACTGGAGAACTCGTATACGTGTCATGACTAGCCAAGCTGCGCTGAATGTATGACCTCTTGTAGCATGCTTTGAGACTAACTGGTAGATTGCGCAGAATTCGGAGTACTTTGTTATTTTCTAAAGAGAAGCCTTCTATGCCTCCCTGATGTCGTTCGATGTCGTCCCGAAAGCGCACTGCAGGAAAGCCAACAATGAGTTTCGCAAAAGGATGATGGTGATAAGCGAAGGCACACCAAGCGCCTCTCACCATAGAGTTTCATACTAATATATACTAGAGGGAAATCTGGCGCTGCATTCGCGGGCCGCCGTGGGCGGCGCCATTGCAGCTAGCCACGTTCCTCGCCTCCTTGGCTTGGTTAGCCATATGGCTTCTTTTTCGTCTTGCAGCCAAAATGGGTACCATTGTTTTTTTTTTGTTTATCTTTCATGAAGCTTCTAAATAATCCCTGACAACTACATCTTTCTGGAGCTTTAATTTTATAATAACAAAACAAATTCGATTAATCTTCTGCAGTAATATTGTTGCATTTTCGCAGCCAAAGCCAACTTTTAAGCCTGTTCGTGAGCCACGCCAAGGACAAGTGGAACATGCCCGCCCGGTACATGACGGCAAGCTGGCTGAAGCGCGGCTCCCCTAGACAGTGGCGCCAGATTTCCCTCTAGTATATATTAGTATGAAACTCTATGCCTCACACGAAACAAACGCTTCCGAATCGAACCTGGCTCTGGCTTTATGAAGCCGACGTCTATCCGATCGCGCCATCCCGTCACGGTCGGGGCAGTCTGAATTTGGGACTTTCACTTTGACCCAGGCTGCACGGGAGGAAGCCTCGGGCTTCAACAGTCGTTTCCTTATGAAACGGACTTGGATTTTTGTTTTGTTTTGTGGGCTTTACTGACTTACTCCTTATGATGGCGATGATGCGCTAGTGTCACTAATGAAGCTTTATTTAAAGGTGACGAAGAGGTGACTGGAGTGGTGGTGGAAGAAAAGTAGGGAAGGGATGGGTACGCAAGCGGAGTAATCATACGGATGAGAATTTAGAACAGCGGAGGGAGAAAAAAGGGAGGTGGGAGCGATGAGACTTTAAAACAGGGATGAGGGGGAGATGGGGGGGGGGGGGATGGAAGGAAATCTATTAGGTTAGCTGGGAGTAGGGCAAGTAAGCGTAATAAAACAGGCAAGTCGGTTGCTGACAACCGACGCCCATATTCAAATGAAGAGCCGCTAATCATCATCATAATTATCATCAAAGAGTCTGATCAAGTCCTGTACTTCGCGGAAAAGTCAATTGAGCTTTTGTCGCTCGAGATGCTCGTTTTGAGGTAGACCAAGGGCCTAACACTCCACTTAGCTTTAGTCCTAGAAAGTTAGTCCTCTCAGTGTTAGTACTCTGGCCCAAGGACACTAAAATGGATATCCTAGAGCGCACATTCCCATAATACGTGGTTCAAGTCCTCGCGCACGTCACAAAGAGTGCGTAGGGTTAACCCAATCTCGTTTCGCAGCCAGTACTTCTTTTTCTTCTTGTACTGGCGCCAGCAGTGCGAAAGAAACGTCGTCATCGTCATCATCACTTGCTGGCTACGCAACGAGCGTGCTCACGCTCCTCGTGTCACGCGCCGCCGACCTGCAAGGAACGAGATCGTCCCGACGACGTTCTTCGCAAACCCCACCGGACTGCCATTTACCCTGGCCTACCCTGACGCGGCACCCGTGCAATTGTCTTCACTGAGCGAGCGTCGACCCACAACGCGCCGGCAACGCGCCCGCGCTCGTCTGAAGCGGACCAGCTCAGCGTTGGAAGCACTCCCCTCCGGGTGAGCAACCTCGCCGTGGCAACTGCTTCAAGGGACCCTGCAGCCTTTTCGTCGGCTTTTTTTTTTTAATCTTAAATGCTTGCAGAACGTAGCGACCCAACACACCGCGTACTTATATTAGGGGGTCCCTAGTACCTCAGCCAAAAGTTACTGCTCTATGCCCACCATATGACTTGTAAACTCGCTCAAAAGATTTTTCTCCCGTTTCCGCTCTTGGCATTCTTCGACGGCTCGAATTACGTCACTAAGGCCATGTAGCGGCTGTCGGCGGGTTTCGCTTCAGCTGCAGCAATGAACGCATTCGATAGCAACTTTAAAAATAAAGCTATGAAACCAAAGCAGAAATGGAAGGCGTATCTGCTGTGACTAGTCAATCATGCCGTGCCGCTCCGTGCTGGCGATAACTATAGCTTTCGCAGTGCTTGCAGACGCGAAGGAAAGAGTGAAAGCGTTTACCGAAAGTGTTGCGAGGTCTCTTTCATGCAGGACCTTTGTATCCTCAGTTCGGGATGGGGCAGTAGGATATATTTTGGCAGCGCGGGTTGACGGGATAGGATGTCCGCTGTGTCGTGAGCGCAAAATGATTTACACCTACTGTCTATAACGAACACCCTTGCACCCCATGCAGAGGAAAACACCCTTTGAGGGTCTCTTTTCGTTTATAACACGCTTACTACACCCTCGGAAAAACATATTATAACCTTCCTACACGCTATAGAACACTCGGTAGTGATAGATTTCCCTCGTATATAAGTAGGAAACTTTAGGCGTAAACAGAATAACTGCGATTATTATTTTATTTGGAATACCCGCACGGTAAATGCATTGAAGAAGGGAGGGGGTGAAATACAATGCAACATACAGGACAAGTGAAGCGCAAGCAGCACAATATGAGCACGTATTGCAGCCATAATATACCACATTATACACTGCACAAGTGGACTACTAAAGCACTACGTTGGGCGAGTTGGTTACTGACTAAGGAATTAATCGTACTAGCGAACATTAAGACAGGGACAAAGCTAAAGAGGAGACGTGTGGTTCGTCTTCTCTTTAGCTTTGTCCCTGTTTTAATGTTCGCTAGTTCGATGAATTCCTGAGCCCAAGTTGAATTCGCGAAAATCATTGTGTCATTACAGACAAGAGAAATATTTAAGAGATATCAACAGCGCGGAAAAACCGGGCGACAGGAAAGCACACCGATACAGCAGCGCTATGAATCGGGTATCTGTGCTTTCCTGTCGTCCTGTCCTTTCGCACCGTTCATCGCTCCCCATTTACTCGCGTAATTAACGCACTCCCGTGATGAACGCACCCCCAACTCAAGTCGTCAAAATTACGTTTCTTCGTTTCCTCGCGTAATAAACGCACCCCCAACTTTTCAATCCCGCAGTCCCACAAATGGCCGTACTGTAGCTTTCCCTCTTCACTCGCTGCCGCTGATGATGATCGCGCATGTGGCCCAGAGCCATCTCTCGGCAAAAATGCCAACAAACACTCCGGTGCGGCGTCGTGGAACAGCCAGTCACAACTACGCTCTGTCGGCTCAGCCCGCTGAGCGTCTAGCCCTACTTTTTTTGTTGATAGTGTTGTTACTTACTTGCTTTTCTGCTCCTCTTGCACCGTTCAGTCGGCGATGAGCCGAATTGGCAGTTACACGGCCAGTTTTAAGTTAAAGGCTCTGTTCTACGCAGTTGAGTATGGGAACCGTCCTGCCGGTATAAACATTTTGGAATTGACGAAGTGAAGCCTTGACAATCAAAGACGAGTGTACTTCAATATAAACGCTGTTTGTTTACCAGTTGTGTGCGCGTATATTCACTGCGAAATGTAGTTTATCTAATGCATTATTTTTTTTCGTTGCGGCCTTCTTTCGTCACTTCCAAAAAGTTTCCTGAAAATTAGCCCGCGTAATAAACGCATCCCAAACTTTGCTTCGGTTTTACGCGGCAAAAAAGTGCGCTCATTACGCGAATAAATACAGTACCAACGGGACCGCCTACCATCGGCGTTTTCGAAGGGATAAAAAAGGAGATCCCCTTAACAACCCGTCACGGTCAGTGGTTAAGGCGTTTGAGCCCAAGGGCGCGGGTTCCATTCCGGCCGGGGTGGCTGCTTTTGTGATGGAGACTGAAAGCCAAAACGCCCGTGTGCCGAGATTTCGGCGCACATTAAAGGTCACAAAGTGGTCAAAATTAATCCGGAGACCTGCATTCCGGCTCCACTCGTGCCCAGGTATGGCTTCGGCGCGTTGAACCCCATAATCAAACCCTTAGAAGAAAGATGGCTAAAGCGGGAATCCTTCTTCCACGCAGCCTGAGTCGAAGTCAAAGCCGAAAATCCAAACCGTTTCGACTGTTTCGGAATGACGCAGTCGGATAGACGTCGGCTTCATAACGCGAGAAACCCAGGTTCGATTCCCACCGCGAGAAGCGTTATTTTACTTCAGGCGATTGGTGTGCCCTTGTGAAAACCCATTGTGCAAGTTGGCTTTCCTGCAGTGCGTTGTGGGTGTAACGATTTCCAGTTTGGACTTTGAATCTGTATGTTGAGTACATTGGCTTTCGACCAGAGAAAGCATCGAGTTGCAACCATCTTTCACTTCGCCAACGATCACCCGCATCGTCCGAGAAAGTTGGCTTTTTTCTGCAGTGCGTTTTGTGGTGCGCACGGACGTCATCAGTAAGACGTAGAAAGCTTCGCTTTAATATTACAACACACACCTGTGCGAAACAAATCCGGGTAGCTAATTGTAGCGGTAACTTTACACAGAGTTGGGGTGAGGGAGATGGGGCGCAGGTTAGAGGGCTGAGCCAGATCCTTGTTGGGTTTGGGAATAGGGCAAACCAAGGTCAACTTGAGCGTGTCGAGAACACTCCCTGTCACCCAGTGGTCATTAATGATCTTAAGAAGTACCAGCTGGGTGTTCTCGTTCAGGTTACGAAGGTGCTGCCAAGTAAGACTATCATGGCCAGGCGCAGAATGGAGTTTGCCTTGGTGAAGAGCAGCCTGAAGTTCAGGAAGAGTGAAAGGGCTGTCCAGGTCCTCCTCAGGGGATGAACTAATATTGGCAGGAAGCGGGGGGTGCGGATTCAAGGAGGCATGGGGGAAGAATGTGGTGATGAGGTCTCGAGGTAGCATGGTTCCTTCGCAATGGTCGGCTATCCCTCGAGCTAGCGTCGTTTCACGTCTGCGCGCTCTCCGCCGATGCATGGCACAGAGACTACCAAACGAGGTGGACATATTTACAGACGCCAGCCTACGAGACAACTCTATTTATTTATTTAGATACCCTAAAAGCCCCGGAGGGCATTACATAGGGGGGGATCAGAAAAGCAACACTTGAACGGATAATATACATTGGATTTGTATACAAACAAAAACATAGAAGATTGACCTATTCAAGGCAAGCAATACAATTTTTGCATGAGAAATTTGACATCAGGCTAACAATGAACAGAAAATGTGCTTTAAAAGAGCCAGGTAGCACTTGAGCATTTAACACTTTAGCACACTTGAGCATTTAACATGAAGTCATAGCACAGACAGAGCAATGAAGGAACATGTAACACTGGGCTTGAAATTGATAATGTTAAACTGCATCTATTTGCGCAAGGTACTCTGTTTGTAGATATGATAATAGCGCCGTTTGAAAAGATGGTAAGTTTATTGAAGATACTATGTGTTCGGGCAACGTGTTCCATTCTGTAATGCTCAGGACAAGAGGTGAATTTTGATATTTATTTGTTTTTGCAAAAATTGGTTCGATTTTACGGGAGTGGTCTAGTCTGGAGGAAACGTAACTGGCAGTTCGAAGGTGGAACTGGGGAGATGAAGAAGCGTGATGAAGTACGGAGTAGAAGAAAACCAGTCGATTATATTTTCTGCGCATGGCGAGGGGCATAAGGTTTAAGGAATGCTTTAGGGCAGATACGCTCTGATGACGTGAGTAAGATGATGAGATAAACCTTGCCGCGCGGCTTTGCACAGACTCAAGTAAATTTGTTAGGTAATGATAATGCGGGTTCCAGACGACTGACGCATATTCCAACGATGGTCTAATGAGCGAAGTATATGCAAGGAGCTTAGTGTTCAAGCTCGCAGGGTGTAATCGACGTTTTAAGAGGCCCAGTTTTTTGAAACATTTATTGGTTATGTACTCTATGTGTGAGTTCCAGCTCAGATCAGAGGTTATATAAATTCCAAGATATTTATATGATGAAGCCGATTGTACGTCTCTGTCATTTATTGTGTAGCGATTTAAGGGCCGGTCAAGCGCACAAGAAAACCGTACGTGTTGCGTTTTTTCTAAGTTTATGCCCATTTGCCATGTGTTACACCATTTCAATAGTTGCGTTAGGTCAGATTGAAGAGCAGATACGTCAGTGGGGTTAGTTATTTGCCGGTATATTACGCAATCATCCGCGAAAAGACGAATGGAAGATGTTATGCCAGTTTCGATGTCATTGATATAAATCAAAAACAAAAGGGGCCCAAGGACAGAGCCCTGTGGGACGCCTGATGTGACGGGAATAGGACGGGAAATGTAGTTATTTAGTTTAACAGACTGCGTACGGTTAGTTAGGAATTCACGAATCCATCTCGTTGTATTGTAATCAAGGTTTAGGTTGTATTGTAATCAAGGTTTAGGTATTTATTAGAAGTAAGCGTTTGTGAGGCACATGGTCGAAGGCCTTTGTAAAATCTATAAAAACAGCGTCGGTGTCAAGGGACATGTGAAGGGACTTGTGAAGGTCAGTCAATAATTCATAAACCTGTGTTTGACATGAAAGGTTTTGTCGGAATCCGTGTTGGTTTTGGAGCAGAAGATTGTTTTGGTTTAGGTAGGTCATTATATGGCTGTACAATATGTGCTCAAATAATTTGCTGCAAATATAAATAAAAAATATAGGTCGATAATTTGTATGGTGCGTTTTGTCCCCAGATTTGAAACAATGGCTTTATGTGCGCAGCTTTCCAGTCTTTTGGCACGCAGCCAGTTTCTAGTGATTGCTGGAATATCAGGGTTAGTAAGTAAGCTGATGCAGGGCAAGTAATCTTAAGAATCTTTGTAGTTATGCCGTCAGGGCCAGGGCTTGTAGTCGTTGAAAGTCTTTCAATTGCACGGGTGACACCATTTACTGTGATTGTAATAGGCTCAAACCGGTGTGTTATAGGGATGTGCGGTGACCTGAGGGAGTGGAGGGGGAGTTCGCGCGTGAAATTAGCTTGGAAATGTTTGCTGAAAGGTTCTGCGCATTCATCTGAAGGAAGCATGATACCGTTATCATCCTTCAGCTTTGGAACTGCTTGGTTATTTTTAGGGTTCAGCACACGCCAAAATTTTTTGGGGTCACTACTTAAGGTATCCGGAAGGGTTTTGTTAAAGTATTTATCTTTAGCTTTATGAATTGCAATTTTTACCTCACTACTGACTTTTTTGTAGTTTAACCAATCATCCGCGGACTTCGTTCTTGCCGCCTTCCTGTACGCTCTTTTCTTTTTGTTTAAACATGTTTTTACTTCTCGCGTAAACCATGGGTCGTTTATCCCTGTCTCTATTGTCGTTAGAGGTACGCATGCGCTTTCGATTTCTTTGAGTTTATCGCGAAATGCCATCCAGTTTTCGTCCGCATTTTGATTATTGAAGTTAACCTCAAAGTTGCTCGAAAAACTCGTCATCATACGGCTTATCTTTTCTATGTCTGCGCGTGCAAAATTGCGAATTTGTTTTGTAACTTCCCCTCTACCTGCGCGTGGCAAATAAAATGTACAGTGAATCAGCTTATGGTCACTAATTTCTTCTAAAACTTGAGTGATGGCCTGATCGGGGTGGGTGGTAAAGATTAGGTCTAAAATGTGGTTGCTACGTGTAGGTTCTAGCACAAGTTGGGTTAGCTGAAAATAACAAGTCAAATTGGCGAAATTAACGCTTTCTGTTCTATTTTGGGCAGAGTTTACTGATAAGGTCGGCCAGTCTATTGCGGGGTAGTTAAAGTCCCCGGCTAAAATGATTACTGAGTTAGGAAATTTGAGTGTAATTAACTCGAGGGACTCGCTTAGTAATTCGACGAAGTCAGGGCTGCAGTCGGGCGGTCTATAACAGGCACCAATTAGGCACGTTACACTACCGAGACAAGCGTTTACCCAGACGAGTTCAAGGGGCGAATCGACTGATATGGCAGAAGGTTGGAATTCATGCTTTATTGCAACAAGTACGCCTCCCCCGCGGGTGCTGATCCTATCTTTACGAAAAAGTGCAAACGAAGTCGAGAGCGCGAGTTCGCTGTCAGCTATGTCTGGGGAAAGCCAGGTTTCAGTACCAATTATTATATCTGCAGAGCATGTGTGGATGAATGTTTTTAGTGCATCAATTTTGCCCAGCATACTGCGAAAGTTCGCAGTTATTATTGAAATAGTTTCTGGTCTTGTTGGTTTGCAGCCATTGCTTGCAAGGTGTCATTTCGCTGTTTCTGGGCTTTCTGCTAATGCTTGCGGGTTACTTACAGATACCTGGATGATACTGTCTGTGCGGGAATCATAGCGGTAAACACAGCCCTTGAGTTCAAGGGTTCCAACACGAATCTTGTAGCGCTCGCCTTCATCACGGGTATTATTGGCAAACTCACGCAGCTTGCGGCGTGCCAGCTGTATTTTGGGGGAGAAATCCTCCTGCAACCACACTTTTGGTGTCTCAAGATCTTTTAACTTGAAAGCATTTGATAAAGCTTCGGTCTTAGATTTGAAATCTTGAAACTTGACAATTATCGGTCGTTCGAAGTTGGGCCGTTTTTTCCCTAGGCGATGGGCTCTCTCTATGTTCCCTACTTTGATCTTGAGGTGGTGGGACAAGAATTCCTTTACAATTTTTTCTGATTCGGCATAGTTCTCCTTCGGCTTTTCGGGGATGCCTTTTACAATCAAGTTATTTCGTCGCATGCGATTATTCATGTCATCAACGACGTCTGCAAGGTCTTCGGTGATTTTGGCAATAGTCATTTTCACTTCTTTTACAGATTCGTTAACAGCGTCAAATTTGTCTTTGATATGGGGTACGCCGCCGATGCTGAGACCAATTGAATTCATTTGTTCTTTTAAGTTCATAATGTCCTGCTTTATCTCGTTGAGCGAACAAGTTGTTTGCTCGTGGAACTCTTTCATCATTGCAAGGACGTCGTCAATCTTCGGTCCGGGATTTAACTCAACATCACCCGCACAAAGCAGGAGCAACGCAAGACATGTTGATAGTACCAAAACTGAAGACTTGGGGCAAATCGCACAGATGAGGGCTGATCCTGCGCCAAATCTCTCTTTATGATGGCTCTGAGGTTCACGACAGGCGACAAATCTACCAATACGCGCACGGTACAAGCACACGTCTATACCCATGACAAAAAGACTAAAACCCGAAAGACCAATGTGGGGACTTGCCGGCCAGTGATGGTAAAAGCACAATATAACAAAACAGACACGTCTACCTACCTACAACAGAAAGTTGCGGAATTTAGCATGTGCAGCTCGTGGCCGCAAATCCCAGATGGCTGAGGATGTCCGGGCTTTAAGTAGGTTTCGGTGGCGCTGGGGTCGGGTCTGACGTCAGGGAGACGTCAGGAACTTATTTGCTGTCGGCTGCAATCTTCTTGATAAGGTGCGGGCCACGAGGCGCTGTTCGCGATGACCAGGAGGCAATCAGCGAAAAGCAGGAGGCCGGAACAGAGGATGATCTACAACAGAAAGTTGCGGAATTTAGCATGTGCAGCTCGTGGCCGCAAATCGGTTTGGCATGGCACTGCGAAGAACGCCCTGATCTTAGCGGCGCCACTACTATGGCTACCATCGCCCCGTCGCCTCTCCAAGCCGGGCTCCGTGGTCTCCTATGAGCCCCGGATCACATGACCTATATGGCTGGTGCACCACCACCACCCAGGTTCCGCCTCCTCACTTATTCCCACGCCGCCATGAGAGAATTCAATAGGGCTTACTCTGATCACCCTACCGTACATCACATCCAGGCCATAGTAAACCTACTGGCCCGAAACGGAACGCAAGTCTGTGTAGCCCGGATTCCGGGGCATGTGACCCAGGGGGTCGGCAATCACGCTGCCCATAATGCAGCGCGAGAGAGCCTTCAGTCTACACCTCCCTTGATTGCTCCCGATCTTGCACCTGATCCAGGTCTACATCCGCGCCTCCAACTGTATCATGCTAAACATTCTCGCAGGAGGCGGCTCGCTGAGAAGACTCCGCAGGGCTACCTGCATGGTGTCCCCACCCTACCCCGTTCCGCAGAAGTGTTTGCTAATAAGACAATCGCTAATGCGGCCCTTACACACTCCACACTGCGGAAATGGTTTCACTTGAACTCTTCAGCCTCTCCGGACTGTCCCCATTGTCAGCAGAATGTTTTTTCAGACCTCAAGCACCTCACTTGGCACTGTGAAGCTTTCGCATCTTCCCGCGATTCTTTGCTCAGTGCACTGCCCCCAAACTGGACCCGTGATGACCCTCCATACGTAGACCCAAGTTTTCTGCATGCTCTACGTGTGTTTTCCATTAAGAGTGGCCTGGCAAGGGTAGTGTGAGATGGAGTCTACAATCCCCCTTCCAAAGAAATCACTGATCATCTGTCTCCAACGAGTCATTTCTAACGATTGAGTGATCACCCCCCTCTCCTCCCTTCTTCCCCTTCCCCAACTACGGCCATACGGCCTCCTCCATCTTAATAAATGTCATTCAATTCAATTGTAGCGTTGTCAGATGGGCGATGTTTCCTGACTGTTCAATTATCGTGGAGACGACGACGGCGACAACGACGACGATGATGATGAGACGACGACGACGATGATGATAATAATGATGGTGATGATGCGCGTTTGTCCCAGCGGGCGGCCAGCGCATGGAGAGCGTGCGCCAGTTCCTGGTGCTGGTGTGGAAGGACCTGTACCTGCAGCGGCTTCGCGAGCGGCCCCTGGCGTTCGTGGCCGAGCTGCTACTGGTGGTCGTGCCCTTCGTGAACATTCACCACGAGCGCGGCGTGGCAGGCAACGAGGCGGTGGTGAACAACATCATATACCCCGTCTACACGCCCGACGTGCTGGACCTCAACCTGGACACCGTGTACTACGGACCCAACACCCTCTACTCCGACACCATTATGGCCACCTTCAGGCGCAGGCTGCCGGGAGTCGGTACGTGCACGACTTTCCTCCCCCGAAGACGCTTGTTTGCTGTTTAGCAGAGTTTGGGTTTGGGGTATATTGCGCGCAAAATGGACAAGCACAGAAAGACGGCAGGGGCAGCGTGGCGTGAGCGCGCCGTCCCTGGCCCCGTCTGAGAAAGAGACTGCAGGCTATCGAAGGGGGGTAGGCATCCACGATAGACAATTCCTCATTCCGCCTGTCTTCCCGTTTCGACCCTGTGCTATTCATTTTGTGTGCATACTTAATAACGCTTTGTCTCTGTTATTTATGATGGTGTCCCGTCTGCTTAGTTAAATTCGTGCCTTTGTCAATGAACCTGAGTTGCAAGTTAGGGCTACGTTTTTGTGTGCGTGTCCGTTTTATGCGCCATACGGCGCATAAAACGGACACAGAGTACATGGCGCTGAGTACATGACAAAGTACATGACGCTGACGGTAAGCAATAAAAGCTGCTAGAAATCTACAGCCTGACAGAGCCGCGAGCAACCAAACACTGGAGAGCATTGCAGCAACGTCGAATACAACTGGTATCTTTAAAAGCAAAATAAAGAAGAAAACTGGTTATTGTAGGGTTTAGCGCGCCGTATAGTGGAGGGCTCCGGGTTAATTTTGACCACTTCGGGATCTTTAACGTGCGCCGATATCTTGTACACACGGACGTTCTTGCTTTTCGCCTCCATCAGAAAAGCGGCCGCAGCGGCCTGGAATCGAACCCGCGGCCTCGGGCTCAGCAGCAGAACGCCTTAGCCACTGAGCCACCGCGGCGGGTCTCGAAACTGTTACGGGCTGCAACTTTGGTGCTGACCACCGGCCAATAGGCTAACACTCCGTGACGCTCGCCTTGCAACTACTGCTCGCGCTTCAAATTAAGACACGCGGCTTTTCGTTCGCAGGCGAAAACCCCAGCCATATGAACATCAATTAAAAATGCAGGAAATCATAGTCATAGCAGCTTGGCTCAAAAATATGAACGTTGTCTTATGTTTAAGCCAAGCCTAAGTTGCTTTTAGTGTTAAGTATTGGCTTAAACGTAAGACAACGTTCATTTAGTGTTAAAGGGGCACTGACACAAAAATTTTGCATCTTGTTTTTTTTGTTGCGATAAGTAGCTAGTGACCTACTTATAACCTGTAGAAACCTCATTTGCTTCAGCGTGCGACGGTTGTTTAATTAGAGGCATTTTCAATGCGGCCAGTCGCAGTTTCGGTTTCAGCGAGTGCCGCGAAACGATGGATTTTGTGGATTTTGTGTGAACAAAGCTGACCACGTGACCGTCGGAGGGATATCACAGAGCAGAGCCGCCGTAGCACTGTCGAATCTGCATCGACGGCAGTTTCTGCGAATGCCCCCACGTACTGATCTCGTGAGGCGCTTAATTAAAAAGCGACCGTGCATGTGACGCAGGCGCTGCGAGTGCAAATGCTATTGCGGCTAAAGAACGACGCGCGACCAGCGCGACGCTCGAGACGGTGGGTGGCAAGACGCGCGCTGGGAGCAGCCGGCCGGTCTGCCTACAGGTCCGCCTACAGTTGTGTTCGGCTCAGCACTGCGGCGGATATTCGAGTGCCGCTCTCGTAAGCGGTGCAGATGACAATTTTTAATTCAACCCGCCATCGCATCATTAACTCCTTTCTCATGTAAGCCACCATGGTCGGGACTTGGGGACAATTTCGTGCAGCAGTAACAAGCTATCACTCGAGCTACTTGCGCCGGCCTGGGCCACTTCGCGGCCGTGGCCGCCGCCTGCACAGCGACCGTGCGGCTAGCTCAGTGGGCTTTTCGTGCCTCCGGCGCGTTTTCGCATTCAATGGTAATAAACAGTAATAGAAACAGAGTGCCTGGAATCACTGTAGAACTTTGGTCGTGGCCAGCTGCCCGATTAGCTGACGAAATCACGGCGCCTCCGCCGCCAACGATCGGGTCGTTCGTTCTCGAGAGCAGAAGCTCCGCCCTCCGGCCCTCCGATTGGAGCGGCGAGCCGGGCGAGCCCGCGTAAAACGCCGGTAGTGCGGAAGCGGCAAACACAAACTCGTGACGTGTTTTGGATGTTGTTTATTTACAATTGCGCGTGGTCCTCTGCTGCCTGCTCGGTTGCGTTTCGCACACTTCAAAATTGATTTTAAATATGTTCTAGGCTGTATTCGCCGCTGATATTTTGCAGATGATGTATATGTGTTCCCACCAATCTATCTCCGAAGTTATCTCGCCTTCAAAATTTTGTGTCAGTGCCCCTTCAAGTTCGGTCCGTTTCGGGCGTCGCTAGAAAATCGGCGCAGCAAAATTGGAGAAGAGAAAAAGGCTAGGCCAAGAATTGTTAGAGAAAGTGACGAGGATGCAAGGAGGTGTGGGGAGTGCACATCGCGGCGCTGTTCGTGTGGGGAGGCGCACGCCGGGGATTGGCTGCGTCCAGTGATGACGTAAGCTCTGACGTGAAGGTGTTCTTGTAGTTGAGACAGACGACAGGGGCTCGACGGCATCGGCGTCCTACCTACAAGTAAGATGGGCAGATATAAGAATCGCCCAATCAAAGCTAGCAAAGACCACTAGCTCCGCTGTTTCCTCGGTCTTCCTATCCTAATTAAGTTGGCAAAATTTTTCGTGGCGCTGCCTTATTTCATAATTAGGCAAAGATAAAGCTCCATTAAACGCTGAATAAACTCCAGTGAATAAATTTAATCGCGTTCAAGCAGAAATGGTAACCATGTCTGTTATCGTTGAACGCTTGTTATATTCAGAGAAAAAAAAAAGGCTGGAGTGAGCTATCTGTGCAAGGGGTGATTACATTTGTTCCAATTTACGACCCATGGGACCTAAAACTGATGGCAACACTTGCACAACTGGAGTAGTTACCCGGAACAGGCATGGTAACGGACCCGACCAACAATCCGGAGATGGCCTAGGAGGGGATTGGAGAACTATGCCGTGATGGTAATCGACGTCAGGCCAGTTCTGCAAGAAGTCATATATTAAAGCGAAGCTTTCTATGCCGCACCGATGGCGTCCGGTGTGCGGAAAAACGCACTACAGAAAAGCCAACTTTACACAAGCGGCACAAGGAAAAAACGCTTTCCTCTATCGAAAGCGAACCTGGGTTACCGGCGTTATGAAGCTGACGCCTACGCGATTGCGCTATTCCGACATGGTCGAAACAGTTAGGATTTTAAAGCGAAGCTTTCTTTTCCCCACTTAGGCGACCGTCCACACCAAAATGTCCTGCACAAAAAAATTGCAGTGGCTTAGCTCGGCTATGCCAGGATACATTGAGTTTCATACTAGTATACACTAGAGGGAAATCTGGCGCCACTGTCTAGGGGAGCCGCACTTCAGCGAGCGTTCCGTCATGTACCGGGCAGGCACGTTCCTTTTGTCCTTGGCATGGCTCACGAACAGGCTGAAATGTTGATTCTGGCTGCAGAAATGCCACAATATTACTGCAGAAGATTAATCGAATTTGTTTTATTATTATAAAATCAAAGTTCCAGGAACATGTATTTGTCAGGGATTATTTAGAAGCTTCATGCAAGATGAACAAATAAACAATGTTACCTGTTTTTATTGATTTTGGCTTCAAGACTAAAAGAAGCCATGCGGCTAACCAAGCCAAAGAGGCGAGGAACGTCGCTAGCTGCAATGGCGCCGCCCAGTGCGGCCCGCGAATGCAGCGCCAGATTTCCCTCTAGTATATATTAGTATGAAACTCTATGGCCAGGATATACGTAGCGTGAGCTAAGGTTCAGCATGTTATTCTTAGGTTTCATGGTTGTCTAGGATTAGCCGATTATCATGCTTACTGCTCCTAAAGCGATTTCCAATCCAATCCAATCCAATCCCATGCAGTTCAGTCCAGTCCAGTCACTGCTTCTCGCGCATGCGCAGCACGGCTCTCCAGGAGCCACGCGAAACGGCTATCAAGCGGCTCCGGCGCAACGTCAGACAGCTACTGCGCAACGGAGGCGCACAGCTGGGCACGCGCCGGCGCCAGTGCGTCTGCCGCGGCTATGATGCCACTCCTCTGGAATGCGCAGGCTGGCGAATGTGCAGACCCAATTCTCTACACACCCATACTCCAATCGGATTGAATTTCTAATCCAATCCAATAGAATCCAATTTAATCCAATCCATTTCAAATCCATTCCAATCCAATCCAACCCAATTCAATCCAATGCTCCCAACGCTTGCGCATCACGGCCCTTCAGGGTCCAGGCGAAACTGCTCAACCTCGGCCAGTGTAGCTTACGCTACAAATAACCACGCTTTGTGTATGACGGTGCCACCGTATATGACGACGCGGGCATGAATGCAGCTGCGCGCGACGCCGCCTTAGGCACCGTGTACACAAGAGCCGATACATCAAAAGTTGAAGGCTCATTTTATGAGTTTCCAATCAATGCCGACGCCGAGTTGCCGAAACGCGGGTGATCGAACAGAGCGCTGAGAAAGTTGAAGCGTGGGAGAAAGACGCGAAGCCGGCGTGACATGGAGCGTAGGAACCGAAACCGCTCTACCCCACTTTGCGCTTGCGGGAAAACGCGTCCAGCCATCTGTCGGCCGCTTTCAGAACTAATTTCCCGTGCGCAGACGACCGCACTGGTTCGCGGCGTCTGCCAGCTGGTCGTCTGCAAGCAGCGTTGCCCTCTTTAAAAGCAGTTGCGCTTTGACTACGTGGTACTATTTTTCTCTCCCGCACTTCTTATTGCTAACGTCCGGGGTCTACTAAGTAGAAAATTGGGCCCATCTCCCCGCGAGGGGGATTCGAGTAAATGCGTCGCATAGGGGGGGGGGGGGGTGTATTGCGTTAACGTTTAGTGTTTGGGGAGTTAGTGGTAGTGAATGCGTTGTATCAGCAGCTTCTTGACGTAGTTTGAATGAGTCAGGGATATAAGGCGCGTTCGTAGCCTCCCATTCTGTGTCGGCTTTGTGGCGCAGTGGGTAGAGCACCATGTACATTGCGTTCCGCCCGCAGGGTCGAGGGATCGAAACCAGGCGCCGGATAGTATTTTTTATATAGTGGGAATGAGTCAAGGATATAAAGCGCGTTCGTAGCCTCCCATTCTGTGTCGGCTTTGTGGCGCAGTGGGTAGAGCACCATGTACATTGCGTTCCGCCCGCAGGGTCGAGGGATCGAAAGCAGGCGCCGGATAGTATTTTTTTTATATAGTGTAGGGGGAGGGGTACGGACTACGACTACGGACGTCAACGCGGGTGACATCGTGAGTTACTGAAATGCTCTGCATTTAAAACGGCAGGGGAAATGGTGGCGAGAGTGTGAGGGGGACGGCAGTATGCTGAGCCTGCTCGAGACGCTCCTCGGCGGTGACACATCGCGAGAGTGTGAGGGGAGGAAGTGGGACATGCTGGGTGGTGGCGACGGGCTGCGATATGGCGCCATAGGAGCGCGCGCCTTCCTGCGCTCGACGATGATGTGCGTTCACTTCCTGAGACGCAGTTCGTGCCACCGACGCACAGGTTTACCATCGCTGACATTTGCGCGGGAGGTTCAAACACAATTTACAACAACATGCCCGGCGGCGGCAACGCACTGCGCGCGCCGCCTTGCGTTCGCTCATCACGCGATCACTTCCTGTGACGCAGCAGCTACGCGCCGTGACCGGGAAGACTGCAGTCCTAGCTGCACACAAATTTTCGCGTTAGGAAGTATAGCAATCTTCAGCCATTTTAGAACTATTTCTACGTCAGTTATGCCAGCTTGGGATGCCGAAAGAAGCGGCGCGGACAGGTGTTGCCGCAGGGCATCCTCCTCCTCCCCCGTCTCTCTTCGCAGCGTTCAAGGTGGTCGCAACCGAGGATGAATTGGTGAAAGCGCTGTTCTCGAGGAACTCCACGGCCAACAGCTTGGGAATATACTTCGAGACAGGCGCCCTCGACAGCGGAGAGGTTCCCAACGACCTGCAGTACACGATCGCCTTTTCCAGCGGGGTCTACCACATCTCCCAAGCCCGGAAGGTGACGAGCCGGAGCGGGCCTTCCGAGCAACAAGACAGTGAGTTCTCGACGGGATGGAACAACTTCGCTTTGAAATGACTTACACCCTTTTTGTCTATAAGTAACACACTTACAGCCTATCGAGAAACAACGACACCCTTTAAAGTCATCTTGAGCTTTTGGTAGCGTGCAAGGGTGTTGTAAATGGGAAAACACCCTAAAGGGTGTTTCCCTTTTTTTTTTGCTTGGCTTCAAGGGTGTGTAGTTATAGATAGTGATTAGCACCTATTAGGGTGTAAATAGTTTTACAGTATTCAAGCGCATGAAAACTTTCCCGGTTCTAAAAAATTACCGGAAAGCGATGGCGTTCGCCAGCAGCCGTTATTTTCACGGCAACTCAGGTTTAGGTGTAAGAACATGCTGAGTAGCGCAAATATTTCGCGCTACTCACTATGTTCTTAGATCCGATGACGTACCCGTGGATGTTTTAAGTGCAGAGCAGTTTATGGGCTCGCCTTGTCGTCTTAGCTCGCTAACGGTCCATGCGACTGCCGGAATCAGGCGGCCCAGCGAGATAACGGACCCAAGTAGAGCCTTCTGTAGCGGTGTCAGGGAGCCACGCTGAGGCTTCGAAAACCACGCGGTTTAAATAGTCATTGTTCGAACCTCGTGAACCGCTAACCCTTGTCATACATGTCACCATTGTATAGCGAAAATAAAACTTAGAATTTCAGGCAAAATATGTGAATACATCGGCAGCCGCCGCGTTCATTTAGTTAGTAACGCTCGTTGGGTTGGTTTTTACGATAGTAAGCGAAAAAAGCTGCCGCACAAGAAAAAAAATGG
Source organism: Haemaphysalis longicornis (assembly GCF_048455015.1). Classification (NCBI taxonomy): domain Eukaryota; kingdom Metazoa; phylum Arthropoda; class Arachnida; order Ixodida; family Ixodidae; genus Haemaphysalis; species Haemaphysalis longicornis. Next base: position 27,663,630 of record NW_027526225.1, read on the forward strand.
CGCGTTTGAAATGACGCAGAAAGGCTCCAGCCGCCCAAGAAAAAAAAATGGCGCGTTCGAAATTCTGCAGATAGGTTACAGCCGCGTAAGAAAAAAATTACGCGTTCGAAACGACGCAACACAGCTCCAGCACACGAAATTAGAGCAAGCACAAACACTCCCGCTGGCACAATTTCTGGCAGGGGGCGCGTGAGCACTGCGAAGGCGGGAAATTTGAAATGCAGCAGTAAGCGGATAACGGCGCCGCATCCCATTATGGCGAATCACTGCTCTGCACTTCCGACAACTTTGACATTGAGTGGAACGGCTTTAATTTTTTGAAGAGCCTCACAATCTACGGCGCCCGTGCGGTAGTGTACCGACGCTTCCCTTGCATCGTGTGCAACTGCGCTGGTTTTACCGCCAGAGCGCTCGCTGTCCTGGTTGCCATAGCAACGACGCAGGCTCTCCCGTGATAGAGGACGGCAGTCACGGCAGAGTCCTTCAATACTGTTCTGGGCACGAAACGGCTGCGCCGGCGGCATCCCGAAGGCACTGCATGTGTACAGCGACGGGCATTTCATGCAACAAAGTCTGTACCGTCAGTGTCACGCGAACCACATGTGCCACTGCACTCGGTACAATGTCAACGACACGGAACTTGGGATCAAAAATGCCTACGACATGCTGTGTGACGGAACGCCACTCCGGATGCTGAGGCCCAAAAGAAAAGGTGTCGCTGTTCTCCAAGCTTCTAGTAGGGGTAGTAAAACTTTTATTTGGGGACGGGCTAAATAGCTTCGAGAGAAGTGGAAAAGGGTTACACCACGGTTCAAAGCTGGTGGTTTTAGCTTTCTCTGTAAGAATATGCGTGTCTGCGAAAAGAATTTCGAAGCTACCGCCATTGTCAGAACTGACGAGCACGTCGTGAACGGGGACCTACTGTCGCTACAGCGAGAGAGAGCGAGGCTCAGGACCGGTGCCACGCTGAGGATTTTTAAAGGCCAAAATTAATTATTTTAAATTAAATAAGCAGTGAACATTAGCGACCGTCATACGCGACGGGTGTCCTGCGTACATTGAGAGAAAAGAAGCGATCTATCGGGTGATCTCTCTTAGAACCAAAGCGCACGGGTGCGAAAGATCCACTGCAACTGCATATTTGGGTGAGAAATAAATTTACTAATGGTTTGGAATAAAGCTTCTTGCTCGAACATTCAGTTGACTTGAATGTTGAATACTTGTTGGGTTGCAGCGCGTGAGAGGCGAGCCGAATAGGAACCAATGCAACGCCCTTGTCCTGTCTGCTTGTCTTATTCCGTTCGTGCCCCTCACCCTACTTGTCGCACTGCAAGCGTAGAAAGCTTACCTATCACATAAGCGTAGTCGTTCTTTGTCCAGGCGTAAATATAAACGTTCTCGAGTCGGTCTGTAGTACTTGTTCGAACCGGTAAGCCAGACAGGATAGAGCGTGATGAGAGACTATCTTCCAACACTTCTAAGCATCGTAAGTACGCATGTAAAGAGGCCGTGCGGCACCTTATAACAGAATGCGTTATCACCAGAACCCGCTGCTGTTTATGAGGTGTGCCCGCACACATAGGTACACATTGGGCCTGTTCGATTTACGGGCGTTCTGGCAGCCAGCAGGATGAGAGAAGCTTGCCATCGGGCCGGAAGTTGCGTCACGATTACTTCGTTCCAGCACCTCGGTGTTCACCGGAAACGGAAAAATCGAGTCGCAGGCAAACCCAGCCGCAACAGCAACTTTTTTTTCTGTCGTCTGCTACTGTTTCACTTCCCGGCACCCAGCAGCTTGGTCTACATCTTTTACCGGGTCGTTCGTAGGGTGTTTACACGCGTCACTTAAAACGAGGACGTTCACCTCAAGCCAAATTTGAAGTTATTTTGATGCGCTTTACGATGCCGTTTCTTGAGCGCGAGCCGGCACTGTTTGCTGGAACGCACAAAAGAAAACCTTCATTCAAAGGCTTCACCTACAGGCATCCTATGTTCGCGCAGAAGTACACTTACCTGAACTAATAAAAACATGTATGCTTCCGTGTAACGTTGGAACGCTGCCCACCGTCTACGATCTGAAAAGCACTAGCCATGTTTAACACAAACTCCACCGGAAGTGAGAGGCAGCTGAAGCAGGAACCTGTAATCTTTCAGCGTACTTGAAGAAGAAAAATCAGCATGCAAGGAAAACATGCTGTATCAAAAGTAAGTTTGATTAAACTGATACTTTGGGCTTTCAAAGTTAAGTTGCACAACAGTTAAAGACTCTTTCAACTTTAAAACCCGAAAGAACCGCAAAATCCCGCGATAGCAAGTTGAAACTGTCCGCACGGCACGAATCAATTCCTTTTTGTCTGCTACCAGCGTCGTCTGCTAGATTCCAGACTGGAGCCAGACCAAAAACGTCCTGGCGGTTCTGGTAGCCCGTGGGCATAGGGTTTCATATTAATATTATTACAAGAACGAAGAAGACGTGGCGCATAGCGCAAGATAGGATGCTCGAGGAAGACGAAGCCGGGTGCGCACGGAGCCCCCTTCGGTGCTGCTGTCATGACCATGGCCACCATTTTGTAAATAGAGCGCTTCACTATCAACCATCGTTCGCCTCATTTCTTCTGCCGCCACGTAACATGTTTTGGTGGAGGTTGCGGTTGTGATTCCCATCCTGGCCCTTCAGCTTCACCCTGTCTGGGCGCATGAATTTACGACAGCATATCATTCGCAAACAAACAGACTCACCGAACCACTCAACCGGACCCTTACGGACATGGCGTCTGTCTACACTCAATTTTTTAAACGCTTCGCAAGCTTGAGTGTCGGCGATTTTTTGCACGCTTGTTCCAAGCGTGATGTGCTTTCACGCTGAAAAATCACGCTTCCTAAGCGTGACTCGCGGGATGTGTAACGCTTACGAAGCGTGCGTAAAATGTATTTTTTGCACGCTTGTTTTAGGCGTGGTAAACTACCACGCTGAGTGCTCACGCTTGCAATCCGTGACTGGCGACCTTCTTATCGCTTAGTGGAGGGGAAAAGAGGATTTGTACTTCCCCAATGCGGCATTCTCCAACTGTGTATAATGTGCCTCTCTGACCGCCATGAATCGTTTAAATGAAAGCTGAAAGAGGATAATAGTTGCTGTGCCGTATTTAGGCTCTGTGTAGCTTGGACCACCCACCAAACCGATACATACGGCAGAGGAAACGTTATCTTCTTTTAGCTTTCTCTTTAGAAGATTTCTGCTGGTCAGAGAGGCGTATCATACACAGTTAGAGAATGCCGCATAGGGTAAGTACAGACCCTCTTTTCACCTTCACTAAGCGATAAGAAGGTCGCTAGTCACGGATTGACAAAACTAGTATTGCGATTGCGGCGTTAATTCTTCGTTATACACGGCCCCAAACTTAACAGTGTTAACAAAATAAGGGGGTTAAGAATTGTCTCTGAATTACGGTTGATAAACCTAAGCGCTGTGGAAGGCTGTGGAAGACAAAGGTTCATAAATCATCTTGAACAAGTGTAACAAGCTAATCCCATACAGTTAAGCTTGTGATGCGCATTCTTTCAGCGTCTTTATCTGTGCGTAGGTGAAGAAAAGTAACTGAACAATTCTGTGAGGATTGCTGCGAAGGTCGAGATTTTGAATCAAAGCTGAGGGACAACACAAACAAGAAATTTAAACAAATTTTAAATTTGACTGAAACGTCTTTATTCACAATAACTTACAAGAATGCTTCCATACAGAGAAATCTGAGAAAAAAAAGACAGGAACTAAAAAATAGGCTTCAGATGAACTCTTCATGCTGCTTGAAATCAGCGCGTGAGCGTTGCTATAACCTTAACTCAGACGAAGTGTAATTACATCAGCAAATCACGTACCATTTTGAGCACCCGTGGAATTTTGTCGATGCCATCATGTCGTATTACTATCTGAAAGAATCCTTGCAACTGCCCAAAAGCTGACGGATACGTAACGTCCTCTGTGTAATACACACACAAACACAGCACCAAAGCTTTTTCCAGTGACGTGTCCAGTTGCAACTTCACCATTTTTCTGTGTTCTGCAGCTTACCAGCTGCTTGTGGTCGCCTCATACAGTGCACCGGCAAACGATGTCCAAAGGTGAAACCTGGACGAGATAAAAAGCTGCTTCAATATAATTGTTATACACGGGGTCCCAGCTATCATGCACCAAGATTTAAAAAACAGCAACGGCGTAACTCGTAGAAAACTTAGTGCACAATGTTTCCAGTACAGTGGAGTTGCGACCCGCCCGCGTCGTAAACGAGAGCTTTCAAATAAGCTGATTGAAATACCTGCTTTGCCTGTCACACGCCCGAAGAGGCAGCGCATCACCTTGATGATGGCATACATGGAAGGAGCAGCAACAGCAAGTTTCGTGGGGCGGGTGTGAGAGATGAGGTACAAGCTCGGTCGTGATTTTTTTGTTCTTTCTCTTGTTTTTGCATTCCGGCTAACTCAGAGGGAGCCTGTTCGAGGGCACTGTTTTATGATGCGGGCTACAATGCAGACACGTGTTATTTTTCACATTTCCCGGGCTTTCCTTATCAGTCAGAATAACTTAGTACGCAATAAGCGCATTGGTTAAAATACCGCCGTCAGATGTCTCTCGTGGGTGCCTACAAGTGCCTCATTGACACTTTAATAATTGGGACAGTATTTCTCAAGTGTTAAAAATATTTACAATTAGCTAATTAAATATCATTAACAAAAATTACTGGCCGCTACTCCACTGTACTGGAAACATTATGCACTAGGTTTTCTTCGCGTACGCCGTTGCTCTTTTAAAATATCTTGGTGCATGATAGCTGGAACACCCTGTAGACTGGTGCGTTTGAAGTGTCATACAACACACAAACTGCTGCCGCGATGTGCAGCATCAACGCGCACATTTATGTAGAATGGGACACGATTTTTAACGCTTCGTAATGTGCACGTCGACTACGTGTATTGCGGTATACAATATTTTTCGTCGTTTTCTGGGTGCTCTGCGGGGGACGGAGAGGGCAGGCGGCTCTTCCACCGGAAGATGTCGTGCCTCCTCGCCCTCAGAACTGCCACCGACGAGAACCGCCAGCGCGGCCGCGAAATTTAGTTAGCCAAAGATGTCTAGCGCGAGGCACCGAGACCAGCGGAAACCGGATGGCGAAAGAGAGAAACGACTCACAGCCACGACAACAAGAGACGCATACCTTCCTTCTTTATGGTTATATTTCCCGGTCGACCACATTACCCGTGTCAAACAGAAGCTTCAAAGAGAACTAGGCCTGGCACTAATGCGACGTTCCGAGGTCAATAGGAAGACCTACACAATACACTAAAAACGTCGTTATTCCGAAAATAGTTCTAAAATACATAATTAGCAAAGATGTCAGTAAATAATTTGCTTATCTGGATGTTCCAAGTGACCGTGGATGACAGCTGTAACTAGGCCACCCGGAAAGAAAAGTGGAGTTCGCCGTGTCGCCCTAGAATTCCCGGTAGTCAACGTTCGGTGTTCTCGCACCTACCGCGCGGCCGCCACACGGGCCAGTCGATGTCAAGTTACTCATCAGGTTGTTCCTTAATCGCCACTCTCTACCGCCAGAAAGCGAGCACTCCGCACAGAACACATTAGAATGGGAGGCAGACACTACGCCCAAAGCTCCTGCTTCCGCCGATACCTCTAACGGCTGCAACTCCGTTTTTCCGCCAAAATCACTGAAAGCGAGCGCCACCTTTCAATGCCTTCGCGTTAAAAAAAGAAAAAAAATAAACAGATAAAGCGTGAGTCCCACCGGCATGCAGCAACCCGTCACATGGCAACATTGAGGGTATGTGTCCCGGTATGTATATGCGTGATGAAGAGGGGCGCGATCGCCGGCGCGGGGTTTTCTTAAGCGTGATTTTTCCGGTTCAAACGCATACAATCCTGCATCACGTGTAAAAACGAATGTGGGTTTTCTCGACCGGCGTCACGCTTAGAAGGTAGAGAACAACGCGTATTTTGAGTCACGTGGTGCTTAAAACGAAGTTTGCGACACCAAGCAGCGTATGTCACGCATACTACGCGTGACTAATTTTAGAGTGTACGTCTCAGCGGACCATCCCTATTGGGCCATCACCCTTTTGTACATTACATTCGCCTACAATTCTTCCCGTCACGACACCATGGGATTTCCCCTTTCTACGACACCTTACTGCCCCCTTCTGCCCTTTATCCACCGAATACGCTCACGATGCGATCACCCGAGCTACTTTTGCAATGCAGATGGACCGCGACCGCCTTCACGCGTCACTAGCCTCTCAGAACCATCGATACGACCAGCGCCACCGGCCACTACACTTCCCTCCGGGATCATTGGTCCTTCTCTGGGCACCATCCCGTCGCGTGGGCATTTCGAAAAATTGCTTTCGCCCTATACCTGTCCTTACTGTGTTCTCCGCCCGGTTACGGACGTTACGTATGAGATCCCTCCCGTCGTCCCTTCACCTTCCGTGAGAACCCAAGGGACTCTGCAACACTTGCCATCGACTACTAGTACTGTATTTTGGGATAAAGTCTATTGTCCCAGAAATCTCCTCCCGCAAGAATTATGAAAATCCGTTCACAATTAACGAAACTACGCGCGATGAGAAATCGCGCATAATCGTTCCCTCTCAACTCGAGCGCGGACAAGGCGACGAAAGCTGCGCGCTCTCTCCCGGAGAGGGGGGCGGCTCGCGGCGTTCTCTTCGGCGGCCTTCGATATATCACATGCCGGGTAGTTTTCTCCTTTTCTCCGCAACGCGGAGGGGCCTATTTCCGGTCTGGTGCCACAAAAAAGCAGGCATGGGTGCCTGCTCGCAAGTGCGCGCTCGGGCTGGTAGGGCGTTTTTGAAGCAATAAACGTTTGTAGTCGAGTGGTCCCGTTGAAAGGGAAGTATTGAGCTCATCACTCAAACTCCGCACGCACTCAAAACACAAAATAAACGGCAAAACTGTGCCTACAGGTTCAGGCATAGAAGAGGTTCGTACACAGCGATGACGACGACGGAAATGGGAGACTCTAGCCGCGAAATTGACCAGTGACAGCCGATCGGGCAGCCATGGCCTATGTGACGTCCCTTAGGCCATGCATAATGAGGACAACTGAAGAGAGAGCGGTTTGTTTTTCTGCGTCTTTCACATCGATTTGCGCGCTCACCGCTTCACGTGCACGTGTAATATTTGGCTCAGGTATTCCTGGCAGTGTAATCTAAACGTCGCGCAGGTTTACTTGTACTGCTCAAAGAGTGTTGCAGGGTCCCTTTAACATTGTGCATGTGTACCGCCTCAAGCCATACTGCGCGCCTTCGTTGACTGCACATTAGCGCCGGGACGACGCTTTTCCAGCGAGGAGTCATGTTAGTAGGCGTGGTTAGGTTGGCGAACAGGACACGTGATATAAGGTGGACAATCTACGTGACTCACAGCGATCATCATCATTTTACCCGGTCATTATCATCACAGCTCTCTCTCGCGCACTCAACCTTAATCGTCTAGCCCGGTGCGTGTATTTCGCTGTACGAATCATCCAAATTTAGTCTCTTCCCCGTAACAATATAAATACTAGAGGGAAATCTGACGCCAGTGTCTAGGTGAACCGCGCTTCAGCGAGCGTTCCGTCATGTACCGAGCAGGCACGTTCAACTTGTTCTTGTCAAGGCTTATGAGCGGGCTGAAAAGTTGCCTCTGGTCGTAAAAATGCAACAATACTACTGCAAAAGATTATTCAAAAATGTTTTATTATACAATTGAAGCTCCAAAAATTTGTCAGGGATATTTTAGAAGCTTCATTCAAGATGAACAAGAAAACGATGTTACCCTTTTTTGTTGATTTTAGCTTCGCGACAAAAAAGAAGCCATGTGGCTAGCCAAGCCAAGTAGGCGAGGAACGTCGCTAGCTGCAATGGCGGCGCCCACGACGGCCCGCGATTGTAGCGCCAGATTTTCCCCTAGTAGTATATATTAGTATGAAACTCTATGCCCGCGGGGAGCTAACTCGAGAAATTCGAAGACGATCTGGCACCACCGGAAGTGACGTATAGCGCTACCCGAGAAAAACGAATGATCGGCTTTTGCCTCTGGCAGGGCGTAGGGAGCCAGAAATGAGAAATCGAACAGGCCCACTACGATCGTAAGTAAACAGCTTTCAAGCTCGCACTCTCCGTGGAGGCTGGATCGCATTTCGTCTTGTCTGGTGGCATCGATGCATTCCATGACGATTAAGCAAAGGTAAGAGGAAGAACAGCACGCACATAATTGCTCAGAACCCCAGCACTGGCGGCTGCTCGTGGCCCCCTTACGAATGGTTGCGCCTCTAGCGGCAGCTTTTGCCTCTATGCCAACACTCGCCAGGAGTTTCATGACCAGAATTTAAATGTTTCCGGCCCTTGTAAGGCAGGGGCGTGTCTTTAACAGCCATGCTGTTGAAGAGCGAGCGCATCGGCTGCTGGGTACCAGTAGGAGAAACATTGCAATAATTCCTGCACTGAGTCACTAGATAACCCGTCGGTATCACGTATACCGCTTTGTTAAAAGGGCGATGAACACAATATTCACTCGAAAGATAGCCTCGTTAGAATAACACTGACACCCACCACCTTTACACAAGCTTCACTCAAATGGGCTATATAATTGGAAAAAAGAGCATAGCCCTACGACCCACCAGCTTATTTCCCGCACTAGAACCTATGACGTATTAGGCAGCTGTGCGATTGGCTAAGGCCGGAAAAATCTAACCCAAGATATGGAGGGCTTATAAGTCCACAGAACGAGCTATTTGAGCTTAAATTTAGTACCTATTGTTTTTTAGGAGTAAGAAGTGGGGCGTAAACAACGAAGGTTACTGAAGTACACAAACATAGGAGCACCTGTGCGTACTGCTGTTGGCACTGTGCGCACACCGGCGCTTTGTGGTTGTTTCACGCGACACTGGCCGATTGGCGTAAACGACATTGCCTTATGTGACCCTGTTTGTCGAGCATGCCCGATGTTTCACGAAACGATTACTGTCAACCTTAACAGAAAAAAAGCAAGGTGCAAACACGGTTCGGAACAAAGCGAGTGCGGACAGCGGTACTGAGCGGTATTGTGGCGCCATATAGGTGGACTGACGGTGAACAAGGCGTTTTGTAGTTCGCTTCAGGCGAAACAGCGCTTTGACGTTTGCTTGAACATCTGAACTGGATACGTCATCGCAGACGTCACGATACACACGATTTAGTTGGAGAATCAAAATATTAGCCTAAACTTGTTTATTTTCTCAGTGAATAAATCATCGTTTGCTGCCGGGCAAGCGCTTGGGGCGCTATAAAACACCAAATCTTTCGAATAAAACAAGCATGTATTTTGTCTTCATGACCCCTTTAAGTAGAGGAACTGTCGCACCGTTCTCAAGATGATATCTCCCCGTCTTGTGACATCTACTGGGAAGCCCTTGGCAACAGTATATAACTCTGAAATTGTGCTTGTGTTTTTTCAGGCGAAGCTCTCTATGTCTACCTGATTTGTCCATGAGCGCCGAAAACGTTCTGCAGAAAAGCCAGCTTGTTGACTATGGTTAAAATTCAAAATGTTTGGAGAGCAGCTTTCGTGTCTACGCTGCTTTCCTTTAGTTCCTGAGGGCATCAACAAAAAATTCAAAGCCCCTTTCTTAAAGAAAGATCGTTAAACGCGAAGCCTTGTCCTATGCAAACTTAAACACAAAGTTCAAAGCCAACGACCAGAAAACGAACCCAAGAAATGTGGAGTGACCGTAATCAAATCACCTGATAGAACCAACACATCGCATCGGGTCACAAAGCATTTCTTGCAGAGTCGTTCACTTCGGACTTTGACTTCGCTTCAGTTTGCACGGAAGGAGCTTCGCGTTCACCCGTCTTTCTTTAAGGAAGGGGCTATGATTTCTGTTTATTTCTTGTTTTATGGGAAATAAAGCGGGGCGCTTATACCACTCGCAAAGGCTCAGAATATAAACGGGATACTTTGGAATATGAGCCTTGGACAGTGGCTTCTGTGAACAAAGCAAACAACTGCTCTATCCGAGCTGTTGATTCCTCTGAATACTGCCAACTTTAACGAACTCCTCCTACAATTTAAAATAATTAACACCCTTAAGGGTGCCTATACTCTCTTTAACTACCACCCTAACACAAGAAAAACATAATTCAAAGGGTATTTTGCACTTTATAACACCCTTACACCCAAGCAAAACCACAAGATTACACCCTTTTACGGGTGTTTAACCCGCCGCGGTGGCTCAGTGGCTAAGGCGATGCGCTGCTGAGCACGAGGTCGCGGGTTCGATTCCTGGCCGCAGCCGCCGCTTTTCTGATAGAGGCGAAAAGCAAAAACGCCCGTGTGTACGAGATATCGGCGCACGTTAAAGATCCCCAGATCAAAATTAATCCGGAGTCCTCCACTACAGCGTGCCTCATCGCCTGCTTTGCGTGGGCGCGTTAAACCCTATAAATCAAATCAAATCAACAAATCATTTTACGGATGTTTTATAGTCAATTACACCCTTTCACAAGGTGGTTTTCATTTTTAAAACAAAGCTGTAGTGTCTTTACTGATACCGTTGTACGCCAATACGCCCTGCAGGAAAGCCAACTTTCTCTGACGATGATGATGAATGATCGTGGGTGAAGTGAAAGAAAAAAAAGCGTCCCGTGGCATGAATCGAACCTGGGTCCCTCACGTTATGAAGTCGGCGTGCATCCGATTGCTCAATTTCGACAGGGTGGAAGCGAACGCCAAGCAGCAGGTACCGATTCGCGCCGTACACCTCAAACCCAAACGCTAGGCCTACGGAGTGCACACCTAAAAGTTGCTGTGAGTATTCCAGACAGGCGGTGCGTACCTCCAGAGTAGCACACATTGGCCAACCAAAGAATCCACCAAGAGAAAGATTAGACCGAGAGGTGCGTTGAAGAAAAGTGTGCAAATCATGCTTGATCTGATGGCGGCCCCTGGTGGCAGCGATGGCGATCCGCGTGGCCGCCGTGCAGTCGGCGGTGGACCTGGCCCACGTGACGGAGCTGGCGAAGAACCGCGCCGTGGGCGGTCGCAACAGCACGTGGGACGAGACGCTGGTGAAGCTCCGCCAGTTTCCCTTCCCCACGTACCACGAGGACCAGGACAACACCATGTTCCTCATGGGCATTCGCTGGGGAGTCGCCTTCGTGTGGCCCTTCTGCCTCGTCATCACCCGAGCCATCGAGGAACGCCGCAGCGGAATGCAGGCACGCCTCCTACTGTGCAAGTATATGCCAATCAGAGCGCCAATCAACACAATGACCAACTAGGCAGGTCGTAAAAGGCAACAAAGACGTTCAAGCCGAAACGACTTGTTTTTTTACTTTTGAATATACCTTTGGTCGGCGTTCCCACGTTTTTGAACTATGGATCTTCCACCCGACCTACCTTAGACCTAATTGCACAAGGCTTCGTTCGCCCCACCTCATGGATACAGTGAAGGCTCGCTAATTTGGATCACTTGGAAGTAAGAAAATGTACGAATTATCCTAACGTGAATTCTTCAAATGAACGGCAAAAACAGCACATTTACCATTTGTTTATGGGTACCTTTCCTTTGCAAAAAAAATTCCCGCGCCTTCCCGCGAGGGGAACACGAGTAAATGCAGAGCATTGGGGCCTCAGTACTGATTGAAGGCAGTGTTGCTTCCATCGCTTCTTCCGTGATGCTGGAGTAGCAGACACGAGTAAACATGGGCACGAGCGTCAACCAATGAAGGAAGGAGCAACGCAGTGACTGAAACACGAGCCACCGCTAGCCGCTATATTTGCAGCGCGCGCAGTAGAGGGAGAGCAGTACGGGGGGGAGAGCGCGCATGCGCAAGCAGCGCGCGCCCTTCCACGCCCCACCGCGCTGCTATCACGCACCTGTTACGCCGAGACCGCGACGGAGCGAACGGGCTGACTACGACGCATGCGCGCGCCAGCTGCTGTTGAGAGAGAGGAGGGAAGGAGGAGAGGCGCACCTGCTGCGGACGCGGAGCTGTTGACACCGTCCGACGCAGGAATAGGCGAGGCTAAGAAATGCTCTGCATTTAAAAAGCCAGTTGTTGCGGGTTTGTCTTCTGGAGGATAGCTGAGCGGAAAGAGCGAGACTTCGGACGTGCAACAATCCCTACAGGACAAGAATATTGCATGGCGCATCATATCAGAATTCTTCCAGAACAGCGCGATCATCAGCAGTTTCTAGCCAACGTAGCGATGCACGCTCGCATCTTCTCGATAGCTACGGGAGGCGTATATGCGTTTCCTAAGCCAGTACAGCCAGCTGTCACCTGAGCTTGCTTATGGGGGTTATATCACAGCATAAACGTACCTAAAGCATACAAAACCACCCGAACTGAAATAAATAACAGCCAAAACGGACCTGCAATAGTTCAAAACCTTGGTGTAGAAAAACATTCAACAGAAATAGCCGAAACCGACCTAAAAGGTGAAAACCCGCAAAAACGTACAAGAAGCTGTAGTTGAAACTGACCAAAAGGCAACGAAAATACCTGAAATCCTATTTAGAATGCATAAAGATGTCACAAATAGATTATATGCGTGACAAAAAATGTTAATATTCAAATATGACAAACTCTTGAAAATGAAAAAAAAAGTGGTTACGGGATTTAAACCCGGGTTAGAATGTTCGCTTCGCAGGAGCGGATATACTACACTACGAGACCAAGTGGTTCAGCGTGATTAAATTGAGGGCCACATGCACGTGGACATAGCTTGAAACATGCCCTAGATGGCGCCCTGCATCGCTTGGCTGTGCTGACTACAAAACGCCTATACGCCTAGGGTAGAGAGCAGTGGGCGAAGGGTGGCGCGTTGTGACTGTTTAGAGAAGGCATTGGGTCCGAATTAAGCGGTGCAAGGGTAAATTTGCGCCGAAATAATGAAGGTCCTCAGCGGATGTATATTTTCTTAAGAGAGAGCAGGAGTGCCCGATTATCCGAATTTCCAAACTAACGGGACGCCAATTAACGAGGTTTTACTACACTCCGCCATAAGTTAAAAACGGCACTAGGTCATGTAGTGTATCCCTCCGCCGCAGCGACGGACCCGGATGTCGATACGCGGGCGAGTTTTGAAACGAGATTTGGCTTAATGCGGAACATCTTCCTCAGGCGTGGTTGTTGGCGCCGTTGCTGCAGGAATTTACCAGCAGATTAAATGCGAGTAATTGCGGATATGCCTCGTGTCACGTTAAAAATACTCTCAGTAAGGTGCCTTTTGCGCCACGCGGAGTAACAGCCGGCTTCGGTGACGAGGCTCAGGGAGAACCTCAGGATTTCAGAGTAGGACAGAGGAAGTTAACTTCAAGGCTGTCGAGGCGACGAAAATATAAGAATGCTGGTGGACGAAAAGCAGAGAGGGAAATATTGTCTAGGACAGTTACCACCTGTAACAGGGAAAAAAGTATTTTGTGCTTAATAAGTTTTTTGTGCCTCCCTTAAGCAGCGCTAGTATTAAAGCAAGAGTATAAAACATATGTATATTAGTCATTTTTGGTAAGATGAGTAAGATGACACGTCATCACCCCGCTACTGAGGGGAAATCAGTAGCAATCATCAATCATCATCAACCCGGCGCACCCACGTGCGCAGCTTGTGTTCCTGCTGGTAGTGCTGCGCCTGCCTCTGATCATCATCGTCAGCCCCCTCTTCCTTTCTGTGATGGGCGCAGCTGTTCACGAAGCTGATGGGCGTGCCCCGCACGTGGTTCTGGTGGGCGCACTTCATGTGCAGCATGGTCACGTGGTGTCTTAGCAGCGTGCTGGTGCTGGCCATTATGAGCATGGTGGAGGGCTCTCACGGCGTGCCCTTCATCTACCGCACCAACCCGGCCATCGTCTTGATCGCCATGCTACTCTTCGACGCCGGCTACATCGTCATCGGCATGTTCATCTCGCTCTTCTTCGACACCCGTACGCACTACATCGTATCGCATCTTTGTCCAAATATACTTTACGCCTATTCATCTTTGTGCACTGCGAAAGAAAATTTGACATTCCCCTAAAATGGCACCGCACGACTGCGAGGTACAGCTTGACAGCTTCCTCAGAAACTTCGCGGTTGAAGAAAAATTCCTCCCGGTCCAGAATGCCTCTTTTAACTGCGAAGTTTGTGAGAAAGCTGCGTGGCTCTCCTTTGTAGCCGTACGGCTCTATTTAAAAATGGATGTCAAATTTTATTTCGCATAAGCTTACTTGACCTTAGGTATTTCCCCTAAATCTGGTCGATTTAAATCTTTGCGCACTGTATGGATGAGATAATGGTCCTTATGGCCTGGGATGCCCAGCGCAACAGACAAGGACGAGATAGGGCACAGTGCTGCATCTTGTCCAGGTATTTTTCGCTGTGCGCTCTAGTCGAATATGAATGATCCACAAGCAGAAGCATCCACTCCACCTTCCACGGCATCCCCGATTTCAACAAACTTTCGATTGAAGTCACTGTATCGGGAGTGTCCTCTATTTTCCAGTTGACGCCATGTGACAGTCTTGCCGGGCAATGTGATTTTATGCCGTGAAGTAAAAACACGCCGAAATGACGAAACGGATCGCCATTAAAAAGGGGGAAGGCGTTATCAGCCATGGCGGTGGTTTGTAAGCAACGGAAATGGCGTAATTGTATACTACGTGGTTAGGCTGTTAATTTTCTGGGTGGAAGGCGCCGAAACCAGCACAGAAAAGTTCCGGGGGACGCTTTTAACTTTGTAAGAGTGAAAGCGAAATCCTGGTTGGGCCTTGTGTTCATCTGCTGTGAAACTTTCGTTGAATTTTGCGGCCGCGCCCATCATCAATACCAGCCGCCTGGACAGCACCCTCCAGAACTCGTTCCGCTCCGGCGTGCTCGTGCACGAGCGCGCCAGATTCAAACGTATGCTAACGCAGCTCTAATAGTTTTCCGACGTTTCGTTGCAGAGACTACTTTATAAACTTGGTTCGTTTATTTTTGCCCCTTCAGATATTGAGCAGATAAGTTTTAAAGCGAATTGCCAGACTGCGACACTTCCCAAAGTTTACGCCGTCTGCCCGGGCATCAAAAAACGAAGTAGTTTCCCACTTGCCTTGTCGACAGATGGTTATCCTCGTATGTTTGGCAACTGCGTGGGTCACTCATTACACGGCAGGTGCGTCTCGAACCCGTCCCCATAAGGTCCTCCAGGAGACCGGCTTGCGCAGAAGCTTACATTGCCACCAGTGTCACCACAAAACAGCTGGGATGCCTGAAAATGCTGTTGACACGTGACTCCCATTAAAGGGACAGACAACCGATTTTTGTCGAGTATTTGCTCTCTATCCCGAATGAAAGCCAGTGTTTTATAGCCAGGTAACCACAAGCACTTTATAAACAGATTTGGCAGAAATAATTTTAATTTGGCACCAAACTTTCTGAAATTCGAATGATGGCGGTTCGTAGTGTACAAACTTGACACTAAAATATGTGTTCCGTTCACGTGACCTGCAAACCCAGCAGCTACTGTGACTGCTGAAACTTCTATTTACTTATTGAAAACGTTTCAACACAAGTACTTGAATAAGTTTAAATTGTATATGTATTTTTTAAAGTTATTTTGGAAGTTTTGAAGGCCCGCCACCCGCCGCCGCCGCTGGGTTGCTCTCAGTGTGGCTAACTGAGCCTCCATGCCCAGAATCAACGGCAGCGTAGACTAACAGACGGAGTGAAGAAGCTTTGACGATTTTGCCTGAGTCAGGGGCATTTCTTCTGCCGAAATATTTGATGTCAGTTTATAAATACGCCAACGGCAGCTTAACAAAAGTACTCGCCCGGGGAGAATTGGAACTGCCGACCTCCACAACGGGAAGCCAGTTTCTACCTTTCGTTCATCCCAACAGATGGCGCCTTCACGCAAAACAGACAAGTAAATTAAAAAACACATAAAGGAGTAAGAAAAGCCTTCGGTTCACACTTTTTTTAGCCTGGGACAAGTTTTTGAATATCGATTTTCATCTCGCATACCGACAAAAGCATGTTGCCGCACTCCTGTATGTCATGGTTGCCAGCATGGGTTTTTGGGAGGACACATATGGTTCGTAGATCTAAAAATTGCGCTTGAAGGTCTGGGGCGTTATCAGCAATACCGTTTCTCATTAAGAGGTTTTAAGGAATGCCCTTTCATTTGGGATATAGAACATATACTCCACAAAAATGGGTTGTCTGTCACTTTAAAAGAGTCAAAGTAAGCATCGACTCTTTCATGACCCCTTTGTTTTAAAGAGTGTGGTGGAGCGTAAAAGACAGTCTTGGAAGCGTCAGAGAGTCATAGCAGCAGCGACTCCCTATCGACTCCACTTTTTTAGTGGATAGGCGATGGACCCCCTGCAGTAACGACGCAACATTTACTAAAAGAATAGGCCACTCACAAGCTAGAGTCCTGCGTGCGGGTCGAGGGAAGCCAAGTGTCGATGACCGGTGTGTCCCAAAAAGGTATCGAAATGGTACCCTAAGACTGACTGCATGTAGATGCTGGGTACTCTGTACTAGCGCTATAGGACGCGACCCAAAGAAACACGAGGGACGAACGCTAGACTTCAACTGAGGTCTTTACTAGACACACATACACGCTGCCTCGTCCGCGCATCTGCCAAAAATAAAAAAAAGATAAACCTTGTTATTTTACACGTGTGCGCGTTAAGCTGTGATTTAGGAACCGCGCTTATTTTTGGGCAATGCCACGGAAGTGGTGCTGATGCTGCGTTGCCTTCTTGGCCAATGCGAAGTGCTAGATTTCTCGTTCGCGTTGACTGTTTGATCATCTACGCAAAACCAGTGTGTTTTCGTACGCTGGAGTGCACTTGCGCCCGCGAAAATGATTAGCCATACATCCTTTTCTACTGAGCGTTGTTCTCCAAGTCTGTCATTTAGACATCGCCGCGTCTATCCAATGTAACATTTACGGCCTGGAAGAAGAATGAAACTATACTACAAAGCACGGAGCGCGCGCTTCTGTGAGCACTCAGGTCCTTTCGTTTCACAATTAAATTTATGACGCAATTGCGCCAACTTGCGGGGAGCCCCAGGACTCAACAGGCGGCCCGCACTTCCCGGCCACCTTTTGAGGCGACAGGAGAGATGATGGATGTAAGGGACCACCACCGGTCTCACTCTCTCTGATTCCTCATTTCTCTCACATGTTTCTGTTTCAGCGATCAGGCTTTCCGCCACTGCTTCTTCCGGGAAGCGTATAACTGTTTCCTAGTCAGCACAGCCAAGCGACGCATGGCGCCATCTAGGGGCATATTTAAAGCTACGCCCACGTGCTTGTGGCCCTCAATTTATTCGCTCAGAACCGCTGACAAAAAAGTCGTACTGTAGTAGCTCCGCCCTTGTGAAGTAAACATCCTAGCCCGGGTTTAAATCCCGTTACCGCTTTTTTTTCCTTTTCAAGGGTTTGTCATATTTGAATATTAACATTTGCTATCACGCATATAATCTATTTATGACATATTTATGCATTATAAATGAGATTCCGGGTAATTTAGTTGCCTTTTGGTCAGTTTCAGCTAGTGCTTCTTGTACGTTTTTGCGTGTTTTACTCTTTCAGGTCGGTTTCGGCTATTTCGGTTGAATATGTTTCAACACTGTGGTTTTCAACCATTGCAGGTCCCTTTTGGCTGTTATTTGTTTCAGTTAGGGTGGTTTTGTGTGCTTTAGATACGTTTATGCTCTGATATAACCCCCATAAGCAAGCTCAGGTTACGGCTGGCTGTACTGACTAGGAA